>NC_060139.1:991224959-991839126 GCF_021461385.2 Schistocerca piceifrons
AAGCTGATAAGACAACTGGCACAGAAAATCTCTTCACTGAGCGCAGCTGTCTGGGTTGTTAGCAGCAAGAAACACTAAAAAATTATGCCTCCAGCATTCAGTAGGGAATAAAATATGATTGAAGTTCTTTGGCAAGTGTGTCTTGTACAGTTGTAGACAGTACACAACTAGTCACAAATGTGTACTTCTCCTTTCGTCTTGCGATACATAACTATCATTTCTGCTTTGCCCATCTCTTTGTCAAGAGTATCATCACGGTGAAGACTGGATATAAGTACAACATTTTTACCTTTCTTGGGAATATGTGATACAAGAGTACAAGATTTTTCAGAAGGCAAGCATATTTGAACCCATGTGGCACTTACTTGGCTTCTTGAATTCAAATGGCAATTCCTTCTTTTTTTTCACATTGTTCCAAGTAAAGTTAGCCAAAAATCATTTTTCAGTGATTCAGTCAACAGAAGACTGGTAAAATAGATATCCACTGTGATATTCCTGTCGGTTCCTTTGTTGGAGATACAAAGTCTCTTAACAACAGCTGGGCAATACTTACATAATATGGGCCCTTGGTTGTGTTCCAAGATACACTTCCATATCCATAGTATAATACATCCTGCTGTAACAAAGGACAAATATTTTTATTTTGTATTTGTTCTACTTGCTTGGGTATACTGTATAAACCAACAATTTCCTCGAAATATCTCTATAACTTCTCATCGGTTGTGAGGTATTCAAAGTGAGTATATGTTGTTTTTGCAATTTTGAACAAACACATAAAAAATGTTTCATATTGGAACTAACCTATTATATTTGAATATTTTATCTCTTTTAACTTGTCGTCAAATGACAGATAACTGAGAAGGAAGTGAAATCTAAACAGTGGTATAGTGAGCCTGAATATTTCTACCCATGTGCCATCAGTCTTCCATCTACATTCAGATAATTAGTCATCATCATTCCAGACAAATACAGTAAACCTATTAGAGCTTGAATTTCACTTGCTGTTGTAGTGCTGCAGTCCCTCCTCTGGAAAATTTTCCTCTCTGGAACTTGATAAACAGGTTTGCTTTCCTACTATAGTACTGATAATATCATGAATAAAAAAAAAGTGCTTACAAATTTCAGTTTTGGCTTTCATACGTTTTACAATAGGCTTTACAACAGAAAAATGGCTTATTATATTTTTGGACCTGGTTCTAACATTTTTGGAGGTACATGTTATTTTTCCAATATTTAACAAGATCTTTTCCAACATACACTGCATCATTTGTGATATTGTCAATAGCATCTTCACCATCAGACACCTCTTGTTCTTTATTAGAATTCTCAGCTTGCTCTTCTAGCTCATCTACACTTTTTCCACGTTCATCATCATAGTCATCTTCATGGTCACTCCTGCCAAAACCTCAGGAGGCTAATTTCTAATTCTTTCAGTCTCCCTTCCATGTGCATTCCTTCTGCAGAAAATAATACCTGTAAATGAAATAATGAACTAAGCTGAACCTAAAAAAGAATATAACTAATAGAAGGTAACACTGCAATTATAAGAAACCTCTTGAGACTTAACTATAATATGGCTGTAATGGCTTACCATTTACTACTTCTTCTAAAGGCAACACTGCAAATTAGACCGAACATTGTTGCATGCCTTCCATTTAGAGGAGAAGTAGTTGTGGGTTAGGATAAAGTTAGTAAAGTGTATGAGGAATGAGTAGTGGGTTTGGAGTCTGAAGGATGTTGGAAAAGGTAGCGCTCAGTGGTGGTAAGACTATGGATATGAGAGATGTTGGTGTACAGGGAGGTGATGCCAACAGTTGTAAAATGTAAACTTTCACAACCAGAATTGTCACAATTAATAAAATATACCATACTATTATGCCGTGATCAAATGGATTTCACCTTAAAACATTTCGTCCCCATCTGCGGAGGCCAGCATGTGAATCTGACATTCAGCAAAGCTACCCCCTTGAAAATGTTCTCCGCAGATGAGGACAAAACACAGGGATTTGAGGTGAAATCCATTTGATCACAGCATAATAGCCTGCAATGTTTTATTAATTGTGGTGTCAACAGTGATGAGTTGGGATCCAGAAGGTAAAGGGTGGGGATGGTGGAGAGTCAGTGAACAAAGTGATTGGTATCTTTGATGTGGAAGGCTAGATTATGGGCAATTGGTTGGAGGTGTTGGTGAATGAGGACCACAATTCTTCAGTGTGGGCAGAATAACTAGTCACAGTGGGGCATCCAGGATTGTTGGGTTTTTGGATTTTGGGGAACATGTAGAAGGTGCGTGTGTGTGTTTGGGGGGGGGGGGGGGGATTATAGGGGTCATAGGGGTGAGGAGGGAATTGTATTCAGGGGAGAGGTTCTAGAAATGGCCTAAGGCTTTAAGCCTGGTTAGAGGTCGTGTTGGACTTCTGGGATGGTATCACTCTGGCAGAGATTTTAGGTGGAGGACTCAAATAATTGGCAAAGGCCTTCTGCCAGGTAGTCACTGTGATTCATAACAACAGTGGTGGAACCTTGTTGGCAGATACAATTATTAGGTCAGGATTAGTTTTGAGATTGTGTATGGCTATTCCTTTTTCTGCTGAAAAGTTGGTGCACTGAGGAAGGGAGCTAGGATGGTGAGGCTAAGTTGGAGGTAAGGAATTCCTGGAAGGTGACCAGCGAGTGGTTAGGTGGTATGGGGAGGATGATGATGTGAACTGGGAGAGGCAGGGTCCAATGCTGGAATTAAATTGGCTTTGGTTGGAGGTATCTGCTGCAAGGAAGTGTGTCCATTGCAGGGACTAGGAGAAGGAGAGTATGTCTTTGAAAAGTCGAGCAAGGTTAAATTTGGGTGTGTAGTTACAGGTGAGGCCTTTGGATAGGGCTGAAACTTCTGTTGAGCTGAGGGTTTTGGTGGAAAGGTTAACAACAGTGTTATGGGAATATTTCGGCTCTTGATTTGGTGCAGTTTTGGATAGAGAGTTTTGGAGATGTGGCAGTTGAAAAAGTCAGCTAGGCAAGGTTTAGGTGCTGTGAGGGTTGGACAAGGAGGAACACTGTGTGTAGGATATGGGTTGGAAAGTGGTGCTGCAAGGCAGCAGTAGGATGCCAGCAGGTTGGATGACTTATGGAGGTGATGCCTGGAATGCTCCTCCAGGTGCTGGAGAGCAAGGAATATAGTTTCGTAGATGTGATGTATGGAGCCAGGATTGCACAGTAGCAGTATCTTGCGGCAGGAGCAGAGGTGGTTCTGTGATGCCTGTGCCATCAAGATGTGTATTTGCAGCACCAGGTTTGTGAGCGCCAGGACTGGCAGAATCTGAAAAAGTAAAGGTCATTGTGAAAGGAGAGACAGGATCCAGAGAAAGGTACTTTTTGGCAAGGCTATTTGTGGAGGGATTCCATGGTTTACGCAGCATTTAAGAAATAGGATGCAGGACTGGATTTTAGCCAGGGAAGGAAATACTTTTCTGAACTAGCGCAGATCGATGGAGCAGGAGTCCATTGTGCAGGGAATGATGTAAAGGAAATGGGAAAGGTGTGGAAATGGGCAAAATAGAATTTGATGGTTATAAGAGGAGCTGGATAACAGAAAAGATGTGTAAAAAATTCATAAAGACCACCAAAAACACGCACACAGAGACCCAAAAATACGTACAAATATGTAAAAACAGGCACAAATATTCCAAAAATGTAGAGAAATGGAGAAATGTGAGAGAAAAGGAACAGATGAGGTATGGGAGTATGTTTATTTTGCAATAAGGGGAGAGAGGTGGAGGGGGATGGGTTAGGTTGAGGATCCAAGTTCATGTGGCACAGGCAGGCGTGGAAAATAAAATGCTCAAGTACATCAGGACAAGGGATGAATTGGGATCAACAGGAATAAATATTTCCAGAATGAGATTTTCACTCTGCAGCGGAGTGTGCGCTGATATGAAACTTCCTGGCAGATTAAAACTGTGTGCCGGACCGAGACTCGAACTCGGGACCTTTGCCTTTCACGGGCAAGTGCTCAACCAACTAAGCTACCCAAGCACGACTCACGCCCCGTCCTCACAGCTTTACTTCTGCCAGTACCTCACCTCCTACCTTCCAAACTTTGCACAAGCTCTCCTGCGAACCTGCAGAACTAACACTCCTGAAAGAAAGGATATTGCAGACACATGGCTTAGCCACAGCCTGGGGGATGTTTCGAGAATGAGATTTTGACTCTGCAGCGGAGTGTGCGCTGATATGAAATTTCCTGGCAGATTAAAACTGTGCGCCGGACCGAGACTCGAACTCGGGACCTTTGCCTTTTGCGGGCAAGTGCTCAACCAACTGAGCTACCCAAGCACACTCCGCTGCAGAGTGAGAATCTCATTCTGGAAATATCCACCAGGCTGCGGCTAAGCCATGTCTCCGCAATATCCTTTCTTTCAGGAGTGCTAGTTCTGCTAGGTTCGGAGGAGAACTTCTGCAAAGTTTGGAAGGTAGGAGGCAAGGTACTGGCAGAAGTAAAGCTGTGAGGATGGGGTATGAGTCGTGCTTGGGTAGCTCAGTTGGTTGAGCACTTGCCCGCGAAAGGCAAAGGTCCCGAGCTCGAGTCTCGGTCCGGCACACAGTTTTGATCTGCCAGGAAGTTTCAGGAATAAATATAATTACAATTATCACAGGAAATAATCTGGAGCATCAGATGCTGCATCAACAGTTCGCTTGGTCACGAAGCCTGTGTTGTGTGTCGATGATTGTTGACACATTGTGCCTGGGAAGTAGATGCAGTTTGGAGGGTGGTGAAAAAACACAGGAAAGGAGAGAAAGGAGGGACTCTGAGAAGACTAACGCTACAGAGAATAATAAAAAAACGTCACAGGGTTAGAGGACTGAAGAAAGGCCGTTCAGAAGAATCAGACAATGGAAACTCTAGGTGGGAATAACAACAATGTAGGAAAAGATAGGTTGCTACTTGCTGTAAAGATAACACTTTACATTGCAGTCCTGCACAATTAAAAGACACTTACATGTAATCTTTTGGCCACAGTCTCTATTGGAAAGAGAGAAACAAGCACCATCCACTCATACAAGCAAGCACACCTTATGCAGACATAGCCACCAACTCAGGCAGCTCAGGCCAGAATGCAACTATCATGTGGAATGGAGCAGCAATCTGGAGGGGACAGGGAAGGGGAAAGGATAACAGTGTACAAGTGGGGGAATGGAGGAGCACTGTCTGACAGAGTGTGCAGGGACTAGAATGCCAACAGGCACAGCATCAAGGCGTGAGTCACAGAGGTGGGGAAAATGGACTGAAAAAGGAGAGGAGTGGGGAAGATGAACGAGTGCATTGGCAGAGGATGGCAAACAAAGAGTGCAGGAAACGGGAATTAGGAGGAGGTGATAGGACAGAGGGGATGGAAGCATGTTACTGGAGGGTGAGGCCGGGATAATTACAGGAGTGGAAAATGTGTTGTAAGTACAGCTTCCATCTGGTAATTTAGGAAAAGCTGGTGGTGGAGGGGAGGATACAGATGGCTCGGGTAGGGAAGCAGCCATCGAAATCAAGGATGTTATGTTCAGCTGCATGTTATACCGCAGGATGGTCTACTTTACTCTTGGCCACAGCTTGGTGGTGGTCGTTCATTCTGGTGGACAGTGGTCATTCATCCTGGTGGACAGCTGGATCATAGTCATGCCAATATAAAAAGCTGTACAATTGCTGCAGCAAAGCTGGTAAATAACATATCTGCTTACACAGGTGGCCCGGCCCCTGATGGAGTAGGATAAACCTGTGACAGGACTGGAAAAGGAAGTGCTGGGTGGGTGGACTGGACGGGTCATACACATCGATCTTCCTCAGGGATATGATCCTTGTGGCAAGGGGTTTGGATTGGGAGTGGCGTAGGGAAGGTCTGGGATGTTTCAGAGGTTGGGTGGGCAATGGAACACCACTTTAGGAGGGTTGAGAAGGATCTTGGACAGGATGTCCCTCATTTCAGGGCATCAAAGCACTGGTGAAAAATGTGGTTCAGTTGTTCCAGTCCAGGGTGGTGTTGGGTGAAGAAGGGGCACTCCTTTGTGACTGGTTCTTAGGAATGGCGGAAGATTGGGGGCGAGAAGGGAAATGGTACAGGAGATCTGTTTGCAGACTAGGGTTGGAGGATAGTATCTGTTTGTGAAGGCCTTCATGAGATCGTCAGCATGCTGGGCAAGGAAGTTCTCATCACTGCAGATATGCTGTCTCTGGGTAGCCAAGCTGTATGAAAAGGACTTTTTGGTGTCAGATAGACAACAGCTGTCCAAATGCAGGTACTGCAGGTGGTTGATGGGTTTAAGGTGGACAGAGGTGCAGATGGAGCCATTAAAGAGGAGGGAGTCAATGTCTAGAAAGGTGCCACACTGGGTTGAGGAGACCAGGTGAAGCTGTTTGGAGAGGTGTTGGGGTTGTGAAGGAATGAGGATATAGTTTGTTGACATTGAGTCCAGATCATGAAAATATCACCAATGAACCTCAATCAGGTTAGGGTTTGGCATTTTGGGAAGCTAGGAAGGTCTCTGCTAGGCAGTTTGAACAGTAGGGCAATATGCGGGTGCTCATGGCTGTGCCGCACATTTGTTTGTATACCTCTTCTTCAAAGGAGAAGTAATTGTGGGTCAGTATAAAGATAGTAAGGTGTGCTAGGCATCAAGTAGTGGGTTTGGAGTCTGAAGGACATTGGGGAAGGTAGTCTTCAATAGTGATAAGACTATGGATATGAGGGATGTTGGTGTATAGGGAGGTGGCATCATCAGTGACAAGTAGGAATCCGGGGCAGTAAAGGTGTAGGATTGGTGGAGAGTTGGTGAAGGAAATGGTGGGTATCTTTGATGTGGGAGGCTATATTATGGCCAACTGGTTGGAAGTGTTGGTCAGTCAGGGCTGAAATTCTTTCAGTGGGGACACAGTAACCAGCCACAATTCTCTAGCTATTTATAAATTATATTGATTATCCCATATGATCTTAGAATGGAAAATACAGGATGAAATGTAACAATACTACAAAAAGGATAGTTGCTACTCACCATATAGTGGAGACGATGAGTCACAGATAGGCACAGCAATAGGAACAGTGTCAGAAAGTGAGATCTCCACCAACAAGGCCTTCCAAAGAACCTCAGAAAATGCACAAACTCACTAATTCACACACACACACACACACACACACACACACACACACACACACACACACCAGTCAGAGACTGTAGTCATGTGTGTGTGAATTGCATTTGCATGTGTGTGTGTGTGTGTGTGTGTGTGTGTGTGCGTGTGTGCGTGTGCATGTTTTGTCTATTTCCGATGATGGCCTTATTGGCCATATGAATGTAGTTTTGTTAATATGTGTTGATGTGGTTTTGAGTTTAATGCTTTCTGGAAGTCAAGAAATGCTGTCAGAGTAGAAGATAGAAATGGAATAATAATGCAAATATAGAAGAAAAAGAAAGGGAAAAATGCTGATTAATGTACTGTCTTTGATCTTCCACTATTTCTAGATATCTGCTTCTCTTTTCTGCATCTTCGCCTATGTTCCTACTCATACTGTACTTTTAACGTTCACCTTTCTCCAGTTCCCCATAAACAATTTCGGTTTCCTCCCTGAATGAGTAAGCTATTTGTTTCAAAAATTGGGAACATGCTTTTGTATTTTAAATGTTTCTATTACCAATACTGCAAGTTGAACCTCCTGAAAGTAAATAGGACTACTGTTTAATCTCTATATTTTCTTCATTATGCTCCACTGCTGCATAGCCACAAGGATAATTATAATTTGTTTGAGTATTTATTAAGTTATTATTGTCTCATTTATTAGTATTATCTTTCAATTATTGACTTAGAATCTATGCAATCTTTATCATTGTTATGTTGGTATCTGTGACTTTATTTCAAGAGAATGTTCTCAACATCCCAGTATGTGTTTTATCAGACTTTACTTGCGCTAGAAATATGTTTAGAAGCTTTTTGGATGCACTATGTATATTCAGGCACTTGGTTCAGAAACTAAAAAAAGAAATCATGTGTTTCTTGACCAAGCAAATGCCAGGATGGTCTGTAGTTCCTCGTCTTGTACTTTAGTTTTAAAATATAGTAAACAAATTTACATTTCATCTCAACTAAAGAAAAGTTGTATGCTCTGTATAGTTTGGATTCTAAATTTAAATCAAGTATGTATGTCATGTGTATAGTTTATACTGATTGCAAAACTAATTTATTTTTTGATAATGGACACTTTGCAGATGCGTGAAGGATCATATATGGCGATGAGGAAAGAAAGAGAAGAATTTAGGAAAAAATTGGTGAATCTCATTCTCAAAAAAGAGGGTGGAGACACATCATATGACGACAGTTTATCAGCTGAAGAGAAAGAAGTCTTGCGTTACTATTACTACATCCATCATGGCATTGACACAGTTCATGTGCCACCTTTGGAAAATGAATGGATAAGAAATATACAAACACGTATCCCAAACAAACTTAAAAAATGGGGTTCCCTAATTGAAGAAACTACTGCTGAAGTAAAAGAAGATTTCATATTAAATATGAAGAAAGCAGTTGTAGATTTTGTGCTGCAGGACCCAACAGAAGGGAATAATAAAATGAAAGAATTTGATTCACCACATAGGCAAGAGCTGAAAGAAATGTCTAAAACTTGGCATGCTGCACATCAGGATGCCAAGTCGAAGATATATAAGAACCTGCATGCTATTAATCCATGTTTGTCTCAGATATTAGATCTGTGGCACAAATCTTTCAAGTAAGTTATTTTACATACTACCTCTTTCTAAATAAGTTATTTCGATATTACAAATAGAGTGTAATCAGAAAATTTCTCTTTCTGTGTTTTTACGTTAAGTCTTTGAAAGTGACCTTATGTTTAATAATGATATTTCATATCTCAAATAAATAATAGCTGGTGTAACATCAAATAAAGGTTGGAATTCCCTATTACCAAAGATATTCTGTGAAGAAATTGTTAATGCAATTTTCATGTTATTACGAATTTTTCTAACATGAAAAACCAAAAATTGCCACTCAGGCACCAGAACAAATTGTCATATTTCAGCTAACGGCCAATGTAAGCATGATATATTTGCTTGGAAAATTCTTGCCCTATGCAGATAATTGTAATTTGGTATCATACTGTACAGGAGGGACTTATTTGTTTTGCAGGAGAGAGTAAAATTTTTCTCTTAATAAAGTGATTCTGTAGGCACGTTTGAAATCATTTTCTTAGTGGTATACAACATGTAGTCTTCCTTGGTAATTGCCTGGTAGGATGAGTTCTTTTGAGATTTCCCCTACGGGCAGAACAGATGTTTGAGAGTTGTCTCAAGCATGTCAAATACTCAGTTCACTTTGTGAAGAAGGTGAACTACTTAGGAAATTGAGCACTTTGATAAAATGCTCTTTCAGTTCTGAACGGCCTACCAAGTAACCTCAGTATAATTCTTCCTCAGATTTATTGGTAATTTGGTAGAGTCATTGAAATAGAATGAGGATCAAATTTGAATCACCTGGAATTGGGGATTTAAAAAGCACCACCCTGTCAGGCAGGAATCAAATAAAAAAATTAGTCTTCAAAGTATTGTTGTGAATGTGTGGAGGCAGACAGGATGTAGCATAGCCTAGCAAACCTCCAAAGCAATCTTTGTTGCTCCATTAACCATCATGTAGCAGATACTGTGTACTCATTCATTTATTTTTATTTTATGTATATAAACACTTCGTTTTGTTACCATCCATAGCAATTAACTTCAGTCTGCTACAACATTTTAGTTAACTCTCCTTTTCTGACTCTTAAATATAAAGTAAAATTCCTTTATGAGAAACAGCTTATATTACATTAATAATGGTTATATATAAAATTCATTACTTTTTAACATTATATCCAAACAGATGGAGTAAAATTTTACACACCACCTCCTCCCCCTCTCTCTGTCCATCCCTTCCTCATCCCCTCTCTCTGTGAAGAAGGTGTGAAATATTTATTTATTTCAATCTATAATAAATTGTAAATGAAATAATGTGATATCTCTTTGTGAAGCCATATCTACAAAATGACATTCCCATGTAATTGAGACTGCAGCCAAAAAAACTATGAACTATTCACATTGTTGGCTGCAACAGGCAGAAGACATGCTTTCTTGGTGCTGCACATTTTAGCGATTTTGATTGAGGTAGATTTAATGCTGCAGTGTTTTTCCTTGGAACACCAGAGCAGAAGAGTGCACAGAATCAGCTAAGTGAAAAATCCATGCAATGCGCTCATTTATTTATTGTGAGAACCGACTTAGGAATTTTCTCCTGTGTGAGACTGCTTGTACAAGATCGTGCGCCAATGTAAAGTTCTGTATTTGCATATTTTATTGTTCACGTTTCTTCTGCGTAACTTTTCATTGACTGTATCAATACACGTTTGTACTGTGGTATGTTGTGAAATTTCGAACATTCGTGAGTGCCGCGATAAACTAGTACTGGTTCTGTTATTGTCAGTCTAGGCTGAAACTAAGCAGTGCTCTGTTTAAAAAATTTCAGAACAGTTGACCTATTTTCATTCAAAACAATCATTCTCCTATTTCATATTACAATTACATGAGAAATACATTAGTCTGAGAATTTTTGGACGCTTGCAAAACTATATTTTCGTAAGTTACCAATACGAGTGGTTTGGATACATAATTTATTTCGCATCAAATCAGCATTTGTGGTTTACAATTCAGCCAAAGAATACATTACCTGTAAACTTCGTTGCATATCAATGCAAATAAACATGCATTTTTGAGAACTGTCTGAAGCTACCATTATCCATTGCATAATCTACGAGCAATTTGTAGAAAATCGGCATTTGTGATTTATTTACCGTAGCACATTTTCTAACTACCCTATTGTGTTACACCTAGTTTTCCCTTAAATAGCAGTACCCCTATACATTATCTGCATGTATTGTAAATTACCTCTGTTTTAAGGTTTGCTAACAACAATGATTAACATCAAAACATTTCAGGAAACTAGTAATTTTTAACAAAGGTTTTCATGTTGCCGTATGAGAAATCTCATTTTTGTACATCTTTTTCAGTTCTTAAAGGGAGTTAGCAACTTTTTAGCTCAACAGATTAAAAGACAATCAGCAGGCTTAATTTAAAGTAATTTTTTCACTGCCTTGTAGTGCACTGCACCAGCCAAAATGCAGCCCCACTGTGAATGCTGTTCTCATACATAAGATGCGTTGGTTGACGTTTGTAAGCAGCTGGAAATCGCCCTGACTACTGTCTAATGATTAGCAGCTGCTGCGAATCACTCTGTTGAAAGAGCTCCCAAGGGTCATGTACCTGTGATACCTGTACCAAAGGTACTTTTAGTATTATCCTCTCTGGTGGATCCTGTCTCCTCAGCACGAAGTACAGGATATGTCATTATCTGTCCATTTGACTGAGTGGCACATCAATGGCAGATCTAGGCATCCTGTGCAGGGTGGACAGGGATGAGGGAGGACTCAGGATGTTGTACCTTGTGGAAGGTACTGTATATATTTAGATCGAGGAAGTGACAGAAGTATTTTTATTGTGTTTATTGATGACTGGTTAGGGTATTATGTGTGAGGTGTTTGGTAGTAATATATTGGCAGTAGAGGAATAAGTTCTGAGATTAGAGTAAGGGTTCTTTTGATTTTCTGTGTTAAGTGCTCACTGGTGCCAGCAGCTTTGTGAGGAGGGAGGGAGGATGATGGTAGTCCCTCTCTCAGATTGCTGTGAACTGAGACTAAAAGTGGGAAGGATGCTAATCGTGGCAGTGATTAACCTCTTCATTTGGAGTGAAGTTGAAGTACTGTGGAGTTGTGTACGCACAAGTGGATGTGCTGGATACAAGTCACTACGACAAAGCTGATACAACCATTCTCAGATGGTGTACGGGATGCACAAGTGGCAATGGCAAACTTACGGGAAGCTAACCATCACAAATTACACAGGCATTTGATTTCTGTCTTATTATTATGACCAGAGCACTTGTTAAAGATGTGGGGGGAGGGTCTGCCATTGGGGCTGAGACTGATAGCAGGGTCCAGTAGGCAAAGTTTACCTTTTTGCTACTATATAGCATCAGTGCAGGTGAGGACTGACCACCTGGTTAGGTTCCCAGTAGTGGGGAAGCATGCAATACAAATGTTGCACCATTCACCTCTATTTGTTGAAATGGGAGGGGGGAGGGGGGAGGAGGGGGGGGGGGGGGGGGGAGCCACAGGAATGTGTGTACAAGTGAGAAAGGTTGATGTAGTGTTGATCTTTAAAGAGGGGCAGGCTTGTGGTGATGACAGAAGAGAAACTGCAGCATTGTTGGAGAGAGAAGATTACTGTGTGTCCTACCCAGGTGATTTGAACCAACACAAACACATGTGAGGTGCAGCTATTCATGGCCATAATAGAAACACAGGATTGTCCAAGGGACATTGTGAAGCCTAAACCTTATATCCAGCAAGCAAGGTTACACGGCATTTATTCCAAGTGTGGCAATGTGGTAGTGGTGGTAAGTGCTACAAGCATGGAATGCTTACAGCAGCAAGACAGATGGAGGTGAGAGGTAGTGGATCGTTGATTAATGGAGTAGAAAGTGACGTAAGGAGCCAACCTTCCATCTACCAGCCATGGTTATGGAAATTACCCAGCTGAACATGACAAACAAGTACACCTAAACATACATCAATACTCTGCAGTATATCTTACAGTGTATCACAGAGCGTACCCCATACCACTACTAGTCATATCCTTTCCTGTTCCATTTGCAAATAGAACAAGAGAAAAACAACTGCCTATGTGCCTCTGTATCTTATTTTCATTGTCCTTATGCGCAATGTATATTGGATGCAACAGAATCATTCTGCAGTCAGCTTCAAACACAAGTTCTCTAAATTTTTTCACTAGTGTTCCTCGAAAAGAATGTTGCCTTTCCTCCAGGAATTCCCATTTGAGTTCCCAAAGCATCACACTTTCATCTTTTTTGAACCAATCAGTAACAAATATAGCATCCTGTCTCTAAATTTTCCTTTAATCAGACAGAACAAATCCCAAACACTCGAGCAGTACTCAAGAATATGTTGAACTAGCATCCAATATGCAGTTTCCTTCACAGATGAACCACACTTCTCCTTTCATACCACAACCCTCACATGCTTGTTCCATTTCATATCGCTTTGCAGCATTATGCCCAGATATTTAAACAATGTGACTGTACCAAGCTGGCCACTACTAATGCTGTATCCAAACATTATGGGTTTGTTTTTCCTACTCATCCACATTAACTTACGTTTTTCTGTATTTAGAGCTAGCAGCCATCAGCACACCAACAAGAAAATTTGTCTAAGTCATCTTGTGTCCTACAGCCACTCAACTTCAACACCTTACTGTACACCACAGTATCATCAGCAAACAACTGCAGATTGCTGCCCACTTTTGTGTGCCGTATCACTAGAGGCACTCCTGGTGAATAATCTAACCTTCCTTAATCGGGAACCTGGACCTGACCCAATTAATAGGAATGTAACAAATGCATACTTTAGCAGAACAGTTGATGCAGTATGTTAAACAATTTAGGGAAGGGTAAGGACAAGTGACCATGACATTGAATGTCAAGATACAGTGTGGCGTAATGGCTCCAACTCTGCTGGCTGCCTACATCTATATGAGGCAAAGTGCTGCCCATCAACCCATTGAACCAGTAGTACAGATTCTGGAAGAAAGGACCCTTAGAGCATTAAAGTGAGTGAATGTGAAATAATGTCATGTGAATGTCTATGAGAAATGTATATCCTAGAGTTTAAGAGGATATGACACTATGAAACAGGCTGTGAGTGCTAGTAAAGAGATTTGCCAAGGGCACATGACTGGCATGATGCAATAGTATAAAGGCAGAATGTGATGTGTGTTCCAAAGGACCTGATTATCTGTTGAGTGGGGTAGAAGTGAGCAGCTTAGTAGTGCAAGAGGAAATCCAGCAACTAAGATTTGTAAGTTTAATGTGGTCTCTGAACCTTGTAGGTTGAGCTGCCAAACACACCTGTGGTAGAAACTAGTTCTGTAACTGTGATACACAGTTATAGATTGGTTTTAACTGAGACTCGAGGGGTCAGGTCTTTCCATGGAGAGGGGTAGTGACGTGTCACTATAATTTCATGGGTAAAGCTGTGAGAGCATGTGAAGGAGTATTGCAGCAGCGGCTGGTGGCTGGTGAGTGCAGGGTGTTGTCATTTCAATTACAGAAAATGAGCTGTTGAATTATTGGGAGATGGGTCACGCTCACTTGGTGAAACCTGCCAGCACTGTGCTAAGTCATATCACAGGCTAGGGCATTTTGCAATCACCCAGTTTCAGTGGTGTTACCAAGAACGAGACTAGAAGCAGTGCATTGGCATTGCAGGTGCACAGTTATCTTGTACAAAAAGTTTTTATTTTTGTAACAGTTTCATTCACAGCCCAACAGTTTTATCAGGATCTGGAGACAATGCGGATGAAGGCACAGTGTGAAGCAGAAGCAGAAGTCATGAGTTGGGGTGTCTGTAGGGACGAATGGCCTTTGTAGTCTGGTCCCTTCAACCCCCACAAACCAACCAACCAACCAACCCCACAGTGCAAAGTGCCTTTCAGTCTCACTCCAGCAGAAGCCTGACTCCTGTTCAGGGGGGCTGAGGGTTGAATCCCATCAGCTGCAGCCATCTCCTACCAAAGTGGTCGGTGCACCTCCATGTGGTGCACCAATGGCTGCCAGGATGTTGTCATCCACCACAGCAAGATTGATGACCATCTTTGTGTGCTGCTCATGCTAGTTGTTTGTGGCATAATGCATACAGATGGTCACATGACATGCACTGAGTACAGGTGTCAGCAAAGCTGGGCGCAAGTGTTGCAGCCAGCTGCCTCGATGCTGATTGTCATCTTGCTCTCTTCCTGTGGAGTGGAGGCATGATGGCTACCTGGAATCAATGCAGCATCAATGCATGAGGCATTAATTTTGACAGCTGCATCTCTCTGGGCCCTACCATAACCCTCTGCTGCATGCCATCCTGATGTCATAGCCACCCCTCGACCCCCAAGGTTGTCTATAGCAGGTACATCATCCACAAAGTAGTACACAATATATACAGTCCAGTGCACTATTTATTTAACTTGAGATCTGATGGTACTCAATGTTTGTTACATCTCCGGGTGCTGGGATAAATTAATTCTGGAGTGAGCCCACCCTAAAGAAAATGACGTATAAATGCTCATGGGTAAACATGGAGATGACAGACCCATTACACAGTATGTAACAGCTTGTCCTCTCGCCTTATTTATTGTAATAAAAAATGCTTCACATAGTTCTCTCCAGAAGGTGAAGGGGAGGTCTGTTGAAATAACTGGTATTCATGGTATTCACACTGTTTCTCTCCCTTTCTTTCCTGTTAACATGGCAGCCTCAATGACATTGTCCAGCATCTTCATAACACACAGCCTTGATCCGTTGCAATGTTTCAGTACATCAATTGGTGCTCCCCCATTGAGTTAAAGGTGATGCAGTGGCAGACCGGCAGAATCAAGTGATTTCAGGAACACTGTTGGGAACTGTATGGCCTGGCTCGCATCTAGCACTGTATCAACAAACTTGTTCTCAATAACTGCACTTTGTAACATGTCTAGTACTTTTCTGTTTATTTTGGTTATGTCTTCAATTCTCTATCACACCAGTGCTTAGTGTGAAAGTTCTTTGAAATATCTGGGTTGAGTACATAATGACCTCTGCAATGAAAGACACCAGAGTGCAAAAGTGAGATGGCAGTTGTACACTGCTGGATGATTTGACAGATATTCTACTTTCTCCAATTGCTAGTAGTTTTTCAGAGAACATCTGTGCAGTGTTTTATCCCTCAGATGTAATCTCATGTTTTGTTTCATTGTTACTTTTTGCACATGTCTCCTCAAAAAAGAATTTTTCACAAATATGTTGATCATATTTCCAATGATCATCAGAGTGTGCCAAACTCTCCACCTAGGATTACCACAGCTCCTACGATAATTTTGTTGTTACCTCTTTAATCTGTGAAAGTGATATGTCAGTGGAACAACCTCAGTG
Organism: Schistocerca piceifrons; assembly: GCF_021461385.2. Classification (NCBI taxonomy): domain Eukaryota; kingdom Metazoa; phylum Arthropoda; class Insecta; order Orthoptera; family Acrididae; genus Schistocerca; species Schistocerca piceifrons. Next base: position 991,241,059 of record NC_060139.1, read on the forward strand.
TTGTTCAAGCTATGTTGATGACCATTGTCCCAGTGATGGAAACACTTCAGTGTTGCTGGTACAGTGTTGATGGCTATAATTTTGATTTAATGAATAGTGCTTCACAGCTGAAGACTTCCCTTACACCGTATCGGCTATTGTGGCATCTTGTCACCATGGTAGGTGTACCTGTAGTCCCTTTAAAATGTGTAACATGAACCTGTCCCTCTCCCCCTCCATGGCCTCTGTGTCTATGTCCTCTCCCCCAACTATCTGTGTCTCCCCTATCTCTGTCCATCTCATTCTCGCATGTCTCTGCCATCTTCTCCTCCCCCCTCTTTCTGTGCACCTCCTCCTCTCCCTGTCTGTATCATTTACCTCCTCTTCTTTCTCCTTCTGTGTCCATCTCCTCCACCCCTTCTCTCTCTCCATCTCCTCCACCCATTCTCTCTCTCCATCTCCTCCTCCTCCTCCTCCTCCTCTCTCTTTATCCATCTGCCACTCCAGCTTCCCTATCTGTCCCTCTCCTTTTCCTCTTTCTCTGTCCATCTAGACCTTCCTCTTCTCACTGTCCGTCTCCTTCTCCAATTATTCTCTGCTCAGCCCTGCCTATCCATATGTATATCCCTGCAAATCATGCCTACCCGCAAAATACAATTGTTCTTTAGGGCAGCCTAGATATCACAGCTTGAAATCCATTTTCACCCATATTTCTACTTCTATTGATTGAAATCAATCCATTGCTTCAGGAGGAGATTGTGGACAAATGCACAGACACATATGTGAGCCAAGATTATTTGTAATACTTGTTATCCTTTGGTTACTCATTGGAATATATTATCTTCAAACTGTGTCAACTCATATTGTTATTTATTATCATAATTCTTTTAGTCTAACCTGTATATTAGCATGTCATTAATCAAGATTTAACTCAAACCCTTTTCACCTGTCCTAATTTTCCCTTTGTAAGCATGATGTTACTATCAACTGCATTTTGTGTTGCTCGCCACAATATACTGCAGGGCAAATGTGTATTTTGAGGAGGGACCAAAACGCAATAAATATCTTTCCATGCTTGCTAATTAACTAATTTCCATCCTCTGTAGAGTATATATAGCAATACAAAAATATTTATAAAAATTATTAATGGATGTTGGCATTCTGATTGAATCTATGTTTGTTTCCAAGAAGGCTAGTGTAGAAAATATGAATGGATATTACTTTTTTGTATGCATCCTTTATGCTTCAAAAGGTTTGTAATGCTTGCAAGAGCAAGTGATGCTTTCGCTATTGTCAATTCCCAAACCAGGCTTCTTATTATTGAATGTAGTGCAACAATCCATGCTTCCATATAAACATTTCTGTCTGTGAATTTGTTGTCCTGCCTGGGAAATTCCTACAAAGAAATAAATTCCTAGGGAAACAAACTGGCAAAAAAGAAGGGTCTCATTATGAGGGGACTGTTGAATATGGAAAGACGGAGGATAGAACCAATACCCTAAAGAGGGAAGTAAGAAAGGGATGAAAGGTGTCAGGAATGCAAAAATCTAAGAAATGTAGATGGCAGCCCCAAAGACATATATCTTTCCCACACTCCAGCCCTGGATCCCTCCCAGAGTGAGGTGGGGGGGGGGGGGGGGGGTTTCGTCACTGATGGGCTGGAAGATAGTGGTGGTCATCAATCTTACAGAAAGGTCACCAACATCACCCACACATTCCCCGAAAAGTTGTCTCAGCACCATACTATTACAGACCAATCTTGGTTGTGTGTTCACTAAAGAGATATGCTTGTAACAGAAAGTAGATTGTAGTGCATTACATTTTTAAAATTTACTTTTCCTGTTTGTATTTTCACACATGACTTGATTATTGTATCATGTAATATTAATATTATATGATGAAAGAAATACGCAAGAAAAAAATTGCTACTCACCATGTAGAGGAAACATTAAGTTGCAGATATGCTCAGCAGAAAGACTGCTAAAAATTAAAGCTTTTGCCTATAAGTCCTTTTCTGAAGTAGAAAACACACACACATGCACACAAGCACAAGCACAATGTTTGGCCAAAAGCCTAAATGTATAGTAGTATATTCTTTGTGCCTATCTGCAACTCAGTGTGTCTACTACGTGATGAGTAGCTATCTGTCCTTTTCATAATATTGTTATCCTATAGGTAGAGAATGTTAAACATAATGTTTTTGGCTGTCAATGTTAAACATAATGTTTTTGGCTGTCAAAAGAGTTATGTGTGAAGCCTTCCATGACACGCGTGGTTGCATAAGAAAAAGTTCAGATTGCGTACGTAAACAAACACAACGGAAAAATAACCTAAAAATATTTGGAGACAGTCTTGCTCGCAATATTTCGACATGCGTATCGAACTCTGCTCAAGATGGTTCGTGTATATCAGCAATTGTTAAACCAGGAGCAAAATTCGTGAATGTGGTAGAAGACATACACACAGAATGTGCTAAATTCACGGAAAAAGACTGTGTTGCGATAATCGCAGGAGCAAACGATGTTTATTGCAACAAGGCCAGCACTTTCATTAAAAAGCTACTCGTATTGCTGCAGTTATTACAGCATACAAACATAATACTAACAACTGTGCCCACGAGATATGACCTGGCAGACTGGTCTTGTGTGAACAGAGAAATTCGCCTAACGAATAGTAAACTGAAACACTTTTGCACTAAGTTTACTAATGTGACACTACTGGATACAGACAGGTATGAGAGACACTGCTTCACAAAGCATGGACTACATCTAAATCAGTTTGGCAAAAATAAACTAGCAGCAGACATTGGAAAAGCTTTTCATGAAATAATAGGCCTAAACAATAACGATAATGAAAGCAGACCAGTCATAGCCCTAACTAACGAGGGAAACTAGTGAGCTGGGCCAACTCTTAACAGGATTTGGTCCAGTAACGAAAATCTGCAACAAGTAATTAATACTCAAACGAAAGTTCACTCAAACAGCAATACAATTAAAGACAAACAAAAGTTAACAGTGTTTCATCAGAACATAAGAGGCCTATACTGCAAGCTGGATCAGTTCACAGCAAATATAGAAGACACAAAAGGTATAAACAGTGCACACATTCTGTGTCTAACAGAACACCACATCACTGCTGGTATTGAAGTGGTCCCTATTCCCAACTATGTTTTGGCAGCATCTTATTGCAGGAACTATATGGACAAAGGAGGAGTAGCTGTATATGTAAAAAACAATGTCTTGTTCACGGCAATAGATGTACAAAGATTCTGCTTTGAGCTACATTTTGAAGTATGTGGTATAGAGGTGCCAGACAATGTCTCCAGATTAACAGTCGTGGCAGTTTACAGGGCACCATCTGGTAATTTTAAAGTGTTTGTTAAACAATTAGATACTCCTTTGTTGTACTTAAGTAGAAAAAATAGGGGCATGGTAGTTGTTGGGGATTTTGACATAGATTTCTTGGTTAATTCTCCCTACAAGGTGGAGTTTGAAAATCTCATGTGCACGTACAACCTTGTTCCCGTGGTTAGCTCGCCCACCAGAACCACAATCTCTTCCAGTACTCTCATTGATAACGTTTTTGTTGATCAGAGTAAAGTCAACCATATTAATATTGAAATGGTTATAAATGGTCTGTCTGACCATGACGGACAACGAGTTACTTTCAACAGCTTGGGAATTCCTCTGAGTGACACCTCACTTAGATGGAAAACAGTAAGGAAAATAAGTGAGGAACCTATTCAAACGTTCAGATCATGTCTTCAGCATACTGACTGGACACCTGTTTATCTAGCAGAAACTGCTAATTCAAAATACAATTTATTCACAAATGAGATAGCAGGTACCTTTGAAAGTGTATTTCCAAAAAAGTCATACAGAGTCCAACCTACTAGGTCTGCAAAAAAACTATGGCTCACTAAGGGCATCATAGCTTCCTGTCAGAGAAAACGACAACTCTACATAGCATCAAAGACTTCTAACAACCCTGCTCAGCTAAAACATTATAAACTCTACTGTAAAATTCTTGCCAAAGTAATTAAAAACTCTAAAAGTATGTGTATAGCATTTGAAATTACTAATTCTGAAAATAAAATTAAAACAATCTGGAATGTGATAAAGAGAGAAACAGGGACTGTAAACTACACCAAAGACAAAAAAATTGTTTTAACTGTTGACAACTCAGAGATAACTAATAGTGAGGAAATTGCTGAAATCTTTAACCAACATTTTTTAACTGTCCCAACACAGATAGGTTGCCATGGTTCTGTAGATAAAGCTGCCTGTGTAATGAAAAATAATTTTCCAGAACCTTTCAGTCAAATAAGTGTGCTTCCCATTACTGCCAATGAAATCAAAAAAATCATACAGTCTTTGAAAAATAAACATTCTGCTGGTATCGACGATATTTCAAGCAAGCTGTTGAAGGCTTGCTGTAGTGAAGTGACCGAAGTTTTGTCTCACATCTGCAACACATCCATGCAACAAGGAGTGTTTCCAGACAGAATGAAATACTCTGTTGTCAGGCCCCTGTACAAAGCAGGGGATGCTACAAATGTGCCAGACTATCGCCCTATCTCTCTATTAACAACATTTTCAAAAGTCCTAGAAAAAGCTCTGTACAACAGGATTGTGGCACACCTTGTTGACCTGAACATCATTAACAGTCAGCAGTTTGGTTTTCTAAAGGGAGTTTCAATAGATAACGCAATTTTCTCATTCACAAATGATATTCTAGAGTCTATAAACAGCAAGAGGCTGCCAATTGGTGTCTTATGCGACCTATCAAAGGTGTTCGACTGTGTAGATCACCAGATGCTCTTCAAGAAGGCCTGTCATTATGGAATTACAGGACCTGTAGGGAACTGGTTAAAATCGTACCTCGAAAATAGGAAGCAGAAGATTATTCTAGATGTTTCAGATAGTGTATCACAATATATAGTGGACTCTGAGTGGGGAATTGTGCAGCATGGAGTGCCACAGGGATCAGTGCTTGGGCCCTTGCTGTTCCTCATACATGTTAATGACCTGCCTTTATCCATCAATAAGCAGTGTAAATTTACAATGTTCGCTGATGATACGAGCATTGTGGTGGATAATGTGTCAACTACTGACTTAGAATCTGAGGTCAATGATATCCTTAAAGAAGTTCTGGGTTGGTTTAGTATTAACTCTCTTCCAATAAACCTGAAAAAAACCAATTTTATCCAGTTCCAGACAACCCACAAAAACCCAAAAGAAATAGTTATCACACAGAATGATCAGATGATAAAGCAAGTGTACTTATCAAAATTCCTAGGCGTATACATGGACAGTAGGCTGAACTGGGAACATCACGTTCTACAAACACTAAAACGGCTGACGTCGGCAACATTTGCTTTACAAATTTTGTCACACTTCAATGACATTACCATCTCAAAGTCAGCTTACTTTGGCTATTTTCATTCAGTCATGTGTTATGGCATCATCTTCTGGGGCAATACACCTGCCGCAAAGAAAATCCTCACAGCACAAAAAAGAGCAATAAGAATCATTTGTGGTGTAGCCCCACGAACCTCATGTCGAAATCTTTTTAAACGACTTGAAATACTGACAGCAACATCTCAGTACATATATTCACTGATGTGCTTCATAATAAATAACCCCACTCTGTATGAAACGAATTGCCTACATCATGAACATAACACCAGAAGAAAAGAGGATTTCCACTGTGAGTTAAAGAACTTGACACTTATTCAGAAAGGGGTAAAGTACGCTGGAACAAAAATTTTCAATTCCCTACCCAACAGCATCAAAAGTATAAGGAGTAGTACATCAGTATTTAAACGTAGCTTGAAAAATTATTTACTTGAGGCCTCACTTTATTCACTAGAGGAATTCTTTCAGAGAAATAAGTAAAACCCAGATTGAAAAGATGTTTTTAAATTTTTTGACACTGTTTACTGTTAAACTAATGTAATAATGCCCTAATGTAAAAATTCCTGTTTTTCTCATTTCCGTTTTTGGGTCACTTTTAAACCCAAAGTGGGAAGTTTTGATTACTGTTCAAGGTTAAAATAGATCCAATAATGCCCTAAATAGGAAACTGCTATCTTCACATTTATGTTGACTAGTTTTTAAGCTAATAAGTATGACTTTTGTGCACTGTTATTAATACTATAACAATGTCTTTATTCTATGTATTTTATTATGTACATTGACATGTTCCACATCTGAGTGACTTGCTCACATTTACAGATCTATGGAACAAGTATATAAATAAATAAACTGCCATCAATGCCTGCCACAGCAAAAAAAAAAAAAAAAAAAAAAAAAAAAAAAAAAAAATCGAAGAAATCCTGCTCATATGTAATAACAGTCAGTGGCAGCAAAGTTAATGTTCATGAATGACAAAAGGACTGAAATTGAGGGCAATAAAGCAAAAGCAGACATGCTGAACTCCATTTTAAAAATTCCTTCACAAAGGAAAATCTAGGAGTATTGCCCCAGTTTCATTCTGATAGATATTAGTATCAGTGGCACACAGAAAGAACTGAAATCACTAAAATTTTGCACTGCTTCAGAGCATGATGAAATCCGTTTATAGATTGTGTCTGTGTACGTGCGGATGGATATGTGTGTGTGTGTGTGTGTGTGTGCGCGAGTGTATACCTGTCCTTTTTTCCCCCTAAGGTAAGTCTTTCCGCTCCCGGGATTGGAATGACTCCTTACCCTCTCCCTTAAAACCCACATCCTTTTGTCTTTCCCTCTCCTTCCCTCTTTCCTGATGAAGCAACCGTTGGTACCAAAAGCTTGAATTTTGTGTGTATGTTTGTGTGTCTATCAACATGCCAGCACTTTCGTTTGGTAAGTTATATCATCTTTGTTTATATATAACGGTTTGTCGCCCAATGCTTTGGGCACGCAGGCTCCTCCTGTTGAACAAGACAATAAGGGCATGATGGAAGAGGAACATGTGGTCGCTGTTGTGACGCTGTCTGCTGCTGCTGATTAGTGAGGCACTTCCCTATGCTGCATGGATGCCGTGGTTGCATGGCTGTGACATTGTTTTCTCCTTTTAGCTACCCAACAGCAGCTGAGGAAGCAAAGGCAGCTACTTTGTACTTTGCTCTGTCTGATTTCCCACGGCCCTAAGTGCTTCAAAAGGGCTGAGCAGTGTTCAGAACATCAGTGAGAGAGGGATTTTCACATTGTAAAGCACATTCACAAATTTCCCTATCAGGTGCCAATGCCTGTTACAGCATCATGAACCATCAAATCAGCATCTGAGTCCTGGTTGGCCTCAGTAACAAACTGGCAATATGTCTAAGCCCATGAAGTTATGCTGCCCAAGCTCTGTATGACTGTTGCAGCCGCTTTTGACAATGGTAGAACTCAACATGAATAGCAAATAATGTATGTTTGCAATGATAATTGGAGAGCAAGTGACACATTTCATCAAAAGAGGGATTGGCATGTTCCTGAAGATTGTAAAAATGATGAGAAATCCATGGCAATAATAAAGCACTGCACAAATAAGGATAGGGGACTACAAAAGCTTGAAAATGTTGCTGAAGATGTTTTTCTTATGCATCCCATCTTCAGCAGAATCAGTCACTTAGAGTAAATGGTGGGGGTTGCATCAACGGCAGGGGAACCTAGCACATCAGCTAGGCTGCCAAATTATTTAGTGCTACTTTGAGAGCCTGATGCTGGTCACTGAGAGCTCGTTGTTTTTCAAGAAGACATTGAAGAATTTCTTCCATTCACATGTTGGCTGTGCATCATACCAAGAAACAAAACATGTTTCACCATCTGTCCAGGTTGTGAGGGTGACTTCTTTAGGCTGGCCGTGGAGGCACTTGTATTGTGTAGTGTTTGATTATGTGTGCACACCTTGTAACGTTACCAGAGTTTCCATTTCTCTTCTATTCACAAATAGACTGAGGAAAAAATGACATGATATGCCTCTGTATGAGCTCCAATTCTGTTGTCTAGCGTTTTGCCACGAAAAGAACATTGTCTCCCTCCCTTCATCCACACCCCCTCCAGGGATTCCCATTTGAACTCCTAAAGTATCTCCGCAACGCTCCTGTGTAACTGGTAACAAATCTAGCGACAGGCCCCTGCATTGCTTCTGTACATTCCTTTTGTCTGATATGGTGGGGAATCCAAACACTCGAATACTACTCACAAATGGGTCACGGTAGTGTTCTATATGTGGTCTCCATGCTTATGGATGATTGGTGGCTGTCTTTGAGAATGAGAGCAGAAGAGTTGAAGATAAGCAGATAAAATGTAAGCACTATTGGTCACGAACATTAGCAGATGTTGCAGATATCCAAAAGCAAATGACCACGATACTTTGAATGATTCCACAAGATGTGTTTGCTTATGGTTTCCAACAGCTTTACAACCAGTGCCACAAATGTGTTGTATCTAGTGGTGATTACATTGGAGGTTAGTAAAGGTATTTTATTTGAAACTCTAGTTTCCTTTATTTTCTGAGCCAATTCATCAAACTTTTCAGGCACACCCTGTTGATGAGCTACAGTTCCCTACATCTCTCCCAATATACTGAAGTTGATCATCTGCCCTCCCCTCTACCTACCTCGTGCTTATTCCATTTCATACTGTTTTGCAATGTTACTCCTAGATATTTAATGGAGGTGAATGTGTCACACAACCATGCCACTGTTACTGTATTTGACCACCACCGGATTGCATTTCCTACACATCTGCATTAATGTTCTTTTTTCTTTATTTAGAGCAAGCTGCCATTCATCATACCAAATAGAAATTCTGTTTTACTTGTCCTGTATCCTCCTACAGTCACTCAAAGATGACACCTTCCCATACACGACAGCATCATTAGCAAACAGCTGCAGATTGCTGCTCACCCTTTCCATCAGATTGTTTCTGAATACAGTGAACAAGAGCAGTCCTGTAACATTTGTCTGCGGCACTCGTGATGACACCCTTGCCTCTTACGAACTCCATTCAGAACGATGTACGGGGTAGCACAGTCAATGAAAAGTCAAGTAGCAGAAAAAATTCATGTAGTCAAAAATTTTTGTACAGTGGTAGAAGGGAGTGCCATGAACAGCATACTAAAAATCATGACCAGGGGGAGTGAGTGTGGGGGTAGTGGCACTTTTAAAAGTAACATTTTTATGTTTGTCATAGGCAATTCAAAAACAGTGGCTTATAGTGTAAATGTTTCCCATTACAAAATTAAACTGTATAAAATTTCCTGCAAAAGAGGTCCCATTATTTTTTTCTTAGGACTAATGTAGGTGATGGAAAATTGCAGATTATTAAAATATTCTTTTAATGGTATAAAATTGATGTTTATCTTTTCTTTCAATGATGTGGGTTAAAAACAAATATTAAATGAGCGTAAAACTTCCAAGTGCAGTAGAGCCATATTAAGGGATAAATTATGTTCTGGGCATGTAAGTGGGTGGATGGGGGGGGGGGGGGGGGGGATGGGAGGGGTAGAAGTGCGAGGGAAGGTAGCTCTCCAAATTGTGGCCATGCACTTCCCTCCTTGATAGTTTGCATACTGAAGAGTGATGAGGTGGCAGCCCATTCTCATTTATTCCACTATGTCACAGCAAGCAACTACAGCGTGTGTCACAAGGTTATACTGACCTTTCCACAGCTCGCCTTATGAATCACTAGGGATGTAATGCACACACACACACACACACACACACACACACAGGAGTGTTTGTTTTACACGAAGTGTGTTAACACCATGTGGAATACAGATATGAGTTACTAATAAAACTAACTGTCGAAATGCTTATGGACAGATTCTTCATAAATTTCTGCACACTGATCATATGCTAGAGGGGAAGTTGATTTTTAGTAAACCAGTATGGTAGTTACTGCATTCTTCTAGGAACAATTACTTCCCCCACTACCAACACTGCTTGATTTTCAGTTTACAGACAGAGTTTACTTAACATCATTTCCTGTCCAGTTCTCTTATGTCAGTGTTCGTGTTGATATAGTGGAGTTATTTTGAGTTTATTGAGTGAGTATTTACATGCAGTTGTTAAATGTCCAATTACATAAAATACGTTCCTATAAACAATGGCTGGGAGGTGTTTTAATTTGTAATTGCGATGGCAGTGATCTATGTAGTTTGATGAGAAAGATGTTGGATTGGTCAATGTAGCAACTTTATGCTGTTTATCTTTGACAGAACATTGAAAAGCCATGTAACTGTGTTGCAAACACTCAGTTGTAAGTTAATGAATGTTCAGAAAGTGATTGCACTTGTTTTGCCATTAATTGTGCTACTAGTAGACTGCATAAATCATTTTCATTCAGAAACTGCTGGCACTTGTAGATTGGAGATCACCACCGAGTGAAGTCACTTATCACATATGCTCAGCATGCCTTGCAAGGCACATGTGAATGTTCTGATAGAATGGAACAGGTCATGTTCAAGTCCAGAACAGTAATCTGCTATAACACATTGCTTGACTTATACTGAAATATCTCAAGTTCCATAACACCTAGGTGGCCTACTTCTGTTGCATAGTGAGCCAGTTTAAGCTTCTGGGCCTGTTGAGATGTTGGGAGAGCTGAGGGTAGGATAATGCATTTGATACCCCTCACACTGTGGGAAGAAGTCCAATCACTGGTATGGCAGACAATGGAACAGAAATAGTGGAATACATACTGACAGCATGTTACACTTGGAGCAACATCTTCACTGTGATAGATAGTTGAAAGTTCCAGATTTCGACCGTTTTTACATAATGATTCACTTAACAACGTCAAATAAGTACTCATTTAATAAACTAGAAGTAACTACACTATATCAGCACAAGTTAATTGAAGTTATTTTGTTTACTCACATAGGAGAACTGGATAGGAAATGCTGTGGACATATAGTCCATAAACTGGCTAAAAAGTAGATTTCGTAATTTCTAAAGAAATTGCTGCTGCTGGAAAACCTTTCACAGAAGGTGATTTCGCAAAAATGTGCACTATGATTGCCGTATTAGAACTATGTATAGAGAAAAATCATATGATTGAAAGCATGAGCTGGTCCAGGATGACAGTTCAAAGAATACCGTACGGTATCTATACCTACCTTCATGATGAGTTAAAAAAGAAACCTTTAGAATTCAAGTACTACTCATTATCCACGGACTGTAGTGACATAAATGATACTGCACAGCTTTTAGTTTTCATTGGTGGTGTTAATAACAATTTAAATGTCATAGAAGAACTGGCAGGGTTGTGTTCCATGACGATGGAGAAATCTCTAACGAAGTGAAAGAATGTGTCACGAAGATGTAGGTTTCACTTTTGAAAACACTGTGGCCATTTGTATCGATGGAGCACCTTCTATGTTTGGAAAGAAGATTGGTGCATCTTTTATTTATTCTTACTTACGGGTCCATTAACTGATATTCTGACACCAAGCCTGCCCATAATTTATGTAAACTTGCATATAATAAGAAGTCAGACTCCCGCAGACATTCCGCAAATTGCTGCAGATTTCAACGCAGAGCCACTAAGACGCGTTTGCGTGCGAACCATTCAACGAAACATCATCGATATGGGCTTTCAGAGCCGAAGGCCCACACGTGTACCCTTAATAACTGCACGACACAAAGCTTTACGCTTCACCTGAACCCGCCAACACCGACATTGGAGTATTGATGACTGGAAACATGTTGCCTGGTCAGACGACTCTCATTTCAAATTGTATTGAGCGGATGGACATGGTCGGGTGTGGAGACAACCTCATGAATCCATGGACCATGCATATCAGCTGGGGACTATTCAAGCTGGTGGAGGTTGATTGGAGTGATATGGAACCTCTGATATGTCTAGATACGGCTCTGACAGGTGACATGTACATAAGCGTTCTGTCTGATCACCTTCATCCATTCATGTCACTGTGTATTCCGACGGACTTGGACAATTTCAACGGGACAACGTGACACCCCACACGTCCAGAATTGCTACGGAGTGGCTCTAGGAACACTCTTCTGAGTTTAAACACTTTCGCTGGCCTCCAAACTCCTCAGACATGAGCACATCTTGGATGCCTTGCAACATGCTGTTCAGAAGATACCTCCATCCCCCTCGTGCTCTTGCGGATTTATGAACAGCCCTGCAGGATTCATGGTGTTAGTTCCCTCCAGCACTACTTTTCAGACATTAGTCGAGACCATGCCATGTCGTGTTGGTGGAATTCCAGAAGCATACATGTTCACAGTTTGTGAGTGGCAATCCACTTAAGCGTTCAGTGTCACTTTATTACACAAATAGTATGAGTTCTTGTTCACAAGTTCGAAATGAAATGAATTGATCGTATGGCATTTATTGGCCAGGATATCCCCTTAATTCGAAGATTCACATACACTACAATGTTCGTACACACCTTCAGAAACGTATTTGTGTTGATAGTGTCTTTGAATCTCGACTTGATTTCATTAGTGTTACATAGCCACAATGACTAAAAACATCATATATTTCTATATAATTATTTGTTCAGTTGAGTATAAACTGTAGGTTACTGTATGCTTACTGTATGCTGGGGAATAATTTTCGTTGGATGCTCATCCATTTCGGGCCGACAGGAGAGCCCCAGAAAATCTCCGTAGAGCAGACAGACAAAACCATTCATTTCTTTCACTTTATGCTTTTGTTTCCCATATGTAAACGCGAAATTAAAACAGTTTTACAGAAACAGAACTGAAAATACTACAATGAATAATGCAAAGGATATCATCTCTACATCACATGACATTACATGGCACATGACAAAAGTTTTTCAATTGGCAGTGTTAAGGTTTAATTTTTTCTATATTTCGGTTTTTGTTTTCTGTTGGCAGTTTGTTCAAAATTTGTTACTGTGGGCACATATGTGATCACTACATTTTCAAATTAAAGTTTTTTTTGTTACCGTTATTATTTGTTTCCAAAATTTGTTGTGTGGTGAAAGTCTCTTATTTTCTGTATGTATTTAAGTATTTTATTGAATGTCGTTGTCTTGATGCGTCGCCGTACGTCATCATAAGTCTATGCTGACCAGAGTGGCGGTGTATCGGCTGGAAACCGATGTCGTCGGTGAGGTCAGCCAACGCCCGGCCGGAACACGCATTCAAGTCTCGAAGTCGGAACCCGCAGACATGCTGCTGCTGGTCTGGAAAGTCGCCGGTCGGAATCGCGTGGGCCCACGTCCTACGCTTCGATGCTCAGCATGTCAGATCGATTCGGCACGGGTTCATGAAAATTAACTTAAACGTGGTATAGAATTCTGACTACGCGCAGATGTTATTTTGTTGAAGGGCAGAATTTGATTAATCTACTATTCATTGTTCCGTACAGGCACAGTTTCCGTCACTCTCTCTTACACTACACTTGCGAGAGCATTTAGTGCCTTCATTTTCCGAAGTGTAGTTCCTTTAATTTGTACGACATAAGTTAGTTCACAAACGGTACACAGACAGTTTGTAAAACAATTATTAATTCGTTATGTTTGTGAAATTACGATGCACGTCACTACATAGGCATTTCATAAGCGATCGTCTGCACTGACAGTTTGCTTCCGACACACGGTTCCACAAACATTTCACACGCACCCGTTAGCCGTTAATTTCAGCCTGTCTGCAGCGAAGCAGAAACTAACATTGTTGATGGTTGCAACTCGCGTCCATTCCAAACACATTGACTTCAATGTTTTGGTTCTACACTATCACCATGTTAACGTTTCGCGTTTTCTTGTGCATACTGACGTCTTAGCGAAGTTTGTACATAATACGGCCAACGTTCAATATTACACTTCTTGTCATGAACCATAGTTAATTCACAGTCACCGTTACTACAAATAATCACATTTTAATTATTTTCACCAACATACTTCATTTTAATGTTCATGTTAGCTTAGCAGGTTTGGCTGGAATTACTTTGAAACATTATGTTCCTTTCTGTGCCACAGTTCACATTTTTAGTACATCTTGTGAATGAACATCTAGGTACATATTTATTTGTGTTTACTTGTTATTACTTATAGCACCCCATATCAAGAGGGGTTTGTGATCAGTTGATTATTAAGACTGGTAACAAGACTCTGGCCTGACTTTACAATATTTCTACCATATTTTCAAACCAAGTCACATTTTTATAATTACATTTATCTTTATAGGATCGCCAAGCAGTTCTTGGTTTGTACTCAAGTAGCGAACCGCAGATCCTATCGCTAAGTTAAATTTAGATCATAGGGCCAAAACTTAACAAGTTCATGTGCTCAAATGGCATGACACAACTAAAACGGGTGATCCTACATGTTTTACTAACTTAGCAACACAAATGATTCATGATATTTGCCATTTTCACTGCTTTACAAACACAATTATTTCCTCCACTGATCTCATTAAAGTCTCTTTCTGTTTTCGTTAGCATGATTGGAACATAAATATAACTACGAGTTATGAAAACCTGACACGGCTTCTGTATCACTGTTTCAAAGAACTAGAATTACATTTGAAACTGAAATAATAAACAAAGAAATTTCAGTACAAGCATAAGGTCCTTTTCTCATCTACTTATTAATCAAATGGTTCAAATGGCTCTGAGCACAATGAAACTTAACATCTGAGGTCATCAGGCCCCTAGAACTTAGAACTACTTAAACCTAACTAACCTAAGGACATCACACACATCCATGCCCGAGGCAGGATTCGAACCTGCGACCGTAGCGGTCACGCGGTTCCAGTCTGACGCGCCTAGAACCGTACGGCCACCCCGGCCGGCACTTATTAATCCTCAATAGTAACTACTACTCTCCAAGGCAATATGCGATTAACTCTTTAAAAATGATTATGGCTTAGGCACAACTGCCCATTGCAAACTTATCTGCACAAATGCGCTAGACAATTGGCACAAAACAGTTCACGAATAATGCAATAATCAATGAGAACTTACAACTACAGTCAAAAATGTAAATGAATCGTGGTTAGATACTTAACTCCATAGAATTTCTGTATCTGCTCTACCAAACTCTCGGGCCTTGTACGTACAGGTACAATAATCTTGTTAATGTCTCTGGCGTCCAAAACCAACGTAAGTTTTTCTCCCGACTTTCTACAGCGACTAATGGATTGCTATATGGCAAAAAAGCTGGTTCTATTGTACTCCATTGCATCACTTTTCTTATTTCTTTGGTAACTATGTCTTCTTTCGTCCACGGAACGGAGTAAGTTGCGTGACAAAATGTTTTGTGAGGCACCACCGTAATATTGTAGACATAACCTTTAATTGTACCTGGTTTCTCCTAAAAGAAACATCTAAATAACCATTTAATAGCTGAGTCAATTGCTTTTGTTGTTCCAGACCCAAATAACCCGACTCTTGCACCGTGGTGTTGATCAAATTTATCCTATGAAGAGCAACGACTTCGACAGTGTCCGAATAATAAAATTCCTTGCCAGTTAAGTCGCTGCTAATCTGTAGTATTTGCAGCCCCTTGCACTTTACATGGGTACTCTGACATTACTTCCCGTGTATCTTCTTGGTTCGCATGAAATCCAAAACAGTTCTCGTACCTTCATTCACTGTGCTGAATTCTCCGATCGAGAGGTAAATATTTGCCTTTCCCTAACGTAAGAAGTCACACCCCAGCATACACGCCACCGTTAATCCCTTAACCACAAGGAAAGAGCAATTCATGGCTTATTCTCCTATGAAAATACCTACCTGCACCTGGTACTTAATAGCTTGTGCCTGTGTACGAATGGCCCCGGTCACCGTACAGTTCTGCACTGGATTACGTGGGCAATTTTTGTGAATTATTTACGGCCTTAAAAAAATCAGAGCTCAGGAAACTGGCTATTGCTCTTGTGTTAATATATGCGTCCCCAAGTCTGCTTCGACTATTGCCTGCACTATCTCAGCTTCGGTACTCTTGTATCTCCGCGTTTCCATTAGTAGATCTTTCTGCATATCGACACCATCCTTGTACCTCAGGATTTGTGTATTCGTGTTCTTGTCATGAGATGTGTCCCCTCTCTGCCAGTCGGCCAACAGTGGGGGGCGTATTGCGGTCGAGCGGCCGCGAGCGGTTCCAACAGCTTGGTGGAGTTTCTGCTGTCATTTCGATACGCAGGTTTATTATCATGTGATGGTGGTCCTGTGCCCTGGGTTCAGTATACTGGATAATTACTGTTATCGTTCCATTGATTTCCGTCATTCCTCCTCCGCTGATTAGTATTATTGATGTTAATAGCCTGGATTAAATCTGTCATTATAGCGCCGTTTCCTGTTAAACAGCGTATGACCATTACATTATTGTTGCTCATTCATCCTCCCATTGCCATTTCCTTTGTTGGAATGAGCATTTCGGTTTTCATGTTTGCACGGAGACGATTAATTATTCCCGTGCTCTCTGCTTGCTTTTGTGCAATCCTGTGCCAGGTCAGTGGCGTCTAGCAGTGAAAGATACTTTTCTGGATCATTTTGCGACACATTTATTAATTTATCTTTGCCGTGACTCGGTAGTCTTAATTTCAATATCCTAATCACATCTCGATTCGAAATTAGTTCGTCCCAGTACCTGGTCTTATTTATATATTTCTCAAACTACTTTCGTGAAGTTCCCTGTTTGGGAATATATGTCTCTTCGAGGCTCTGTAGACTTCCATTCTAAGTCATTCTTGTATTGAAGGCGACCAGCACTTCGTTAAAAATGCTCTTTCAAATTGGTCAACAGTGTGACACCTATTTACCATCTCGTTTTCCCACAGTGCAGCATCGCCTTGTATGTGGGAAACAATGAACTGGTTATTTTTGTTTCTCTAGGCAAGCTTCAAATGGTATATTCCTTAACCCTTTGATAAATATAACAGGGTGGACAGACTTCTTTTCTGCATTGAAGGTCCGAAATTGTCTGTGCTTTATGAGGCTTGCTTCTGTCATCATACTAGATACAGACGGAGCTGCCCCCATAATATTATCATTTATCTGCGGTTGTCTTCGCGGGCTAAAACTCCCCGTATTATATGCATATGGCGGTTCGTGAGCTCCAAAAATGCTTGCTGCGTAGCTGTAAATGTTTCTGCCATGTGCAGTGCTACTTTCAGGTTTCTCGATAAGCAAGCTTTCGCGTTCCAAATCGGAAACATGCCGTGGCACTTCACGTTCTTAGCGTGGTAGCTCATCCTTAAGTTTGTCGTTAGTGTGTCCTAAATCGGTTTTGTTTATTTCAGCTTCATTGTTATTACTGAAAGCTGTACCATTACTTGCTTGCTGTATAGCATGTTTTACCTTATTGTCAATCTTTGACGCAATTTCGACATCCTTTGCCATTAACCAATCACTAAATTTCTTTTCTACCGTCTTTGCTTGTTCAGTAAGGTGCTGTTCAGTGGTTGCCTTTTGCTCATGGGCAATCTGCAAATTTTGTAGATCACTCACAAGCTTATTGGCCAAATTTGGTAACTCGCCATACGCCTTTTTCATTTCAGATACCTCCGATTGAAATTTTTGAAACTGCTTGTTAATCTTTTCGGCAAGTTCCGTATTTCTTTCGGCTTGTCGCCGGCCTCTTTCACCCCCTCGTTTCTTTTCTCTTCCGGCTCTTTCTTTTTCTCTCCTGCTGATTTTTGTTCTAATAAGCTAGCTCTTTCCTTCTCGCTATCGGCTCTTTCATTTTCTCTCTCTCTCTGCTAATTTTTGTTTTAATAGTCTATCTCATTCTTGAAGCTTTCGCAAAAATTCAGCAGAAGAATTTGGCAGTGGTGAACACACCGGTGCCGCCGTCGTTTCATCTACTTCCAGCCTGCTAGTCGTTGGTGTATGTGCTGACTGATCTGTTTGATCTACATCCTGCCTAGTCATCGGTAGAGTGGATTGTAACTGATTATCGTCACTAGCACTCTGCATGGTGCTAGTTGCTGTAGTGACTACACTTTCGTGTCTTACATTGCTTATTTCTTGCATGTTTTCGTGCATCACGAAATCTGAGCTAGGCTGTGAATTTATATTCCTTCAAACCTTAACCATAACTGATCAAAAATTACAGTATAACTTCACAAGAGTTACATATATATAATCACTTTCAATAAAGCAGCAGCAACGACCAGTAACACAAAAATTCAACATCTGATATGCACCTCTATGTTAAAAAAAAAAAAAGTTGGGAAAAAATCAACTATGTACTTAATTACTTAGTACTTTCGGTGCAAAATTCCTTTGAAGTATTACTGCACACCATTGCACCATTGAACCATCTACTGTACTATATATCTGGAAAAAAATCCTTCGAAAACAGAGCTCCTTACCGGATGCGTTTCTTTATTCGATTTCATCTGTAAAATATTTTATATTTCTCATCTCAAGGTACTTTATTCAGTTCATCAATAATATTAGATTCTTGTTCTCCAGTGTAGTTTGAGCAGGAAAGAAAAATTTTGTCTAGTTAGTACATATACATAATCACACACAACATACACATAAATAGATTTATACGTCTATACAGGGTGGTCCATTGATAGTGACCGGGCCAAATATATCACAAAATAAGCGTCAAACGAAAAAACTACAAAGAACGAAACTTGTCTAGCTTGAAGGGGGAAACCAGATGGCTATTTGGTTGGGCAGCTAGGCGGCGCTGTCATAGGTCAAACGGATGTCAATTGCGTTTTTTTAAGATAGTAACCCCTATATTTGATTACATATTCGTGTAGTACGTAAAGAAATATGAATGTTTTACTTGGACCACTTTTTTCGCTTTGTAATAGATGGCGCTGTAATAGTCACAAACATATGGCTCACAATTTTAGGCGAACAGTTAGTAACAGGTAGGTTTTTTAAATTAAAATACAGAACGTAGGTACGTTTGAACATTTTATTTCGGTTGTTCCAATATGATACATGTACCTTTGTGATTTATCATTTCTGAGAACGCATGCTGTTACAGCGTGATTACCTGTAAATACCACATTAATGCAATAAATGCTCAAAATGATGTCCGTCAACCTCAATGCATTTGGCGGTACGTGTAACGACATTCCTCTCAACTGCGAGTAGTTCGCCTTCCGTAATGTTCGCACATACATTGACAATACGCTGACGCATGTTGTCAGGCGTTGTCAGTGGATCACGATAGCAAATATCTTTCAACTTTCCCCACAGAAAGAAATCCGGGGACGTCAGATCCGGTGAACGTGCGGGCCACATGTGCTTCGACGTCCAATCCACCTGTCATGAAATATGCTATTCAATACCGCTTCAACCGCACGCGAGCTATGTGCCGGACATCCATCATGTTGGAAGTACATCCCCATTCTGTCATGCAGTAAAACATCTTGTAGTAACATCGGTAGAACATTACGTAGGAAAGCAGCATACGTTGCACCATTTAGATTGCCATCGATAAAATGGGGGCCAATTATCCTTCCTCCCATAATGCCGCACCATACATTAACCCGCCAAGGTCGCTGATGTTCCACTTTTCGCAGCCATCGTGGATTTTCCGTTGCCCAACAGTGCATATTATGCCGGTTTACGTTACCACTATTGGTGAATGACGCTTCGTCGCTAAATAGAATGCGTGCAAAAAATCTGTCATCGTCCCGTACGTTCTCTTATGCGCAGTGGCAGAACTGTACACGCCGTTCAAAGTCGTCGTCATGCAATTCCTGGTGCATAGAAATACGGTACGGGTGCAATCGATGTTGATTTAGCATTCTCAACACCGACGTTTTTTAGATTCCCGATTCTCGCGCAATTTGTCTGCTACTGATGTGCGGATTAGCCGCGACAGCAGCTAAAACACCTACTTCGGCATCATTTTTTGCAGGTCATGGTTGACGTTCCATATGTGACTGAACACTTCCTATTTCCTTAAATAACGTAACTATTCGGCGAACAGTCCGGACACTTGGATGATTTCGTCCAGGATACCGAGCAGCATACATAGCACACGCCAGTTGGGCATTTTGATCACAATAGCCATACATCAACATGATAACGACCTTTTCCGCAATTGGTAAACGGTCCATTTGAACACGGGTAATGTATCACGAAGCAAATACTGTCCACACTGGCGGAATGCTACGTGATACCACGTACTTATACGCTTGTGACTACTACAGCGCCATCTATCACAAAGCAAAAAAGTGGTCCAATTAAAACATTCATATTTCTTTACGTATTACACGAATATGTAATAAAATATGCGGGTTCCTATAAAAAAAAAGAAAAAAAACCGCAGTTGATATCCGTTTGACCTTTGGCAGCGCCATCTAGCGGGCCAACCATAGCGCCATCTGGTTTCCCCCTTCAAGCTAGACGAGTTTCGTTCTTTGTAGTTTGATGCTTATTTCGTGAGATATTTGGGCCGATCACTATCAATGTACCACCCTGTATGTGTTAATATTTCCGTATCAATTGTTCTGGCTCCACGTAAAAGGGTGCCAGTTATTTCATTTTATTCTTGCTTACGGGTCCGTTAATTGATATTCCGATACCAAGCCTGGCTATAAAGGACGTAAATTTGCATACGTTAGAGGTCAGACTTCCGTAGGCAAGCCAATGAAATAAGAATATGTAAAGAGAATAGAATACTGGTTTTGCATTTACGTTTTGTTGGTGGCTTCACTTTTATCGTAAGAAGCGTCTAAACAATTTATAGTCTATATTTTGAGATTCTTTCGTTCGTAGTCAAGGCCAAAGCTGCTGTATATAACTTGGATCTAAAATATTGTAAATACTGACACTGTAATAAAACAAGCTCTCGGCTATGCAGCCTATTATTAATTGGAAAACTTTAAACTTCTTTGTGGCTGCAACTGTGGGAAAACACATGAAATATTTTGCAACATTTTAAAGTGCTGTATAATGGCGGCACACAATTGACACTAGCGACGTTCTGTTTCCCGGCGGTGCATCAGCTGCAAATTGCTAGAAATTGTTTAAATGTTCAAAACATTGACATGAGGGATCAGAAGTTTACTTTCAATAGTTACAAGGCTAATACAGCATACACACTTCCTCAACGTAAATGACCCATTCTCCAAGAACAAGGGAAACGGAAGTAAGACGAACAGAAGACGTAGTGGCTATTACGAGCGCTTTTTTATAAAACAAGAAAAGATACTATTATGTATATTTGCAGTTGTCAGGGATAGTAGCTATATTGTTCAGACTATGCATTTGACGAAAAATAATTACTGTACACTTCAGACATTTTACTAAAAAAGTTACAAAAATCACACAGTCTTTAATGTCTGAATCTGGAGACGTTATATGCAATAACACCATTGGAAGAAGAAGCCGGATAAACAATAACCAAATTCCACTATATTGTTCATCAATAAGTGTTATGTAGCAAAATTCTGGGGTCCGGCTATATCATGTTTCTGTTATAAACTACATCCGTTCAAGAGGGCTTAAAAATGAACATATCGTGGATTTCTTGAATAAACAGTGAGCAAGAAATTCGTGATTTTATTGTATCATACGGACATTAGTTGGCTAAGTCATGGGAAAGTATTACAGTGCTTTTTCTCTCTGATAGAGGAAATAGTAGAATTTATGAAAATCGATGCAGATGACCTTCCTGAACTGAAAAATGAAGATTGGGTCAGTGACATGTTTTCTCAATGATATGACGGCACACTTAAATGAGCTGGACTCAAAACTACAGGTAAACTCATTGGCAGCTGTATGTGCTTTCAAAATGAAACTTGCACACTTCAAAAACCGATTACGGAAAGGAGACATGGCCTATACATTTTCATGCTTGCAAAATAATTTCTTCAGAGAAACATGCTGTGCTGGCAATGACATTTTTCGCTGCGTTGATAAATTAGTTGAAGAACACAAGAGGTTTGCGTTGTCAAAAGCGGAGGAAACAGTGTTCATGGTGTTGAAGATCCTTTTTCTATAATCCCAGGAAAGACACCTATGGACTTACATGTGGAGATAATTGAAATTAAGTGTTCTCCAAGGTATAAAACCAAGCACAAAGAGTGTGGTCTTCTGGATATCAGTAAACACTTGGACAGAAATAAATTTAATAACCTAAGAGATGCAGCAGTTAAAGCATTCAGCATGTTTTACATCACTTACATATGCAAACAAATATTTTCTGTTCTGAACTTAAACAAAAGCAAATTTCGCCCTTGTGTAACTGAAGAACGTTTAGAAAACAGAACTTAAAATCTCAACGTCAAATATGACTCCAGACTTTGAAAAACTTGTCAGCTGACGTGAGATGCAACGTCTCACATTAAAGCTTTGTTTCAGTTTAGTATATTTTTATGTTGTTCTTTGTTGTTGTTGTTGCCTTCAGTCCTGAGACTGGTTTGATGCAGCTCTCCATGCTACTCTATCCTGTGCAAGCTTCTTCATCTCCCAGTACTTACTGCAACCTATATCCTTCTTAATCTGCTTAGTGTATTCATCTCTTGGTCTCCCTCTACGATTTTTACCCTCCACGATACCCTCCAATGCTAAATTTGTGATCCCTTGATGCCTCAGAACATGTCCTACCAACCGGTCCCTTCTTCTTGTCAAGTTGTGCCACAAACTCCTCCCCAATTCTATTCAATACCTCCTCATTAGTTATGTGATCTACCCATCTAATCTTCAGCATTCTTCTGTAGCACCACATTTCGAAAGCTTCTATTCTCTTCTTGTCAAAACTATTTATTGTCCATGTTTCACTTCCATACAAATACTTTCAGAAACGACTTCCTGACACTTAAATCTATACTCGATGTTAACAAATTTCTCTTCTTCAGAAATGCTTTCCTTGCCATTGCCAGTCTACATTTTATATCCTCTCTACTTCGACCATCATCAGTTATTTTGCTCCCCAAATAGCAAAACTCCTTTACTACTATTTTTATACTGTTTATGAAAACCGTAACCGTTTGTCATGCTAGTGTGCTGTTAAAATAGGTATTCCTCGCCGTTATTAAATGTGTCTTTTAATAAAAATATTTTGAAAACAATGTATTTATTCATGAGTTTAAAAATAATATTTGTTTGATTTCACCAAGTTTATATATCTGTACAGCATGTCGGCTGTTTCTGTGTCACAGTTCAACGAAAACATATAATAAAATAATTAATAATTGGAATAATGAACAATTTTCATTGATTTCAAATATTATATCCAACATTATTGATGCTGTGGCCCGTGATTTAGTTTCTAGTTTTGATTTGGCCCTGGACTACTTGTGATTTGTGTAACCTTGGTTTAGAACCTCTTTAAAAGTTTCATTAACGGTAAATATTTAATACATAATTTGGGGCCACGCGGTGTAGAACGCCGTGTCACGGTCCGCGTGACTTCCCCCGTCGAAGGTTGGGTGTGAGTGTTGTCCTTAACGTAAGTTAAAGTTAGATTAAGTAGTGCGTAAGCTTAGGGACCCATGACCTCAGCAGTTTGGTCCCATAATACCTCACCACAAATTAAACTAAATTAACATAATTTGGGCCTACTTGCAATGGCGTGACAACGGCCGTGAACGTGTGCCAAGACCGATGATCAATTGCCGCCCTTAATATGAATAGCGTACAGTGTCAAATCACTTAGCAACACGATACACACAACGTGGCAGTTGCCTCAGAGTGAAATCAGATTTAACAAACTGTGTTGGTACGACTGTGTGCTTGTTTCACGAATGCGGTGGTAGGAAACAACGAATCTGACAAACATACGTTTTACGGAGCGGATGCTTGCTTCCTTTGTGGTTCATTCTTCCTTCCTTGTTTCTGAGTTCGCTGCTGTACCGCGTAACAAAGGGAGGCGGGAAATAAACCGCTCCTTTGTGCTACGCCGTCTTCCATTATTGCCTTCTTCGACACTGGTTGCCAAGTTGACTAGAAGGCATGCAGTGCGCATAGGCGTACAACGTAGTAAAACGGAGCTGCTTTCGTCGAAACTAAAATACGGGTCCATCGACATACCTTCAAAGGTTGACAATGTTGTGATGTACTTTTTCTACTCAAATCAGGGCACCATGAATGGGGCTCACCCTGACTGGCAGTGGCCTTTAGCTACGTAAAGCATAAAAACTCTGATCATGCACCTCAAAAAACCTTAAAACGCCCAGAATACTGTTATAACAATTTAAGGCGTGTTGTAAACGAATAATTTTTCTAAAAAACTCGAAAAATTAGAACTTTAGTACAAAAGCACTACTGTCGCGCAAAGTGTGGAATATGTACCAGATAAAAACGTGTAAGCAAATGTTTCAAAAAACTATCGTACTTTTCCGACAACTGACGATTTTTTTTTGCAGTGGCTTTATTGTGTTTGAAACAAGCACGGCCGCTTTTTTTCAGGGGTTAGCCCTACGATCTGCTTTGTAGAAGTCTTTGCGTCGGGTTGTATCTGAACAGCAGGTACGGGGAGAGTCGATAAGAGAGAGAGAGAGAGAGAGAGAGAGAGAGAGAGAGATTTGGCGCCCCATTCCAGCGCTGCATCTGCCTTGACTTTAGGTCAGAGTGGAACTTTAAGTGCGCCGGAGGAAATGGCGCAATTTCCCATGACCATTGTAGGGACCAAACATAAGTCATGTAACAATGCTAAAGCCATAGTATTTTTCATTCTAGTCGTCCACATTCAGCTCATATTGTCTAAACTTACATTCTAGCGGAACCTACACACTTATTTCTATATGTGTATGAGTCTTCTGCACTGAATAAGTCTGTACTCCAGATTCCTGTTGGGTGTTGGGGGGGGAGGGGCGGATTATCTTGTTTGCAATCTCACCCTCTTGCGTTCGATGCAATTCCCTAATTACCTCATGAACGAAATACCAGCTTACCAGACGATCAGACCAGCTATGTGACTAGGCTGAAGAATTACTAGAAAATAGTACCCAATTTGTCTTTCTGAACGGAGAGATATGATCCGATCTAAAAATAGCGTCTGGCATACCACAAGGGACTATTTTAAGAACATTACTGCTCACTATCGCCTAGCAGATAACGTTGGAAGGTTCAGTTGGCAGTTGGACCTAAACGTAAATAAATAAATCGTAGTGTGTGTACAGCAAATAAGCGGCAAGGTCCGTTATTGTTTGATTAGACGTTTGTCAAACAATCAATCGTGTTCGTACTGGCTCTCTGTGTTTCCCGATTGGTCAGTAATCAGAGAAATTCAAAATAACACAAGCTTGCGTATATATTTGATGTTCCCAGTCTCTGGATCGAATAGACTTCGTTGCGTTCTCTGTGGTAAAAGAATGTTTTTATTTTTATTTTGTATAACTACTCAATTACAGTATTGTAAGCAACTCCGTGTTTAACCCCTTCGCTGCTCACTAGACTGAAGAACGAACAGTTGAATCAAAAACGTTTCGCACGCCAGGATTGCGGCGATCTCCTGTCCAAACGCGATATATTTGCGTAGATGTGATTTGTGTGCACAGATTTCTCAGATAACCTCCAACTTGGGTGCATGTCATATATGCGCAAATTTCCGGTCCGCGTACTACACTTTGTCTGCGCAGTTGTGATGAGCGCAGACAAATCGTTGTGTGTGGACCGGCAACGGACCGGTCAATAAGCATCAGTTAAAATCAGCTGTGGAGTAAGCAGCACGAGCGGTATCTGGTGGGGAAAACGCAAGGCGTTGTCGGCAGATCCGAGCACAGGGGTGGATCCGAGGCGATAGTTTTGTCTCAACAGTTGGCGCCAGATTCTGAGAGTTTACGTGCGCATATTGAGTGCAGAGTGTACGTTTGAATGTTCGCTATAGCTGTCACAAGACACATACGGATTTGTGATATTACAGTTCTCTTTGCATTTTGCGATTGTGGAGGTGTATTACGTGTGTAGTTGTTAATCACACAAGTCCGTCTGTTAAATTTGGTGTACCTGTTGACGCCGCGAAGGGGATTCACCAAGTACACACATTTTTGAAGGATTCGACGTGTCGGCAGTACTATTCATATTTGAATAGGGCTGTTCGAGGAGCGGAGTGTGAGTTTTGAAGTGTTGTGTATTGCTAGTATTTCAATGAGATTGTGCAATGATTGTAGTGTTATTTTGCGGTAGTATCAGCTTGACCACTTCGTAGATACATTTCTCTTGATTTTGAACTACCGACGTGGATTAATGTCGCCGATGTTGGAGTACCTGAGAGATGTATTTTCATTTGTTTGAGTGCTTGTGTTAGGGATTCGCAAGCAGCTTTTCATACGACGGTGGACTGTGGTAGAAATTTCAAGAGTTTGTTCAGGAAAAGGTTGTGTTTGATTAAGCTGTTTCCCTTGTCCACGACGTATTTTGTGAACCATGTACGCGATCGACATCGTGACAGCACTCCTCCATGCGGAAGTAGAAGCCGGCAACTTGCAAGGTGTCATGGAAATGTTGGCGAGAGGAGCAGACGTCGAAGCCGCAGACTTGTTCAAGGTACGACCGATACATATCGCTGCCGAACAGGGCCATTTGGACATTCTTAAAACACTTATAACACGAGGTTGTAATGTAAATGCACAGGCGTCCGTCCCAACTCCAATGTCGAAGAAATTGGAGCGGGGCATGACGCCGTTACATATAGCAGCTAAAAATGCTAACCCGAACCTCGCGCTCACTTTGATTGATGCCGGCGCTAATGTGAACGCCAAGAGTAGCTCCGGAGTGTTTCCGCTGCACGTTGCAGCGCAGAACGGCCGTTTGCCCATAGTGGAAGCGTTGGTTTCTGCGAATGCAGACGTAAATGCTGAGGACGACAAAAAACATACTCCTTTATTTTGTGCTGCGGCGCAGAATTTTGAAGACGTAGCCAGATTTCTTATACTACAGGGTGCTGTTATAAATGCTAGAAATTCAGACCGTTCGACACCATTGCATTTCGCAGCAGAAAAGGGAAATATTAACATAACAAAGCTGCTGATCCAGAACGAGGCTGAGATTAATGCAAAGAATTTGGCAGGCATTACCCCATTGCATGCGGCCACACATAACAGACAGTCTGCAGTAAGTCAGTTTTTGATTAACTGTGGAGCAGATGTCAATGAAAGAGATGACGTGGGATGGAGGACTCCTTTGCATAATACAGCACAGAGCGGATACCCAGCAGAAACCGCCAGACTTTTGATTGCGAAAGGAGCTAACGTGAATGCAAGGGACAGGACTGGAATAACACCCTTGAACCTTGCTGCAATGTACGATTCCGTTGATATAACGAACATCCTGATCGAGAATAAAGCTGACGTTAATGCCACTGACGATCGAAAGTGGACGTCATTGCACAGTGCAGCTGTTACAGGCTGTTTGGATACTATAAAAATTCTTATCGCCAATGGTGCTGAAGTTAATGCGAGGACTTGCGAGCAGACAACAGCATTGCATTTCGCAGCAATCTACCGGCATGCCGACGTAGTCAAATATCTTTTGGCTAAAGGAGCCGAAGTTAATGTAACTGATAACAAAAACTGTACGCCACTTCATTTAGCAGCAGAAGACGGTTCTCTCCGAAAGTCGGAACAATGTCGTGCACAGGGCCGAGATTCGAAACTAAATACCGTGAAAACTCTCATTGAAAACGGAGCAGATATAAATGCCAAACGAAACAATGATGAAACAGCTCTGCACCTAGCTGTAAAGGCCAACGATCCGGTAGTTGCTCGGTGCCTGTTAGAGAATGGTGCATATTACGATGCGAAGGCCTTGTCTCAGTTTGGTAACTTTACCGTTTCAGAGATTGCTGCGAAACAAAGAAACGAGAACATAAGCGCTGTATTGCACACAATCGGAAAGCTGTTTCAAGCAGTGAAAACAGCTAACTGCGCTGAAATTGAAAAATGTGTTCAAGAAGGGGCACCAGTCAACAGCAGAAGTATCAAGTATGAAACACCACTTACGTATGCATGTTGGAAAGGACAGTTAGCCGTTGTTAATGTTTTGCTTAAGAATGGGGTTGATATTAATCTCAGCAACAGTAATGGCATTACTCCTTTACATTATGCAGCAAAATTTGGACATCATGAAATATTGTGCACCTTACTGAAACATGGTGCAGTGTATAATGCCAAAACCAAAACGGGCAAAAAAACACCTCTACATTTCGCCCAAGAAGGAGGAAATAAAGAAGTTTCAGAGACTCTAAAACTGATTAGAAGTATGTTTACAAGAATAAGGAAAAAGGATAATACAGTGCTAAAAGAGTTAAATGAATTGAAGGGCACACAATATGCCGAATTTCTTGCCACAAAAAACTGCAAAAATATAAATAAAGAAACTCTGACACAAATAGCTTCAAAAAATGGGTATGAGGAACTTTGTAAATTGTTGTGTGATTTGTAATAATGTAGAGTGCTTTGTTATTACTCATTTTAATAGAGTAGATTACTTTGTTATTACTCATTTATGGCAGTGAATGATTTGACTGAAGTAGTTCAAGTTTCATGACTTGATATTGATTTCCTGAGATTTTGTACTCTGTCAAGGGATATTTTAGTGTCCTGTAATCTATAAAGTGTTTAAACAACATTAAGGTTTGAAAATCTGGTATTGCTTATCAGATTGGTATGAATGCCCCTAAGCATCAGTATTCATGTTAATATTTACCACTAAGCATTTTCTGATGTAAAGCACTTCAGAAGCTTAAAGTCTAGATTCATGCATAAATTTTCATAATATTAGTGTTTTTATTAGAGAACTGATACAGTCTTATGTATTGTTCCTGTGTATATTTAATGTTCTCTCTCACTTCACTGTTAGAAGCATGTGAAAATAATTAGTATGTTAAATATTTCTTTACAGCCCCACAATGCATGTGATTTTCTAACAGTGCCTCAGTTAATCACTCCATTAATTGTGCAAAACATGTTCATATGTTGGCATTTAAGAATGTATGAAGTTTGATGTTTAAACTGTATTTAAAATAATAAAAATACATGCCCTGTATTGAAATATGAATGTGTAATTCTGTACCGTTATATACTCTAGCTACTACTTATGACTTGTATGGATCTGACATTGAAAATAGGTACAGTGTCCATAATTATACAATTAGGAACTGCGATTCAGGTGTAGATAACTACAGTAGTGATCAGAATTGAAATTAACAAGAAGTGATGCATACAAATGGGAATGTCATCCAAATACAGTGATGTTATTTTAATCCAAATACTGTAAAAGACATACCTCAATATTTGTCATTTTCCATTTGTGTGTGACATTAAAGAAAAGATTTTTGATAGTGAAAGCGTAAAATTATGTGCTAGATTATTCTTTCTTTATAGTGGTTCCAGTACATACAAACTATCAGATGATGAAGGTAACTGGTTAACATTAGTGGGCTCTAACAGAAAACCTGTAAAGGGGTGTACTGTTGTCCATCTCCACACCTAACATTTTACAAATGTGGTTTCATGTAGATGTGAACACTTAATATATACTTCTAGTTATTCTTTCTTTATAGAGGTTCCATTACAAACCAACTGTCAGATGATGAAGGTAACTGGTTAACACTAGTGAGCTCTCTCAGAAAAACCGTAAAGGAATGTACTGAAAGATAGTATAGGGTATGGGAGGTTCAATACCTTTTGGAAAATAAACATATAGGTTTTGTTGTCCATCTCCACACCGAACATTTTACAAATGTGGTTTCATGTAGATGTGAACACTAATATGTACTTCTGGGACTAGTGTAGCAGGGGATACAACCCGTCGGCTTTGGACATTGACGTCACAAGTCGCCAATCGAGAAGCGATTCTTCTTAGTGTTGTAGCTCCCTTTAGTGGCTGATAAGTGTTTTTTGGCTTTTTAAAAAAAAAATCTCACGAGATAGAATAAACAGATCCACTTTATTAAGCAATCAGTAAAAAAACGAAACTGAAACATAACGGCAAAAGCGAAAATGGTAAACTGCTATCTGGCGACTTGTGACGTCATTGTCCAAAGCCGACGGGTTGTATCCCCTGCTACACTAGACCCGTACTTCTAGTAGCTGGTAGCTGTAGATTATCAAGATTATCTTATATATTCAGAAGACCTCTTATAATCTCTCTCTCTCTCTCCTGCTATATTTAACATAATAAAATTAGGAAAGAATCCGCTACTTTGCAAAGAGAGGGGAAACTATTACCTCAGATATACTAAGTAACTGTTGTATATCTCCTGTTGGTAGGTTATATTTAGAAACCTGTAACTGTAGAAGCTTATTCAAGTGGCTATTGCTAATTGTCAACCATTCAACAGGAGACATCAGTTCTTGAATTTCAATGATTAGGTGCTTCATGGAATGAGTGAAAAGTGAGTGATTTTTTAATTTATTTTTGATGTATAGGGCTTCCGAATTTCATTCATTAGGTCACTGTTGAAGACCTGTGTACCAGAATACGCAACCCATCCCGAATATTGCCAACGGGGTAAGATCTGATTGTGTAAATTACGGTTTATTTGAAACAGTTTATTGTTACCAAATATCATAATATAGGAAATGTGTATTTGTAAGTGAGAGTAGGATCTTCAATGTCTCTGAAAAGCACTAATCAAGATACACGGTTACCATCTTCGAAGAGACTATTTTGTGTTATTTCCTTAAGATTCATAGCCTCAGAATACAATTTCATTATTTATTGATTTTGTTTTGGTTTTGTGACATCTTATACAGATGTGCAGATAGAAAATACGGAGATGAACATTGCAAGTCTGTAACTACATTAATGCAATTTATGTCGGGTGACTACTGTGGACAAGTTTGACTATAAATACAAATGACTATGTCAATACAGTCTTTCAATCATAAAATGTATCACAAACATGACTGATATAGTATGGCTGATAATTGTACATTACAAAATTCCAATTCCTTGGGTGGGGAATTCATTTACAGAGTAGAAACTCTGATCTATTGTAGTTGACTTAGGCCATTTTTAAACTGGCTTTCTATCTTTACCAACTTGGTGTTAGGAATATGAATGTATAATTGTGTTCCACTGTGAAGGAGACTATCCTGATTAAGACAGATGTTCTGGCATGGGAGACAAGAATATTCTTGCAATTTCTTGTTCTATGAGTGTGCACAGAACTGTTTTGCTGATATGCATTGGAGGTTTTTAAGAATCCCGTTAGAATGACTGTTCTTTTGTAACCATACAGCTTTGGGAGGTGATATGCATTGGAGGTTTTTAAGAATCCCGTTAGAATGACTGTTGTTTTGTAACCATACAGCTTTGGAAGGATTAATATCTTTAATGAAGGGAAAGGGGATGAGATGAATCTTGTACCTTTACATTGCTTGTGATTCTGATTTTAAGTTTTGGTGGTTATACAACAGTTTGCATTCCCCCAGTCTACAAGGAATGAGTGTATGTAAAATAAATTAATACTGTTGTCTTCAAGAGGCTCTTGATTTATGTGACTCCATTTTGGTGTTAACCAAATAATTTTGTACAAAGTTTTCATGTGGTGATTGACCTTTAATGTTTATTTTTTTCAACTATTATTGTTTCAGAATTGCATAATATTTCTGTTTGTAAGATTAAGGGTTAAACTGTTTTCTGTGAATCATGTAGGCCTGTGCAGTAGTTGCCTAATCTGAGTTTATTATTATTGAGTTGTCAGCTCCTGGTAGCTGAGTGGTCAGCATGATGGAATTTCATGCGTAATGGCTCGGGTTCGATTCTCGGCTGGGTCGGAGATTTTTTCTGCTCAGGGACTGGCTGTTGTGTTGTCCTTATCACCGTCATTTCATCCCCATTGACATGCGAGTTGTCAAAGTGGTGTCAACTCGAAAGACTTGCACCAGGTGAACATGCTTATTATCATCAAATAATAGTTTGCAAACAACAGTTTTAAGTTGGTAGGAGCTCCTTTATATGGGGTTGGACCAGAAGCAGATCCAACGCTGAATCTTATGGGACTCAATACTTTTTATCAGTGTGATCTATGTTCTGTTTTGCTGTGATTCTCTATACATGTAATTGCATTTTGCCATTAAGGCTGTCGTGTTTGTATTAAACTAATAAAATTTTATGGTTCACCTAATCCAAAGCTTGGTGAAGTAATAGAACATAGTAGCAGGGTAATTTTTGTTGTGAAGTCTGCCATGGTTTTAGTTGTTTGGATATATATTGCTTTCTCAGTGGAGATTCCATTATGAGAGCAAATCTGAGAAGCAGTCAAGCAGATTTGCTCAGAATGAGTTAGTATTATATTGTAAATCACTTTCTGAAAATGTTTAGACCAAAACTAGAATGAGTGAAATGGATTTGCAATTTGCTGATTTGGGTGTATCAGTTTTTACAGATGCTTCTAGCAAATGACTAATCACAAAAGTCATGGGTGGCATTTTAAAACATAGCTGAAAGATTTACCTGTGTCAGTGACCTAATGGTTTTGTTATCTTGTTGTGGGTAGTATATTTCACACTGGTGTCTGTTATGGTGTTTACAGTGCGTACTTGGTTGACTCTGTTTCACACGTGTTCAGTTTTTTATTACCAGGTGCAATGTTTGCTGCTATCATGAGCAACTAATTAATATATTTGTGGCCAAGAATTTCAGTGTGTCATTGTCACAGTGATGTGGAATCTTAGATTCATTTACTTGGCTTTGATTCATTTGTTGGTTGTTTTTATTTTATATTTTATTTTGTTTCTTTGTGTAACAATGCTTCAAGTTAATTTTTGCTTTGTTATTTTAATGTTGTATCATTTTGCGTAGTACATGATTCAGCCTCTCAGATAACAGCTTGGAGGACTTAAAAATACCATTGGTAATGGATTTTTCTCTACAGCTTTTCCTCTAAATTAAGTAGAGCTCTGTATTCCTGATGCAAGATAACTTAATTGCAGGTGTTATCCACCCATTTTCCCTGCTTTTATTGCACTCTACCCTTGTTTGATTTTAGAAAAACAGGGCTCAAAGTACTGTCGGAAATGTTTAAAAAATAGATTATTTGTCTACGTTGTTTGCTTTATAGTTTGTAGTTCTCTTCTACTTTTCCATAATTCTTCTACTCTCTGAATGGTTATGGTTTTGTTGTACAGTAGTTTCCTTGTGTAATATTTTATGTATTCCACTTGAGTGAATGCACTGAAATCCTTTTATATTTCAGTGAATGATGATTCCCAGTTTCTTCTGGCATCGGTGGTTTCACCTTGCTGGAAACTCAGTCAACTCACCTGGAAGGACAATAGGATCATAATATTTATCTTTTTATGGTGCACAAAATTTCTGCGATTTTAAAGTGGCTGTGGTTTTTGTGTCTGGTAAAATAATTTTTGTCAGGTGTAATTACATCTATGTTTATAGGGTACTGATTTTGACTTGTTACAAACAGTTGCTTTAAGGCATATAATGAACAGTAGAACCATGCAATTTTCTATTATTATCTGAGCCTGTTTTGTTGCCCCAGAAAAGTGTGGTAGGAATTCTCTTATTCTCTATACACCTAAATGATCCAATAGGTGAGCGCAACTGTTTGCTGATGACCCTGTATTGTCACTGAGTAACTGTAGAGGGACTTATGATGACTTAGACAGAATTTCTATTTGGTGCAATGAATGGCAACTTGCTTTAAATGTTGAAAAATGTAAGTTAATGCAAACGAGTAGTAAAAACAATCCTGTAATGTTTGAATACAGTGTATGTTGTGTGCTGTATGGCAGAGTCATTTCTACGAAATATCTAGGCCTAATGTTGCAATGTGATATCACCTGGAATGAGCATGTAAGGATGGTGATAAGGAAGGTGGAAAGACGAACTTCGGTTTATTGGGCAAGTTTTAGGAAAGTCTCGCTCATCTATAAAGGAGACTGCATAAGGAACAGGTTGTAAAGGATGACGTCACCATCAGGTTGTAAAGGATGACACCAAAGCAGTTCAGAGGTTGCTGCTCGATTTGTTATTGGTAGGTTCTATCAACATGCAAGTGTTACAGAGATGTTTTGTGACCTTAGATGGGCATCCCTCGAACGAAGATGACATTCTTTCATGAAACACTATTGAGACAATTTGGAGCACAAATACCTGCAGCTGATTGGAGAACAATTCTGTTGCTGTCAACATACATTTCACGTACAGACTGCAAAGACAAGAAGAGAGAAATTAGGGCTTATATGGAGGAATAGAGACAGTTCTCTCTTTCTTGCTCCATTTGTGTAAAGAACAGTAACTGAAATGACTAGTAGTGGTATCATGGCTTGCAGAGTATGTAAGTTGATGTAGAAGTAGATGTTGGTCATTTGACCAACAAGGTCAGGTAAACTATTTATAAGAGAATTTACACCCAAATCACAGACAGTAGTTTGGTGAAGAACAACTTATTAGTAGCTGTTGCACTATGACCTTCAATTTACACTGGGAAATTTATCTTACCAAACAAATCACAGCTGCATATCAACAACTATAGCCATCCTTAATCAGTACTATCAGGCAATAAAAAATCAACATTAAAATATCCTCGGACAATGAGCCACTAGTTGAGTATTTATTAACACACTCTACAGAAAATGGACAAGGACAAATCAGTAAATGAAATAGAATGTTCTAAGTTCATAGATGTTTATACTAAAAAGAATCTGAACCAAAAATCATATGTTATAGATCGTCTTTAAGTGCCTAAGCTCTGGAACTTTTGTGTTACAGATAATTACAGATTTTGGAGATGACATTGTCAGAAGGTTGCCTTACTTTTCGTGTTTTCACCCTCTAACCTCTTATCGTATCATATTCTGAGGTAACTTGCCTTTATGAAGAAAGTGGTAGTTGCTCAGAATCACTTAATAAGGGCCGGCCGAAGTGGTCGAGCGGTTCTAGGCACTACAGTCTGGAGCCGCACGACCGCTACGGTCACAGGTTTGAATCCTGCCTCGGGCGTGGATGTGTGTGATGTCCTTAGGTTAGTTAGGTTTAATTAGTTCTAAGTTCTAGGTGACTGATGACCTCAGAAGTTAAGTCCCATAGTGCTCAGAGCCATTTGAACCAACTTAATAAGGATAATGAGTAGTGTCTAATCTAGAACCTCTTGTAGTTAGATCTTTAAACAGCCGGCCTACTGACAACAGCCTCGTGGTACATTAATTCCTTTAAGTTAGTTGTCAATGATCAATGATGATTCCAAAACCACATTATAATATTTGAAGAAGAAGTGACTTGTGTTATCACTCGTGATACAGAAAGAAGTGAGGTATGCAGCCATGAAAATTTTTAACTACTTACCCCATAAAGTAGAGAATGTAATAGAAAATTTTGTTATATCCAAACATAAACTGAAATCAAATCTGCTTAACAGCTCCTTCTGCATAAAAGAATTTATAAATATATATGCCTGGAAATTTGATTTTACAGTTTCTGATTTTTATGTTTTTCATAATTGTACACCAGAAATTTGTAGCCCATGTGAAAAACCCATAAGATCAATGCTAAAAATTCCCTGATGTTACATTTGTTCCTAGTAAGATTTACTTCGGTTCTAAATTTTTATTTGGCATCTCGCTTGACTTCATCCCATTTTCTTCCAATTGACATTTGATGTGACTGAACAAATGGTAAATGGCTCAAAAGACAGTTGGTTTGCACTATGGGTGGTGGCAGAATTAAGGGAATATTGGCTGTTGTGGAGAGGGGAGATGTGAGAGAGGTGCTGCCAGCATAGCTTGCAACATTTATCTTCTGTATTCTGCAGCAATATCAATAATCAACCATTTAAATTCAAACTCTGAGTCTCAAAGAATATGCCCAGTCATAATCAAGGGCATGTTGCCCATTTCTGGCTAGTGAACTCTTGTAGTTCTTAGACTTTCCTGGCAATTTTGAGAGATCTCGTTGAATTGGGTGTACTGCCGGTGGTCTGCGTGATCTCTTATTGGCTGGCGACTTGTTAAGTCATCCAATAGTCAGCATAGCCACCACACCACAGTTGTTGTTGTTGTGGTCTTCAGTCCTGAGACTGGTTTGATGCAGCTCTCCATGCTACTCTATCCTGTGCAAGCTTTTTCATCTCCCAGTACCTACTGCAACCTACAACCTTCTGAATCTGCTTGGTGTATTCATCTCTAGGTCTCCCTCTACGATTTTTACCCTCCATGCTGCCCTCCAATACTAAATTGGTGATCCCTTGATGCCTCAGAACATGTCCTACCAACCGATCCCTTCTTCTGGTCAAGTTGTGCCACAAACTTCTCTTCTCCCCAATCCTATTCAATACTTCCTCATTAGTTATGTGATCTACCCATCTAATCTTCAGCATTCTTCTATAGCACCACATTTCGAAAGCTTCTATTCTCTTCTTGTCCAAACTATTTATCGTCCATGTTTCACTTCCATACATGGCTACACTCCATACAAATACTTTCAGAAATGACTTCCTGACACTTAAATCTATACTGGATGTCAACAAATTTCTCTTCTTCAGAAACGCTTTCCTTGCCATTGCCAGCCTACATTTTATATCCTCTCTACTTCGACCATCATCAGTTATTTTGCTCCCCAAATAGCAAAACTCCTTAACTACTTTAAGTGCCTCATTTCCTAATCTAATTCCCTCAGCATCACCCGACTTAATTAGACTACATTCCATTATCCTTGTTTTGCTTTTGTTGACGTTCATCTTATATCCTCCTTTCAAGACACTGTCCATTCCATTCAACTGCTCTTCCAAGTCCTTTGCTGTCTCTGACAGAATTACAATGTCATCGGCGAACCTCAAAGTTTTTATTTCTTCTCCATGAATTTTAATACCTACTCCGAATTTTTCTTATGTTTCCTTTACTGCTTGCTCAATATACAGATTGAACAACATCGGGGAGAGGCTACAACCCTGTCTTACTCCCTTCCCAACCACTGCTTCCCTTTCATGTCCCTCGACTCTTATAACTGCCATCTGGTTTCTGTACAAATTGTAAATAGCCTTTCGCTCCCTGTATTTTACCCCTGCCACCTTTAGAATTTGAAAGAGAGTATTCCAGTCAACATTGTCAAAAGCTTTCTCTAAGTCTACAAATGCTAGAAACGTAGGTTTGCCTTTCCTTAATCTTTCTTCTAAGA
The DNA here is from genome assembly GCF_021461385.2 of Schistocerca piceifrons. NCBI lineage: Eukaryota > Metazoa > Arthropoda > Insecta > Orthoptera > Acrididae > Schistocerca > Schistocerca piceifrons. The sequence continues at coordinate 991,278,018 of NC_060139.1, forward strand.
TAAGTCGTAAGGTCAGTATTGCCTCACGTGTTCCAGTGTTTCTACGGAATCCAAACTGATCTTCCCCGAGGTTGGCTTCTACTAGTTTTTCCATTCGTCTGTAGAGAATTCGTGTTAGTATTTTGCAGCTGTGACTTATTAAGCTGATAGTTCGGTAATTTTCACATCTGTCAACACCTGCTTTCTTTGGGATTGGAATTATTATATTCTTCTTGAAGTCTGAGGGTATTTCGCCTGTTTCATACATCTTGCTCACCAGCTGGTAGAGTTTTGTCAGGACTGGCTCTCCCACGGCCGTCAGTAGTTCCAATGGAATATTGTCTACTCCGGGGGCCTTGTTTCGACTCAGGTCTTTCAGTGCTCTGTCAAACTCTTCACGCAGTATTGTATCTCCCATTTCATCTTCATCTACATCCTCTTCCATTTCCATAATATTGTCCTCAAGTACATCGCCCTTGTATAGACCCTCTATATACTCCTTCCACCTTTCTGCTTTCCCTTCTTTGCTTAGAACTGGGTTTCCATCCGAGCTCTTGATATTCATACAAGTCGTTCTCTTATCTCCAAAGGTCTCTTTAATTTTCCTGTAGGCAGTATCTATCTTACCCCTAGTGAGACATCCTTACATTTGTCCTCTAGCCATCCCTGCTTAGCCATTTTGCACTTCCTGTCGATCTCATTTTTGAGACGTTTGTATTCCTTTTTGCCTGTTTCACTTACTGCATTTTTATGTTTTCTCCTTTCATCAATTAAATTCAATATTTCTTCTGTTATCCAAGGATTTCTACTAGCCCTCGTCTTTTTACCTACTTGATCCTCTGCTGCCTTCACTACTTCATCCCTCAAAGCTACCCATTCTTCTTCTACTGTTTTTATTTCCCCCATTCCTGTCAATTGCTCCCTTATGCTCTCCCTGAATCTCTGTACAACCTCTGGTTCTTTTAGTTTATCCAGGTCCCATCTCCTTAAATTCCCACCTTTTTGCAGTTTCTTCAGTTTTAATCTACAGGTCATAACCAATAGATTGTGGTCAGAGTCCACATCTGCCCCTGGAAATGTCTTACAATTTAAAACCTGGTTCCTAAATCTCTGTCTTACCATTATATAATCTATCTGATACCTTTTAGTATCTCCAGGGTTCTTCCATGTATACAACCTTCTTTCATGATTCTTAAACCAAGTGTTAGTTGTGATTATGTTGTGCTCTGTGCAAAATTCGACCAGCCGGCTTCCTCTTTATTTCTGTCCCCCAATCCATATTCACCTACTATGTTTCCTTCTCTCCCTTTTCCTACACTCGAATTCCAGTCACCCATGACTATTAAATTTTCGTCTCCCTTCACAATCTGAATAATTTCTTTTATTTCATCATACATTTCTTCAATTTCTTCGTCATCTGCAGAGCTAGTTGGCATATAAACTTGTACTACTGTAGTAGGTGTGGGCTTCGTATCTATCTTGGCCACAATAATGCGTTCACTATGCTGTTTGTAGTAGCTTACCCACATTCCTATTTTCCTATTCATTATTAAACCTACTCCTGCATTACCCCTATTTGATTTTGTGTTTATAACCCTGTAGTCACCTGACCAGAAGTCTTGTTCCTCCTGCCACCGAACTTCACTAATTCCCACTATATCTAACTTTAACCTATCCATTTCCCTTTTTAAATTTTCTAACCTACCTGCCCGATTAAGGGATCTGACATTCCACGCTCCGATCCGTAGAACGCCAGTTTTCTTTCTCCTGATAACGACATCCTCTTGAGTAGTCCCCGCCCGGAGATCCGAATGGGGGACTATTTTACCTCTGGAATATTTTACCCAAGAGGACGCCATCATCATGTAATCATACAGTAAAGCTGCATGCCCTCGGGAAAAATTACGGCTGTAGTTTCCCCTTGCTTTCAGCCGTTCGCAGTACCAGCACAGCAAGGCCGTTTTGGTTATTGTTACAAGGCCAGATCAGTCAATCATCCAGACTGTTGCCCTTGCAACTACTGAAAAGGCTGCTGCCCCTCTTCAGGAACCACACGTTTGTCTGGCCTCTCAACAGATACCCCTCCGTTGTGGTTGCACCTACGGTACGGCTATCTGTATGGCTGAGGCACGCAAGCCTCCCCACCAACGGCAAGGTCCATGGTTCATGGGGGGGCACACCACAGTAACACACGTAAAATTACCTCAACTACTGGAGGTGTGGAGAGGAGGAGTGGCCCTATGGTGACGGGAGTGCTGGTAGGGGTGAAAGCTAAAAACGTACTTTTCATGCAGATGATGTGCTATGACAAAGAAGTCACACAGAAGTAGAACAAAGGTTTTGTGATAGCATGTTTTAAAGACTTTTGTGTTCAAATCTAACATGATAAAATGGCAGCAAATACATAAACTACTCATGTAGAAGAGGGGCAGCAGCCTTTTCAGTAGTTGCAAGGGCAACAGTCTGGATGATTGACTGATCTGGCCTTGTAACAATAACCAAAACGACCTTGCTGTGCTGGTACTGCGAATGGCTGAAAGCAAGGGGAAACTACAGCCGTAATTTTTCCCGAGGGCATGCAGCTTTACTGTATGATTAAATGATGATGGCGTCCTCTTGGGTAAAATATTCCGGAGGTAAAATAGTCCCCCATTCGGATCTCCGGGCGGGGACTACACAATAGGATGTCGTTATCAGGAGAAAGAAAACTGGCGTTCTACGGATCGGAGCGTGGAATGTCAGATCCCTTAATCGGGCAGGTAGGTTAGAAAATTTAAAAAGGGAAATGGATAGGTTAAAGTTAGATATAGTGGGAATTAGTGAAGTTCGGTGGCAGGAGGAACAAGACTTCTGGCCAGGTGACTACAGGGTTATAAACACAAAATCAAATAGGGGTAATGCAGGAGCAGGTTTAATAATGAATAGGAAAATAGGAATGTGGGTAAGCTACTACAAACAGCATAGTGAATGCATTATTGTGGCCAAGATAGATACAAAGCCCACACCTACTACAGTAGTACAAGTTTATATGCCAACTAGCTCTGCAGATGACGAAGAAATTGAAGAAATGTATGATGAAATAAAAGAAATTATTCAGATTGTGAAGGGAGACGAAAATTTAATAGTCATGGGTGACTGGAATTCGAGTGTAGGAAAAGGGAGAGAAGGAAACATAGTAGGTGACTATGGATTGGGGCTAAAAAATGAAAGAGGAAGCCGCCTGGTAGAATTTTGCACAGAGCACAACATAATCATAACTAACACTTGGTTTAAGAATCATGAAAGAAGGTTGTATACATGGAAGAACCCTGGAGATACTAAAAGGTATCAGATAGATTATATAATGGTAAGACAGAGATTTAGGAACCAGGTTTTAAATTGTAAGACATTTCCAGGGGCAGATGTGGACTCTGACCACAATCTATTGGTTATGACCTGTAGATTAAAACTGAAGAAACTGCAAAAAGGTGGGAATTTAAGGAGATGGGACCTGGATAAACTGAAAGAACCAGAGGTTGTACAGAGTTTCAGGGAGAGCATAAGGGAACAATTGACAGGAATGGGGGAAAGAAATACAGTATACGAAGAATGGGTAGCTTTGAGGGATGAAGTAGCGAAGGCAGCAGAGGATCAAGTAGGTAAAAAGACGAGGGCTAGTAGAAATCCTTGGGTAACAGAAGAAATATTGAATTTAATTGATGACAGGAGAAAATATAAAAATGCAGTAAATGAAGCAGGCAAAAAAGAATACAAACGTCTCAAAAATGAGATCGACAGGAAGTGCAAAATGGCTAAGCAGGGATGGCTAGAGGACAAATGTAAGGATGTAGAGGCCTATCTCACTAGGGGTAAGATAGATACTGCCTACAGGAAAATTAAAGAGACCTTTGGAGATAAGAGAACGACTTGTATGAATATCAAGAGCTCGGATGGAAACCCAGTTCTAAGCAAAGAAGGGAAAGCAGAAAGGTGGAAGGAGTATATAGAGGGTCTATACAAGGGCGATGTACTTGAGGACAATATTATGGAAGTGGAAGAGGATGTAGATGAAGATGAAATGGGAGATGTGATACTGCGTGAAGAGTTTGACAGAGCACTGAAAGACCTGAGTCGAAACAAGGGCCCCGGAGTAGACAACATTCCATTGGAACTAATGACCGTCTTGGGAGAGCCAGTCCTGACAAAACGCTACCATCTGGTGAGCAAGATGTATGAAACAGGCGAAATACCCTCAGATTTCCAGAAGAGTATAATAATTCCAATCCCAAAGAAAGCAGATGTTGACAGATGTGAAAATTACCGAACTATCAGTTTAATAAGTCACAGCTGCAAAATACTAACACGAATTCTTTACAGACGAATGGAAAAACTAGTAGAAGCCAACCTCGGGGAAGATCAGTTTGGATTCCGTAGAAACACTAGAACACGTGAGGCAATACTGACCTTACGACCTATCTTAGAAGAAAGATTAAGGAAAGGCAAACCTACGTTTCTAGCATTTGTAGACTTAGAGAAAGCTTTTGACAATGTTGTCTGGAATACTCTCTTTCAAATTCTAAAGGTGGCAGGGGTAAAATACAGGGAGTGAAAGGCTATTTACAATTCGTACAGAAACCAGATGGCAGTTATAAGAGTCGAGGGACATGAAAGGGAAGCAGTGGTTGGGAAGGGAGTAAGACAGGGTTGTAGCCTCTCCCCGATGTTGTTCAATCTGTATATTGAGCAAGCAGTAAAGGAAACAAAAGAAAAATTCAGAGTAGGTATTAAAATTCATGGAGAAGAAATAAAAACTTTGAGGTTCGCCGATGACATTGTAATTCTGTCAGAGACAGCAAAGGACTTGGAAGAGCAGTTGAATGGAATGGACAGTGTCTTGAAAGGAGGATATAAGATGAACATCAACAAAAGCAAAACAAGGATAATGGAATGTAGTCGAATTAAGTCAGGTGATGCTGAGGGAATTAGATTAGGAAATGAGGCACTTAAAGTAGTAAAGGAGTTTTGCTACTTGGGGAGCAAAGTAACTGATGATGGTCGAAGTAGAGAGGATATAAAATGTAGGCTGGCAATAGCAAGGAAAGCGTTTCTGAAGAAGAGAAATTTGTTAACATCGAGTATTGATTTAAGTGTCAGGAAGTCATTTCTGAAAGTATTCGTATGGAGTGTAGCCATGTATGGAAGTGAAACATGGACGATAAATAGTTTGGACAAGAAGAGAATAGAAGCTTTCGAAATGTGGTGCTACAGAAGAATGCTGAAGATTAGATGGGTAGATTACATAAGTAATGAGGAAGTATTGAATAGGATTGGGGAGAAGAGAAGTTTGTGGCACAACTTGACCAGAAGAAGGGATCGGTTGGTAGGACATGTTCTGAGGCATCAAGGGATCACCAATTTAGTATTGGAGGGCACCGTGGAGGGTAAAAATCGTAGAGGGAAACCAAGAGATGAATACACTAAGCAGATTCAGAAGGATGTAGGTTGCAGTAGGTACTGGTAGATGAAAAAGCTTGCGCAGGATAGAGTAGCATGGAGAGCTGCATCAAACCAGTCTCAGGACTGAAGACCACAACAACAACAACAACTCATGTACATAATTTGCATCACATACACCACACACTGTAGATCGTAAAGACTGGCGACAGTGATAGAGGGCATGAGGCAAAACTACAGCACCTGAGCTTTATTTCAAATTTACATTTTCCACACTGTACAGAAATTCTCTGAGCCAGTTTCTAATAATTTCAATTGTGGAAGTAACTCATTTTTTCATGTCTTTGTTTCTGTCATCAAGCTTAAAATAACACTTCAATGGTGGTGAGAATATGAAGTGCAGCTCATAAGAAAAGCATTAAACATTAACAGCAAAGGTGACAAAGTATGTCATTTAGCAGGTGTCCACATTTATGCTTATGGTTTAAACACTTAACTGCTGTGATGCTTTTAGTTTAATTCAACATATTCATCAGTGCTTGGTTTTTACCGGCTGAGCATAAAGGATCATCTCTCAAAAATATGAGTTTTGAATGTATAATTTGAAGTTGCAGCATGTCGTAAAACAGCTTGATTACCCTGTAGCCAGATACCAATTTCAATTTTTTGATTAGTCTTTACATGCTGTTCCACATCTGTGATTTTTTCAAGAACTGATGGATTTCATTAGCACAAGTTATTGTATAGACATTGTATTGTAAATTTAATTTCCTTCACTTAGACTGATTTTATACATAGTGTTGGAGAGGACTGCAATTTTTAATCATATATCCCAATTTCATATGTTTTTGCTCATATTTTGGGGGATTTTAACATTTTCCTCAAATCTGCTTTTCCTCAGTTTTGCATTTTTAAGCCTGAACTGCACAAAAATGTAAAATAGGGGTTTCGTTCTGCATTGTAATAGCGTTTTTTAAATTTTTTTATTGTTTTATAGATATATATCGGAACACGTGAGGCAATACTGACCCTACGACTTATCTTAGAAGCTAGATTAAGGAAAGGCAAACCTAAGTTTCTAGCATTTGTAGACTTAGAGAAAGCTTTTGACAATATTGCCTGGAATACTCTCTTTCAAATTGCAAAGGTGGCAGGGGTAAAATACAGGGAGCGAAAAGCTATTTACAATTTGTACAGTAACCATATGGCAGTTATAAGAGTCGAGGGACATCAAAGGGAAGCTGTGGTTGGGAAGGGAGTGAGACAGGGTTGTAGCCTCTCCCCGATGTTCTTCAATCTCTATATTGAGCAAGGAGTGAAGGAAACAAAAGAAAAATTCGGAGTGGGTATTAAAATCCATGGAGAAGAAATAAAAACTTTGAGGTTTGCCAATGACATTGTAATTCTGTCAGAGACAGCAAAGGACTTGGAAGAGCAGTTGAATGGAATGGACAGGGTCTTGAAAGGAGGATATAAGATGAACATCAACAAAAGCAAAACGAGGGTAATGGAATGTAGTGGAATTAAGTCGGGTGATGCTGAGGGAATTAGATTAGGAAATGAGACACTTAAAGTAGTAAAGGAGTTTAGCTATTTGGGGAGCAAAATAACTGATGATGGTCGAAGTAGAGAGGATATAAAATGTAGACTGGCAACGGCAAGGAAAGCATTTCTGAGGAAGAGAAATTTGTTAACATCGAGTATTGATTTAAGTGTCAGGAAGTCGTTTCTTAAAGTATTTGTATGGAGTGTAGCCATGTATGGAAGTGAAACATGGATGATAAATAGTTTGGATAAGAAGAGAATAGAAGCTTTCAAAATGTGGTGCTACAGAAGAATGCTGAAGATTAGATGGGTAGATCACATAACTAATGAGGAAGTATTCAGTAAGATTGGAGAGAAGTTTGTGGCACAACTTGACTAGAAGAAGGGATCGGTTGGTAGGACATATTCTGAGGCATCCAGGGATCACCAGTTTAGTATTGGAGGGCAGCGTGGAGGGTAAAAATCGCAGAGGAAGACCAAGAGATCAATACACTAACCAGATTCAGAAGGATGTAGGTTGCAGTAGGTACTGGGAGATGAAGGAGCTTGCACAGGATAGAGTAGCATGGAGAGCTGCATCAAACCAGTCTCAGGACTGAAGACCACAACAACAACAACTTTTCTCACATGACATTCTCAAACCGTGAATCAAGGAATGAATTTTTTATTGACGTTATCATCATATCCAGTATCAGGCAACTGTTTGTGACGGGATTGAGGATTTCTTAGTAGAGTGAGTGCAACATGTTATTGGATGAAAACTCATGAGCAGAGATACAAGCAACTTCAGTCAAACCCCAGCGAATTTGTTGGACCATTTGATTTCATGCTGTATATCAATAAACTGGCCGACAATTTTAATAATAACCTCAGACACTTTACAGATGATATGGTTGTCCATAATGATGTGCTGTCTGAAGAAAATTGTGAAAAATCAGATTTTGATGTTTTTATTATGGTCTTCAGTCCAGAGACTGGTTTGATGCAGCTCTCCATGCTACTCTATCCTGTGCAAGCTTTTTCATCTCCCAGTACCTACTGCAGCCTACATCCTTCTGAATCTGCTTAGTGTATTCATCTCTTGGTCTCCCTCTATGATTTTTACCCTCCACGCTGCCCTCCAATACTAAATTGGTGATCCCTTGATCCCTTAGAACATGTCCTACCAACCGATCTCTTCTTCTGGTCAAGTTGTGCCACAAACTTCTCTTCTCCCCAATCCTATTCAATACCTCCTCATTAGTTATGTGATCTACCCACCATCATTTTCAGCATTCTTCTGTAGCACCACATTTCAAAAGCTTCTATTCTCTTCTTGTCTGAACTATTTATCGTCCACGTTTCACTCCCATACATGGCTACACTCCATACACATACTTTCAGAAACAACTTCCTGACACTTAAATCTATACTCGATGTTAACAAATTTCTCTTCTTCAGAAATGCTTTCCTTGCCATTGCCAGTCTACATTTTATATCCTCTCTACTTTGACCATCATCAGTTATTTTGCTCCCCAAATAGCAAAACTCCTTTACTACTTTAAGTGTCTCATTCCCTAATCTAATTCCCACAGCGTCACTCGATTTAATCCGCCTACATTCCATTATCCTTGTTTTGCTTTTATTGATGTTCATCTTATATCCTGATTTCAAGACACTGTCCATTCCGTTCAACTGCTCTTCCAGGTCCTTTACTGTCTCTGACAGAATTACAATGTCATCGGCGAACCTCATAGGCCAGCCGGGGTGGCCGAGCGGTTCTAGGTGCTACAGTCTGGAACTGCGCGACAGCTATGGTCGCAGGTTCGAATCCTGCCTCGGGCATGGATGTGGGTGATGTCCTTAGGTTAGTTAGGTTTAAGTAGTTGTAAATTCTAGGGGACTGATGACCTCAGCACTTAAGTCCCATAGTGCTCAGAGCCATTTGAACCATTTTTTTTAACCTCATAGTTTTTATTTCCTCTCCATGGATTTTAATTCCTACTCTGAATTTTTCTTTTGTTTCCTTTACTGCTTGCTCAATGTACAGATTGATCAACATCGGGGAGAGGCTACAACCCTGTCTTACTCCCTTCCCAACAACTGCTTCCCTTTCATGTCCCTCGACTCTTATAACTGCCGTCTGGTTTCTGTACAAATTGTAAATAGCCTTTCGCTCCCTGTATTTTATCCCTGCCACCTTCAGAATTTGAAAGAGAGTATTCCAGTCAACATTGTCAAAAGCTTTCTCTAAATCTACAAATGCTAGAAACGTAGGTTTGCCTCGCCTTAATCTATTTTCTAAGATAAGTCGTAGGGTCAGTATTGCTTCATGTGTTCCAACATTTCTATGGAATCCAAACAGATCCTCCCCGAGGTCGGCTTCTACCAGTTTTTCCATTCGTCTGTAAAGAATTCATGTCAGTATTTTGCAGCCGTGGCTTATTTAACTGAGAGTTCGGTAATTTTCACATCTGTCAACATCTGCTTTCTTTGGGATTGGAATTATTATATTTTTCTTGAAGCCTGAGGGTATTTCACCTGTCTCATACATCTTGCTCACTAGGTGGTAGAGTTTTGTTAGCCCTGGCTCTCCAAAGGTTGTCAGTAGTTCTAAAGGAATGTTATCTACTCCCGGGGCCTTATTTCAACTTAGGTCTTTCAGTGCTCTGTCAAACTCTTCACACAGTATCATATCTCCTGTTTCATCCTCATCTACATTCCCTACCTTTTCTATTATATTGTCCTCACGAACATCACCCTTGTATAGACCCTCTATATACTCCTTCCACCTTTCTGCTTTCCCTTCTGTGCTTAGAACTGGGTTTCCATGTGAGCTCTTGATATTCATACAAGTGGCTCTCTTTTCTCCAAAAGTCTCTTTAATTCTCCTGTAGGCAGTATCTATCTTGCCCCTAGTGAGGTAAGCCTCCACATCCTTACGTTTGTCCCCTAGCTATCCCTGCTTAGCCATTTTGCACTTCCTGTTGATCTCATTTTTGAGATGTATGTATTCCTTTTTGCCTGCTTCATTTACTGCATTTTTATGTTTTCTCATTTCATCAATTAAATTCAATATTTCTTCTGTTACCCAAGGATTTCTATTAGCCCTCGTCTTTTTACCTACTTGATCCTCTGCTACCTTCACTATTTCATCTCTCAAAGCTACCCATTCGTCTTCTACTGTATTTCTTTCCCCCATTCCTGTCATTCGTTTCCTAATGCTCTCCCTGAAGCTCTCTACAACCTCTGGTTCTTTCAGTTTATCCAGGTCTCATCTCCTCAATATCCCACCTTTTTGCAGTTTCTTCAATTTTAGTCTACAGTTCACAACCAATAGATTGTGGTCAGAGTCCACATCTGCCCCTGGAAATGTCTTACAATTTAAAACCTGGTTCACGAATCTCTGTCTTATCATTATATAATCTATCTGAGACCTTCCAGTATCACCAGGCTTCTTCCATGTATACAATCTTCTGTCATGATTCTTGAACCAAGTGTTAACTATGATTAAGTTATGCTCTGTGCAAAATTCTAGCAGGCAGCTTCCTCTTTCATTCCTTACTCCCATTCCATATTCACCTACTACGTGTCCTTCTCTTCCTTTTCCTACTATCGAGTTCCAGTCATCCATGACTATTAAATTTTTGTCTCCGTTCACTATCTGAATAATTTATTTTATCATATCATACATTTCATCAATCTGTTCATCATCTGTTGAGCTAGTTGGCATATGAGCTTGTACTACTGTGGTGGGTGTGGGCTTTGTATCTATCTTGGCCACAATAATGTGTTCACTATGCTGTTTGCAGTAGCTTACCTGCACTCCTATTTTCCTATTCATTATTAAACCTACTCCTGCATTACCCCTATTTGATTTTGTATTTATAACCCTGTATTAACCTGAGCAGAAGTCTTGTTCCTCCTGCCACTGAACTTCACTAATTCCCACTATATCTAACTTTAACCTATCCATTTCCCTTTTTAAATTTTCTAACCTACCTGCCCGATCAAGGGATCTGATATTCCGTGCTCCGATCTGTAGAACACCAGTTTTCTTTCTCCTGATAACGACTTCCTCCTGAGTAGTCCCCGCCCGGAGATCAGAATGGGGGACTATTTTACCTCTGGAATATTTTACCCAAGAGGACGCCATCATCATTTAACCATATAGTAAAGCTGCATGCTCTCGGGAAAAATTACGGCTGTAGTTTCCCCTTGCTTTCAGCCGTCTGCAGTACCAGCACAGCAAGGCCGTTTTGGTTAGTGTTACAAGGCCAGGTCAGTCTATCATCCAGATTGTTGCCCCTGCAACTACTGAAAAGGCTGCTACCCCTCTTCAGGAACCACACATTTGTCTGGCCTCACAACAGATACCCCTCCATTGTGGTTACACCTACTGTACGACTATATTTGTCGCTGAGGCATGCAAGCCTCCCCACCAACGGCAAGGTCCAGTGTTCATGGGGGGGGGGGGGGGGGGCAGATTTTGATAAGATTTCGAAATAGTTCAGCCACTGACAACAATTTTATGCAGAAGTTTTATAGCCTGTAACTATGATATCAATGAGTCATAGTTGTATATCAGTCATTTTATGCAAATACGTGGGTGTAACAGTGAAACAATGGGAAATCCAGAATGGGATAATGACAATATTATGAAAATGCTGGATTGTTATTCACCATGTAGAGACGTTGAGTCATAGATAGGCACAACAAAGAGACTGTCAAAACAAGTAAGTTTTCATCCAAAAAGGCCTTCCGAATTAGACATAACACACACACACACACACACACACAAATGCAATTCCCACACATATAACTGCTGTCTCTGGCTGTCGAGGGCAGACTGCAAGCAACTTTGCATCCAGGGGGAGAAATCTGGGGTGTGGGGGTAAGGAGGAAGCTGGGACGGGCAGAGATAGTAGGGTAAGGGGGTGGACGGTGAATTACTTATTGTGGGAGCATACAGGGATGAGGTAGAGAGAGTGTAGGGCAGCTAGGTGCAGTCGGGAGGTTAGAAGGGGCAGGGGTGGGGAGGGAGGGGTAGCGGCAGAGCAGGAAAAGCAGAGAAATAAAATACTGTAGGTGCGTTGGTAGAATTAGAGGGCTGTGTTGTGCTGGAATGTGAGCCGCGAAGGGTATAGGTGAGTGAAGGACAGTGACTAATGAAGATCGAGGCCAGGAGGGCTATGGGAACATCGGTTATATTTCTGGGAGAGTTCCCACTTGCGCAATTCTGAAAAGCTAATGTTGTTTGGAAGGATCCAGATGGCACAGGCTGTGAAGCCATCATTAAAATGAAGAATGTTGTGTTGGTTAGTGTGCTCAGCAACTGGATGGTCCAACTGTTTCTTGGCCACAGTTTATTGGTGGCCATTCATGCAGACAGACAGCTTGTTGGTTGTCATGCGCACACAGAACACAGCACATTGGTTGCTGCTTAATTTGTGGATCATGTGACTTGTTTCACAGGTAGCTCTTCCTTTGATGGGACAGGTGATGCTCATCACTGTAGATGCCACCTTCCTTTGCACTATTGTCCCTAATGTCCATGGCATAGCTGCTGTGGAGCACTATCTTTACCAACGCCCAAAGAATTCCAAACCTACAATCTCCTTCCTGGTCACCATGACCAATTGTCACTTCTCTCATGACTACTTCCCCTATGAAGGCATCTGGGGTACAGATGGCCACCCACATGGCACCATCCTATGCCAGCCTATTCAAGGGCCATGTAGACGAACCTTTCTAATCATCCAGAATTCCAAGCACCTCACCTGGTTCAGATTCATTAATGACATCTTCGTGATCTGGATTGATGGTGAGGAGACCCTGTCTATGTCTCCAGGCCATATCAAACCTGTCAACCACCAGGATACCTCCATTTTGACAGCTGCCACCCATTCCGTACCCAGAAGTCCCTTCCATACAGTCTATCCACCTATGGCAGTTGCATCTGCAGTGACAAGCAGTCCCTTTTGAAATATACCAAGGGTCTCACTGGGGCCTTCACAAACCATAATTACCCCGCCAATCTTGTACAGAAACAGATATAGTTCCTTGTCTCTCCAGTCACCCTACACCACCCCAAGTCCCACTGTTTGCCCACAGAGGAGCATTCCCCTTGTGACTCAGTACCACCCAGAACTGGAGCAACTGAATCACACTCTCCACCAGACTTTTGACTACCTCTCATTGTTCCCTAAAATAAGGAATGTCCTACTCACTCTCCATCCTACCCCTTGTACTGTGATATTCTGCTGTCCAGCAGACCTACACAGTATCCTTGTCCATTCCTACACAACCCCGATCCCAACCCCTTGCCCATGGTGCGTATCCCTGTAATAGATATAGATGCAAGACTTGTCCCATACATCCCCCCACCACCAACCACTCCAGTCCAATCACAGTGTCGCCTGTCCCATAAAAGGCAGGGCTACCTGTGAAACCATTCATGTGATCTAAAAGCTAAGCTGCAGCCAATTTGCTTCATTCCTTGTGGGCATGACAACCAACAAGCTGTCTGTCGGCAGAAATGGCCACCAACAAACTGTCGCCAAGAAACAGTTGGACCACCCAGTTGCTGAGCACGTTGCCTGACACAACATTCTTCATTTTAATGACTGCTTTGCAGTCTGTGCTGCCCAGACTCTTCCTACCAACAGCAGCTCTTCTGAACTGCACAGGTGGGAAATCTTCCTGCAATATATCGTGCATTCTCGTAATCCTCCTGACCTCAACCTTCAGTAGTCATTGTCTTTCACTCACCTATCCCCTTTTCTGTTCCCACTCCAACAATACACAGCCCTCTATTCCACCAACACACCTACTGTCTTTTTATTCCCCCCCCCCTCCCCCCCCCCCCCTGGTGCCAGCCCTCTGTCTAATCTCCTGACTGCACCTAGCTGTCATACCCTCTGTCCTTTTTGTCCGTCTGTGCTCCTGCAAGCAACACTTTACTGTCCGCCACCCCTACTCTAGCATCCCCCCCTCCCCACCCCACCCCATCCTCCTCCTCCTCCTTACCCCCACCATTCAGATAACTTCTCCCACATGCACAGCCGCTTGCAACCTGGCCTTGGCAGTCAGAGACAGTGATCATGTGTGCGAGTTGCATTTGCACGTGTCGATTGTTATAAAGGTAATGATCAGACAAGGTCATTTGTAAGTGAAACTGGTGGCAGACTTTGGCTCTTTGGTAGGACACCTGAAAAATTCAGTCAGTCTACAAAAGTAATTACAAACATTTGCGCAACTCATCCTCGAATACTGCTGTAGTGTTTGTGAGCTTATCACATAGGACTAACTGGTGATATGTAACACACACAACGAAGGCAGTATGGAGGGCCACAAGTTTGATCACCCAACGTCATGTACATCACACGGTAATAATTAAAACTGTTTTCATTTATTAGTGGGCTGATTGCGCCACCTGGAGCCAATATTATACACCTGCCTCTTGAAGCTACATGTTCTTTAGCAAGTCAGCATCGCAACTCATTGTTCAGACAGTGTAAAGTACTTATGGCAACACTAACGCTTACACAAATCTTCATCTACAGTACACCTGTTACATATCATATGTGGCTGCAGACAGGTCTTATATTATTGTGCTTGAGCCTTGGGCAGAGAATGTTGTGGATGAAACGATGTAAGGAAATTGCAATTTGGTTAAGACTTTGACTCAACTGGAAATTAAACATTTATTACTTGTACACATAAATTGGTGTAATACTCTAAAAAACTAATATTAAATCAAAATTCCAATTGATTTCTTTGGTTCTTAACTTTTGCTACTTGTGACAATCAAAGATTCTTGTCTCTACAGATTCAGTACTCTTCACGTATTGTTATACAAGTTCCTCTGTCCTTCACAAAAATAATAATTTTTATTATGTACAGAAGTCCCTTGCTCTCAAACCTCCCCCCCTCCCCCCCTCTCCTTTGGGAACATCCCATACCAGACGAGTGTAACCCCAAATGTTTGTGTGATAGAGTAATTATGGTGTATGCATACGTGGAGGCAGTGCTTGTGCAGCAATCGCCAACATAGTGTAACTGAGGCAGAATAATGGGAACCAGCCCGCACTCTCCGAGGCAGATGGAAAACCACCTTAAAAACCATTCACAGGCTGGCCGGCACAGTGGACCTTGACACTAATCTGCTGGGCGGATTCGTGCTGGGGACCGGCACATTAGACCACGTGGCTAGCCGGGCGGTCCTGATGAATGGTACTTGGAGTTTTATCCACACAAAAAGAAATGTTTCACAAGAATAATGATGATTCTCAGTAAAATGTTTATTCACATTAAAACTCAAATTTTAAAAAGCTGGTTTCAGTGTCTATGTTATATCACATGCACGCACTGTACAAAATTACAAAGTGTTTTTTTCTAAACTGAAAATTATTTTAAACTGATTTCACA
The DNA here is from genome assembly GCF_021461385.2 of Schistocerca piceifrons. NCBI lineage: Eukaryota > Metazoa > Arthropoda > Insecta > Orthoptera > Acrididae > Schistocerca > Schistocerca piceifrons. The sequence continues at coordinate 991,293,384 of NC_060139.1, forward strand.
AGCAGAAACAAAAAAAAGATAAAACAGTGAGAAGTAGTCTGGGTCCTTACTGACCCCAATGAAAAACACAGACAAACTGGAAAAGAAATTGTGCAGGTTACCTTTTATAGGGACATCATCAAATAGCATAAGTAACATCTTGATTGCAAAGGGTTTCTCTGTGCTTTTCTATGTCTCTTAGACAGTAGGCAGTTTCTTGTTCAATGCAAAAGACAAACAACCAGCTATCACAAATAGTGAAGTTTATAAAATCACAGGCTGTGAGTGTCAGTCTTGCTACGCGTGACTGACAGGAAGGTCAGTCTGTATCAGGCTTAAAGTACACCACAGAAGCAACAGATTGAAGAAGCCTGATTCAGCTTTTGCAGAACATTGCCTGAACAATAACCGCAAATACATAATAGATGTACAAGTCCTATGCACAGAGGAAAAGCGGGCCAAACTCAACCAATTAGAAATTTTAGAAATGAAAAGACAACTGTGTACATCCTCACACCTATTATGAAACAAGCAAACCCAGTTAAATTATTCACCTTTTCTAGATGAAGTCAAAACCCCAGGATAGAAGGAAAACTCTGGGCCCCAGTCTGTCGTATTTAAAAAGCTCGTGGCTGATGTATAACTTTAGTCCAGTCATTGTAGTGTAATTGCTGGATGTGTAATAATGTAGTTAATTTATTAAAAAACAGTCAGTGATGTAATGGCACATTAAGCTATGGATCAATACCTTGAGAAGTTGAGATTATTATCTTTGCCTTGTCATCATTTTTATTTGTGCATTATCATCTTTCAGAATCAGTAATGTACTTCAGAATGGGCGTATAACCCGAAACCTCGGATGTGCTGTAATATTAATAATAAAATTGTGAAACAAGGCCAAAAACAGTGTTTGTTTAGTTAATTTGCGATGTTTGACCAAGAACCCACAGTTGATTCAATCTCATATTTTCCCTTAATTTCAATCTTGTAACTGCTTAGTCAGATCAATATCTTGATTTAAATATTTTTTGTTATCAGTTACTTATAGTTATGTGCATCATGATGGTCATCAATACATCCTATCATTGTGCTTGTTTTATTCAAATAACTCCTATTCGAATTCTGTAATGATACAGCGAAGATGTAAATGCTGTAGATATGCCAGACAAACAATCGTTACTTCAGAAACTTGTTAATCACATATCAAAGTTTTAGTCCAGCAGGCAACACTAACCCACCATGACATTTCTCTTCATTACACACAGCATACTATCATGAGTGAGAGTAATATAAATTACATAACATAGTATCATTATGTCCCTAACACATCTTCAGTGTAACAACATCATCAACCCTAATATCATCGCATTAAGTGGTGTGTCTCATTATCTTGGGAGTGGCCATGTCTTAGTGCCATCTTTGTAGATCAGTGTGATATACATCATAAGCAACACCTCAATATTCTGTGTCACATAAACTTCAACTTGCATCATCACAGTATCATATGTCTTCAAAATGCCCAAACCATTCATCCTGATAATGCCCAAATTAAATTATGTTCCACAAATAATCAGTGTGCGCCACTCATGACAACACCATCTATTTTTACTCAAATAGCTCATTACCTAGCAGTTCTCAGACATCACATAGTATTTCCTTGGATCTGACAGTAGCTCTAATAAACATTTTCTCCCAAGAACAAACGTAGCTGGACAAATTGATGTAGATTGTAGAAGTTAATCTTATATTTTTGTTTGACTGATGACCTGAGATGTTAAGTGCCATAGTGCTCAGAGCCATTTGAACCATTATATTTTTGTTTGGAACTGCCCCATTTCTCACACTGTAAAATTATTCACTGACTGTATTCACACAGACAGTTATGGTTATTTTAAGCCTGACTCCCATACACTATATTTCAGTATTTCATAGGTAAATTACTCCTATTCATTTTTTGTCAACAGTTTTACACCATAATTGTGGAAAGCTCATTGGCTTATAAGTATATACTGCTTAAACAGAATATAGGAATTTATCTCGTTTCCTTGCAGCTGTACCGTAAATCTCAGTTAGAGTTCGTTGCAGTTGGTAAAATCTTCACATAGGTTTCCTGTCCAACAAGATTGCTACTGTCTGTTTCAATTGTTTGCTCTTTTCTGACAACAAATTTGAGTTTAAAGTAAATTGCTTTCAGTTTGTTTCTAGTTTCTTTGTCACTGGAGTTAATTGTATTTTCTAATTTTCCAATTTTAGGCATGAAAGATTTGTTAACGGCAGTTAGTTGTTGATCGCAAATCCTTCATTTTGGCTAACATTTCAGAGCTGTACCACAATAGATGGTCATGTCATGTCTTTGCCCAAGAAGGTAGATGTGTGGTCACACTGCCAAGACATGTGGTGACTCTCATTGTGTGGCTGGCAGGGTCTTGCGGCAGAGAGTCCGGGCAGGGCTGGGAATGGTGAGACTGCTAGGTCGAGTTGTGAGGCATGGATAGTGCCATATACAGAGTCCATTACTGAGGTGAGATGTGCAGGGCATGTTCTTGTGTACAAGAGGAGAAGTTCCTCGACAGGGCTCAGGATCATACATCTTCCCAGTGGAGTTTTCTGCTACAGATCTCTTGTTGCCAATTGTGTCTCTTCCTTTGCTTGGTGACTGCCATGGTCACTGCTTGTGTCTACACTGGCATTTTTGTGCCAAAACATCACTCTAGAAATTATATTGTTAGTGGGTTTTGCAATACTGCTTGGCCATTAGTAAGCCACTTAGCCAAGTTGTTGGGAGAAGCTCTGATGTTTGTGTGCTGGCTAATTCTTTGCTACTTGGAGTGAAATTGTCCTCCTTTATTTTGGTCCCTCACACTGGCCATTTTTCATACCCCCCCCCCCCCCCCCCCTACTCAGCCATACAGCCTAATAAGCCTTGGCCTTTTAAGACTTTTTTAAATTAAAAGTTGCTAATGCTTATATTTTGTACTGAAGTGTGTTTCATCCCACATGGCATATTTTATGTGAAGAAGTATTTTAAAAGTCTAGGTTTCATTGTGGTACTGTAAACTCCCCTTTGTCTGTTACATGATGAAAGCATATTACTGTGTAATTTAACTTTGGTATCATAAGGTAGCATCATAGTCCTTGTGTGTTCACAAATGGGGTGTGTAAACTACAAGTTTTGGTATATTGTGTATTGTATTCTGCTTGGATGGTGTTTGCTTAGGTTGAGTTTTGTAGTGCCTCTACTGTTCACTCCTCCCTTTGTGGCTGGTATCTTACTTAAAAACTGTTTTAATGCAGTGTTGCGTAATCCCCAAGTTGCCTGTGTTGCATGGTATCCCAATGTTTTGTTTTTGTGATTTGTGAAATTGAAGCCGCACTTCCTGATTGTTGGGCAACAGGGAGCTAGTTTCTGCAATTTGGTAATGTCTCTCACAAGAGAGCAGTAGGAATTTATTTTTAAATTTTGGCTGAAGTTTTTAAAGACTCTTTCCTATTGAATAATTTTATTAGGTTTATTTAAATCATTAAAGCTTTTCTTAATTAACACTGTATTGAATTGCCAAATTGTATTAAATTAATTTGTTTTTAAATTATTTGGAAAATCTCGGCATTCAATATTTGGATCTTGTCTTTTTTAAAATTAACATGATCTGCTTTAATTGTAATTGTTGTGAGTTTAATAAATTGTGTTGACATGTACGGTATGAACATTATCAATGATGTTCTTCCTTCCAGAGCAACCAAAATGCAAAATGTGCATTACAGCTTCAGTCATCAAATCTAAAACTACTTCTTCTTTACTGTCTGCCATTTTGATTACCTAAATATATGATTCGAAACAGAAAAATGTAAACTTGGATTTGCACTTATCTTTGTTCATGCTATGTCCCATTTTCTTTCAGTCCTTTGCCCATTTTAATTACCTTTTACTGTTTTGTGCTTTCTTGAAGATAGTTTACACATCCAGATCCAGTACTTTCATCATCTTTTTTGCTGCAGTATTTAATATCCACACAAAGTTTTATGTTGAAAATCATAAACAAGGTTAACACATTGTTCACAATACAGGATTCTGGAACAATTCCCCAGGTCTGATGAAATCCTGCCCTGCCTATAATTGAAATATTGTTAATTAAGTGACATAATGAAAGTACAGTCACAATTCTGTCAGTGGTTATCAAACATAGACCTGATTAAGGTTTGTGAACATTGTGAAAAGTTGTTAGTTGAAAACAATACTCATCCCTGTTTGTCACTGTAGATGATGTTGTTATTGTGTCCTCGGAGTTTTTTGTGGCAGCATGACTGGATAAAATCGTCTCGGTTTTCCAAGGAACGTCAATTCCAATAAAATTCTTGAGCTCTCGATGGATAGCTCCGCCATCGTTGTTAGGAGTACAACTACCGACTGCAGGGACTGGCACTATTTCCTGCTCATATACCTATGATTACAACCACTGGCACCAACCAGAGAGGGCTGAAAAGATGCGTGCGCGGAAGGCAAGTTGGGCAACTCGTAACAGGTCCAGCCCGCCACGGGCCCAAGTGACGTCAGGTGGTATGAGGCGCCAGCACCACGTTTGAAAAGTAAACAGAGGGGATGCAGGGTGAAAGGACATAGGGGTTTGAAACTGTTGAGTAATGGGTGTGAGGGCAGTCGGTTACCTTAGGTTGTGACCGGGATAATGTCAAGACTGGAGAGTGAGATGTAAAGAAACTCCAATCTGCACAGTTTAGAAAAGCTGGCGGTGAAAGGGAGGATCCAGATGGTGAAACAGCTATTGAAGTCAAGCATTTTATGTTCATCTGCATGTTGTGCCACACAGCTATGTCTCCTTTGAAGGGAAGGTATACAGACAAATCTACAGCACAGCCATGGGCACCCATGCGGCACCACCCAAATTCCAACCAGTTTAAGGTTCCATCTAGAGGATACCTTCCTAGTCACCACAAACCCCTGGTCTGGCTCAGGTTCATTGATGATGTCTTCATGGCATGGACTCAGGGCCAAGACACCCTATCTTCATTCCTTCACAACATCAACACTTTCTCTCCCATCTGCTTCACCTGGTGCCCCTAAACTCAGTGTGCCACCTTACTAGACATTGACCTCCTCCCCTCTGATGGCTCAATCCACACTTCTGTCCACATTAAATCCACCACACATGAACAGTACTTGTATTTCAACAGCCATCCCTACCCCACCAAAAAATCCATGCCATGCAGCCTGAGCACCCATGGATGGCGTATCTGCAGTGAAAAAACTTCCTCGCCCTGTATGCTGAAGGTCACACAAAGGCTTCCACTGGTACGTATTACTCCTGGGCCTAGTCCACAAACAGATTTCCTGTGCCATAAACCCATACACCCTCAGTCTACACCACCCACCAAGAATAAAGGAGCGCACCCATTTGTCACTCAGCACCACCCCAGACTGAAACAACCGAATCACATCCTTCATCAGGGCTTTGATTGTCTATCTTAATACCCTGAAATGAGTGACATCCTACTCAGGATCATTCCCACCCCTCCTAAAGTGGTGTTCTGTCACCCAGCGTACCTACACAACATTATGGTCTCGTCTCCCCCCCCCCCCCCCCCCCCCCCGCCCAACACACACACACACACACACACCACCTGTACCCTGCTGTCCCTCCCCCCTTCTCTGCCCCACTAAGGACTGCTGCTTTCGTTTAACCCTATAGCTACAGAGTGGCTAGAGATGGGGGGGGGGGGGGGGTCATTTGTGCAAGAAGTGTGCCAGCTTGTGTGACTTTGTGTGCGTTTTTCTTCCTTTTCTGAAGAAGATTTTGGCGAAAAGCTCAGTGTGTAACATTCTTTTTGTTGTGCCTGTCCGCAACTCAATGTGTCACCTTTACAGTGAGTATTTTCCAAAAACTGTCTTGAGTAGCTAGTTTGGCAGTCTACATGCAGTGGAAGTATCTTGGACCTTGCAGCTACAAACAGGCTGGATCATATTGATGGCATTAGTATAGAGATGGGGATTAGTGATCATGATATCATCATACCAACTATTGTTACGAAAGTTAATAAATCAGTCAAGTGGGCTAGGATAGTGTTTCTGCTAGATAGAGCAGATAAAAAGTTGTTAGTATCTCAATTAGGCAATGAACTGCAATAATTTAGTTACAGAATGATGGCCATAGAGGAATTATGGGCAAAATTTAAACAGATTTTAAATCATGCTCTGGACAGGTGTGTGCCTAGTAAGTGGATTAAGGACAGAAGACGCTCACCATGGTTTAATAACGAAACTCAGAAAATGCTGAGGAAGCACTTTCAGTTCAAAAAAGGGTGTGCAAATGACAACAGGCAAAGGTTAATTAGATTTTTGCATCTGTGTGGATGTAGCATAGAATAGCTACCACGTCTTACCGTGGTCCTATGTAAAATCTCTTGAGTGGGTCTAAGGCCTCCATCCAGGCTCATTGACCAGCCTTGTTTAGCAGTAGAAGATAGTGAAAGGAAGGCCCAAGTTTTAAATTCCATGTTTAAGAAATTGTTTGTATAGGAGAATTGTGCAATCATACTGTCGTTTGACCATCGCACAGAGTTCCATATGGATGACATAGTAATACGCATCTCTGGCATAGTGAAACAAATGAAAGAGTTGAAGAAAACAAATAAGTTGCCAGGTCCAGATGGAATTCCATTTCAGTTTTACAAAGAGTGCAGACTGTGCATGCGGAATAGGCTCCCAGATATGTGACTGGCTCGAAAACTTCTTAAGTAATAGAACCCAATTTTTTGTCCTCAATGACGGGATCCATCAGGAATGCCTCAGAGAAATGTGATAGGACTGTTGCTATTTTGTATGTAGAGAAATAAGGCAGACAGGGTGGGCAGCAATCTGCAGTTGTCCACTGATGATGCTGTGGTGTACAGGGAGGTTTCGAAGATAGTGACTGTAGATTGATATAAGATGAGGGCCCCTTACTTAGTTCACTTTTATCGTGATTCTCTCAACCAGCACAAAGTGCCACGCAACTGGAAAAAAGTGCAGGTGACTCCTGTATACAAGAAGGATAAAAGAACAGACCCACAAAATTACAGACCAATATCCGTAACATCAGTTTGGTGCAGAATGGTAGAGCATATTATGCGTTCAAATATAATAAATTTCCTGCATATCGAAAAGCTCATGTCCACTTTAGAAGGCACCGCTTGTGCAAAATCCAGCTTGCTCTTTCCTCACACGATTCATTGCAAACTATGGATAAAGGGCAACAGGCAGATTCCATATTTCTGTATTTCTGAATAGCATTCGACATTGTACCCCACTGCAGACTGTGCATGCAGAATAGGCTCCCAGATATGTGACTGGCTCGAAAACTTCTTAAGTAATAGAACCCAATTTGTTGTCCTCGATGACGGGATCCATCAGGAATGCCTCAGAGAAGTATGATAGGACTGTTGCTGTTTTGTATGTAGAGAAATAAGGCAGACAGGGTGGACAGCAATCTGCAGTTGTTCACTGATGATGCTGTGGTGTACAGGGAGGTTTCGAAGATAGTGACTGTAGATTGATATAAGATGATGTAGACAAATTTTCTAATTGGAGTGATGAATGGCAGCTGGCACTTAATGTAGAAAAATGCTAGTTAATGTGGATGAGTAGGAAAAACAAACACATAATGTTTGGATACTGCATTAGCAGTGTCCAGCTTGACACAGTCACATCATTTAAATAACTGGGCCTAATGTTGTGAATCAATATGAAATGGAGTGAGCATGTGAGGATTGTGGTAGAGAAAGTGAATGGGAGAATCCTGGGAAAGTGTGGTTCTTCTGTAAAGGGGACTGCATACAGGATGCTAGTGTGACATATTCATGAGTACTGCTAGAGTGTTTGGGATCTGCACCATGTCAGATTGAAAGAAGACACCGAAGCAATTCAGACGCAAGCTGCTAGATTTGTTACTGGTAGGCTCGATCAGCATGCAAGTGTTATGGATATGCTTCAGGAGCTCAAGTGGGAATCCCTCTAGGGAAGAAGACATTCATTTCGAAGAAAATTACTAGGAAAGTTTAGAGAACTGGCATTTGAAATTCACTTGCAAGACGTCAAGATGGCCGCCGAGTGAGATCACAGGTATTTTCTTCGGCCGCTAAAAGAACTTATTTAAGAGGAAATAGTGTCAAATTAAAATTTTTTGTTTTGTTTTGTATACTTGCTGTAGTGACCGTTCTTATCACACAGCTGAATATTAGCGTCCCAGCAGTGCTTGTTCTTGAAAAAAAAAACCTTGTTCTTTAGCTGAATCCCGATAATCGCGACATAACCCGAAATTTTGCGTGACATAAACACAAAAAATTCTATTCAAGTTTTCTTGATAGTGCAAAATTCGTTTAAGAAAGACAGCTACTAGTTTCATCAGTGTCTATTGTCACAATAAAAGTGTAATTAAACATTTCTGAATCGTATTTAACTAACATATTTCGTATTGTTTACTAGTTAGATAGATGTGATCTAGGCCTAAATTTTCCGAGTTAGAAACTTTTAAAAACCTGGCCAAACATGCCTGATAACGTAAATTTTATAAAAGCAAATTAATTACAAATTCATTCTTCTATAGGGTAGTGAGTAGAGGGATTTGTTGCCAATCTTGTAGGAAATATTTTCACTGGAGGTGGGGGGTGGGGGTTGGGATGCAGTGGGGAGAATGTTGGGAGAACAGAAGAGGCTCTCTCCTGGAACTGCGGAGTACGCAGTAGGAACATTTTGATTGAGGAACAGGAAAGGAAAATCTGTGCCCTTCAGGCACAGTTGGAGGAAGCAAGGAAGGAACTCACAAGGATCAAGGGAGATAGGGGGGAGGAGGGTGGTTGGGAAATAGCAGGTGGTAGGAGGATAGGAAGAAAGAGAACGCAATCGGACAGTTTTATCATCAACACAAAAAACAGGTGTCTACCACTGCCAGAGTTAAGTGGAGAAGAGCCTCAGGTAGAACGAGGAGCAGGAAATGTCACTACTGTCTCAAACAAACTATTGCTACTGCTACTGTTCATGCCTTCTGTCACATCATACCTGAGTAAAAGTGTGCCGGCCGGGGTGGCCAAGCGGTTCTAGGCGCTACAGTCTGGAACCGCGCGACTGCTGCGGTAGCAGGTTCAAATCCTGCCTCGGGCATGGATGTGTGTGATGTCCTTAGGTTAGTTAGGTTTAAGTAGTTCTAAGTTCTAGGGGACTGATGACCACAGCAGTTAAGTCCCATAGTGCTCACAGCCATTTGAGCTAGTAAAAGTGTACAGACTCTTTGTACTTTGTGATCTACTGCTTCCTCCTCAGACAATGCATTACTGTGACTCTCCTCTCTTACATTGTCATTATTCTGCTGTAAATCTGCTTCCTCCTCTTCCTCCCTTCTTTCATTAACATTTTCGACATTTACACCTCCCATATTTCCCAAATATTTAACTACTCAGAAATATCACTTAAAATAAAGTTCTTCATATGACCTACACTCTCTATCATTTTGAAGGAAAGTAGAAATAATTGTTGGAAATACCTTGTGGCAAATGATGATGTTTCTGCTGGCTCAGTTGTACAGTGTTGTAGTTTGCTGTGCTCACAGTTGAAACTTGCATCATATTATGTACAAACAGTTGTTCATTCTTTCTTTTATCGAAATATTTGTTTCAGATCTTGATCGTTTACAATATGTCATTGAAATATGCCCGAAAATTCAAAATTGAGTAAGCACTCTGGTGAGGACTTTATGTTGATCCCAGCTCCATCACCAACTGGGGTCAAATACCTGAAAGTCAATTAATACAATATACTTACAAAGTTAATGAAGTTAATAATGCTGTAATAAACATTCTTGAAGTTATGAATTAGTGGGTGAACTCATGGAACATATACTTAACTTGAGTTATCCGTATTGCAGAGTTGATTTGCTGCTGTTGCTGTAGAAAAGAAAAACAGTTCTAATTCTGGTACAAAAATGACTGACCTTAGAGGACAATATGCTCATATTAATTCATGCCACACATGTTTTTTAGTTTCGACATATTTTATTTCTGTCTTGAAGTCATTCAACTAATGAAACAAGCCATGGTACTACAGAATTAAATTGGTACAGTGAGTGCCTCTAAGAATCGATTACATGTTTACAAATCAGAGGCCACCTCAAAAGATTGAGCAAAACTGGCTTATAACAGTGGTCCAGCATGGGTCCTGTATACATTTTTTTTCTAGAATTTTGGTAATTGTTAAAACTGAAATTTAATGAAATACAGTAAATTTTGACACAGAATAGATAATAAAATAGTGTAGATAGCAAAATAAAATACTGTTATGCAGTATATGAACCTTGTTAGACAACAGTCTCAGCATACCAATGGCATAAACATTCCTGTGAAACTGTACTATTTGAATGAAAGGTGCAATGTATGCTTTCTAACTTGGCACAAATTTACGAGGCCCACATATGCACCAAACATTATTATATTAGTTGTATCATTCCTAATTAAATCTGATGAACAGGTATGAATTTTAGGACTTCAAGATAAAATTGAGTGAACTTTCACATTGTCATTATACCAGTATGATTCAAAATCGAAAGAAGTAATGACGATATTGCAGACAAGTATGATTACTGGCATTGTTTTGTGTTTATAGGCTTGCAGGTAATAATGTAACACATTAATAAGTATCAAGTAATGGATGTCCTATAATAATATTCCATATGCAGTTTATTGATTGCTAATTAGATTTCAGGTAACACTTGCTACTGTAATTCAAGTGACAAGACATTTCATTATTCTGACAAGTACAGATATTAAGTGTAAAATAAGTTATTCTTAATTATGCAGTTTACATAATACGACAGGTAATAAAACTTTACATTCAAATGAGAATGGCAGTTCAATTGGTGTTGCAAAGAAAAAAAATACCTTGTTTTTCAATCTTTGGAATCTGAGGAGGCAGGAAGCAAAACTTCTAACTTTGATGTTAGTCACTGTTCATTTGTAACATATTTCATTTTGCAAATGTTTTATGCTCATTAATAATCTTTCAGTTTCCATTTTATTTTTTAAAAAAATTGTGTAGGATGCAGGTACAGTAATCCTACTAACAAGTAATTTACTCTCAGTCTACTTTTTCCCAAGATTCACAGCATAGTGCATCATAATAGCAATCTTTCACTATCCCAAGTAAGACCCAACTTCAAAGATCATGTATCATTTTATATCAGAATAATCAAGTCTCTGTCTAATAAAGAGTTAAAAAAAAAAAATCATATGGCATTGTTGGCCAGGAGGCCCCAATCTTTAGTCTATGTATTTGTAAAGTGTGTCTTTCATTTACAAAACATGGCTCATTAACAAAAAAAATATATATGAATCATAGTACTGTTAACTCCAGTTAATAAATTAAATATGTACATTCTTTTACAGGAACTTTTTCACATTACATCCTATTACTTCCTTATCCAGAAGTGATGTTGTTGCATACTTGTTTTAAAATGTAAGCAAACTTTTCCTATCATGGGCAAAACTCAAATCTCCCCCTACTTCTATTATTGTAATCATTATTTTTGGTCAGAGACAGCTCAGCCAAAGGAAACTTCCAAGAAAATATCATCAATGTTAGACATCAGAGTATGTATCCAGTACAGACAAAAGATGTTAACCTTAAGGCAATCCTTCTTCCACAAGCAAATGCAAAGTCATATGACCTTTTTTCAGCATACATTGCGAATTATGTTGCAATTTCCCAGTGCACTATTTAATTTTTCACTCGCAACTGTAGAATTACTAATTACAAATCTCTTTTGTATGCCTCATATTAAATGTCTCTGTGCAACATGGTAAATCTCTGCACAGCAAATCATGAATGTATGTATTTATATGTACGATAATTAATCAGTCTCGCATTAGAGAATAAACTTTTAGAGCTGTAGTAATCAAAGTATTAACAATATTGCTTCGTTCTATCTACCACTTCTTATGAGTGATGTCATAGTCGTCATGACAATGTAACAGAATGCAATGCATGATTAGTGTAAATTTCAAAGTAATGTTCAAGGTAGGTACAAATTTCTTCATCATATCAAGTAAATGTGTCTTCAAAGTTACAAATAAATAACATAGAGTAAGCAAAATCTCATCACTTCAGGTTACTATTGTTCTTAACTTCAATATTATCAAAGTCTCATAGCTTTATACAATGAGAAAACAAGTGTGTTACCTCAGTTCATATTTAATCTATTAACTGCTTTTGGGATACCAGGTCATCAAAGTGTGTAAAGGATAGTGACACAGTGTATATGCTAGTGTAATAGGATGAGAAACTCACTCAACAAATTATGCAACAACATACTAGGATCTCCCAAAATTGCAAATATGTGTATGTGTGTATGGTTTTTCCATTTAATATGTAAAAGCAAACTGAATGTTCATAAACTATTGTATGTAATGAAAGAGGCAGAAGTTCATTCATATATTTGTATAGGTAATCGACATCCATATAAGTGTAACTTTATACAATTTCAAGTAACTCTCCAAGCATTGTGACAATTGTAGGTTTATGCAACTAAGTGTGTAATTAACGGAGTGAAGTTAAGCAAAGCCGCAAGTGTAGCTTCATATAAGCAGTCTAAAGGCCAAATGTAGGTCTAACCAACCAAATATATAAACTAAGCGACAAGAGTAAGTTTTCATAAGCATGTGAATAAAAAGGGAATTGCTACAGAATTCATATAACCCTGTGTGTAATAAATTGAATGACAGTAAGCAAAGAACATGTGTTGGTTTAATACAAACAGGAGTGAGGAATATGCAAAGTACTGTAGAATCAATACAACTTTGTATGTAATAAATCAGTTGACAATAACCAAAGTGACGAATGTTGGTTTTTGTAAGCAATACATTCTGCAAATACTTTCAGGTAGGTGAGTATAGATGATTTATTATATGTTTTCTCATGCCTAAAGGAATGGACATGTGGAATTGTTTCCATCCTTGACACAATCAGCATACTGGCAGGCTACATCCAAAAGGAATGTACAGGGTGAGCACAAAGTCTTGCCCTGACTTTAACAATTTATTACAGAATAACCGTTTGACATAATAATTTATATTTGATGCTGTTACATAGGTTAGTGCTACCAGTTTTTTTTAAAGACCACTTACATTAGTAAACCTCAACGTGTGCTCCCTTGGTAGCTCGGAGAATGTCGAGGTGGTATTCCAGTTCCTGCCAAGTGTTTCATAACATGTTTTCTGTCACAGTACCCACAGCAGCTTGTATCCTAGCCTTCAGTTCATCGGCATCAGCAACTGGGGTGACGAAGACTATGTCCTTGATATAGCCCCAGAGAAAAAAGTCAAGGGGCGTAATGTCCGGAGAGCGGGTTGGCCAGGGTGTTGGACCGTTCGTTCCAGTCCATCGATCCGGACATTACTCCCCCTCCAGACATTACGGCCCTTGACGTTTTTTCCTGGGGCTACATCAAGAACAGAATCTTCGTCACACCAGTTGCTGACATCAATGAACTGAAGGCTAGGATACAAGCTGCGTCAGTTACTGTGACAGAACCTATGTTACGAAACACCTGGCGGGAACTGGAATACCACCTCGACTTTCTCCGAGCTATCAAGGGAACACAATGTTGAGGTTTACTAACGTAAGTGGTCTGAAAAATAGCTAGTAACACTAACCTATGTAACGGCATCAAATGTAAATTATTATGTCAAATCAGGGCAAGACTTTGTGCTCACACTGTATATTTTGGTAATATGAGCGGTTGATTGCTCACACTGTATATTTTGGTAATATGAGCGGTTGATGTATATGTGCAAAACGAGTGCCAGGAATTTCAAATCAGTATGTGCATGAAGAGTTTCCAAGTGTATGTGAACTGTATATTTCAAGTTTTGTATGGGTATGTGTGCTGTTGTGTGTGTATAGAAAGGGTATGAACAATAGGAAAAGAGAGGAATGTGACATCAAAAACTGTGTTTATGATGAAGAAAATGTCACATGGCTAGGGTGCTGTGCTTGGCCCACGCCTAATGCATCCCCCTGAGGGTATTCTTCTCTTTTTTTCCCTACAGGGTATATGTAATGATTAGATGTGTGTGAATAAAATTCCAGAGTGGTATAAAATTTCTGAATAAAGAAACTGGCGTCTAAAAGATATCAACTTAGGATGATTGTATAGTTTCACTTGTTTTTCAGTTGAACCCATAAAACTTCTTTGATTTTGGGTAAGTGAGCCTGTGAGCATTAGGATATGGGTTTTCATCAATTTCACTATGTCTTATGTGAATATAAAAAAAATTCTTAATTTCGTTGCTTACTGCTTTGGATTTTCTATAACTTTTTGATAACACTAAATCTCCAATTTTAAATTGTGCAGGTTTTATTTTCCTATCATGTCTCTGCTTTCTCTTACTATAATACTGTTTCATAGTTTCTCTTGCAATATCCTCTCTGTCAGTGACAGATATGCTTTTGCATACTGGGAATTCAGTGAGTTCACTAACGAGATAAGTGAGTTGATTCTTGAGTTTCTTCCGGCGTATTTGATAATCAAAATATCCACGGGTATGCTGCCGGTCTATAGTGTCCAACGGGCACAATATTTCGGCGATCATACATGTCGCCATCATCAGGTGAACTGACGGACTGAGCTCCTGTGAGCGTGCCGGCACGGAGATCTGTACGCTATGGCTGCTCAGAGGGAACTGGGTTCGGTCGCGACGGCGGCAGATTTAAATACCCTCCGCCCGCGGCGCGCTCCCTCCGCCGTCCGTGTGTGAGTTTCTTGTTATACAAAACTTTGTAAGATGAGAATCCTGTTGTGGTATGATGTAAGCTATTTAATACATCTTCAAAACTACTGATTTATTCTAACCAATCTGAATTGTCCTTACTGCAGTAGGTTCTAGATAAATGGTTTATTTCTCTAATGTATTGTTCATTCGGGTTACAACTTGATGAGTAAGTGGAAATGAGTATATTTAATGTTGTAGTCATCGATAAATTCTTTCCATAGGTTTGGTGTACATTGGTTTCCATTATCAGATAAAATTCTTTTTGGTTTGCCTACTGTGTGAAAATAGTGCTTTGTGATTTTAGTAATGATTTTCGTGCTGGTTGCATTCTTCAAAGCATAAAATTTTACATGTTTTGAGAACAAAACTGCCATAACAAATATGTATTGGAAACCAATTTTACCACTTGGCAGTTTTTCAAACAAGTCAATGCCTCCTAAACCCATGTGTTTATTGGATATAATACTTTGCAAATAGCCTCAAATCATTTTGTTGCTAACCTTTACTCTTTGATATTTACCGCAGTTAGCAAGAAACCTTCTGACTCTTTTGTCAGATTTCTGAAAATACATGGTTTTCCGAATTTTTTGAATACACTTCAGTGAACTGAGCCACAATGTCCAAATCTTTCAGGCACAACAAAAGATACTAAACACATAAGCTTTCGGCCAGAAGACCTTCTTCTGAAATGGAAAACACAAACACATACACTCACACAAATGCAGTTCATACACACGAGACCAATTTTTTTGGCTGCCATTCTTGATTTTGATTCATTTTGTATAAAGGTTTTTCTAGGTGTACTTATGTTTTAATCTGTTCTTCACAAACGGTTTTCATTCTGTGACCTACCACCTCTAAAGCAAGCTCCATTTAGAAGACTCTGGCTTTATTTTTTATTGTTTGGTTTCTGACCAAAAGTAGCTCCTCAAACATCTTTCATATTTTTCCAAATGCATATCTGGATTAATAATCTGATTTGCTCATGACAGGGTCTCACTGTCTAAATTTTTTTTACAACTTTGATTTTCAAGTTACCTGACATATTGGTGAAAACTTTATCTGTACATTGGCAAGTGAAATCTACTGGGTGGATTTTATCATCACTTGGAAACTTTTTGATGTTAATAGTACTCCAGATATTATTATTATTACTGTAAAAATTTCTAGTTACAATACTTTCTTCAAGCTAACCTACTTTTGGTTTACATTTTTAATACTGCTCACACATGCATCAACATCAAATTTCTAAAAATTGTCATTAAAACTTTTAATTGTATTCTACTTTTCTATTTAGAGTTTGTGTTTCATTTTTTACTTGAAATTTGTATCATTACTGTTGATTTCATGAACTATTGTTGTTTCTGACCTTTTGGTCCTAATCTCTACTCCCTGAATATTTTCAGTGCATTTGTGATGTTCATTTCTGAAAACCTCTTTTAAATTAGCCATAGTGTTCTGAAGCCTTTCTGTTTTTCTACTGTTTGCCTTATTTTGATTTTTGTTTTAGTTAAGTCTTTATTCACTACATTCAAAGCTTCTGCTTGCCTCATAACACAATTTTCTAGGTTTTAAAACCTGTCATTGACTTGTTTATTCTATTTATCAAGTTTCTGACTCTGTTTTTCTGAAGTTTCTTTTATTAAATTCTATATTCTATCAAACAAACTGTTGCTACTCCTACTGTTCATGCCTTCTGTCTCATCAAACCCAAATAAAGGTGTACAGACATTACTTACTGTGCGATCTACTGCTTCATCTTCAGACTCTACACTACTGTGACTCTTCTCACTACATTGTCATTATTCTTCTGTAAATCCAGATACTCCTCCTCGCCCTTCTTTCATTGACATTTTCTACATTTACATCCCCTATATTTCTCAAATATTTAACTACTCAGAAATACCACTTAAAATAAAATTAAAAAACCTGCACTCACTATCACTTTGAATAAAAATAAATAACATTGTTGGAAATACCTTGTTGCAAATGATGATGATGCTGCTGGTTCAGTTGTACAGTGTTGTAGTTTGCCATGATCACAGTTAAAACTTGCATCATATTTTATAAAAACAGTTGTTCATCCTTCTTTATTCTTTTCTTTGTCCAAATTTTGTTTCAGATACTGATGGTTTACAATATGTCACTGAAATATACCCAAAAATTCAGAATTGAGTAAGCACTCCAGTGAGAACTTAATGTTGATCCCATCTCCACCACCAACTGAAAAGTCTCCCTGGCTGGGATCAAATACTTGAAAGTCAATTAATACAATACACTTAATAAAGTTAGTAAATTTAATAATTCATTAATAAAGATTCTTGAAGTTATCAGTTAATTATCAGTATCTGTAGAAAATGAATTGTTAGGTGAGCTTGTTGAACATACACTTAATTGGAGTTATCTGCATTGTAAAGCTGATGTGCAGCTGTTGCTGTAGAAAAGAAAAATGTGCAAATTGTGGTATAACAATAACTGGCTGAAGTGGGTAAGATGCTCAGATTGATTCATGTCACATGTGATTATGAGTTTCAACGTAATTGGTTCTGTCTTGAAGTCATTTGAGTAATGAAACAAACAATGGTACAACAGTGCCTCTAAGAATTGATTACATATTTACAAATCAGAGTGCCAAGGAGGCCACCTCAAAAGACTGAGCAGAAAGAGCTTATAACAGTGGTCCCAGATACGCCTTATATAGATTTTGCTGGAATTTTGGTGATCGTTAAAACAGAAAATTAATGACATACAGTGAATTTTGACTCATATTAGAAATTAACAGAGTATAAATCATAACATAAAATACCATTACACAGTTTATGAACCTTGTCGGATTACAGTCTCATTCACATTGAAAGTAGTCAGATATTCCTACTTGAGGCCTAAAGAATACTTTGTACAGGTTTATTACGTTATAACAATTCCCAAAGTGTTGTATACATGTATTGCCAATATTTGATTAAGCTTAGGATTATTATTGACAAGTTATTAGCTTTCAAATTAATTAATGTGAGTGAGAATCTGGTGAAGAGGAAAACTCCTAGCTGTTATGTTACAAGACTCACCTGCCATGACAGTTGTCATGTTGTAGAAATTGATTTACATGCAGTTGTTGGCACCTCTGTATCAGTTGCCACTGATGGATCCATCACGGACTGTGAGGGATGTGTTATACACCCGAATAATGGTGCGACAAATAAGTGCAGCTCATGATATTTGGAAGATTTTTAAAAAGGACAGACTGTGAATAATAATAAGGATGCATAATTGACAACAAAGTGACTTATGGGAAAGAAGGGATATGTAGGTCCTGCATAGGGGAGGAGGTATTGCAGATAACTTCAGTCTCTCCAAGACTGATGAGATATATCCTAAGGACAGAAAGAGAGAGAGAGAGAGAGAGAGAGAGAGAGCTGCCCCCTAGGTTCACTGTTGCTAAAACTCACATGATCTTATTGGTAAAAACTCATTGATCACCTGGGAAGCACCACAACATCAATGCTGATAATGCAGCATCAGCTCTGGTGGTGTGTCATGTGGATCCTTACCCCTCTTCCTCAGCCCCAGAAAAAGGATCAAAAATATTGGGGCTGTTACAATAATTTTATGCCTCGCTTCCTTTATGGTTTTTGTTTCTGACAGTGAAAGTTGCAGCTGAACTGTGATCTACACAATCTCAATACAAGGTACTAGTACTAGAGAACTATGTTATTGAAATATATGTTGAATGCTGGTGGTGAAGGTATTTTTATAATCATAAAAAATACGACAATGTCTAGTCAGATTAGTACAGATTTAGAAAGAAAAATTCTTTGTGTGATCCCTGCCTCATCTGTGGGGAAACTTGGAGAATATTTTGCGTAAATTTTCTGGTCATTTTATAGCTTTAGGTGAAGATTTCAACTTAGCTGCTGTAGTCTGGGAGACTCAAATGATTAAAGTAATAGAGATGAGGAAATCATGTGAAATTGTTCTAAATGCCATATACAAAAAATTACGTTGAGGGTGTACACACTGACAGTGTTGAGTGTGAGTGGACAAAGTTCCGGAGCATTGTACAATATGCTTTAGAAAGCTATATGCTGTGCAAAGCTATGATGGATGGAAAATATCCAGTGTGGTTTGGCAAATGTATTGGAAAGCTGCTATGAAAGTAAAGAGAGGCTCACTGCAAATTTAAACATAGCCAAAGCCTCACAGGCAAATAAAAACTAAATGAAGCCACAGTTAATATAAGGAGACCCATGCCTGTAGTTTTCAATGAATTTCACTGTGAGGTTGTAGCTACCAACTTCTCAGAAAATCGTAAGTAGTTTTGGTCATATGTTAATCAGCAAATGGATGGAAGCCATCTACCCAGACATTCTGCGACCACAATGGCATTGAAATAGAGGAAGACACATAAAAGGATGAAATAACATATTTTTCCAAAACTGTTTCACAGAGGTTGATCACACTGTAGCTCCCCTCAAAATTTCCACACAAATGATAAAATGACAGATATCAAAGTAAGAAACCATTGAATAAAAAAGCAACTGAAATTGCCCATCAGAAGAAAGGCCACTGGACCTGCTGGGACACCAGTATGTCTCTACATAAAGTATGTGAAAGAAGTTTCTTTTCTTCTAGCAGCAGTGTCCATAGGTCTCTGGAGGAGTGAAATGTTCCTGATGACTGGAATAAAGCACAGGCCATTCCCATTTTCAAGAAGTATCATCAAAGAGATGCACAAAACTATAGTTGTATATGGGGTGATTTTTTTCCATTGTGTACAAACTGTAGGCATTGATCGATGAGAGGATACAGAACAAAAGAGGTCTAGTGAATTTATGTCTGGAAATGCATGGTTTCTGCTAGAGACCTTTTATTCAGTCATACTTTGTTACAGAGATTCCAGTCTAATATGCGCTGTATCATGCAGCCACAGTTACAGTGTGCCTGATTTCCTCCTAGAGGATTGTACTGCTCCTCATATGTCATGCTGTAGTGTCCCTCCTGCCATAGGAATTGGCAACATTGTGTCCAATCCACTTCTCTCGCTGACTCACTTTGTGGAGGATGTGCAATTCACTTCTCTTGGTGGCTCACCTTGTAGTGGATGTGATAGTGTTGTACACAATTGTTCCATATTTGGACCATTGCCCTGCCAGTACAGGGTAAAGCCGGACGACCGTGTGGAACATTATCTTTGACAACTGATACTGCCCTCACCATTAACAGTGTGTGCAGGGCTTACTAGCGACAGACTTTCCGCATTGGGAGTAGTTTTGTCACTGGTTTCTTCACCAGGCAACCTCAATTCTGGGATCTGTGTCATCCAACCTATTCACAGATGAGGCCACCTTTATGCAGACTGCTATCTTCAACTTTCACAACAGTAATCTGTGAAATAGTATGCAGGGCCTCATGGTATGGCGACAGCAAATCATCAGCATTGACGCAGCTGGAATGTGTGGGCTAGGATAATTGGCAACCATATTTTGGGACCAGTCTTTGTTCCGCATTGCCTAATAGGCTGGAACTATTGGTATGTCTTGTGGATGACTTTGCCTCCCCTGGTACAAGAAGTGCTGTTGATGATTCGATTGTGTGGCTGCTACATGATGGTGCTCCAGCCCACTTTGCATCTCAACTGTGTCTTCCTGATCAATGAATAGGATGAGGGGGTCCAGTTGCATGGCCTGCTCATTCACTGGATCTCAACCCATGCGATTTTTGGTCATTGGGCCATTTCAAAGGTATTGTGTATGCAGAGTCTATTCCAGATGTGGAGACACAGGAGCAGCACATTCATGCTGTCTGTGACACTGTTCAGGTGCAGCCTGGCCATTGTAAGTGTGTGAGACAGAACATGTTACATGCGTAGATGCATGCATTGAGACACATGGAAACCGTTTTCAAACCATACTGTAACTGTGGCTGCATGGTACAGAGCATATTAGACTGCAGTCTCTGTAAGAATGTATGATTGGATAAATGTTCTCTAGTCTGGAAATTATGCAGTTCCAGACATAATACCATTGGATCTTTTTGTACCATATCCTCTTATCAACAATTCCCTATAGTTTGTACATGGAAAAAATCACCCTGTATATCTGATGTTTGAAAATCTTCTGTGTTAGAATCAACATGGGTTCTGGGAACAACAATCGTGTGAAATCCAGCTCACTGTGTTCATCCACGAGACCCAGAAAGCAGTAGATACAGTACTCTGGTTGATATTGTGTTCCAAGACTTCAGAAAGGTTCTTGATTCAGTTACGTGCTGCCATCTAGCGAACAAAACATAAGCGTATGGAATATCAGGCCAAGTATGTGATTAGGCTGAGGAGTTCCTAATAAACAGAACACAGTATGGCATTCTTGGTAAAGAGAAGTATTTGGATGTGATAAATAACTTCGGATGTACACCGAGGTAGTGTTTTCGAACCATTACTTTTCACTTACTTTAATTTGTGTTATACATGTGGCAAGGGCCTTTTCAGCTATACCCCTGCTCTACAAGCCTCTTCCATTTTATTCTATTGAGTGCACTGTTTGTCCATTTGGTCTTTATGTTTATCCTAGCCATGTTCTCATGGATGTTATCTTGCCATTTAATTCTGTGTCTCCACCTTTCTCTCATTCCATCTGTTATCCTGCTGAATGTTGTTTTATGTAGTCTGTTTTTTGTCATTCTTGTTATATGGCCTGCCCAGTTCAGCTGTCTCTTCTTTACTGTAACATCATTGTTACAGTATTTGTACAGCTCTCTTAATTCTTCATTTTTTTCTTCACTTTTATTTCATACTATTTCCATCATACACCAGTTCAAAAACTTTTCTGACTATTTTTCCTTTGAGCTTTCACAGTTTTTCTTTATCTTTCTTTCTAAATGTTAATGCTTCACCTCTGTATGATGTTACTGGTATAGTAGTCAACTGATACAAGCAGACATTGAAGTTGGTACTTTTTGCAATATATACAAATGACCAAGTAGATAGTGGCAGAATTTCCATGAGGCTTTTATGTACATGGTGCTGTTGTATACAGAGACTTTGCAAGTTTGGAAATTTGTAGTGAAATGCAGGAAGACCGACAGAGTATCAATACTTGGTGCTGGGAGTGGCAGTTGATTCTCAGAACAAACAAATGTAACATATTGAATATATCTACACAAAAAGACACTTCATTGTATGATTAAATGATTACAGAACATCACTAGCTGCACTTACTTCTAAAAAATGTCTAGGAATATGTGAATGAGTCCATTCACATATTTAAAATGGAAAGACCACATAAAATTAACCACAAGTGAGGCAGATGCGATAATGAGATTTGTTGGAAGAACCCTCAGGAAATGTACTTCACCAGCAAAGGAGGTAGCTTACAAAACCTTTGTTCAGTGAAACCTTTAATATTGTTTGGCAGTCCAGGATCAGTACCAGATAGGATTGATAAAGGAATTAGAGCAGAGCCAAAGAAGAGCAGCACATTTTGTTACAGTTCATTTGGTAAGCATGAAAACATTGCAGAGATGCTCAGCTAACTCCAGGGCCAGCCACTGCATTAGAGCTGTTTTGCATCATGCTGTGGGTACTGTTGGAGTTCGGAGAGTGTGTTTTCTTAGAAGAGTCAGTCAATATATGCTTCCTCCTATGTATATCTCATGAAATCTCTGCCATTTTTTAGATTCTGTTTTATAATATTTCCCACGTCATTGGAATTGGAATTCTTAGCATTTGCTGTTTAGACCTTCCACCATTTCATTAAGCACTTTCTTGGACTCACTAAAACTAACATGTTGTCAGCACAACATATATATGTCACCTTTGGCCTCCTACACTCACTCCTCTCATTTCATCCATGCACTGTGCTAGATTCTCTTCTGGGTAGATGTTAAATAGCATAGGTGAAATGGAACATCCTTCCTTGATTCCTATTCCCCCCATTAAGTTTCTGCCAATTTTGCTTAATGTATAACTACTAAATCAGTAATATTTGTTTCCAGTTGATGCCATATTTTCTTGTAATAAAAATGAGTCCATCCCACCTTATTCAGTCAAAACCTTATGGCAAATAAATAAAAACAGAATAAACCTTCCTGTTATTTTCTATGTACCTGTTTCCTGAGGTTTGAAGTAAAAGTAAGGATGTAATACCTATTGTGCCCCCATCTTCTTCAGTCTGTCTTTGTGCTAGCCTTCATCTCTCAGTGATGTGAAGATATGCTAAGAACGACATGTGATTTGGATTCCATATTTAACTGTAGATTCTCTTTCCCTGGTAGGAATACTGAGGTGGGTTAAGGAAGCATAAGTCACCAAAATGGCATCCAGTTGAAAGAACTTGCACACAGTTGGCTGAAAATCCCTCGTAATGGACTCTTAGCCAATCATCACATATCAATTTACTTACTTTACACCTGTTCTGAAGTGGTACTTTTGTCCCATGATGCTGTTTAGCTTACTATACACCCATATGTTCACCATTCTCAGTTAAACCTTGGCTACATGTGGTTTCAGACTTAAAATACCTATGTTCCTCACATTTTCTGGTGTTGTCTTCTTTGTGAGAGATAGAAATATTGATTTCAAGATGCCATTGGGCCACTCTCTCTTTGAGTATATTTCCATTATTAGTGTTTCTGTTGGATCTCATCAATCACTGTAGCCTTTCCAGTTTTCATTTCCTTAAAAGCTGTCTCCAGTTCACTCTTTGGAATGTTATAGCCCTTTATTACTTCATTTACTACACTTACAGTTCAAGTTATTCTGTCTACTATCATCTTTCCCCTTCATATAATTTCTCAGTATTTCTTTCCACATCTGTTCAATTTCACATGGGCTGTGCACCATCCTACCATTCACCCTCTCTATCTGTATGATTTCTTTGTCCCTCATCCAACATCAACCCCAACACTCCTATATACTCATACCTGTCATCTCTCTCTGTTAACTAAGTTGTTACATTGCTTCCTCATCCATTTCTATGTGACTCAGTCTGCCTGCCTTCTTAATTCATTATTTAAACTCTTGTATATTCTTTTTCATTTTTCCATGTTTACGTTTTTCTACTTCGCCATTTCTGTCAGTTTATTGATCTTTGGTCAGTTATCTACACTTTCCACATTCTCTCTCTAGGCCTTAATCTTAGCACTTGTATTGATTTCTTATTTAAATATTTTTTACATTTTTTCCCATCTTTTATTGATGTTACCTGGTTAAACCATGCTGAATTTCCTACAAAATAGTCTTCTGTTGTCTTAGTTTTTCCCTCTTTCTGTAATCTGTAGGTAACTTCTTGCATCTCTCTATTTTTGTATCTTTGTTGGATTAATAAATACTCAAATTAGTGGTGTGTGCATGGGAGTGTGCATTTCAAAGTCTGTGTGGTTCTGTGTGTGAATGTGTGTACTATTACTAGAAAACGAGCTAGTGGTCGAAAGCTAATGTGAATGCTGTTTTCTGTTACCTGTTACTGTGCTCCATGCATTGAATCACCATAGGCAAGTGATTGCCTTGCCTTTATTTTATGCATTGCTACCTCACAGAATTTTTCATTATTGTTATTTAAATATCTTAGTTTCATAAATTGCCTTTCATTCTCTTGCCTGTTGTATCCCAACTCTGTAACTCTGTCTGTCATGAGTAGTAAAATTGATTATCTCAACTATTATTATTATTTTGGCTGTAGTAAGTACATTCAGTTTTTTGTCTGTATTTTCTCAAGTATGGAATTTTATAATTTGCCTTGAGATAGATGTATTAATGTATTCAATTTTCTATTTATGGCAGTCCATTCCCTCTTTTTACTTAATTTCTTCTGAATTTCTAACTTTCAGTATGTGGCCTCAATGTATTCCTCCTCTTGAAGATCTACGTAAGGAGATATTTTAAGTTCAGAATCTCTTGCATGAACGTAAGTACAGTGCATGTCTAAGGAAACAGTAGCGTGATTGCTTCCCACTTCTTTCCACACAGGTAGAAGGGGTCCCAACCAGGTTCTGTCCCTTGTCTGGGTCAGGTATTGTTTGCAGCCACTCATTCTGGATCAGCTGCTGCCATCTTCCTGTTCATCTGTCCTTTGAAGTGGCAGTTGACACCTTGCAGGGTGAACTCCTTATGCTGTGAGTGAAATTGCACTCTTACTGATCTGCAAGTGCAGGGATGCCTCTTTCACGATTTTACACCATTTTGCCATTTATTGGGCGTAAACATGAACAGTATAGTCATGTTAATACAGTACACCGATTAAGTTTGGATGATTTTCTTGTCCTTTGTTAATTGATGTCTTGATGTTTTCCCTTTCCCAAATTTTCTTTTTGTTATATACAGAACCTGACTAATGAAACCTGTGATTGTTATTTTGAAACTGTCTAACCATGATTACTGAAGACATAAGTGAACACTCTTTTCAAATGTTAGTTGCAACTGTGACTATGTATCAGTATGGGATTTTTTACATATGACAGTTGTCTGAGACCTCAGACAGAAAGATAGTTCTTTTATAAGGTTCTTCAATATGAGATTCTTTATTGATAGTATGTTATCAGATCTCTTATTAAGCTGATGATTGCAGGTTCACAAACAGTATTGTAATGAGTGGCCTGTTTACTTTTTTAATACGTTATTAGCACATTAAGGAGGTGGCTAGCCACTCATAGAAATATTGCACACAAAAATGAAGAATCAGTTGGACATTAGGAAACATTATATTGGTCAACCAAGTGAAGAAGGACAAAAAAGCATAGCTATGAAAACACATGGCTACTGTCTTTGTCAGCATAGTCAAATGCCAGTTTTGTTCGTGTAGTGATGTATACAGTTGTGTTAATAATACTGAGTTGTAAAGCAGTGCAGCAATTATGACATGATGTTTACTTTGAAATAATATCATACACTTGCAATAACTGCAAAGTTTTGTTGTAGTATTTATTCCTCTTGTATAAACATTTAACAGTGTTTAATTTTAACTATTTACCATACATGAACTAAATTTGCCTCTATTGGCCAATTATTGAAATCATAAAACATGAATGTCAGCATAATTTTAAATAAACTTAAATAAACACAGTCATATTTGATTTCCATTTCTCTTCCAGTGATCTGAGGCTAATCAATATTGATGAATTTACAACCAACAGGAGAGCATGGGACTTGGGAGATTTTCAACAAACTATCATCAAGCAGATTGAGGCAGTGAAGTCTTCATTGCAAACAGTTTGGTTTCCACAGATACAAAACATATTTTTCCAGGTACCTACAGGATGTTTAATTTTGTGGTATAGAATTTTGTCACTGTTATTGTATTACTATTAACAAACACCAATTGGAATAGTTAAAGACATCTGCCACAATTATGAGGATTAAGAAGATGAAGTGATATTAGAAGAGGAATGGAACTATTTGAAGACTGCAGTGCTTCACTAGTTGTGGGCATATTTTCAACTGACTTACCCAGACAGTTATAGGGGACGTACAATTGAACATATAATTAAAACTGTGATATTATTGGCAGAAGCAAGAAAGCAATTCAGACTACCACCTTTGGATTAGCAATCTGATACTTGCCCACTGTTTATAAATTATGAAACCAAAAGAAAGAAATGAAATGACTGCCACATTACACGATTCAGCCCCCCCCCCCCCCCCCCTTTCACTTCTCTCCCCTGCCCAGAAGAGAGATTCAAAAACTGCCTTTATATGTAGTTACAGTGCTCATATTTCCATTGCAGGCGAGGATGCCTTCCTGGCTTCTTCTGCCATTTGTTTTGTACTGTAAGACACAAACAAACAACACAGCCATAGTGAACCCAAGTTTATTCTTCTTCCTCATACAAGCAAATAGCAATTGATAACATAGACACAAATATAGAAACAATCCAGGTACTGCTACAGGCAGTTGCTGACAATAAGTATGAACACAATACGAGGGCGAGTGCCTACTGCACAGTACGTATAAAGAGCAGGGTTCTTTAGATGGCGTGGTGGATGCCATGCCATGTTCACAAGTTGTGTGACCCACTGCAGGCAGCCTCCAGTGGCCAGCATGTGCAGATGCCGCCAGTGGAATCTTCAAAGTGTAGCATGCAGACAGCCTGGTGCAGCAGTATATATTCAAGTGTTATGTAGAGAATGGCAGTAATTGTCTTTGATTGATTTTAACCTCCTCTGCCTAAAATCAAATGCACAACAGTTCTTATTATGTAGGGTAAGTAACTCAAATCGTATTTTCTCATAGTATGGAATATGGATGTAAAATTTTGAGAAAGAGGCAAAGTAAATATTGAGGTCGTTATACATCAGGGAATTTTACAGGGTGCATAATTTTTGTTTTGTTATATTTATGGTATAATTTGGTTTAAAAATGATGAATTCTTCATTGTACTTTTTTATTTATTTGAATTTGAGGTACTGTAGTATCAGGTATATGCGAAAGTCCTCCTTGTTCTTCTCTTCTTTCATTGAAGTGTACTGTATAGTCTCTCCTTTTAGCCAATTAACAGTGTTTCTCTTCATACTGGGATGTGAAAAATAAACGGGATTTAGAATTTCTGCTGTTGTAATGGCATTAGGTGTAGCTGTGTTGATACTTGGCCAGCACATGCCTGATGGTGGTCTATGTCGCATGAGTCTATGTTCCTAGCAAACAGTGAGATAGCATGTTGTGGAGATCAGGGGGTGGGCGGGTGCGGTGGGGGAGCTAAGTTTGTTAGATGAATTGCAAACAGTTTATCATCCATTGGGACTTTCCTAGTTCCCTCAAAGTTATGGTCATCATTCATTTTTGCTATATGATAAGCTCACACTCCCCAGACAGAATATTAGGCACCTCCTAAAAAAGAGCACTCCGGTCACTTTGGACTGCTGTAGATTGTGTAGAGCTGGTAGCAGGCTGACATGTGACCTTCCATAGCTGGCATAAGTCATGAAAGTGAAGTGATTAGATTAGATTAGAGTAGTTTTTCATTCCATAGATCCATGCTGAGGAGATCCTCGTGGATGTGGAACATGTCATTTTTCTTTCTTTTTTTTTTTATACCAATAGTATGAATATATACATCATTTGTTTCTATTAAAAAATTCATCAATGGAGTAGAAGGAGTTGGCCACTAGTAAGTCTTTCAGGCTCCTTTTAAACTGATCTTTATTTGTAACTAAATTTTTTATGTTTGCCGGCAAATTATTGAAGATGAGTGTTCCTGAGTAGTGGACCCCTTTTTGAACTAAAGTAAGTGCTTTTAAGTCCTTGTGCAGATAATTTTTGTTGCTGTTATTGTATGTATGAACTGAGCTGTTTGTTGGAAAAAGAGATATCTTATTTAGGACAAATTTAATTAAGGAGTAAATATACTGAGAGGCAGTAGTTAGTATACCCAGTTCTTTGAAGAGGTTTCTACAGGATGTCCGTGAATTTACTCCACAAATAAATCGTATTACATGCTTTTGGACTCTGAAAACTTTTGTTTGACTTGAAGAAATACCCCAAAATATTATACCATATGACATTATGGAATGAAAGTAGGCAAAGTATGCAAGTTTTTTTCATTTTTATGTCGCCTGTGTCAGCTAACAGTCGAATTGCAAATACAGATTTGTTAAGGCGTTTCTGCAGTTCTGTGGTGTGCTCCTCCCAACTGAATTTACCATCAAGTTGTAATCCCAGGAATTTACGACTGTCAACCACTTCTATCTGCTTTTCGTCATACTTTATGCATACGCTGGGTGGAAACCTCTTACAGGTTCTGAATTGCATATAGTGAGTCTTTTCGAAGTTTAATGTCAGTGAGTTGGCTTTAAACCATTTATTAATATCCATGAAAATATCATTAGCAGATCTTTCTAGAACTACTCTCGACATACTATTTATTGCAATACCTATGTCATCTGAAAACAAAACGAACTGTGCTTCTGGCAGTGTAACTGATGAGAGATCATTAATGTACACAAGAAAAAGCAATGGCCCTAAGATGGATCCTTGTGGGACACCACATGTAATTTCTTCCCATTCTGATGATGACTGATGACGGTCTGTAGTTTGATGGTATCTCTTTATCCCCTTTCTTGAA
The DNA here is from genome assembly GCF_021461385.2 of Schistocerca piceifrons. Classification (NCBI taxonomy): domain Eukaryota; kingdom Metazoa; phylum Arthropoda; class Insecta; order Orthoptera; family Acrididae; genus Schistocerca; species Schistocerca piceifrons. The sequence continues at coordinate 991,322,217 of NC_060139.1, forward strand.
CAGAGGCTTAACATCTGCATATTTTAGCCAGTCAGGAAATGTCCCAGTTATAATTGACTGGTTACACAAGTAACTTAGAATTGTACTAAACTCACAAGAACATGCCGTAAATAACTTTGTTGATATTTCATTGTAACCACTAGAATGCTTTGGTTTTAAAGATTTTATTATGGAAGTTATTTCTTTTTTTGAAGTGAGTGACATATTCATGTACCAGAAGCTATTTGTAAAGGCTAGTTTCAGATATTCAAGGGCATTATTTACTGATCCTGACAATCCCATTGTATCAGCAACGGATATAAAGTACTTGTTAAATAGATTTGTGACACTATGCCCATCGGTTACTAATGTGTCTTCTACCCTTAATGCTGTTTGCTCCTGTTGCTTTCTGTTTCTACCAGTCTCCTCTTTCACTATATCCCATATTGTTTTTATTTTGTTCCCTGACATTGCTATCTTCTTCTCGTAGTGCATTTGTTTAGATGTCTGAATTACTTTTTTAAATATTTTACAGTATTCCTTGTATTTAGCTAGATCATCAGCATTGGAGCTATTCTTGGTGGACAGATACATTTTCCTTTTTGTCTTACAGGAAATCTTTATTCCTTGTGTAATCCATGGTTTTATTATAGACTTCTGTTTAATTTGAGTAACTTTTAGAGGAAAACAGTTTTCAAACATGGTACTGACATTGTTCGTGAATGTGTTATATTTTTCATTCATGTCATGAGCACTATAAACATCTATCCAGTTCATATCTTTGAGTATTTTTCTAAAACACTCAGGCTTTGGTTGACTAACTACTATCCTGTACTCAGATTTAGCAGTCTTGATAATCTGCTTAGAATTTACATCTAAAACAAGGAGCTGCATGTCGTGATCTGATAGTCCATTTATTACAGGTTTTATGATATGATTTTGTTCCTTTGATTTGTCTATAAAAATGTTGTCAACAGCTGTCCTTGAGGATTTAATGATCCTAGTTGGAAAGTTTACAGCGTGAGTCAGATTGAAAGACAACATTACTAACTGCAGTAAATGTTTACTGGAAGACTGCATTAGAAAATCTGTATTAAAGTCACCAGCAATCAAAATTTCTTTGTTTTTTCCAGTTAAATAACCCAAAAGAGCTTCTAGATGATTTATAAATAGATTATAATTTCCTGCATGTGCTCGGTAAATAGTTACTATTATATAGGATCTGTTATGGAACTCTGCTTCTGTTGCACATGCTTCTAGATGCTGCTCTAAAGAGAATTTATTAATGTCAATGTTCTTGAATTTATGGCAGTTTTTAATAAATGTGGCAACTCATCCTCCATCCTTATCTACTCTGCAGAACTAGGAAGCTAGCTTAAGTCCTGAAATCTGTAACATATCTGTACCAGAGATCACTTGATGTTCAGAGAGGCAGATTATGTCAATCTGGTTAGATGAATTCATTTCATCAATACAAATGAGTAGTTCATCAACTTTATTTCTGAGTCCCAGAATGTTCTGGTGTAATAAAGATAACTGATACTGCATACTAATGGGATTATAACTGCTTTGGCGAAGATGAACTGGCAGTTTCTGATTACTTTCTGTTAAACATTGTTTAAATGGAGGCTGTATGCTAAAGTTTTACTCCTGTTCATCTGTTTTCTCAAACTGAGTGTGTCTGCCAATCTCTCTCCAAACTTGTTTTCTTTTCCCCTTCCTTATCCTAAAAAAGGCGTCCTCCTGACACCTGTAACATATCTGTACCAGAGGTCACTTGATGTTCAGAGAGGCAGATTATGTCAATCTGGTTAGATGAATTCATTTCATCAATACAAATGAGTAGTTCATCAACTTTATTTCTGAGTCCCAGAATGTTCTGGTGTAATAAAGGTAACTGATACTGCATACTAATGGGATTATAACTGCTTTGGCGAAGATGAACTGGCAGTTTCTGATTACTTTCTGTTAAACATTGTTTAAATGGAGGCTGTATGCTAAAGTTTTACTCCTGTTCATCTGTTTTCTCAAACTGAGTGTGTCTGCCAATCTCTCTCCAAACTCGTTTTCTTTTCCCCTTCCTTATCCTAAAAAAGGCATCCTCCTGACACCTGTGACCACTGGTATTTTACCACTTGTGACAGTGTCCCCCCTTAAGTTTTCTGCAATCAACCCAGACAGTTTTCCCTTCCCTTTCCTATTGAGGTGAAGGTCATGCCTTGTGTAGTCCCACCTATCGATAGCATCCACAGGAATCAAACCAATATGGGACCCTATATCTGTCCTAAGCAGCCACTCCAACTCCCAAGTTCACCCTCCTGACGGAAGAGTTCAAATGAGGCCAATCATGGCGTCTCAGCACAGACACAAATCCCACACTCATATGCTTCATTGCTCTGTGTGTGTGTGTGTGTGTGTGTGTGTGTGTGTGTGTGTGTGTGTGTGTGTGAGTGTGCGGGCATGCCAGTCAGTCGTAGGTGGTATGGAATCAGTGCAGATGTGACGGAATATTACAAAAAAGCTCCAGCATTTGTACAAGTCCAATAACACAATGTGAGCAAAGTTACCTGACTGTTTGGTGTATCAGTGTAGACTGTCCAAGGTGTCTACAAGGAGGAATGTTTCACCAAACACAGCCATGTAATGTGGTATGGGAACTGTGTTCATAAAAAGATCCTGAGTGACAGGGACCAGAGATGAGTGACATACCTTGTCAATGACAGTGAATTTCAAACCAAATAGGAATTACTATTGCCAGTGGATGCAGGTGTGTGTCAATCACTTTCTGACTGAACATTGTTAAGGGAATGGTGGCTGATGGACATTTGGTATTGGGTGTCTCACACAAAGGCTGCTCAGCTCCAGTGGGCCAAACAACACAGAAACTGAGCTGTAGCAGACTGGAGGCATTTAATGTGTCCAGCAAGTCAAGATTTGCCTCTTTTCAGATTATGCGAAGCGAAGTGCGCCAATGGCCCAGTGAGGCATTTAATGTGCCATGTGTAGAGGGTGGAAGCCAGGCCAAAGATGGTGCCATGATGTTTTGGGATAGTTTTCATACTGTGAATTCGGCACACTCATTTATGTTAATCTGAAAATGATTCTGTGGACACTCCCATGATAACAGCTGTGTTCTCAAAGTGCACACATATGTTCCTGGTTTAATGAACTCTCACACACACCATCTTGCTTTCACTGGTCTGCTAAATCACCTGATCGAAATCCTGTGGAAAATGTTTGGGCCTGTTTGGAACATTTGAATATGGCATACCTTAGGAAGCTTGTGGGCTTTCCTCCTGACTGAATTGAGGTCATTTTCAGGGATAGAAGCGGTATTATGCATTACCAGCATATTTCCTTGGGGAGTGGGGGGGGGGGGGGGAGGGGGTTGATGAGTTGTTTGACTTCTGTGCTAATTTATGGTCTTGCTTTCCATCGAGTTGTATAAAAGACAATCAAATGAAAAGGAGACAGAGGGGAAGAAACTAAGTAAACTGTTTATTATTTCAAAAGTAATCACCAATCACCATAACAATTAATACATTAATCCAACTGTGAGATAAAACAATCAATGCCTTCATAAAAATTTTTTGGAGCAAATCGACAGCCAAGAATTCATTGATCAAGGTTCCAAAATTGGGAGAGACTGGGACTATACTTAGGATGTGCAAGGGTTTCTCAGTGAAACTTCTGGAACTTACTCAAAATAGCTTCAAAATATGTGAGCCACTATCACAATTAGTCTCAATAGATTCTTTATGACACAGTCCCAGAAGTTAGATGTAATTCTGATAGACAGTGTTCCACAACAGACATCTTGTTAGGTTGCAACAGTTTGGCGTGATGTTGGTGTTCACGGCAATGATCTTCATCAGTATGCACCATTCAACTTATGTATATCACATTGGCAGGAATCTGATTGACCCTAGACATCTGTGGTCTGAGATAATTCGTATCAGTATTGAGCAGTGCCGGTGTTTTAGCTGGTACGCAGAAGACAGTCTTCAAAGGGTGTTTCCCGCAGTTCATCCTATCTTTCCAGATAATGTGCCACAAAATTAATAAACACAATGGCCACATTCTTGTGAGAAACCTCTTCTGTTTCCACAAATTGTACAGTCAGTGTATGATGTAGGGCTCTTTGAATTGCCTCTCTTTGTAGCCATTCTTCCAAAACACCTTCCTCAGATGTTCAAATTCTTGTTGATACTCTCAGGTTGGATAGGGTGCAAGCCCTATGTACCAATGTTTTGAAGTCTCTGTTTCTTCGCACCAGCTGGTTGCAGCTGTCTGCATGTAGGTATGTATGGATTGGTGTGCATTATTTCTCAGTACATGCTGGCCCAACATACTGTCAGTTCTCCTTTTTATCAGGACATCTAGAAAGGGTAGGACTCCATCCACTTTGACTTCCATGGAGAACTTGATATTGTAGGTGCCCCGGAGGTCCCGGTCGCCTACGGTGGACTGGATGGCCGAGCGGTGACCTCTCCAGTTGTCAGGATGCTAGGAAATTGCTGTAGAAGCGTCAGAAACGCCATAGAAACATTATTCATTCATAACAACTTTATTCCTGCCGAGTACAATGTGGCTTGGTGATATCAACTACCTTCCCCGAGTCCTCGCTGACTCATAGTGATGACACCAGATCCGGGCCACGCAGTCTTGCTAGCGCAGTGCCGCGTGCTGTGACGTAGCTGAGGAATGTCCTTACGTCGGCTGCGCATGGCTGGCGGTGCCCGGCTGAGCGGCAGCTCGACTGCGGACAGCAAGCAGCTGGGTGTGAAGGCTCTGGGTTGGAGTCCCGGTGCTGTCGGCACGAGAAGCGTTCTCGTAGTGCAGAGTGTACTCCATCCCACCCCGTCTTCTTCCCTGCTTCTCCTGGTGGCTCGTCCATGGTGGACAGGCGGAACAGGCTGCAGTCCCCCAGCGTCGTTGGCTCACCTGGTTGTGACGGCGGATGCACAGGGTGTAGGCCCCGCACGACCTCGATGATGGCTCACTGATGTGGTCAGCATTGGTGACGAGTGAGTCTGCCACGATGTCTGCTAATCCTGGGTTGATGATTGACAGCGGCAGCAGAGAGGACCAGAGCTGGTAGTCCCCTCATGTCTGCTGCTGGATGGTCCACTCGTACTGCAACATCTCCTTAATAAAGATTAACATGTCAGTCACTGAGCTGAGCGCTACGCATCAACCCAGTACACATCTAACTGCCAGTTTAACTGTGAGTGCGAGTGTCTTGTTGCTATCAAAGCTGGCGTATTTAAAGGAAGCACGAGCGACGTCCTGACGTTATGCTTGTTTGTAATGACCGCATTCGTCCCACTTATACTGCTGATTCATCTGTCGTACTCGCCCCTTAGGTGTTCTTGTGACAGAGTTACGTGTTGTTGCGGCAGACTTACGCGAAGTTGTGAAATGCAATACAGCTGACGCTATACCTCTGTCTTGCACTCTACGAAAGTCTCTGTCTAACACAAACTCGCGTGCTAAGCAATTCTCTCTTTCCTGTTGTGCGTAACCAGGCCATTGCCCCTGCGTGACGACACATTCCTTACCTCTTGGCTAACCTACTGCCTCTGGCTCTCGGCATAGGCAACGAAACTTTGACAATATTCCACGTTTCCAACTCTTTACTATTCCGCGACACTATAATATTCTGTTGTATGCAGTTGAGATATATAAGAAAATCATTCAGCTACTCACTGTCATTGGGCCATATGATGAATGTGTCATTGTTATATTGGGAAATCAAGTTGGTTTCCATTGGGCTCATTCCAGGTCTACCACCTTGAAATGTTCCATATGCATGCTGGTGACAACTGGTGAAAGTGGACTCACCATGGCTGCTCCTTCTGTCTGCTCTTAGTAACTACTGTTGACAATAATGTATATCAGTGTCAAGACATGCCTGTTGTTAGTGTCAGCTTACCATATTGGACATTATCATATTACCGTAACTTACAAAATGACTGCAGGCTGAAATAATTCTTTTGGAATTGTTGTGATGTATTGGGAGAACTTGGACATGTAGTTGGATTTGATATTGTGTAGATAAGCATCAAGTTTATTGTTAATGTTTCAAGTTTACTTGTTCTATGGTTTGTATGCTTGAGCATCTGTTGAAGAGTTCTTTTCTGTACTTTACAGCAGTAGTTTTGAATTTTATTCTTTATTTAATGAATGCCCAAATTTTTCAAGTTTCTATCTCCTTAAATCATCCTTGGACTTTTGTGCTTAATATGTGTCCTGGGCTCATTTTTCCTGACTTGTTCATGTTTAATTTTGGTACAATAACTAATGTTTCTTAATGTGTTTCAGACCTTCCCTATCTCTTTGCCATTCATAACCAGGAACCCTACATCATCTATGTTTGCCTTCCACAGATTCAGCTGTCTGATCATTAGATTTTTAGTCTTGTAGCCACAGAAATTTCACTTTGTCAACTGATATTTTAGCTGTATATCTTTTGGCTTTTTTTTAAAGTGAGCTAAGAGACTGAAGCTATAGCACTTGCAGCTGTGTTGAACTGAATCTATGGTCAGATGCTTGATCCATAATAGGATTCTTTACTGTGCCCAGGTTGACACTGCTGTCTCTATTAATTAAATCCTCCACCATCAATGATGAAGCTGATGCTGGAATTTTGGTATTGTCATACTTCATAGTATGGCCAGTATTGATGCAGTGCATTTCTGTATCTGATTTATTGAGATACGAGAGGAGACTGTGCCTTTGATGTTCATGGAGTGTGTGTGCCATCTGCTCGATGTGTGTGCCATCTGCTCGATGTGTGGAAAGTGAGGGTACTTGTCAACTCCAGCCTTGTGGAGCATCAAATCTTCCTTGAGTGAACCCAAAAGTGCCTCCTCTCAAAAAAGTAGAACACGTTGATAGTAGTTGATGCAGGGTGACTTTTATGTTATTGGATGCCATAGTTTTAACATTGCCATATACACTGTTGTAAACTACTTTAAGATACTGGTGCCTGATGATCTGAAGGTCAATGTTTGAGACTTTAATGATTCTGATGGATAAATTTAGCTCTTATGAGGTCAGCTGCAGCATTTTAATATTATGTTTTTAATTTCCCACTTTAGCAGTAATGTTATTTGTCGTGCATTAGTTCTGTTTTCGATACTGTTACACAATTCTGCACGTGGTGGCTCATGTCAGTGCTGATGATATGTGTCACTTTGGATCAAAAGAGATTCACTTTGGTTTTGGTTGGCTATCTCAAGTGATAAAGACTGCCAGTTTTGCTTGCAAGATGGAAGCAGAGCTCACCCATCTGTAGCATTGTCCGTAGGATTGAATATGGACCTTTTGTACAGAGCTGAAGGGAGGATCTAAATCAGAGATTTAAATAATTCTGTGACCATGTAGGCTGCAGATTCCTTGACTTGTGCCTTAGGATGTTGGGGCATCAGACGCCACTTAATAGGTCAGGGGACCCTTACACACAGGAGGCAGCTACGTAGGTAGTGAGTACTGTGATACTGGACCCAGCGGTATTTTATGTTAGAAAATCTTGGAAAAGAACAAAAATGGCTTCAGTCTCAAAGGGTACAGGACAAACACAGGATAAGGGTAAACCTAGGAATCATAGGTAATGCAGAAGTAAAGTATTGTAGTTGTGTTAGGAAAGAACCAAAGCCCCAAATACCGATAGAAGGCACTGAAGTTCTAATTTTTGTAGGTATTAAAAGCTAGCTAAAGATGGAGATACTTTTAGCTGAAATTTTTACAAAGGCCTAACAGTGTTCAGAAAGGATAGATTAAATACTGTTGGTGGTGGCATGTTTGTTGCTATAGGAAGCGGAATATAGCGTAATTGAAGCAGATAGTTCCTGTGACTTAGTAAGGATAGAGGTTGTACTTGACAACCAGAATAAGTTAATAATTGGTTTCTTTTACTGACCTCCCCCCACTTCCCACCCCACCCACCACCCACCGACTCAGATGACACAGGTGCTGAAAGGTTAAAAATTGAGTATCATCTCAAATATGTGCCCCAGTCATGCAATAAATAGTGGTGATTGAAATCTACCCTTGATGTATTTACAAAAATACATGTTCAAAGTCAGTGGAAGGTGTAAAATAATATCTGAAATTGTTCTAAATACTGTCTCCAAAAATTATTTTGAGCGTTTAGTTCACGAGCTCATTTGAAGTGTAAATGGTTATGAAAACATACTTGACCTCTGAGCAACAAATAATCCTGAGTGAATGGCAGCATCAGGAAAGATACAGGGGTTAGTGACCACAAGGTCATTGTAATGAGACTGAGTACTGTAACATCAATTAGGATGGTGAAGTTTTACAGAAACTCAAAATTTAGTGTGAATTTCAATGAGAAGTGGGAGCGTTGTACAGTGGGCACACTGCCCCATGCCTCATTAAACTGCAAGGAGTGAGGTGTACCCTGTGGCGGTCTTCTTCTCTGTGAATATCTGTTCCTACAATCAGCTCAGAATGTACAAATTGCTCATGTATCTGCCAATTCTGTTCTCTGCAATTACAGCTCATATGCCCTGTATGTCCAAATCTAAAACATTGTAATGTCTGTATTAAATATGACCTTTGTTTCTTGAGGCTCTGTGACCACATCAGTTTCATGTAACACAGACGCTGTTGCTACTACTTCATTTAGTCTTTGAAGATCCCATCTGAACACTTTGAGATATTTCTGGCTGTAACCCCTGTAAAGACACATCCAATGCTCTCTGCTCAGCTTCCTGCAAGATGGCTTCATTAACATTATTATTTTCTATGAACTCCTTATGTATTGACATTAAATTTGCAAATACGGGCTGCAAAATTCTCTATTGATTTGTCCATGCTTTTGAAACATACTGGTAAGTTGCTCACAGTAGTACCTTGATGTATTCTTCCTCCTTTATCTGCTTACTAACCCTTCCCAGATGTCGAATGACAGTGTTTCCCTTAACTTTTCATGATACATGACATAAGTCCTAGCATCCCCTGCTAGTTTTGGGTTGGCTACTCTGAACAGCTGCTTATTACTCCAATTTCCCCACCCAGCAGCTATGTCGAAATTGTCAAATAATAGAAAGATATCCTCCCTTGACTTACATGAAAATAGTGTAACCAATGCAGTGGTGTTGGTCTCCATGATACGTGTACCAGGAATTGCCCATTTCCTGCTTTCTGCCTTTAGTTGCCCTAATTCTGCATGTAGCTGAGCTACTTGATTTATTATCTGCTGTACAGCATCCTGAGCCAAAATTTGCCCCTCTGTGTTACCTACTTACTACTGACCCAAATATCAGTATACCCAAACAATGAAAGGATGAAGAAAGGGTGGAAAGACAACCATATATGCTCAAACAAAACTTTGAATTCGACATTAACTTGTATTGTTGCATAGGATTTCCTTGCTGCAGAAGATCCAAGGTTCTGGTTGCTGTCTTCTGCCTGTCCATCTCCTTCTTTAAGTTCATCCTTAGCAGCCATGCTGACACCAATTATAACAGGATGGCTCCAGTAGCTTAGTCTGGGCTGTGGTCTGCTGAGGGAGAATGTTTGGCAGCTGAAGAATGTTCAATGACGGTTAAAAGACTTCTTTATTGAGGCTTCATTATAATCGTTACTGGTGGATCAGAGAATATGACAGCGTCTCCCCAGAGGCGAAGACTTGTGGCTGCTGACTATATTCCATTACTGGTGGTGCATTGCCAGGTTTCCATGCTTCTTGACCAAAATGAGTGTGAATGGCAGCAGCAACCACAGGGCCATCAGCTTGCATCATGTTCCAGGCTCGGAGCATGGTGGTCTTCTGTTGGTGCCCAGTGAAGGGAGGAGACAGTTGGATCCTGGTGTGGTACTTTCGGGATGGTGGCAGAGTGAATACCTGCCCCTGGTGCCTAGAGGATTAGGCAGTGGGCAGTAGTTTGTTTCCCAGCTGAGACAGAAGCGAACCTGTCAGCGGCGCAGCATGGAGTTGCACAGGCTCGACATAACATCACTTCCCACAGCTGTTTGATGACGACAGGCTGGTTTGAGCATCCTTAAATACTGCTTCTCTATGCTGATTTCTGTTGTTTGCCATGGTTAGTATGCCGTGCCAAACCATGTAGAATGTATCGGTGACCTGTCTGTCATAACTGGGTCGCAATGCTCCTGCAGGCTGAAGCATGCATCGGCGGCAAGTGTTGTATATTGTCACAATAGTGTTGTGAAGTTACTGATCACTTCCTGCAGCTTGTGACCTAGTGGCTAAAGTTGCTGCCCCTGGTTCATGGGGTCCCGGGTTTGATTCCTGGCTGGGTCAGGGATTTCCTCCACCCGGGCACTGGTTGATTGTGTTGTCCTCATCATTTTGTCATCATTCAGGAAATGGCAAGATTGGACAGTGAAGAGATTGGGAATTTGTATGGGTGCTGAGAACAATTCCATGGAGTGCCCCACAAACCAAATCATTACCACTCAGCCCCTTCACTGGCTGCGACCAACTTGTAATTGTCCAAGATTCTCAATGATGCATTTATAACTTTATTCTTTACAATAAATCCACTGAATTACAGAGCCATATCACTGATGCTGATTTATAGTAGGATTTTGGGACATTACAGTCTTTGAACATTATGAATTACCTTGAAGAAAATGATATATTGAGACACAGCCAGCATGGATTCAGCACATATTGTTCCTCTGCAACACAACTAGCTTTTTACAACAGGGGAACTCACATTGATTCCATATTCCTATATTCCCAGAAAGCTTTGGTACCATTCCTCACAAGTGACTTTTAATGAAATTGCATGCATATGGAGTATAATATCAGTTGTGTTACCAGTTTCATGATTACTTGTCAGAAAGGTCACACTTCATAGTAATTGACAGAAAGTCATCAAGTAAACTGGAAGATATATCTGATGTTCCCTAAAGAAGTGTTATAGTCCTCTGCTGTTCCTAATCTACATAAATGACTAGCTGACCCAAAGACATTGTCGTGCCCAAATTTCAATAAATTTGTTTTTATTTATTTTATGTTTTTGTAAAAAACTGTTGGAAATGTGTAAACAAAGTAAAAATAAGAAGAAAAGGTATTTTTGGGTGATAATTGTTTGTGTTAACGATTATGGTAATGGATATTCAATTTGAGGAGAAGTGCATTCAGAAGTATGCCAATGGAAAATTTTACATGCTAGATGAATTCTTGCGCATTTCGTAATTTTTGCACATTTCGTGCACCAAATGAACTCATTTGGAATCAGTTGTATTTGTGGATTTGTGTTAGGAAATGTGTGGAATCTGTTACTCTCACAGAAACAAATGAGTGCAGTGGCGCTGGTGGTGGGACCACTGACGCTAATTAGACTTCGCACCTGCATTGCATGATCCACAGGTTTCATTTCTGTATTTCAATGTATTACAGTGTGGGCACAGAATGATCATTGACACAATAGCAACAGTTTGGTGTGCACTGTAATCAGTTGTCACTATAACGTAATGCAGCTCAATGAGTATTCAATAGGACATTTTTCTTCTAGCAGGATTATCAAGTCATTGTCATGTGATTGGTTTCTACTGACTGATGACATCTCATTTTATGCATACCAATTTCATTTGCATTTTCTGTTTTCTCTTGTGTACGTGTTGAATGTGTTCTGATAATCAATTCCATTCAATTTCGTTTCACTCTTCACATTGTTCTGCAGTTAGATTAGTTCGAAAATCAGTTTCATTTGTAGCATTGAGAGTTCTGCAACCTGAGTTGCCCCATATTATTGCCAGCATTTCAGTTTGATTAAACTATGTCTCGATACATTTGTGTTGATAGTGACACTATGTGTGATGCTTATAATCACAATTACACTGAAAATGAACAACTTTTCTATTCACTTTTGTTGTTGCAGTATAATGGTTTGTCACTTTAAAATCCACAATGTTTGTTAGGTAAATCTGTTACTTTGCTTGGGATAAAATGGTGGATCCTAATTCATTTCATGAAACTATTCTGATGAGTTTACAACACAATCACAATTCAAGTAAAAATAAACAACTGAATCAGTTTTTCTTCAGTACGTAACCCATTAGCTTGATTCACAATTTGATAATCAGCTGTCAAGTAACATTTGTGCATGAGGTAGTAAAATAAATTGCAATTGGAATAGAAATAAAATAACTAAAATTGTTGGACAAAAGTAAAAACTAATGTAATCGTAAACAGTTTTTCACTTTTGTGAGAAATGTAACAAGATTTATGTTTATGGATGATTTGATAATGAACAAGCAGTCCAGAACCAGTCATCAATAAATGGTCTTGAGTTCACACAAAAATTCCATAGCGAAAAGCACTTTGAAGTTTTCCCCAATTTTCAAATTTTCTGGGCAAATTTTCCATTTGTTCTTGCCCTAAAAGCCATATTCGGACTATTGCGAACATGTTTTAAAAAACAGCCAAATTTATCTGGCCATTCTCAGTTGATGTGCCTACCAAATAACAGCATTCAATTTTTATTTATATAGATTTAGGAGACAATATCAGGAGCCATCTTAGATTGTTTGCAGATTCTTCTGTCAGGTACAATCTAGCAAAGTCATTAGAAGATCAAACCCAATTTCAAAATGATTTAGACAAAATATCTGTATGCTGCAAAATTTGGCAATTGATCCCTAATAATGAATAGTGTGAAGTCATTCACATAAATACTAAAAAGGATCCATTAAATTTCAGTTACAAAGTAAATCACATAAAACACTAAATACCTAGAATTTACAATAATGAACAACTTAAATCTACTTATTTATTTATCATATGATGACAGAGAAATATAGACAACCTTTTCCAGCAAATACCTGAATATACTTTTCTATACAGATACACACAATCTCAAGTTTTTGACGGGTTTGTAGCTCTAAGTCCAGGTCGGAAAGCCACTGAGAAACTTCTGCAGAAAAATTGTCTGGTTCTTCCATGGTCTCTTTAAATGCTCTGAGGGAACATTCCAATGTTATGTGATGTACTGTTTGCTGTTCATCACTACAATTCACATTCAGGGGAAGAATTCCATTCTGATTGGTGCAGAAATATTCCACGCCTGCCCCTTTCAATTCTGTTCTGATTCAGTATGCACTAATGTTGTCAGGATAGATGAAAACATGTCAGCCACTCCCAAGATGCTTTATGGAAGATCACTCCTGCCGTTGATTGTTCCAAGCTTCTTGCATGTTGAATTTAGTATCCTGCAGGCTTATTTCTGTGCACCATGATGGTTTTATAGACCTCAGTTGCTGGGGATCTGATGATGAAATTTCTTATTGAATTGGTAATTATGGTATGTTTCTTTATTTTGCCCACATATTCAGCAATGAATGTGATCTTCTTATGGGCAGTGATGGTATATTACAAGTACTGGCAGCCAGTGTGTGTTTGTGGGACAAATACACCCTGTGATGATGTACATTGCTTGGTCGAGTTATGGGTCAATTATTTGATTGTGAGCACTGTTTAGCTACGTGGAATACCAGTATTCTGTGACTGTGTATGAAAGAAATAGAGCTGATGATCTGAGGACTGTTGCAGTGGCACCCCAGGCAGTTCCATCTTAACTTCTGGAGTATATTTTTCCAAGTTTTGATTGTAACTGCCACATTCTGGTTATGGATTTTGTATGTCAAAGACATATGTAGTTCACACCTAGGTACTTTGGAGTATTGCAGTATTGGAGAGTCTGATCTGTACATGTGAAGGAAGGTTTGCAGTTTGCTTGCTTATTTTGTTGGTGGAAGTTTGATACAACTATCTTTTGAGGATTTGGTCAGAGAGGGTTATGTTTTAAGTATTCATCCAGCATCTTCAGGTCTGATATAGTGTTACTTCGACATCCCTAGAGCTTTGATTCTGAGCAATCAGAGCAATATATTTTTGTCAGGTGGCGATGTTTGCTGTATCCAGATTTCTGATTCATCTACATCTACATAGGTACTCCACAAATCACTATACATTGCATGGCGGAGGGTACCATGTACCACTACTAGCCATTCCCTCCCCTGTTCCACACACAAAGAGAGCAAGGGAAAGACAATTATCTGTACGCCTCCATGTGAGCCTTAATTTCTCGTATCTTATCTTCTTGGTCTTTGCATGCAATGAAAGTTGGTGGCAGTAGGATCATTCAGCAGTCAGCTTCAAATGTCGGTTCTCCTAATTGTCTAAGGACCAGGCCTTCCTGCTGGAGTGAGTATGACCCAAGGAAGCTACTGTTTCTTTCCATCTGTTTTGTTTGCTCTCATTTATTGACTGTAGATTGTCATAAACAGTAGCAGGGTCACCACTGTCTTCGTATTCCGTGAGAAGTCCTTCACCGTCTTCATTCAAGCCAAGAATGTATTCTTTGTGATAACCTTTTGTGGACTACATCATTGTGCTGCACCTTTCAGTACACGAATAAGTCTGTTGCGGTTGGAGAAGGTGTGTTTCATCCATTTTATGTTGGCATCTGTTTGTTTGGAAAATTAAGACCAGTTGGCCTTTGTAAAGTTCCATCTTGGTTTTGGATAGGACTAGATGAAGGGTATGAACAATCTTGTCTGGAAAATTACTGGAGAATACTGACTGTGGAGGAATCTGGTTGGGACTGTGGTGCTCTTCACTGGGCATGTTTGGAGACTGCATGATAAAGCATAGGCCAGGTGTGTAGCTCTTACTCCATCAGCAGGAAAAGAAAGTAACCTTGTATTTTGGATCAAATATAAGTTTGAGGTTTTCTGTTTCCATCCAGTCAGCAAGGTTTTGTCCATTTTCATCACATTATTGATATCTCCAATGTTTATGGTGGCTGTTGAAGTGACTGGAGATAATAATGGGGTATTGAGGTGAGGGCAAAGGTGGAGAAGAACAGTTATATCCTGGTGATTTGTGCGGCTTGACTATCATTAATTTCCCCATTTTAAATGTGACTGTGAAAATGTTCGTAATCTGAAGATGATGGCAAGGCTTCATAGTTACAAATGTTGTTTCTTACATAAGTTTCCAAGCCCTATTTGGATCATTGTTAGCAGTTACAAGCTTAAACCCTGGAATCCTTCATATGCTGTGAAGTTGTGCATCCTCTTCTATGTGGGATTCTTGGAGTCAGATGATATCAATTTCAGGGTCTTCCAGTGTTGTGGATAAACATCCATTCTTTGCCCTGCTTAAACCAAGTTGGTAAATCGATATTGAAGGTCCAGTCTTACAGACCTGAGTGTCCTGGAAAGCACCTGTTCAGGTATCTTTCCTTTGTTGTCTGTGACTAAGAGTTGGTTTAAGACAATTTTTTCTCATCTTGATAGTTGTTGCTCACTTAGTACCAACCAGGGAACACAGGCAGGGTAATTGAGAGAGACTACCAGCGGACGTGGCCATCAGTGTTTCCCCACAACTTAAATTGGAATGATCACATAGATAAAGTTGTGGGAAGGCAAACCAAAGACTGTGTTATATTGGCAGACACCTAGAAGTTGGTACAGATCAACTAAAGAGACTGCCTAAACCGTGCTTATATATCCTGTGCTAGAGTATTGCTGTGTGGTATGGAATCCTGACTATGAGGGATTGAAGGAGGACATCAAAAAAATTCTGAGAAGGTCAACTCATTTTGTATTACGATGAAATAAGGGAGACTGTGACATCGATACCATACACGAGTTGCAGTGCTAATGATTAAAACAAATTTATTCTTCAGTGTGGTGAGATCTTTCCACAAAATGTCAGACTACAACTTTCTCCTCTGAATGCAAGAATATTTTGTTGATGTTCACCTATATGGCAAGAACTGTTCAAAAAATGGTTCAAATGGCTCTGAGCACTATGAGACTTAACATCTGAGGTCATCAGTTCCCTGGAACTTAGAACTATTTAAACCTAACTAACCTAAGGACATCACATACTACCATGCCCGAGGCAGGATGTGAACCTGCAACCATAGTGGTCACGCAGTTCCAGACTGGAGTGTCTAGAACCACTCAGCCACTGTGGCCGGCCAAGAAATGTTCATCATAAAAAAATAAATCATAGCTCTCATGGAAATATTTAAGTATTCCTTTGTCCATGAGTGGAAAGGTAGAGAAATAGTGTGAAAGTGGGTTGATGAACTCTCTGTCAGGCACTTCAGTGTGAATTCTAGAGCAGTCTCATAGATGTAAAGAGCATGACTCAACAAAAGTTCAAGATATGAAGACAGCTTCGAAGACTCAGTAAGTTTTACACTTGGTTTTTCTCTCATTATGTGCAAAAACCATTTTCTTGAGTGTTGTAGCTTCAGTTCATAAAAGGAAATTGTAAGACTTGTAATGTAACTGATACTGATATTAAAATATTATTGCTGAGAATAGTTGATTGTTAACTGTTGGGCGTTCAGATAAACATGACACTAGTCAGAATGCAGCCCCGCTTTAAATAAATTTATCAGGCAAGGGAATGAGTTAGTTGCTCTTTGCAAGCAGCCGTATATCGCTCTGACTGCTGTGAAGTAACAGGACACTGCTTTTAATGGGTCAATTGGTTGAAATGCATTGATTTTCCAAAGGACACTGTCTCCTCTGCAGGAAATACTGGACATCACTTCACTGTGAGTAGTGTGTCAGTGGTAGGTGTAAATGTACTGTACGTGGTAGATAGGAACCAGAGAGGACTCAGGGTGCTATACTGATCCCTCTGTGCTGCATTCCATTGAAACTAAACTATGGCAGTGACACAGTTTACTCGTTGGGAAACCCTTCATGACCTGTGCCCGGGGGAAGCAAATGCAAAAGAACTGAAGCCTGACAACTGTCAACAATTCAAATGTTTGCCAAATAATTGCACCCCTAAAGGAAATGGGAGCAAGAGATGGGAATGATCACCCTACGTACTCTGTGTGTATGCCCAGAGGCCTCATTCAGCATGTTGAAAAGGCTTTTCCAACAGAAACTGAGAGAACAAGATGCAACTATCTGCACATTGTAACAAAAATGCCCAGTGTCTGGGCTTTGAGGTCATTTTCAATTGTTCCAGTGATTTGCAGAGAGAGTTGAAATGACCAGCTTTGCTCACAGAGTCTCAACAAGATCCACAATATGCAGCATGGATCACAGAACTGATCAGAAGCCTCTGGTTTAGAGCTGGCTGGAAGGCCTGAACCAGGGAATTTGGAGTTTCTGTGACAAGCCAGGCTATGACTTCCTGAACATGTGCCTTTGGGTTGAGAGTTTTAGTACCACCAGTCCCCTTCCTCCACCTTCAAAATGGATCAGGTGTGCTCGATGCACAAGAGGCTGTTACCCAGCTTTAGGGGTAGTGTGAAAGCTGCTAAGACTCTACCAGCTGCTGATGCTGATTTTGATCACAACCTTTTGGTTGCAGACATTAGTACAAGATTGAAGAGGATACGACAACATGGGAGAAGAAAGAAGAGATGGGACCTGGAAAAGCTAAGAAAGGACAATGAGGCAGTTAGAGAATCATCAGAGCAACAATTTAAGGAAATGAGAGGTGCAAATACAAGTGAAAATGTGGATGAACAATGGCAAAATAATAAACACGTTTTATGGAATACATTAAAGAGTGAAGTTGGGAGGGAAGCAAAGGGAGTTAGGAAACCATGGATCATCATGCTGGAAAAGATGGAGGAAAGGAGGAAAGATATACCAGAATGCAGACTTGCTTCGTGCTCTTGTCTAGTTGCTGGAATGGGGGAAGGAGGTGGTGAGGGGGGGGGGGGCAGAAGAGGCATCCACTGTTACTTTTTCTACATTGCCCGCACCATCCCTGACACCTTTTGTCAGTTTCAATGACTCAACAGGAAGGTGAAAGAATTACCTGGAGCAGGTCTTGGCTGCACTGCCAGGTAAGGTGTATCATTGGTCCAGTTGGATAAGGTTGCCTTGTTGTCCAACGACACAAGTTTATATGAAGTTGACCAAAATGTGAAGCCCTCCACTGAATGTAAGTATCTTCCCTTTGAGGAGCTTTTTCAGATGCTTACACAATATTTTGAACATCAAATCTATGTGATGATGGCATGGCTGCAGCTTAACCAGCATGTCAAGTGCTCTGAGGAGTCATATGCAGCCTGGATCACAGGATCTCTAACACAAGCATTATTTTGAGTGTCCCAAATGTGTTTCCTTTTATACAGGATGTAATAGTCAGGTAACCTCCTGATCATGAGGTTCAGACTAGAGCGTTGACCTTCTCAGAATTATTTAGCTGATGTTGCCGAAATTTTTGAATTGCATTGGCTTACAGTGGTGACAAGAGAAGTCCTTTCTGATTATTGGCAGGTGGCTCAATTTGGTGTGCATGGTAAACAGCCCCCAGTGCCCCACTGGATACCCCAGGCGGCCTTGCCTCCTGCAGAGTTGCCATGTGTTGCAGCAGTTGATGATTCTGGTGCAGTGGTATTGCAGCACTGTTCATTCTTGCCTGAGCCAAGCTCTAAGGATTTTGCTCTATTCATAGCATCATAATTGTGCCTGCAGTATTTTTCAAGTTGTCAGCAGAGTTATCCTCCAATTCTTTGGGTGAGCCAATGGTCCTGACCTCTTTGTCATTGTTGCAAGTTCAACACAACTGCCCGCACATGGAGGCAATGTGTGGTGTATGCTGGTGGATAGGTCATTTGGCAACTGTTTGTGCCAGTCTATGAGCTATGAGTCAGTCACTGGATGCGCCAGTGTTTCCACTGGAGTCTGGGGCTGCCCAAGACACCCTGCATGTGTTTCCCCAGCATATTTTGATGATGTTGGTTGTGGCTGGGTGGCTAGTTGAATTTCATGTAGACAAGGAAGCAACAGTCAGCCTTGTGCAGGTTCTTGGGATGCCCTGAGTTGCAACAGTCAGTCTGTCTTGTTGTATCTTATAGTAAACAGAGCATTCTCCATCTCCGTGCATTATAAGAATGTGGAATGGCAAATTACTTTGTTAGTGGCCAATTCACAGTTGGTGGAAAGTACCTTTAGACTCAATGCCTTTTCTTTTTTGGCTTCCAAATCATTGACATGGTACATTTAGTGTCTCAATCCATTAAGCTGTCAGTGGTACCCAATTTTTTTCATTCTTGCCGCATTCTCTTCACTATACACAACAAGGTGAAGGCTGAGTTGCAGCATTGGCAAAATGATAACAGCACTTCACCTATACCATAGAGTTAGTGGGCCAACCCTTTGGTGGTGATCCAAAAGCCTGATAGCACCCTGTGCCTTTGCAGCAATTTTAAACACATGGTCAATTAACAATGTGTCACAGATTTGTATGCCATTTTCCAGCAGAGTGAGTTGTTGACAAAGTTGTCAGGGAAACCAGTATTTTTCCCACATCAACTTTTGCAATGCTTACCTGCAGTTGCTTTTTTGCTGTTTCCCAGCTTTTTCCTGGTCCTGAGCACCCCCTTGGGTTTTAGCAGTTTAATCACTTGCCTTTTGCAATCTCTTCCGTGTCAGGTATGTATGAACAGTATTTGGAGCAGTTCATTCAGGATATTCCCAGTTGTGTCAATTACCTCGATGACATCTGGCTTATGGCCCTACTTGGGAGTGGCATTTACAAAACCTTCAGTCAGCTTTCCAACACTTACTGGTGAATGACCCTCATTGCAAGCTAGAAAAGTGCGGTTTTTTCTCCCCAAAGCTTCCTTTTTTTTTTGGGGCCGTGGTCAGTAAAGATGGTCTTGTCCCCATGACCATCCACATCAAGGCCATTGTCAACTTTCTGACACTGAAGAACCTGAAAGACGTCCATTCTTTTTTAAGTTAGATTTCGTATTATGCTCAGTTCATTCCCTGGGTCATGCACATCAGCTGGACTCTTAACCAGCTACACCAAAAGGATGTTGTATTTGCCTGAGCTGCAAATTGTCAGTGGGCTTTTCAGTCTATCAAGCAGCATTTTTGCTCTGCTCCTGGTCTGGTTTTCTTAACACCAGGTAAACTTTTAACCCTGGCCTTTTATACATCCCATTATGGCATTGGTGCCATCCTGTCCTGTTGGAACCCAGATAGCAAAATACAGCTCATTGCTTATGCATCATAGACACTTTCCACTGCACATCATAATTATTCACAGGTGGAAAAGGAAGTGCTAGCTATTATTTTTGGGATTAAGAAGTTCCATTTCTTCCTGCTCATGGCAAGGTTCCTCCTCATCACCAACAACCAGCTGTTCATTTCCTTATTTGGCTCTCGTTACTAGCTTCAGGAGAGGACTGCCCACCAGTTGCAGCAGTGGACCCTCTTTCTCAGTAACTACTCTTATGACAATTGTTACTGCTCCATGGCTCAGCATGCCAATGCTGATGCACTATCACAACTACTGGTAGGACCAAATCCTGAGGTCAATTGGCAGGAGGCTCTTGTGTTATGTTGGATGATACCTTGCAGCAAACCCTCTTGGACTTCCTACTGGTGTCTTGCAAAGTTGCAGCCACCATTGCTGCTGACCTGCATTTCCAGAGCATCACTTCAGTGGTCCATTTAGGTTGTTGGAGTGCATCTCTTCAGGTGTGTATCAGGTGTGGTGCATGAATTCCTTTCTACGTGAAGGGCTGTGTGTTGTCCAGTGGTTTCTCATGTTTGCACAGAGGAGCAATTCTGTCATGTCTCCTTACCCTGGTGTTGCAACCTCTCATACTCCAGCTGCATGCTTCACACTGGGGTATGACACACATGAAGGCATTGACGTGACATTACGTCTACTGACTTGTAACTGATTGTGACATCGAACATCTGATGCATTCTTGCAGAGCTTGTGCACAGAACCAGGTTGCACTGCTGCGCCAGATCTCTCCCTGGCCAATCCCGCAGCGCCCTTGGCTTGGGACAGGGTGCACTTTCATTTCGCCAGAAAATTTTCGGTCAGCTTGTGATTCTTGGTGGTTGATGCATTGTGTAATTCGTCCATAATTTTCTCTCTCTCTCTTTTTTTTTTCCATTGATGGATCCTTCATGACCGTGGTATCTTACAGTGGTTGGCAGTTTGTGTAAGAGCACTTGGAGGACTTTTGCATTCTCAGTGGTATCTGACATCTGACTACTGTTCCATTTCACACTGCTTCTCACTTCGTGCGTACATTTAAAACCCAAATTAAGATGCCCATAAGATATTCTTGTCTGCCACATCCCGCGATAATGCCTTGGTGATCTTTCTAGATATCTGCTAGGTGACACCGGCAGTATTTGTGCATGGGTGCCAACTGCAGGGTCTCCTGAATTTGCAGTACCGTGGGTCACATGCCATGGGCTGGTGCGGGCTGCCACGTTTTCCACCCAGGGATGCTGTTTGGGCCCGGTCCTTTGGCTGGTAGCATGGGTGGCAGCCAGATGTTGTGTTTGGCCAGAAAGGTCGGCAGTGTTGTGGTGGATGTAGGTAGGGACCAGCTGACCTGCCATGCCAATCAGCTATGCCTGCACCATGTTGTAACATCACCATAATGGTCTCCTGGTCTGTCAGTGGCAGGTTGGGTCAAAATGTTGAGGGCTTCCATGTGCAGCGCCTTGTTTTCCCATTGCCACCCTCTCCACACATTCTGCTGTCCTCCCATAACCTGCTTCAGTGGGTGCCAGTGAAGCCAGCACCTACACTTGCTGATGTGGAGCCCATGGATGTTGATCCACCCCCCTCCTTCCCCTCCCTCTAGACTTGCCAATGGAGGTGGCATCACATCTGCTGCTGCCGGGTGAACCCCCTGTTGTTGCAGCCTCTGTGGCCTTCTGTCCTTTCAACGAAGCCAGCAGTATCGCTGTTGCCTCCTTTGGTGGGTTGTCCACTTTCGCGTTCTCAATAGATCTCTCCAGTTCTGCACTGGAGGTCGTGATTCAAGCCAGGTCAGTTTCAGTTCTACATAGACTTTCCAGGGGGGACGTATTTAGTATCCCGACAATCGGGCATCATGATGGAGGCAGACAAACTGGTGTGGGTAATGCAGCTGGATAATGCAGAAACCTGACATGGAAATCACACATGACATGTAGGATGGCCAGGCTTGCTGGTGGAGATGTTTACCTGTGGGCCGCATTAGGCTAGTCAAGTCAGTGTTTACTCAGAGTTTGACCACTGTGGACCTCGTTTAGAGTATCGTGCCATGTTTTGTGCTGAGTGCTTAGCCTTTAGCTGTCCATGCCAACCGTGTGCTGAGTTCTCTATGTGCTTGTCTCTATGTGAGTTCAGACTCTCTGCTTCCCATATAGACTGATTTGCGTGGTGGGTTCCTTTCTCCCTCACAGTGTCCTGAGCCATGGCTTATCAAGCCTCCATTGGGCCATGAAGTATCCGCACTAACGTGTAATGAGGTGGATTTGTCATGCCTGTGTAATGCATTTATGTCTATTTATATCTATGCTAACATTAAAAAATCAGTTGAAATATAAAGACATGTGTACTGTGATTCTACTTTTCCTACGAGTGAAACAAAGTAATTTGTAAATTAATGTAAAATTCCTTGACTGTGGTTGTTTGTTTGTTTGTTGTGGTCTTCAGTCCTGAGACTGGTTTGATGCAGCTCTCCATGCTACTCTATCCTGTGCAAGCTTCTTCATCTCCCAGTACCTACTGCAACCTACATCCTTCTGAATCTGCTTAGTGTATTCATCTCTTGGTCTCCCCCTATGAGTTTTACCCTCCACGCTGCCCTCCAATACTAAATTGGTGATCCCTTGATGCCTCAGAACATGTCCTACCAACCGATCCCTTCTTCTGGTCAAGTTGTGCCACAAACTTCTCTTCTCCCCAATTCTATTCAATACTTCATCATTAGTTATGTGATCTACCCATCTAATCTTCAGCATTCTTCTGTAGCACCACATTTCAAAAGCTTCTATTCTCTTCTTGTCCAAACTATTTACTGTCCATGTTTCACTTCCATACATGGCTACACTCCATACAAATACTTTCAGAAATAACTTCCTGACACTTAAATCAATACTGGATGTTAACAAATTTCTCTTCTTCAGAAACGCTTTCCTTGCCATTGCCAGTCTACATTTTATATCCTCTCTACTTCGTCCATCATCAGTTATTTTGCTCCCCAAATAGCAAAACTCCTTTACTACTTTAAGTGTCTCATTTCCTAATCTAATACCCTCAGCATCACCCGACTTAACTCGACTACATTCCATTATCCTCGTTTTGCTTTTGTTGATGTTCATCTTATATCCTCCCTTCAAGACACCATCCATTCCGTTCAACTGCTCTTCCAAGTCCTTTGCTGTCTCTGACAGAATTACAATGTCATCGGCGAACCTCAAAGTTTTTATTTCTTCTCCATGGATTTTAATACCTACTCCAAATTTTTCTTTTGTTTCCTTTACTGCTTGCTCAATATACAGATTGAATAACATCGGGGAGAGGCTACAACCCCGTCTTACTCCCTTCCCAACCACTGCTTCCCTTTCATGTCCCTCAACTCTTATAACTGCCATCTGGTTTCTGTACAAGTTGTAAATAGCCTTTCGCTCCCTGTATTTTACCCCTACCACCTTTAGAATTTGAAAGAGAGTATTCCAGTCAACATTGTCAAAAGCTTTCTCTAAGTCTACAAATGCTAGAAATGTAGGTTTGCCTTTCCTTAATCTTTCTTCTAAGATAAGTTGTAAGGTCAGTATTGCCTCACGTGTTCCAGTATTTCTACGGAATCCAAACTGATCTTCCCCGAGGTCGGCTTCTACTAGTTTTTCCATTCGTCTGTAAAGAATTCGTGTTAGTACTTTGCAGCTGTGGTATCCCCTACATATGTTTAGGGTTCGAATGGTACATTAATTTCTGCCCATCTGTCACTGCGCCAGTCTCCTTTTCGACATTGACATTTTTGTACCACTATTAAACACACAAAACTTCTACAACTTTGAAAAAGATGTTGAGCAACTGGCAAGTTCAGTAAGTACTTGCAGCAAGATACAAGAAACTGTTTCCACTAACCTGAGGAAGCTACCCTTGCAAGTTGATGAAACTTACAAAGTCGACTTGCTAGGTTGTTTCATTTCAAACAACTTGCAGCTTCTGCAAGCAACTTGTGGAAGTTTATTTGCAAATTGACACACACCATAAAAGTGCATTGCTTCATGGGTTTAGTGGGAATCACTTGCACTGTTTAGCAAATGACATTAAGATGCAGCCCCTGTGTTTCATTGTCTAGTGTGTTGAGGTTATGCTAAGGTGCTTCACAAGCAGTAATGTCTGTAGACTCAAGAGAAAGCATGCTACAATTTGTAGATGATTACAGACCAAGAGAAGTCATATAGAATGCCACTTCAGATTATCTGAATAAAAATTTGAGACATAGTGTCTCAAGTTATGAATATTAGATAAAAAATCTCAAAGCACATTACTGTGAAGTATAAGAATACATAAATTGTGAAGTAGGAAAGCCAAGAACAATTAGCCTGCAGACTTATGAAAAGCGTATGTGAATAATATGGATGAATATTCATGCTATGGTGCCTTTATAGCAAAACAACAGAGGTGTCTGACATCTGAACAAAAGAAGTTATGGGTTAATTTACCTTAGCTCTTCAACATACTACCACACTAGAAATTGAAATTGAGGTAATTGATGATGCAAGACATACAAAATTTAAAGCACAACCTCTGTTCTAGAGGATCGTGGCGTTTGTGACATTTCCAAATTTGTAGAGTTCAGTGAGGTGAATATAATCTGATACTGTTGTAAGAATAATAACTAAGGTTTTTTTTTTGATTTTCAAATGCAAAATAAATAATTCAAACTGTTATATAAGTCACCAATTACCAGCTAATAAAAGTTGTTACTAATCTTGTTGCTGCAGCCCTCTAGCAGAAAATCTAAAATCTAGCTGTGACTTCCTGAAATTTGCAGACAAAACATTGTCATCCCTTTACATTTCTCATTCCCCTGTCATTTAGATACCTGTTGTTTTACCTAAATATGTCCATGTATTTTCTTTTTCTATTGAATTTTCATCAGAATAAACACAGCATAATCTCCCAAGCAAAGATGGGATTCAACAGCAGACTGTGTGTAAGGAAAGAGGCATCATGCAGACATACATTAATAAACTGTACATCTCTCAAGAAAAACCATATTTGAAAAAAGCATAGGTCACATCTGTTACAAGAATTATAGTGTCAGAAGTGGTTCACAAAACTGCATTCCAACATTCTTGACATTTATTTGTTAAAGAATACTATGTTACCACACGCGCCATCTGAGTTCTTCCCCAGACACCTGTTTCTCAGAACTCTGCAGGTGGGAACCAGCACTACAGCATCTCCTTGGTTCTTGCCACCCACCTGGCCTTAATTTACGTTAATTCCTTCTGTCTCAGCATTTATTCACCATAACTACCCCTTTCCTTCACCCCATTTTAGCTTTCTACATCTTTTATTTTCTGACTTGCCTGTTTTTCTCTGCCCCCCCTCCCATCTCTGTCACATACAATGCACTTAGCTTTTCACTCTTATTAAGTCATGCATGACGTTTTGGTAGTAATCTCTGTCTTGCATATTACCCTGTCTTCCACCTTTACGCTCTCTGGTTTTTTAATCTCATCTGGTGGTGTCCCCAACAATCAATCTTTCCTTCTCATCCTGTCTCCCCTGACCTGGGGTTCTGTATGACTTTTCTGAACTGTACCCCTTTCCCTAAACCTCTCTAGTCTTTTTCCTTCACCCCTCTTCCTTCCCCTTCAACTCTTCTGCCAGAAGGAGCCACAGGCTTCAAAAGCTTGTAAAAGTTAAATCATTTTTTTGTGAGTGTTCCCCTGCCACTGCTTGGTGAGTAGATTTGTTATCTATCCACTTAAGCTATATTACTCTGTGCATCATAAGGGTGACATCGCACTATGTTATGGAATGAGTCAGTATTCATTCGGTTGTGTTGGTAACTGGGTAACAGTGAAATTGCAAACATCACTGAAACTTGTGAATACCACTAAGTTTAGACAGAAGTTTATTTTAGTGCAGCCACAGCTGCAGAAATGTTAGCACACCATATGTGTGATTACAGAACTGGCAATTTTGAGTCAAATAGTGGTAGTAGTAATACTTATGGAATAGTGTGGTATTCTAATTATCAAAATAACAGCTTACTATGTTTTACAAAAGGTTTGTTCACTTTATACTTGTGTAGCAAATACAACTTAACCTGATCTCAATCTTAGCAATAGTGGCAGTTTAATCATATGCAGGAAACATCATCTTTCATGGAAAATATTTAGTACAGTAGCAGCAGCATAACAGTTAGTGAAGACATTAACGTTTGCAAATAACATAGTGGAATATGAGTTTCATCCATAAATTATGTACTGATACCAATATCATGTCGCGCGCGCGTGTCTGTGTGTGTGTGTGTGTGTGTGTGTGTGTGTGTGTGTGTGTTGGGGGGGAGGGGAGGGGGGGGGGGACACGCGGGCATTCAGCAACACGAAGTTCTGAATATAAAAAGTAGCCCAACCTTTTATGTCAAAATTTTAGACTCAAGTAGTACTTGAGAATAAGTGGAAGAATTGATCCAATTAGCAGATATTTTAGTAAATAGGGGTATGTGAGACTGAAAGACTCATTTTATATTAAATTAAGAGCCCACAAAAATGTGTCAACTTTCTGCTGTGAAGAAAGCTGCAGTGTTGTGCAGTAAATTGCTATTCAAGGGCAGAGTGTGGTAGTAGACTTCTCAGAACTTGACAAGATGATAGGTAGTATGTGGAAAGATGCAAAATTATGGCAGCATCAAATTGGAAGGAAAGATACATTGCCATACGAGTTTGGCAGACTATGTGAAATAAATATATATCTCATTGAAAATTAAATAACAGTGACCTTTCATATCCAATAATTTAGCATTTGCTAAGACAGTTTCCTTTGTGGCACAATGAGTAGCATGCTTGGTTTCAAGTTAAAGGTTCACAAGACTTGAGCCTCATTCAGTTCAGTTCATTTGTTTCCCGTATTCCTTCCCACTCTTTTGCTTAATTTTGCTGTCTCCTTAAGTTTACTTTATTCATAATAAAAATTCCAGATCATATTACATTTCAGTATCAATTTTCATTTATCACCTTCATTTTACATTTGGTCAGTCTGAGATGAATTGCAAGGATGGTGTTAAGAAACTATATTTCATGCCTGATGTAGCTCATGTTCAGAAGAATTTGAAAAATCGTTTAACAATTTCTGACAACATTCTTCCTCTGCTATAGCCGCTTGGGTCTGGAACGGCGGCCGCTATGAAGTTGGTGATACTTTCTTTATCAGGGCTTTACAGCAGAAGGGTTACCAGTGCCCTTATGGAAAACAGCAGAAGTGAGTGTAGTTAGAATCTTTAAAGTTTTACAAAACAAGTAAGAGTAAGTCTCAAATAATTACACTCCCTCTCTCCCAATCTCATTTACTGTTAGCTGCAAAATCACACTATCTTACATCATTGAAGATAGTTTAAATGTGGTCAGATGTTCTCAAACTGACTCTCCCTAAAATTGTAGGAAACAAGTCAGACATTGCACAGAATTTTAAAAGTCATACCATATTTGTGTCATTGTAAGTTAAAGAAGAAGGAAAATCTAATGGTGAATTAGCTGCTGCCCTCTTGTCTGGCAGTCTAAAACACATGCTACTAAAATGTGATACATTGGGATGCGTACGCCAAGCATCACACTTTGGAAGCCATGTTTCACAAGGTCATGTTTATGTGAAGATGAGTGAGAAGGAGCTCATTCCATCCATTTATATGGAAGGAGGTATGGCATGCCCAATCGTTGATTTTATTAGGCAGTGCTTATTATCTGTCACTCCCAGCCACATTTCTTTCCTTCCATACATGACTCTGTACCTCAATAGTGAACTGGTAGCATGTAGAGGTACACGGAACTATCTGATTATCATGAAATGTATCCATGGCTGCTTCATCTGCCATTTCGTTTCCATTTATATGGACGTGCACTGGTAGCCCAAGCAGTGAGGATTAACTAAGAAAACAAAAATAAAATTGCACAGAACTGTAAATCCTGGCTCAGCTACAATATTCACAGTGAGAATTTACAGGATAAAAATGGGAAAAAACTTAACCAAGGCTACACACAGCAGGTCAGAAATTTAATTATTTCCTCGAAAATGAACTCTATTTTGGAAAATTGATGCATCACAAAGGAATTATCTGAATGGGATGTAAATCAGGAGATGTGACGTAATTGTACAGTAAAACAAATGATTATAATTTCAGAAAAACTGAATGATTTATTCAAGAGAATGAGCTTCGCAAATTGAGCAACTGGACATTGGTCCACTTCTGGCCATTATGTCGGCAGCTGCTCAGCTTTGCACTGATTGACAACGTTGTTGGGTATCTTCCTGAGAGATATCATTCCAGATTGTGCCCAACAGACATGTTAGATCATCAAAATCCAGAGTTAGTTGGGGGGGGGGGGGATATGCCCATAGTGCTCCAAACATTCTTTATTGGGGAGACATCTGGCAACCTTGCTGGCCAAGATAATGTTCAAAAAGATGAAGACAACTGGTAGAAACTCTGGGTGTGTATTATTTTGCTAAAATGTAAGCCCAGGATGGCTTTCCATTAAGGGCAACAAAATGGAGTGTAGAATATCACTGATATACTGCTGCACTGTGGGGTTGCCACAGATGACAATTATAGGGGTCCTGCTATGGAATGAAATGGCGGGTCCTGCTATGGAATGAAATGGCTCCCCAGACCATCACCGCTGGATGTCAGGCAGTATGGCAGGTGACAGGCAGCTTGGTGTCCCTCTGCTGTTCGGGGCTTCTCCAGACACGTCTTCACTGTTTGTCGGGACTCAGTTCAAAGTGGGGCTCATCACTGAATACAATTGTACTTTGGTCAATGACATTCCAGGCCAAAGACTTGTCTGGAGATGCTCTGGACAATAATAGTTTACCAACCTGACTGTATCCAGCATATGACTTGACAGCCAGGAGTGATGATCTGGTGTGCCATTTCATTTCATAGCAGGACTTCAGTACCCATTTGGTTATCATCTGGGGCATCCTTACAGCACAGTGGTATCATGATGATATTCTGTGCCCTGTTTTGTTACTCTTCATAGCAAGACAGCAACATAATGCCTGCTCACATGTGGTAATAGGTTCTACTGCTTGTCTTCATGCTTGTAAAACAATAGTTTGGCCAGAAAGATCGCCAGATCTCTCCCTAATTGAGAACGTTTCGAAGATTATGGGCCAGCTGGGGATTTTGACAATCAAACACAACAATTTGTTGGAGTCTGGCACGAATCCCTTAGGAGGACATCTAACAACCCTTATCACTCAGTGCCAAGCCAAATAATTGCTTCCATAAGGGTAAAGGTGGACCAGTGTGTTAGTGACTTGCTTAATTTATGAAGCTCATTCTCTTGAATAAATCATCCGATTTTTCTGAAACTATAATAATCATTGTTTGTCTGTACATGTACATCACCTCTACTGATTTCCATTTTCCATCCCATTCAGATAATTCCTTCACAGTGCATTTTCTAGTTTGAAACACTCAGTGTATTTTTAGATCATTATGAATTATGGTTTCTTTGCTTTGTGTCACAGACATTTACATCAGAGGCTAAGAAAAAGTGTAGGTAACATTTGGAATCAAAATATTTTGTGGTGGGAAGAGAGAGCTTTATTAATGCAAAGGACTAGCTTTAGTAAAGACTTAATATCATTAAATAGGCAAAACAGTGTACTATGCACAAAAAATTCAAAATTTCAAGACAAGGAAAGGAAATGTGGAGTTTTATTAGGGATGAAACTAATAAAATTTGCAATACAAATGATACTGTACTCCCAGATGAAAGTAACAGCAAGACAGATGATGCAAAACAAAATTGTTGTCTAGCAAATTCAGTGAATTCTTCCAACAGTAGCTGAAAAAACACAGACAAAAAGTTATCTGTCGAACCAAATCAAATGAACTTCCTTAGACAGATTGTGTATACTCCACCACCAGACATCAGTTTCACCGAGTCAGCTGTTGGAGAGATCACAAAATCATTAGGTGAGTAAAACTTTTCTGCCTATGATGGTATCAAAGGCAAAGTATTAATATCTTGTGTTGTTTTATAGTGCCACCATCGAATTATGTTTGATGAATCACGGAATATTTGCTGAAAGTCTGAAGTATGCAATGGTAACACCAAAATACAAATGTAAAAATCGCATCTGATCTCTATTTGTAGACCAGTCTCTAGCCTTCCCATGTTCTCATAATTTTGTGAGTAAGCCCCACAAGAGAGAACTGAGCCATATTACATCTACATGTAAATCTACATGACTACTGTGTGGTTCATACTTAAATGCTTGGCAGAGGGCTCACTGGATCACCTTCAGACTATTTCTCTACTGTTCTACTCTTGAATAGTGTGCAGGAAAAATGTATCCTTAAATCTTTCTGTTTGGGCTCAGATATCTCAAATTTTATTATGATGATGGTGGGCATCAACAAAATAATTTCACATTTGGAGAAGATAATTGGTGATTGAAATTTCATGGAAAGATCTCACTGCAATTAAAAACTTTTTTGTTTTAATCATTGCCAATGCAACTCACAAATTATATCCATAACATTTCATGATAATGAAAAGTGAGCTACCCTTTTTTGAACTTTTTCTATGTCCTTTGTCAATCCTATCTCTTGAGGACCCCATGCCACACAGCAGTACTCTAGGGCAGGATTGACAAGTGTAGTTTAGGCAGTCCCTTTAGTTGGTTTGATGCATCTTCTGTGTGTTCTGCCAATAAAATACAATTTTTGGTTTGCCTTCCCCGCAACACTATTCATGTGATCATTCCAGTTTAAGTTGTTCATAACTGTAATTCCTAGGTATCTAGTTGAATTGACAACCTTTATTTTGTGTGGTTTGTTGTGTAACCAAAATTTAGCAGATTCCTTTTATTATTAATGTTGGGACCTCACATTTTCTATTGTTTAGATCAATTGCTACTTTTTGCACCACAATAATTGAGAATAACATTTTAACAACAGTGCAGTTGGGGTTTTGCAAAGGCAGTCTAAAGTGAGATTGCCAGACAAGATCTCTCACACTCAATTGTAGTAGAAATAATAAAAAATCACCCTGTTGCTATTCTCTGTGACCTTGCCAAGACCTTTGAGTGTGTATATAATAAAATTCTGCTATGAAACTAAAATAGTATGGCTTTAAAGTTCTTCCTCTTGCATGGATGGAGTCATATCTCAAATAGTAGAATAAAGGGTCACACTAACAATGATACAACAGGAAGAAGATTAAATTCACGGTAGGGAGTATTAGATACGGCGTGCTGCAAAGTTTGGTGCCTGGTACACTGTTGTTCTTGGTCTGTTTATATGATTTAATAGGGATGCTGTAGAAAACTATAAAAACTGTAATTTTTTCTGAGGAGTCAAGTATATTGATAAAAAGTCCGAACACATCCATTCCAGATATGACCAAGAGAATAATGAAACAGGCTTACAATTGGTTCACAGCCAACCTCTCAAACTTTTATTTGTAGAAATTATTTCAAAACAAATAAAAATGACCTACAGGTACCAGAAGTAGAAAACAGGGGCATAGACTGGATGAGAATGAGTGCCCGTAGATCTTGGATACTGAGATGGATAATAAACTGAGGTGACATGATAATCTAGATAAGCCCATCCACCAGAAGCAGTGATATATGAGTAGCTGCTGTGACGATTTTCATGGACTGTCATGTCCCAGCCAGTGCCACCAAAACTATAAATGGAGAAACATTAGACTCTTTATCATACCTTGCTGACAACAGAATTTTAATTATGCATCTAAATGTCCAATCAGTTAGAAACAAAATAGATGTATTATTATACTCAAACCCCTGTCATGTTTTTTTTGTGTAAATGAAGAGTGACTCACACCTAACAAGTCTGCTTTGTACATCCCAGAAGGATCAAAATTATCTAGCTCATACTGTAGAAGCAAAAGTAGACGTGGAGGAGTTGCTGTTTTTGTAAAGAAAAACTTGAACACTGAATGTGTAACACAAAAAGTTGATCACTTTTGCAAGGAACAACTATTGAAATTGTTGCAGTATTATTATTAAACCGAAGTTAGTGCTTATCTCTACTTGATGTGTATCAGTTTATTGATAAAATGGAGACTATAAATAAGTACCTGCTATCAAAGTACAGCCACCACAAGATAACATGCATTGGTGATGTTAATACTGACAGCATAAATAAAACATCTACTGTCACCCATCTTAAAAACCTGCTAAGATCCAAAACTTGTACTGTGTGAATGACAACCCAACTTGATTAGATGCATGCATGGATAATGTAATCTCCAAATTGAAGAAAGATGAATATCAGTATGGAGTGATAGACCCAGTATCATCTGGTCATCACAGCATATGGCTGATGGTCTACTGTAAAAACTATTCTATTCAGAAACCCCATCACATTAACAGGATCACTCAGGTATATCCAGGCAACATTACACAGCTGAGAGAAAAATTATCAGAACTTGAGTGAAATAGTGTATATATTTATTACAACAATAATAACTCTTTTAGCTTATTTATTAATATACTAAAGAGCTTAGTGTAAAACTGTTGCCCATGAGCAACTAAAAACCTGAAAATAGATGGTGCACAAAAAATAAAAAAAGAAGCAGAAAAACTGGCTCACACCTGAACTTCATGACCTTAGAAACACTGTCATTGCTGTACATAAAATCGCAAAAACTGGTAACACAGAATTAAAGAAGAGGTACAAAAGAGTGGGAAGGAAGCACGGGACTGAAGTACAGCCAGAAAAGCGAAGGGCCAGTGATGCTTTCATTGAAAATTCTAGCAACAAACATAAAGTTGTCTGGAACATAATAAATACAGTAGTGGAGAAACATAAAAACAGACAAGGAACTCCTATATTACCAGAAATACTAAATGAATCTTTTATTGATAGCACTAAGCGTGAAGCTGCTGCTACCTCCACACTAGATAGCGCAACTTCTGAAAACACTTTCTGTAACATACCTAAGTAATTTATCTTTTAAGTGGAAACAGTTTACCTGCCGAACTATATACAGAGGGCTCACAAACATATGTAGCTCTTACAGGGAAGGTCTCTATGGCATCTTGAACACTATCTAGAAACAAACATTTGGCATTCCTCTTACCTTTCTGATTAATAATACTGTGTTCACCTGATTATAATACGAGGTTTTTTCCCGAATTTGTCATTCAAAAAATACAAGGTCATCCTATACTCACAGAGTAAACTGTTGCTGCTAAGGTCAACGTTTTTACATTGTTTAATAGAGTAATATAGTGATTGTCTTACATTTGCGAATGAGGCTTGGCTATTGTGATTTATACAAAAGTTGTTTTGAACAATGGATAGGGATTAGTGTAATAACTTCAAGTTGAACAAATATATTTCAAGGAAGATGCAATACATGAAAGTCACAGATCAAGTAAACAGAGTAAGACGTGTGTACACTTTAACAGTCAAAAAAACTGAGTTCAAGTCTAGCGGCCTCTGGCTGGCTGGCCGCTTAGGTGGCGCTGCTGCTGCATGGTTGGCAGACAGCGCTGCATGTAGAGGACGCGCGTAACTGGGTGGCGGCACTTTGAAAGATTGGCGAGTCACAACACTTTTCCCCCCTTTGAAGTTTTTGCACAGGTCTTGATGGAGGTGGCCTGTAGATTGCTAACGTCCATAGGTGTTGTTTGACTGGTCGTAAAGCCTTGAGGAGGAGGCTTCCCTTGCAGACGGAAGTGTCCCCGATGATAACGGGTCGAGATGACAGGAGACACCTTTTTACATTGTTTAATAGAGTAATATAGTGATTGTCTTACATTTGCAAATGAGTCTTGGCTATTGTGGTTTATACAAAAGTTGTTTTGAACAATGGATAGGGATTAGTGTAATAACTTCAAGTTGAACAAATATATTTCAAGGAAGACGCAATACATGAAAGTCACAGATCAAGTAAACAGAGTAAGACGTGCGTACACTTTAACAGTCAAATCATAACTGAATCCAAGTCTAGTGGCCATGGCTGGCTGGCCGCTTAGGTGGCGCTGCTGCTGCGTGGCTGGCAGACAGCGCCGCATCTAGAGGACACGCGTAACTGCGTGGCGGCACTTTGAAAGATCGGCGAGTCACAACTCTTTTCCCCCCTTTGAAGTTTTTGCACAGGTCTTGATGGAGGTGGCCTGTAGATTGCTAACGTCCATAGGTGTTGTTTGACTGTCCATAAAGTCTTGGGGAGGAGGCTTCCTGTACGGACGGAAGTGTCCCCCATGATAATGGGTCAAGATGACAGGAGATGTGGGGGTCGAATCTGCTGGGGCCCCATGCATCATTCTGCCCATTGCGGCAAGTCTGGTTGTTATAACAGGAGACATGGGCGATGTGTCTGCGTCCGTAGGAGAAGAAGGCGAGTAGAGTTGCTCCGACAGATGATGGTCATCTGGTTGCTGTATGGGCACGTCTCCTGGTGGCGTCAGTTCTTGTACTGGCACCGTTATGATGGTGAGAGGGCTGCGTTGAGTAATGAGAGATTCCAATATCCCGAGTGTCAGGTAGAGCCGAAGGTGGTGTAGCGGCATCCGGAACAGGCGGTGCTGGCACATGAGGCCGAAGCTGGTCCGAATGACGCACTGCAACACCCGTGTCCATCTGGATTTCATACATTCATTGCCCACAGTGTCGTAAGATGTGGCCAGAACTTCATTTTGGCCGCCTGCCATATCCCCGTACCCATAAAAGATTGTCGGCGGTGAACCGGCCTAGCGAAGGTACCCTCGGCCGTGACGTGGAAGGCCACAGAAGATGAAGTAGCGTGCGGGGCTGTCGGCCATGTAAGAGCTCAGCTGGGCTGTGGTTGCCCATGGGGGTGAAACGGTAAGAAGCCAGAAATTGGAGAAGCACATCATCAGCAGAAGAAATCGGGAGTTTCCTCATCTGAGCCTTAAATGTGTGGACCAGTCGTTCAGCCTCACCGTTTAACTGTGGATGGAACGGAGGGGCCGTGACATGTATGATGCCATGACGGGCACAAAAATCCGCAAAATCGGAAGAGGTAAATTGCGGACCAGTATCAGTAACAAGAGTAGAGGGAAGGCCTTCCAAAGAGGAAATGTGAGCTAGAGCATTGGTGGTTGCTGCGGTGGTAGGTGGCATGCAACGGACAATGAAAGGAAAGATAGGGTAGGCGTCAATAACGAGAAGCCAATAAGTACCGAAAAAAGGTCCCACGAAGTCAGCATGGGTACGCTCCCAGGGCTTCTCAGGCGAAGGCCACGGTGACAAAGATGACTTTGGGGCAGCGGCCTGTGACGCACAAGGGCTGCAGGCAGCGACCATGTGCGCGATTTCAGAGTCGATGCCAGGCCAGTACACATGACAGTGCGCCTGAGATTTTGTGCGAGAGACACTTCAGTGGCATTGGGGAAGGAGGCGCAAGACCGAAGCACGCAAAGACGCAGGTACCACAACACATGGTGAAGCATTTTCGGTGGAAAGGAGGATAACACCATCCTTAGCTGTGAGGCGATAACGCAAAGCGTAGTAGTTCCGCAACGGATCAGAAGTCTTAGCGGATGGACGATCTGGCCAACCCTTCTGAATACAGCGTAAAACCCGGGAGAGGGTAGGGTCACAACCCGTAGCAGCCGCCAGCCAGTCCCTGGTGATAAGGAACCCATCCACAACGCGCTGCTCGGCAACATCCAGGTGGAAACACAAAAGTTTGTCCCTATCCAATGCCAGATCAGGACCCATGGGAAGGCGAGACAGTGCATCAGCATTCGCATGTTGAACCGTCGGCCGGAAATGAATCTCATAATTGAAACGAGACAAGTAAAGAGCCCAACACTGGAGGCGGTGTGCAGCCTTGTCGGGAAGTGACGTTGATGAATGAAACAAGGAAACAAGTGGTTTGTGATCTGTAACAAGATGAAATTTGGATCCATAGAGAAAAACACCAAACTTATGAAGAGCATAAATAATGGCCAAAGCTTCTTTTTCAATTTGAGAATACTATTGTTGGGCATCCGTGAGCGTTTTGGAGGCATAAGCAATGGGTTGTCCAGAACCGTCAGAAAAATGGCGCGCAAGGACTGCACTGACCCCGTATTGATAGGCATCCATGGCAAGAACAAGATGTTGGCCAGGTTGATAAGTAGCCAGGCACGGGGCCTGTTTCAGCATAGTCTTCAATTTCTGGAAAGCCGCATCGCAAGACGCAGACCAGTGAAAAGGCACGTTTTTATGCAACAGGCGATGCAACGGCTGAGCCACCGAAGCAGCAGATGGTAAAAACTTGTGATAGTATGCTATTTTCCCCAAGAAGGCCTGCAGTTCCTTAACAGATGTAGGGCAAGGAAAGGCATCAATCGCAGCGACAGTTTGCTGAAGCGGATGAATACCATCCCGAAAGAGTTGAAACCCCAAGTACGTGATAGAGGCCTGAAAAAATTTTTATTTCTGAAGATTACACTCAAGACCGGCAGTCTGTAAGACATGAAAAAGTGTGCGGAGATTTTGAAGATGTTCGTCACTGGTGGAGCCAGTGACAACAATGTCGTCCTGGTAATTTATACACCCAGGGACAGTGAGCAATAACTGTTCCAAGAATTGCAGAAAGAGAGCAGGGGCGCTGGCAACCCCGAGAGGCGTCTTAAGGACCAGAAACTGCTGGGAAGCAGCGTCGAGAGGAAGTTGATGATAAGCTTCTGACAGGTCAAGTTTAGAAAATACTGGCCTCCAGCAAGCTTAGTGAACAATTCTTCAGGTTGAGGCATAGGGTAAGTGTTGATAAGGCATTGAGCATTTACAGTGACTTTGAAATCACCACAAAGACGAATATCACCATTTGGCTTAGCAATGACAATTACAGGAGAGGACCACTCACTGAAGTGACAGTAAGCAAGAGCCCTGAAGCAGTGAGATGATCCAGCTCCCGTTTGACCTGATCACGAAGGGCCACAGGAATGGGCTGAGCCTGAAAAAACTTAGGCTGAGCAGTGGGTTTGAGCATAATATGACCTTCAAAGTCGTTTGCACGGCGTAACCCAGGAGAAAAAAGGGACGAAAATGTCATTGACAAGGAATCCAATTGAGCATAAGGAATAGCATCACAGACGATATTGTCAGAGTCATCTATGGAGAACCCAAAAACGCGAAAGGCATCGAAACCCAAAGGATTCTCTTTGTTACTATGGTCGACCACAAATATGGGAACAGTGTGAATGACAGATTTGTAAGATACCTCAGCATCAAATTGTCCCAAGAGAGATGTCTTCTGTTCATTGTAAGTCCGTAATTGCCTAGTGACAGGTGACATGATTGGATAACCCAACTGAAGATACGTCTGAAAATTGGTGATAGTGGCAGCGGAACTGGTATCCACCTGCATGCGAACATCTCGACCAAGTATTTGGACAGTGAGAAATAACTTCCCTGAAAGGGAAGAAGTACAATTGACAGGCAACACAGAATCAGAATCAGCATCATGTTTATGAACGTCATGTATGCGGTTGGATTTGCAAATGGATGACACATGACCCTTTTTTTTTTGCATTTGTGACACACGTTGTGGACAATCTTCTCGTGAATGTTTCATAAAACACCGTGGACATGAAGGAAGTTGCCGTGGGTTTTGCTGCAGTTTCTTAGAGGTTTGTTTACGGTTAGGCTGAGGCTGCGCTTGGGAGTGTACTGCAGCCATGTCGGCCGGCGGGGACACGCCACACGCTTCGTCCCCATCGCACAGAGGTTGTATTTCCCCGACATCACCCCATGCCTCTATTTGCGCTCCAGCAGTGCGAGAAATTTCAAAAGACTGAGTGATGGTTAGGACTTCATCTAGAGTCAGATTTGACATCTGAAGGGCACATTACCTAACTTCTTTGTCAGGCACCGATCGGATAATAGCATCCTGTACCATCGAATCGGCGTAGGATTCTTTGTGAACTTCAGTAACAAATTGACACTTTCTACTGAGAACGTGAAGTTCAGCAGCCCAAGCGCGATAGGATTGATTCGATTGTTTTTGACAACGATAAAAGGCAACACGAGAGGTTATCACATGCGTTTGCTTTTGAAAATAGACGGAGAGAAGTGAACACATTTCAGCAAAGGACAAAGATGCAGTATCTTTCAAAGGAGCCAATTTCGACAACAACCAATATATTTGAGGTGAAATCCATGAAAGGAACAGAGACTTACATGTTTGTTCATCTCCGACATGAAATGCCAAGAAGTGCTGTCGAAGACGTTTTTCGTAATCAGACCAGTCTTCCGCCGTCTCGTCGTAAGGAGGAAAAGGAGGTAGAGACGACGACGAGAGATGCCCCGCATTTGATGCCACGACGAAATCACAAATCGCATGTGTGAGAAGCATTTGCTGTTCTATGAGACCTTGCAATAGTTGCTCTAAAGTAGCCATGGAAATATGTGGGTCAACAATGGAAAAGAAAAATCCCATCCTTGTCGCCAATTGTTATAACTTCAAGTTGAACAAATATATTTCAAGGAAGATGCAATACATGAAAGTCACAGATCAAGTAAACAGAGATCCCATGAAGAGGCATATTTCTGCTCAGTGATGGACAGGTTAATCAGATACCCTTTAAACAAGGTGCATATTAACGCTGAATTACATACACAGGTTCAAGGTAGCATCGCAGAATGTCTATGACCTGAAACTAGTTATGAAATTATACGCAAAAAAAGAAAGAACATAATAAGAATAGAAATCAGATCACATCAGAAAAGAGAAAACTAGCAGACAAATATAAGTTTTTAAACTTGCAATACTGGATCACATTTATGACGCAATAAGTCATTTGTGAAAGAAAATAAGGTCAACATCCAGGAAGGTGGCACACTGGGTTGAAGAGGACCAGATGAAATGAATGGGAGAGGTGTTAGTGTTTTGAAGGAATGAGGATAGAGTGCCTTGGCCCTGAGTCCAGATCACGAAGATATCATCAGTGAGCTCAAACCATACCAAGAGTTTGGGGTTTTGGGAGTCTAGGGATACTTCCTTTAGATGGACCACAATCGGGTTGGCACAGGAGGGAGCCAAGCAGATGACCATGGCTATGCCGTGGATTTGTTTGTATACCTTCCCTTCAAAGGCGTAGTTGTTTCTTAGGATCAAGTTAGTTAGGTCATGAGGAATGAGGTAGTGTGTTGGAGTCGGAAGGATGTTGGGGGCAGATATTGTTCAATTGCAGTAGATCATGTGCATAGGGATGTTGGTGTATAGGGAAGTGGTGTCAACAGTGACCAGTAGAGAAGCAGGAAATAAGGGGGTATGGATGGTGGAGAGTCAGTGGAGGAAGTATCTTTGATGTGGGAGGCTAAC
The DNA here is from genome assembly GCF_021461385.2 of Schistocerca piceifrons. Taxonomy (NCBI): domain Eukaryota; kingdom Metazoa; phylum Arthropoda; class Insecta; order Orthoptera; family Acrididae; genus Schistocerca; species Schistocerca piceifrons. Next base: position 991,361,520 of record NC_060139.1, read on the forward strand.
TTATGGACCATTGGTTGGAGGTGTTGGGCAATGAAGATCGAAATCCTTTCAGTGGGGGCAGATTAACCAGCTACAATGGGGCATCCTGGATTGTTGGGTTTTTGAATTTTGGGGAGCACATAGAAGGTGGGTGTGCAGGGTGTCATAGGGGTGAGGAAGTAAATGGATTCGGGGGAGGGGTTCTGGGAAGGTCATAAGCCTTTAAGCAGGGGTTCAGTGGTTATGTTGGACTTCTGGGATGGCATCACTCTAGCAGAGCTTATAGGTGGACGATACAGACAATTGGCAGACGCCTTCCACCAGGTAATCACTGTGACTGACCTTTGTCTGAAGGAAGGTTGCATCACATCTCTGAAATAGAATCCCCTGCTTTCCAGCACATGAGGGAGCATTGCAGACACCACCTCTGTAAGTTATCCAACCTACTGATATCCTTCTGCTGTCTAGGAGAACCACTATCCAGCCCATATTCTAGCCACAGCGCTCTCCTTGTCAACCCCTCATAGCACCCAGTACCTGCCAAACAGACCTTTTCAACTTGCCACATCCCTCGAAACTTCCTACCAGCACTCGAAATCCAGATCCAGAATCTAAACAATCCCAAAACACTTTTGATAACCTTTACTCCAAAATCTTCAGCCCCACAGAAGGTCCAGGTCTAATGAAAGGGCTCACCTTCAGCCCTGCGTCTAAATTTAACCATGTCCTCTTGTCAAAGACCTACTCTTCTTCTTCCAATCCCTGCAGTGGAAACACTTCTCTGCCACCGACCTCCCAATCAAAGCCAGCCTAATTTCAGCATTGAATCCTGCCTCTCCAAGTTCATACCACCATCCAACTATTGTACCTACCCCATCCCACATAGCAACCTGATCACCTTGCAGGAACTCCTTACCTCCAACTCACCACCCTTTGACAGTCCCTTCTGAAGAAAGCAACCTTTCAGCTGAGGAAAAGCAGTCATACGCAGTCTCAAAACAGATTCTGACCTAATGTTCCTCCCTGCAGATGAAGTCTTCTCTGCTATCTTGATGAGTGTCAGTGGGTCCCTGGTGGAAGGCCTCTGCCAATTGTCTGACTCATCCACCTATAAACTCTGCCAGTGAGATCCCATCCCAGAAGTCCAACATAACTCCAATCACTGCTTAAAGCATTCGGAACTTCCCAGAACCTCTCCCCTAAATCCATTTCTGTCCTCACCCGCACACTGATGTTCTACATGCTCCTCAAAATCCACAAACCCAACGATCCAGGACATCCTCGTGTAGCTGCTTACTGTGTCCCCACTAAAATGTTTTCAGCCCTCATTGGCCAACATCTTCAACCAATTGCCCATAATTTAGCCTGCCACATCAAAGATACCAATCACTTCCTCTACTGACTCTCCATCCTCCCCAACCCTTTACCTCCTGGTTCCCTGCTGATCATTGTTGACACCACTTCCCTTTACACTAACATCCCTCATGCACATGGCCTCACTGCAATTGAATGCTCACTCCAATTGAATACGATCTGCCCCAACATCCTTCGGACTCCAAACACACTACCTCATCCTCATAGATTTAGCTAACTTTATCCTAACACATAACAACTCATTTGAAGAGAAGGTGTACAAACAAATCTGCAGCATAGTTATGGTCATCTGTATGGCACCCTCCTGTGCTAACATGTTTATGGGCCATCTAGAGGAAACCTTCCTAGCCTCCCATAACTCCAAATCCCTGGTCTGGTTCAGATTCACCAATGATATCTTCATGATCTGGACTCAGGGCCAAGACACCAATTGCTCATTCCCTCACAGCCTTGACACATTCCCTCCCATTTGCTTCTCCACTTCACCTGGTCCTTCTCGACCCAGCGTGCCACCTTCCTGGACGTTGCCCCCCTCCTCTCTGATGACTCCATCCACTCCTTTGTCCACATTAAACCAACAAAGCACCAATAGTACCTGAGTTTTAACAGCTGCAACCCCTTTGCACACCAAAAATCCCTCTCACACTGCCTGACCATCTGGGGATGGTGTGCCTTCAGTGGCAAGAACTCCATGTTCCCGTATACTGAAAGTTTCAGCAGGGCCTTTACAGACAGGCACTATTTCCTGCACCTAGTCCACAAACAGATGTCCCTTGCCATTTCACTGCACAACCCCAGTCTTTCCACAACCCCCAAGACCTTGTTACAGAAGAGCGCTCCCGTCATTACTCAGTACCATCCCGGATTGGGACAACTGAACCACATCCTTACTCAGGGCTTTGATTATCTATCATCATGCCCTGAAATCAGAGACATCCTACCAAAGAGCCTTCCTACCCCACCTAAAGTGGTGTTCCATCACCCATCCAACTTCTACAACATCTTAGTCCATTCCCATGCAAATCTCAAACCCAACCCCTTGCCACAGATTGCTATTCCAGTTCTGTTACAGGTTTATCTTACCACATCAAAGGGTGGGTCACCTCTGAAAGCAGCATTCTCATATACGAGCTCCATGCAACCTTTGTACAGCTTTTCATATTGGCATGACTACCAAACGGCTGTCCACCAGGATGAACGACCACCAACAAACTGGCCAAAAGCGAAGTAGGCCACACAGTGACACAATATGCAGCTGAACGTAACATGCTTGATTTAAATGGATGCTTCACAACCTGGGCCATCTAGATCTTCCCCTCCACCACCATCTTTTCTGAACTGCGCAGGTGGTAGTTATAACACATTCTCCACTCCCAAGAGTATTCCAGCCTTAACCTGCAGTAACCTACTGTCCCCACACCCTCCATGCACCAGTTTCCATCCCCTCTGTCCTATCAGCTCCTACCTGTTCACGTCCCCTCACCCTCATTGAGTGCTGTCCTCTGCCAAAGCACCTGCCTGTCCTTTCCCCTTCTTGCTCCTCTCTTTTAATGCCCTAGCCCCTCCCTTTTTTTGCTACCCCTCCCCCCATCTCACATCCCAATGTTGCACCTGCCACTCCCCTTCCTCGCTTTACTGCAGATTGCTTCTCATGTGACAGTCACTTTCTGGTCAGAGTTGCCAGTGGTAGTGGTTCAGTGTGTATGAGCTGGGATGTGCTTGCCTGTGTGAATGTGTGTATGTTTTCTTTGATGAAGAAAGCTTAGGCTGAAAGCTATAATGTGTAACACTCTTTTGTCTGTCTGCAACTCAAAGGTCAAGTTTAAGGCGAGGAGAAATCTATCCTTTTCTATATTTAACCTTCATAACCCAGTTGTGGAAAGATTGTATTTTACTTATATGAATGTGTATCACAGCTATATATAAACATTATCTTAACGGTTATGAAAAGGATAGAGTGCTACTCACTGTAAACATGACATGTTGAGGTGCAGACAGGCACAATGAAAAGACTGTTACACATTAAGGATGAAGACACACACACACATTTACATAAGCAAGCACACTTCACACTTCACGCACACGCACACACACACACACACACACACACACACACACACAATATCTCTGGCTGCTCAGGCCATACTGAAACTGAAATACGTTGGACAGAAGCAACTATCTTTAATGGTGTGGGGAAGGGGAGCTACAAACAAGCTACAAAGGAACATCCCCCCCAGTTGCCTAATAGCAACATTGATTGGAAGCATTGAACTGCATCCTTTGTCAGGCTTTGATTATCTATCATCAGGTCATGAAATTAGTGTCATCCTACCTGAACTGCATCCTTTGTCAGGCTTTGATTATCTATCATCAGGTCATGAAATTAGTGTCATCCTACCTGAGACCCTTCCCACCCCTCCTAAAGTGGTGTTCTGTTGCCCACCCAACCTCCACAACATCCTAATCTATCCCTACACCACTCCCAATCACAGGGTTCATATTCCTGTGGAAGCCCCTGATGAAAGAACTGCGCAATTCACCCACCCAGCTCTTCCTATCCCTTCATGCTCCCCCAGCCAGAACTGTTTCCTCTTTGAGTATAGGTATCCTTTAATAAATACCTTTAAAGATGTGGAACACCAACCATTCAAGATTTTTTGCCAGCCGTTGTTCCTTTTGCCTGCTAATGTATAACTTAACCAGTTTCTCATACCAGAAATGTCTCCTTCATGATGGGACTGATGGAACACAATGTGTGAAAGAATGAATTAACAATTATAGTACAAAATCTTGCTATTGTACATTCATAAATTCTTCTGCAGAGCAGAAAGGGTTGTCAAGTAGACACGATTTTAGTTTGTGTTTGAAGTTACTTTTAGTATCCATTAAATTGTTTATATCGCTCAGGGATTACATTGAGATCAAATACAGAAGTGCGGGAGGAGGATGTAGAAGGAAAGGTGATATAGATTAGGAAGAGGGTTGGTTAGTTAATGACTGGAATGTGGAGTGTGCTCACTCTGTTGCAGGCTGGCAAGATGGAAAATGCGAAATAGGAAATGATGAAGAATAGACTGGATGTGTTAGGTATATGTGAAGTGAGATGGGGAACTAAGGGAGAGCTGGGTAGTGGAGAGTACAAATTCTTTTACTGAGGCAGGGAGAAGAGTGGTAGCTATGATGTGACTGACAACTGTAATAGGAAAATGGCTGATGAAAGATGTTTTGAAAGTGGAGTACATTAGATTAAGACACAACAAGAAGGATGTCATTTTAATACAGATATACACGCAAAAATTTCTGCAGTTTAAATTCACTTGTGATTGGAAACACATTGTTTGAACATCATGAAAGACAAAGATATGACTGGTTGTCTAGGCTGATTACACCAAACTGATAATATAATTCAGAATAGATACAAAAACTGCCTGAAGAATGCCAGAGCATACATAGATTCAGACCATGACTTGGTGGTGGCAGACTTGCAAATAAGATTGAAGGGAGAGGAGAGAGGAGGAAACCCAAGAGAGAAATTTGACCTAGAAAGACTGAAGGAAGAAGGTAAGGATGCTGAGTCGAGAAGCATATTTATGTCAAAGTGAGATCAAGGGCCCAACAGAGAGAGTGGAAATGAGAACTGGAAGAGAACGAAACAAAACTTAAGGAATCTACAGAGGAAATTGTAGGGGTCAGAAAGTTTGAAAGAATAAGGGAAGAATGGGTAACAAAGAGTGCTGGAGAAGATGGAAGAAAGAAGGAAATGGAAGATGGTAGGAACAGAGAAAGAAAAGAATGTACAGAAAGCTGTATAATGAATTAAGGAGACAAACAGAAGGCAAGGAAGACATGGATGAAAGAGAGATTAAAGAAATAGAGAAAGTAGAAAAGGAAGGAAAATATGAAATGATACACAGGTTACCTGCTGACCTACTCTATGATGCAACGAGAGGAAAAGTATGAGAATAGAGAGAAGTGATGATACAATGTTTCATAAACTGGAAGAAATGTTGGGAAGGCAGGAAGAATATATGAAGTGCCTATATGAGGGTGATCAAAAACCGAACGATATTGAAATAGAAGAGGAGAGAAGAGTTATAGAAGTGGACAAAGGATGTTGCATCTTGGAAGAAGAAGTAGAAAGGGCTTAGAAGCATAAAGCAAGTGGAACTGATGGATTACCAGCAGAATTGTTTAAGAGCCTTGGGAGTAATGGTGTGAAAGAGTTAACTTATCTGTGTAATAAGGTATATGCAAAAGGTGAATGGGCAGATGACTTTCTCTTGGCAGTAATGATACTGATTGAGAAGAAAAGTAATGCCAAGAAACATGAGAAATTTTCAACTTTAGGTTTGATTTCTCATGCCACAAAAGTTATACTAAGAGTTATGAATAGAAGACTTCACAGAAGACTGGGAAAAAGTATTGCTGAGGAACAATATGGATGTAGAAGAGGGAAAGATACAAGAGATGCAATTGGACTGCTGAGAATTGTAGGTGAGAGATACACTGAAAGAGGAAGAGGAGTTTATACTGTTGTCACTGACTTGGAGGAAACCTTTGATAGAGTGCAGCGGAGTAAATTAATGGACATTCCAAGGAAGTATGGTGTCAACTGGGTGATATAAGGCTGATTATGAACCTATACCTACAACAGTAAATACAAGTACAAATTGTGAATGAGATGCCAGAGGAAAGAACAGTTTGAACGGGAGTGAGGCAAGGCCACTGTCTTTCCCAAATACTGTTCAACATGTGTTTGAAACATATTATTCAGAAATGTTTGAAATGAAAAAGAGGAATGCAGGTTGGTGGTAAGAGGACATAATGTATTCATTTGGCAGATATGGTGTAATTGGCAGAGAGCAAAAGAACTATGATTGGAATGTTAAAAGGATAAAATGTGTGAGGAATTCAGAATGTGAATTAATAAGAAAAAGACAAGATGTATGGTGATAAGAGCAAGACATGTATGAACAGCTATAAAGGCAGGACAGAAGATATAGAACAAGTTAGTGCTTTCAAATATCTGGGAAGCGTAATTATGGATGGCATGTGACATAATAAGGAGGCTTCTATTGTGTGGATGCATGGACCTGAGGAAGACACTGACAAAGTGCTGTGTATGGAGTGTGGCATTATACGGAAGCGAGACATGGGCCCAAGGAAAGAGGAAGAAAGAACAGAAGCATTTGAGATGTGGATTTGGAAAAGGATGGAAGGGATAAAACGGGTTAACAAAATGAGAAACTAGGAGGTGCTGAGATGAGTGGGAAAATGGGTTGACAAAGTGAGAAATGAGGAGGTGTTGAGATGAGTTGGGGAAGAGAGAGAAATTGTAAAGGTAATCAGGAAGAGGAAACACAATTCGCTTGGACATTGGATGAGAAGAGATTGTTTACTGATTGATGCTATGGAAGGAACAGAGAATGGAAGAAGAAGAAGGAGACACACAAGATACCAAGTGGTGGTATAAAGATAGGAAACAAATATGAGAAAATGAGGAGGGTAGCAAATGTAATGTATTGCGAATACATAGAAAGAAGGATCCTTTATTGTATGATTATATGATAGCGGAACAAACACTGGTAGCAGTTACTTCTGTAAAATATCTGGGAGTATGCGTGCGGAACGATTTGAAGTGGAATGATCATATAAAATTAATTGTTGGTAAGGCGGGTACCAGGTTGAGATTCATTGGGAGAGTGCTTAGAAAATGTAGTCCATCAACAAAGGAGGTGGCTTACAAAACACTCGTTCGACCTATACTTGAGTATTGCTCATCAGTGTGGGATCCGTACCAGATCGGTCTGACGGAGGAGATAGAGAAGATCCAAAGAAGAGCGGCGCATTTCGTCACAGGGTTATTTGGTAACCGTGATAGCGTTACGGAGATGTTTAATAAACTCAAGTGGCAGACTCTGCAAGAGAGGCGCTCTGCATCGCGGTGTAGCTTGCTCGCCAGGTTTCGAGAGGGTGCGTTTCTGGATGAGGTATCGAATATATTGCTTCCCCCTACTTATACCTCCCGAGGAGATCACGAATGTAAAATTAGAGAGATTAGAGCTCGCACGGAGGCTTTCAGACAGTCGTTCTTCCCGCAAACCATACGCGACTGGAACAGCACGTAAAGTGCCCTCCGCCACACACCGTTGGGTGGCTTGCGGAGTATCAATGTAGATGTAGATGTAGATGTAGACAGGTCTGCAAGGAGAGCTACATGTGAAGATCTGCCCTAGGGCAGAATACTGATGGTGATGAGGATGACATCACTAACTAGGTGATCAAAGATTTTTATGGCTGAATACTGCACTCCTTTTGTGTGACACTAAGCATGGATGATGATTAGTGCAAATTAATCTTCTAGTATTATGTTTATGAATGTTCAAACTATGATTATTGAAACCAAATTTCATGAGTAATAACTGTACTGTGAGGCTGTTGCCAGTATGCCATGCTGTTTAAAAGCTGATTGCAAGATGTTCTGGACTGGACACCACATTGTGTACTTATTACACACTTATATGCAACAAACACTTTATTTCCAAGTGATGAGTTACCACAGAGTCTCTTTAGTTCAATTTCGTAATATAAACACCTAAGAATTTAGACTATTCTGTTTCATTTGTTAATTTAATATTACGAATAATTTTTAATGGTGTGCAGAGCTAGTGGCTGTACTGAATTGTATGTATGTATGTATGTATGTATTATTATTATTATTATCATTATTATTATTATGTGCATATGGACCCTGTCGCATCACACATTACATTTATGATTCGCCTTTCTAATAGCCCATATAGCTTTCATGCTTTCGCTATGTGCTTTCTTCCTTTATTCTGACCCTGGTTTTAGGGACTTCAGTCTTTGGCTTTACTACCAATCTGTTTATCTTCTGATGGTAAAGTTTCCTGTCTAATATGTCCATTGTTCCTATCTGTGACTTTTCCAAGTCATATTTGACTTCTTCTATCCATTAAATGTTCTTCAGTTTTGCAGTGTATGTCAAAATCTTGTGAGTTAGCCTTGGAAGATGGGAGTCTATGAAAGTTTCCCTAGAATTTCAACCTTCGTTTCCAGATGTCTCTGGCATGTTTGGACAGTTCTTCTGTTGCTCTGTGCGATTTGAGTCTATACCCCTGTTCTGTTTTATCTGGTCCCAGCATTTTCCTCACAATCTTTCTTTCCTCCTTCAAGATGTTCTCCAAATTGCCTTTTCTATTAAGTACCAAGGTTTTGCTCATGTACAGCACTTCAGGTTTCATCATTGTGTTATAATGTTTGATCTTTGTGTGAATGGTCATACATTTCTTGTTGTATATTTCACACTTTCTCACATTTGAGCTTTTGTAACCGAGCTTTCTGTGCTTGCTTTTCCAACCCTGTTGGTTCTATGATCTCACCGAGATATTTGAAGTGCGGACTCATTTGATCTGCCTGTATTTTGGGTTCAGTTCCTGATGTCAAATTTAATGCAAATGAACTTGGTCTTCTTGAATGAAATTTGTAGTCCAGTTTTCTCAGCGCATTCCTTGAGGACTTCAGTCTGTCTGTTCACTGTATTTTTGCAGGCCGCTAGTATCACTAGGTCATCTGCGAAGGTTAAACAACTGACCTTGATGTCATCATTCTTTCGTCCAAGTTGAATGGGTTTCCAGTGGTCCTGGGTTTTCAGTTCTTTCTCCCATTCTTGGATGACTTTATCCAGAACAAGGTTGAAGAGCAGTGGTGATGACCCAATTTTTTTAAAATTTAGACCCAGTGGTAATACATTTGCACAGAAGCAGTTATTAATTTTCAAGAAAATATTATTTATATTTTCAAGTGTTGAAGTTACTCCATTACACTTGACTGTAGTTATCAGCACAGAGAACTATTTCCGCTTCTTGAATAAGTGATGGAAGATCATTTATGTACAACAAGAGCAATGGAGTACCCAATATGAATCTTTGAGAATGGAAGATGATGGAAGTTCATTTATATATAACAAGAGAAGCAGTGGACCCGATATCAATTCTTGTAGTGATTATTCATCATTTCAAAGATTCTGCTGCACTGTGTATGCTCCCTGAGTTTCTTAATGCAACACAACATCCTTTAGTTAGGATGAAACCTGGTTACCAGCAAGATCTTTGATACCATAGTATTTGAGCTTCTGTAGGAGAATAATGTGATTTACAGAATGAAATGCATTTGAAAGATCACTGAAAATACCAGTTGGCAGTATTTTGTCAGTTAAGTTCCCTATAATCTTATTTGTGAATTTAAAAATAATATTTTTTATGGGGAGACCATTTTTGTAACCCATATTGAGACTGACGAGGTAACTTATTTTGATAGAGGTGTATTATGGTTGTTACTTACATAATGTTATCCACTACCTTCAACAAGGAGGGAAATAGTGAGACTGATTAGTAATTGTTGGTATGTGACTTACAACACTTCTCATGAAGGAGTCTGACAATGGCATATTTCAGTCTGTCTGCAAATAGCTGTTGTGATAGTGATATATTACATAGGTGAATTTTAATACTTTACTTGAGATATTATAAACTTAATGAGGGTTTTGGCTTTTTAGGAAGTTCATTGCATTTTTCCCCACAGCATGGAGCTATTGTGACTTGGCTGTATGCATGTACGTGACATTGACATTCCTTCATAGTAAGTACCCAGTTACAGTGGTCCTTAAGCATTCTTAAAACAAAGTGTTTTGTTCAGTAGTTCATGTCTTTTCCCCATCTTAGACAATCATCTACCCTTATCCTTTGAATTTTATGTAAAGTATTTGCTCAGTGCTATGGCCCCCAGTTCTAGCATTATTTTGCTTCTAGCTTCTTATGCCTCAAAAACTGATGCTACAGATTCTGAACATCCAATCCAGCCTAATCCACAGTGCTTTGTGCCTTGTAAAATCTGTTGTCTTCACATTGTCCGAGGGCAAACACCAACAGATGCCTCAATCTAGTGAGTAATGTAAAGACATTTTGGTAAACATGAAACTCCCTCTTTTTTGTACTTTTTATTTAGAGTGAAAAACAGGACTATGTTCTCAACGTAAATGTCTAGTTTAGCAATATTATGAAGAGAATAGATTTCTTCTCACCAGGCAGTGGAGATGTTGAGTCACAGACAGGCACAGCAAAAAGACTACTAAACAACTAAGCTTACAGGTGGAAGGCCTTGTTCTGAAATAGACAACATACACACACACATACATGCAAATGCAGCTCACACACAGTTGGTCACTGTCTCCCGTTGCTGGGGCCCCAGCAACCAGAGACCATGACCAACTGTGTGTGAGCTGCATTTGCATGAAAGTGTGTGTGTATGTTGTCTATTTCAGAAGAAGGCCTCCTGGCTGAAAGCTTATGTGCTTAGTAATCTTTTTGTTGTGCCCGTCTGTGACTCAACATCTCCACTATATGGTGAGTACCAATGTAGCTTTTTCATAATATTTCTGTTATATGATTTTACTTAACATATAGTGTTGATTTTCTGTTTCAGGGAAGCAAGAAGAAATTACTACCAAATCCTAAGCATCGGAAGAAAATGACAAGCTTTTATAACTGTGTATCTACTCTTATGTCACTTCAGTTACAGTCGCTATTTTTAAGTTCAGTTAATGACTACACTGAGCTTATTTGTGATGTCAAGGTAAGTGGAAACAAAGAGATATACAGTGAAACCCCTATTTTATGTTTTTGTGTGCTCCAGACTTAAAATACGCAAAACTGAAGAAAATGCAGAATCGAGGAAAATGTTAAAAACCTCCCAAAATATGGGCAATAACACACTTCGTTGGCATATATGGTTAAAATCGCAGTCCTCTCCAATACATTGTATGAATCCGTATAAGTTAAGGAAATTAAGTATACATTAACATGTTCATACAATAATTTGTGGTAATGAATTTCATCAGTGTGTAACAGCAAGCAAAAACTCATAAAAAATTGAAATTGGTGTCTGGGTACAAGGTAATTAAGCTATTTTCTGACGTGCTATTACCATAAATTATACCCCAAAACACATGATTCTGATAGATCTTTCATTTGTGTTCATGCAAACAAAGACAATAATTGATGAACATGGTGAATTAAAAGGAAAAATCACAGCAGCAAAGTGGTTAAATCATAAGCATAAATGCAGAAATCTGCTCAATGATAAAGTTTGTCACCATTGCTGTTACTGTTTAATGTTTTTCTTATGAGCCACACTTTAGATGCTCACTATGATCAAAGTGGTATTTTAGGCTTGATGAAAAAAACAGAGATGTGAAAAAATGAGTTTACTTCCCCAGTTGACATTAAAAGCTTATTAGAAGTTGGCTCAGTGAATTTATGTATGCTGTGTAAAATGTAAATTTGAAAGAAAGCTCAGGCTTTACAGTTTTGCTTTATGCTATCACTGTTGCCAATCTTTATGATCCGCAGCATGTGGTACAAAGTATATATGTGAGTAGTCTATGTAGTCGTTGCAGCTGTATCATGCCAGATTTCAACACAAAAGTCTTTAAAATGTGCTGTCACAAAACTCTTGCTCTGTTTCCATGTGACATCTCTGACATAGCACATCTTGTACATTCTACATCTACATTTATACTCCGCAAGCCACCCAACGGTGTGTGGCGGAGGGCACTTCACGTGCCACTGTCATTACCTTCCTTTCCTGTTCCAGTCGCGTATGGTTCGCGGGAAGAATGACTGTCTGAAAGCCTCCGTGCGCGCTCTAATCTCTCTACATGGGAAGTATATTTTCAGCACTTCACAAAATACTTTCACCCCTATCTGCACTCTTCATACATCTAGCAGGCAAGCTCATTTTATGTGTGTTAGTGTGGTGTGGTGGCTATATGTCAATAAGAGCTCACTAGCCAGAAATGGCTGATGTTGCCTTTATTATGATTGAGCATTTTCTTTGAGATTCAGTGTTTCAATTTAAAAGGTTGATGATTGATTTTGTTGCTGAATACAATACATCGGAAATACATGCAAGAAAATGAGAGTGAGTGATAAGTGCCACAAGAAAAGGCTAGGGCTAGTCCCATTCATCATGCATTGGCTGTCTTGTTTTTCCGTTGGTGCTGCAATTTAGCTGTAGCAGTATCATAATTGCGTGGTGAAGCTAAACATTGCAAGTTGCATTAGCAGTGCCAATTATGGGTTACATCGGCATTTCCTGTCTCATGTCTCCCCTCTCTGCAATGACCTAACCTCAACTCTGCCACCACCTGTGGAGAGAACTGTCTGTCTTTTGTGCCACTGATAACTTGTTCAGTCACATCAAATGTCAATAGGAAGAAAATGGCACAAAGTCAAGTGAGCTGTCGAGTAAGAACTTAGGACTGAGATAAATCTTACTAGGAAGAAACATAAAATCAGGGAATTTTTAGCACTGATCTATTGGTTTTTCACAAGGTCTATGAATGTAAGGTGTAGAATCACAAAAAATATAAAATCAGAGAATTTAAAATCAAAGTTCCACTGTATATGTATAAGTACACAAAACATATTATATATGTGAGACAAATGGAAGACTTCATGGAATTCTTCTGTAGAGAAAAGTAGCTATTATAAAATAAACTACATCTGCTAGTAATATTCAAAGAGATAGAAAAACTGTTACTTTAACAGCCTATAGCTCAATAGAAATTGATAATTGACTTCAGAATACCAGTGTCTTTCAGAAAGTAGATATGATCCCCATAATAAATTGTTTGTGTGACTATGTTGTTCAGATGGCAGCAATAAAGCATAATCATCAACAAGCATGGATCCAGGGTTTGGTGCAAGGGTTAGGGGTGGGGTTACAGTTAATTACAGTCTCATCCCACTCCTTCCTTCCTGCCTCCCTCTCTTCCCCGACCAAGTATAACATCCCAGTAGCCCCAATTTTCACATATCAGAGATACCTACTATTTAAATAATATCAATAAAGAATATAAAAATGTTTGAGTATCATAATAATAAATTGTTTTGTAACAGTAAAACATATGAAATTTTCCAGTATAATAATGGTTTGTTACATTAGTGCTTAACACATTGCTCTAGCATAACATTCAGGAAATTCCAATTCAGAGATTGAAAAACATAAGGTTAACATGTAAAAGCAAAATCACAGTTTAATTAAACAAATATAAAATAAACTTACATTATATGAGCTGAATCACCATTGTCACCATTTAATTAAACAGTAATAAAATTAACTTTCATTATATCACTCTGTTGCTGAGTAAAAGTGTTACCACACAGTAATGATCCATTCAAAGCATTAAACAGTGGAAATGTATCAGATCCCAGCCAATGGCTTATTTGGTTACTGATTTCACAAGCTGCGACATTGTCACGAAAAAACACAGTGACCCGTATATGTAATAAGTTTCCTTTAATTTCCGTCTATGGTCTCAATTTTGTTCTGTTTGACAGATTACCGGTTTCGGTCTTTAATGACCATCATCAGATCTGTCTCATAAAATCAAAGTCCTAATGCACTGCAGCCATAGTAGCATAGTCAACTATTAAATGCGGAATCAGCACCAGCATCATCAAATACATACAAGTCACATCACATGCACAACAGGAAAGGGAAGGGGAAACTGGCTGGGGTAATAGCAGGAAATTTAAGGGGGGGAGGCACTGCCATGAATGGTAAAATACCAGTGGTTACAGGTGTTGGAGCAGCACCTTTTTTTGGATAGGTAAGACAGAAAGATGTCAAGTTCTACGAGAGGTCAGGATTGAAACAAATCTTCAGTTTAGGAAAGAAATTAAACAGCACAATTCTAGCACATTGGATCACCAATCACAGCTATCAATTATAAATTTTCACCAATCACCAGAAATTTTATCTCCACCAAGTTGTATCTCAGTCCTAGGTAATTCCATTGATGAATTAAAGTCACCCAACCCAGTTGACATAATCTGCCTCTCTGAACACCATGTGACCACTGGTATAGGAACTAGGCCTAAGCACAATGAGAAACTCAGACAGGAGAGTACTGCAAATGTTAGAATAAGGAAAGGTTCTCATAAAAGTATAATTAAAAATAATGTAAGTATATTTCATCAAAATATTGGGAGTTTAAAGAATAAAGTAGATGAGCTTCTGGTTTGTTTAGAAGATTTAGAAGCTGAGAATGAAATAGATATACTATGCCTGTCTGAGCATCACATTGTTACTGATATGGATAAGGTAAATGTAAGTGGTTATAAGCTCTCTGCACATGTAATGAGAGAAAATATGGAGAAAGGAGGAGTTGCCATATATGTCAAAAGTTATCATTGTGCAAAAAGTATAGAAACAAAAAAGTTTTGTGTAGAGAAACATATAGAAGCATGTGCCTGTGAGCTTAAATTAAATAAAGGCACATTTATAATTGTAACTGTATATAGGTCCCCATCAGGAAATTTTCATCTATTTCTGAAAAATTTGGACTCCTTGTTGTGCTATCTGTCAGACAGGGGGAAGCAAATTATTATTTGTGGGGACTTCAATGTAGATTCTCTGAAAGAGGGTAATAGGAAAGATGACCTTGAAGTATTACTCGGTTCTTTCAATTTGACACCCGTTATTGATTTTCCTACTCGGGTGGTAAAGGATAGCAGCTCACTGATAGATAACTTCTTTATAGACCAAGATAAGTTTAACCAGATAAATGCTCAGCCTGTTGAGAATGGTCTTTCTGATCATGGTGCACAGCTAGTTACAATATATGACATAGCTCCATTCAGCAATACTAAACAGTCCTCCAAAGTAGTACGTTCAGTCAACGATTTAACAATTGCAAATTTCAGGGAAAGCCTACAGCAGTTAGACTGGGATGAGGTGTACCGTGAACCTGATGCCAATTTAAAATATAATTTATTTCATGACATTTTTGTAAATGCATTTGAAAACTGCTTCCCCAAGAAAATAGTTAAATATACTCATAAGAAACCTTGTAACAAACCATGGCTTACTAAGGGTATAAAAATATCTTGTAACCGGAAAAGGGAAATGTATCTGACAGCAAGAAAGAGTAGTGACCCAGAAACTATCAAAAATTATAAAAACTACTGTGTTATATTAAGAAAAGTTATTAAAAAATCCAGGAGTATGTGTATCATGTCTGAAATCAGCAACTCTGATAAAAAAAATTAAAACAATTTGGAATATTATTAAAAGAGAAACAGGTCAACCAAGAGCAGAGGAAGACAGTATTACCATCAAATTGAATGAAAACTTTACAAACAAAAAGTCAGAAGTTGAAAATATTTTTAATAATCATTTTCTAAATGTTGTGGATATAGTAGGATCCAGGTGTTCATTAGAAGATGCTAGGCTGTTAATGGAAGAGGCCATACCTATGCAATTTGATACAATTGAAATCTCACCCACTTCTCCCTCTGAAATTAGGAAAATAATAAACTTGCTTAAAAGCAAAAACTCACATGGAATTGATGGCATTTCCACCAAAATACTAAAAGCTTGTTCTCAACAGATAAGTAAGATTCTCAGCCACCTGTGTAATAGCTCTCTGGAACAGGGCATTTTCCCTGATAGACTGAAATATGCTATTGTTATACCTTTGCATAAAAAGGGGGATAGATCTGATGTCAACAATTACCGTCCAATCTCCCTTCTAACAGCTTTATCCAAAATTTTTGAGAAAGTAATGTATTCAAGAGTAGCTTCACATATCTGTAAAAATGAAGTACTAACAAAATGTCAGTTTGGTTTCCAGAAAGGTTTTTCAACAGAAAATGCCATATATGCTTTCACCAGTCAAATTTTGAATGATCTGAATAACCGAACACCTCCCATTGGGATTTTTTGTGATCTCTCAAAGGCTTTTGATTGTGTAAATCATGAAATTCTGCTAGACAAGCTCAAGTATTGTGGCATGAGTGGGACAGTGCACAAATGGTTTAATTCGTACCTAATTGGAAGAGTGCAGAAAGTTGAAATAAGTAGTTCTCGTAACATGCAAAGATCAGCACATTCCTCAAACTGGGGAACTATCAAGAATGGGGTTCCACAAGGGTCAGTCTTGGGTCCTTTGTTGTTCTTATTATATATTAATGACCTGCCATTCTATATTCATGAAAAGGCAAAGTTAGTTCTCTTTGCTGATGATACAAGTATAGTAATCACACCTGAGAAACAAGAATTAACTGATGAAATTGTCAATACTGTCTTTCAGAAAATTACTAAGTGGTTCCTTGTAAACGGACTCTCACTGAATTTTGATAAGACACAGTACATACAGTTCCGCACAGTGAATGGTATGACGCCATTAATAAATATAGACCTTAATCAGAAGCATATAGCTAAGGTAGAATATTCCAAATTTTTAGGTATGCCCATTGATGAGAGATTAAATTGGAAGAAACACATTGATGATCTGCTGAAACGTTTGAGTTCAGCTACTTATGCAATAAGGGTCATTGCAAATTTTGGTGATAAACATCTTAGTAAATTAGCTTACTACGCCTACTTTCACTCATTGCTTTCATATGGCATCATATTTTGGGGTAATTCATCACTGAGGAATAAAGTATTTATTGCACAGAAGCGTGTAATCAGAATAATAGCTGGAGTCCACCCAAGATCATCCTGCAGACATTTATTTAAGGATCTAGGGATATTCACAGTAGCTTCTCAGTATATATACTCTCTTATGAAATTTGTTATTAACAACCAAACCCAATTCAAAAGTAATAGCAGTGTGCATAACTACAATACTAGGAGAAAGGACGATCTTCACTATTCAAGATTAAATCTAACTTTGGCACAGAAAGGGGTGAATTATACTGGCACTAAAGTCTTTGGTCACTTACCAAATAGTATCAAAAGTCTGACAGATAACCAACAAGTATTTAAGAAGAAATTAAAAGAATTTCTGAATGACAACTCCTTCTACTCCATAGAGGAATTTTTAGATATAAATTAAGGAAAAAAAAACATTAAAAAAATAAAAAAAATAAAAAAATAAAAATAAAAAAACACAAAAAAATAAAGTTGTTATATTAACTTAAGTATGTTGTTAAATTAACCTAATTATGTCATGTATTGGAAAATTCGACTCGTTCCACATCATTACGAAATATCGTATTCATGATCCATGGAACTAGTATTAATCTAATCTAATCTAATCTAATCTAAGTCATGTTGTCAGTCAACAACATGACTTGTGCATGTGATGTGATTTGCTGCTTACTTGGATGTATGACAGCACAATTTAGCACTGCTTTAGCTGAAGCAATAATGAAGGAATAGATACTGTCTGGCAATTGTAAAACAGCAGTGGAATGGTACAATACAATGTTATTTGTGGTTGACTCACGCAATACACAGGTGTGTCTGCTCGAGGGTACTTCAATATCACTTTAAGGAAATCTGTAATTTTGCATTAAAAATGAAGCATTCAGTCCAGTCTTTAGTTTTACATAAATCTGAAATTATCAAACAGTCCTCTTTTCTTTTTATGTTTTACACCTGCTCAGTCTTGATCACTGTACTGTATCACTTCCAGGTGTAGCGGCATAGTCTGAATTCCTTAAATTATTGCAGAGTCATTCATCTTCCATCATGGTCACTATGTGAGAATGGTAATATATTATATAATGGCTTTTCAATAAGTCTTTATTTCACTCTGAATTTTTGAAACTGTACATTGTTTATCCAAGTTGAACCCTTTCACATTTCTTCTGTTACATTGATGCAGTTATCTCAGATTAGCTTCTAACACGGTCACCATGTGAAAGGTGGCAAAAGTTCTGGGTATATCATTGTCCATTAATCATAAAATCTTACCTTCTATTATTGTCTTCAAAATAATGTCCAACAGTTTTCAATAACATTGAACTTCTGTGACTGAGTGCAGGCACATGATATGAACAAATACTAAGCTTGAA
Organism: Schistocerca piceifrons; assembly: GCF_021461385.2. Lineage (NCBI taxonomy): Eukaryota > Metazoa > Arthropoda > Insecta > Orthoptera > Acrididae > Schistocerca > Schistocerca piceifrons. The sequence continues at coordinate 991,379,765 of NC_060139.1, forward strand.
CCTGACCAACTGCATTTACATAAATTTGTTCTTTTGTTTTTCTTAACAACATTGTTGTCTTTAGTCTTCATTGATGAGTGTCATGATGATGTAGTACTCTAGAGATTCCTGCGCTTACTCCATAGAGCACTGATAGCTGCAGGCGGCACCTGCTGACGAACCCCTATCTGCTACACACTGCCCAAGGAACTGCCAAACGTGTAGTAAAGTAAAAAACAAATATTTGGATATATACAAAATATCATCTACACACATAACACCTTTTGGAACTTCTTTGGCCCTATTCCATTTTTATTAGAACTATAACAAAACTAATTGTACAGACATTTGCTCATTTATAGATGATGAATGCGCAGAAAATTTTGCAGTTCTAATGTTTATAATTAAATTTAGGAATATAATTCCCCTGAATTCTGTACTTTCACACACTAACACTGAGAAATACAACAGCTGCAGTCCAAATTACTTGTGTTGCAAACTAGAGGTGATCATATTGTATACCCATTGGCAGCCTTAACAATCATTCATTGTGATGTATGCAGAATAAAACTCATTTGAGAAGATGACGTGGTGACACTCTTGTTTCTGGTGCTGTCACTGGGTGCCCCATTGTCGATATGCCATTCTCTGCTGCCATGTGCAAACATGTGGTTCCTGAAGAGGGGCAGCAGCCTTTTCAGTAGTTGCAGGGGCAACAGTCAGGATAATAGACTGATCTGGCCTTGCAACACTAACCAAAACAGCCTTGATGTGCTGGAACTGCAAACAGCTGAAAGCAAGGGGAAACTGCAGCCGTAATTTTTCCCGAGGGCATGCAGCTTTACTGTATGGTTAAATGATGATGGCATCCTCTTGGGTAAAATATTCCGGAGGTAAAATAGTCACCCATTCTGATCTCCGGGCAGGGACTACTCAGGAGGAAGTCATTATCAGGAGAAAGAAAACTAGTGTTCTACAGATCGGAGCGTGGAATATCAGATCCCTTGATCGGGCAGGTAGGTTAGAAAGTTTAAAAAGGGAAATGGATAGGTTGAAGTTAGATATAGTGGGAATTATTGAAGTTCGGTGGCAGGAGGAACAAGACTTTTGGTCAGGTGAAAACAGGGCTATAAACACAAAATCAAATAGGGGTAATGCAGGAGTAGGTTTAATAATGAATAGGAAAATAGGAGTGCGGGTAAGCTACCACAAACAGCATAGTGAACGCATTATTGTGGCCAAGATAGATACGAAGCCCAAGCCTACTACAGTAGTACAAGTTTATATGCCAACTAGCTCTGCAGATGATGAAGAAAATGTATGATGAGATAAAAGAAATTATTCAGGTAGTGAAAGGAGATGAAAATTTAATAATCATGGGTGACTGGAATTTGAGAGTAGGAAAAGGGAGGGAAGGAAACATAGTGGGTGAATATGGATTGGGGGAGAGAAATGAAAGAGGAAGCCGTCTGGTAGAATTTTGCACAGAGCATAACTTAATCATAGCTAACACTTGGTTCAAGAATCATAAAAGAAGGTTGTATACGTGGAAGAATCCTGGAGATACTAGAAGGTATCAGATAGATTATATAATGGTAAGACAGAGATTTAGGAACCAGGTTTTAAATTGTAAGACATTTCCAGGGGCAGATGTGGACTCTGACCACAATCTATTGGTTATGAACTGTATATTAAAACTGAAGAAACTGCAAAGAGGTGGGAATTTAAGGAGATGGGACCTGGATAAACTGACTAAACCAGAGGTTGTACAGCGTTTCAGTAAGAGCATAAGGGAACAATTGATAGGAATGGGGGTAAGAAATACAGTAGAAGAAGAATGGGTGGCTCTGAGGGGTGAAGTAGTGAAGGCAGCAGAGGCTCAAGTAGGTAAACAGATGAGGGCTAGTAGAAATCCTTGGGTAACAGAAGAAATATTGAATTTAATTGATGAAATGAGAAAATATAAAAACGCAGTAAATGAAGCAGGCAAAAAGGAATACAAACTTCTCGGATGTGAGATCAACAGGAAGTGCAAAATGGCTAAGCAAGGATGGCTAGAGGACAAATGTAAGGATGTAGAGGCTTATCTCACTAGGGGTAAGATAGATACTGCCTACAGGAAAATAAAAGAGACATTTGGAGAGAAGAGAGCCACTTGTATGAATATCAAGAGCGCAGATGGAAACCCAGTTCTAAGCAAAGAACGGAAAGCAGAAAGGTGGAAGGAGTATATAGAGGGTCTATACAAGGGCGATGTACTTGAGGACAATATTATGGAAATGGAAGAGGATGTAGATGAAGATGAAATGTGAGATACGATATTGCGTGAAGAGTTTGACAGAGCACTGAAAGACCTAAGTCGAAACAAGGCCCCAGGAGTAGACAACATTCCATTGGAACTACTGACGGCCTTGAGAGAGCCAGTCCTGACGAAACTCTACCATCTGGTGAGCAAGATGTATGAGACAGGCGAAATACCCTCAGACTTCAAGAAGAATATAATAATTCCAATCCCAAAGAAAGCAGGTGTTGACAGATGTGAAAATTACCGAACTGCAAAATACTAACGCGAATGGAAAAACTGGTAGAAGCCGACCTCGGGGAAGATCAGTTTGGATTGTGCAGAAATGTTGGAACACGCGAGGCAATACTGACACTATGCCTTATCTTAGAAAATAGATTAAGGAAAGGCAAACCTACATTTCTAGCATTTGTAGACTTAGAGAATGCTTTTGACAATGTTGACTGGAATACTCTCTTTCAAATTCTAAAGGTGGCAGGGGTAAAATACAGGGAGCGAACCAGATAGCAGTTATAAGAGTCGAGGGGCATGAAAGGGAAGCAGCGCTTGGGAAGGGAGTGAGACAGGGTTGTAGCCTGTCCCCGATGTTATTCAATCTGTATATTGAGCAAGCAGTAAAGGAAACAAAAGAAAAATTCGGAGTAGGTATTAAAGTCCATGGAGAAGAAATAAAAACGTTGAGGTTCGCTGATGACATTGTAATTCTGTTAGAGACAGCAAAGGACTTGGAAGAGCAGTTGAATGGAATGGACAGTGTCTTGAAAGGAGAATATAAGAGGAACATAAACAGAAGCAAAACGAGGATAATGGAATGTAGTCAAATTAAGTCGAGTGATGCTGAGGGAATTAGATTAGGAAATGAGACACTTAAAGTAGTAAAGGAGTTTTGCTGTTTGGGGAGCAAAATAACTGATGATGGCCGAAGTAGAGAGGATATAAAATGTAGACTGGCAATGGAAAGGAAAGCGTTTCTGAAGAAGAGAAATTTGTTAACATCGAGTATAGATTTAAGTGTCAGGAAGTCGTTTCTGAAAGCATTTGTATGGAGTGTCGCCATGTATGGAAGTGAAACATGGATGATGAATAGTTTGGACAAGAAGAGAATAGAAGCTTTCGAAATGTGGTGCTACAGAAGAATGCTGAAGATTAGATGGGTAGATCACATAACTAATGAGGAGGTATTGAATAGAATTGGGGAAAAGAGGAGTTTGTGGCACAGACAAGAAGAAGGGACCGGTTAGTAGGACATGTTCTGAGGCATCAAGAGATCACAAATTTAGCATTGGAGGGCAGCGTGGAGGGTAAAAATCGTAGAGGGAGACCAAGAGATGAATACACTAAGCAGAATCAGAAGGATGTAGGTTGCAGTAAGTACTGGGAGATGAAAAAGCTTGCACAGGATAGAGTAGCATGGAGAGCTGCATCAGGTCTGAAGACAACAACAACATGTGCAGGGAAGGCACAACTGTCGGCACAATACTGACAGTTCATGTCTCTTCAGATGTCATTACACAATCTGTATTGGTACTTTCTTGCTGTCCAATCCTGCATAACTGAGTGAACAGAATGTCTATCCTCGTGATTTTGCATGGTACTGAGTATAGTTCTCCTAAACCTGTTGACACTGTATTCACAAAACTCTCACGAGATCTCAACCAGTGCATGCATAGATACCATGGAATGACAAAATGCAATCTCAATAGGCCACGATCCTGCCCCTGTCAAATTCTCATTCATCCTGGCAGATGTTTCTCCTCCTTCCTCCTTCCTCCTTGTATGAGGCACAACATTATCTCAAAAACAAACAACATTAAAACCCAGTATTGGAATGAGAAATATTTTATTGTATACAGAATGTAGATGGCATCACTGCATCTTACTTTTTGTGATTGTGCTGAAATGCTGATCATTTGCATATCCAACATATGTACATACACTTCATGCCAATTTAACATTTATTGGATGTCATCTTGTTGGTGTTGTGATTCTTAATGGCTAATAGTGTAGTGTATATGGTGGTATAGTTAGTCCATTTATAGGGAATGAGGTGATGGATTTGGAGTTGGCAGCACATTGGGAGAGTATGTACTCAGCGACATGGGAATGTTATTGCATAGGGAGATAGCGTCAACAGTAACAAACCAGGTTACAGGTCTTAATGAGACAGAAATTGCTGTGTCATCCAAACAAGACATAGCTACAGCTAAAGCAGCACAGGAGCAAAGATGCGAGCTGGTGCCAGTGCCATAGAGACTCGCCACTTGCACGAGTTCCACCAGTGCCACAGGTAATGCCGAGGATGAAGATACCGACTTTGCCTCAGCCAACTGCCAGCCGAGTCCAATCTACCAATGACTGGACAACAATGGACAGCAGCCTACTTGGAAGACAGAAGAGCAGCTCTGGGCCACTTGTTTATAGATTACTGTCCAGGACTGAGTGGGACAGGGAATGTCCTGTAGTGGACTCTTAGAAGTGAACAGACTGTTGTTGTAAATTGCGTTTTCTATGTATTGTGAAGTTTCACTTTTATTATTTGTACTTAGCCTCTTAGGGCCTTTTTTGAGTTATATTGCATGCAGTGTTGCCGACTTCATTATATGACAAGTCACAAAGATAAGCAAACCTTTTTAACAAATTTGTGTGACTTTGTTACTAATCTGTTAGAGTGTCTGTCCCCAGTTGCTGAGTGGTCAGCGCAACAGGAAGTCAATCCTAAGGGCCCGGGTACGATTCCCAGCTGAATCGGAGATTTTTCTCCATTCAGGGACTGAGTGTTGTGTTGTCATCATCATCATCATCATTTCATTCCCATTGACACACAAGTCGCCGAAGTGGTGTCAAATCGAAAGACTTACATCCTGCGAACGGTCTACCCGATGGGAGGCCCTAGTCACACGACATTTATTTATTTATCTGTTGGAGTGTTGTAGAACCTTCGTTCTCCTGTTCTGTTACCAGACCCTGGGGCATAGCTGTGTAAAAGTGGTAGGGATAAATTGTCTTAGTGGTGTACTGCACCAGAAGCTATTTCGCGAACTTAAAAAGTCAGCCTACTGCAACAACAGAAACTCGGCCTCCACAGCAGTAGCGATGAGGCCTTACAAAACTGACAACGAGAGTTTGAAAAAGGAATAGTTGAGAGGTGATGAAGAAAGTGAGTTTGTCCCCTTTATACAGGAAGCTAGAGTAAGGACAAAGGGTTTGTAACCATGATCCAAGCTTTTTCCATGTGTGGCTAGTAACTAGCCACTGTAGGATGTCAAGGGTGGTTAAATTTATGAAGATTAGGAAGTGTGTAAGAGTTGGTTGGTTGGTGTTTCTTTTGTGTGTGTGTGTGTGTGTGTGTGTGTGTGTGTGTGTGTGTGTGTTTGGGGGGGGGGGGGAGATTGATTCAAGGAGGTGATTCTTGGATGAAGCTAGGAGTTTGAGTAAGTATTGCAGATAGTGCTGGACTTTAGGGATGGAACCAATGTGACTGGACTTGAAGATATAACAGTCAGACATTTGGTGAATACTTTCTGTCATTTATTTACTATGGTTCATCACAAAAGTAATTGAGTCTTCATCTGCAGGGAGGATGACAAAATCAGAGTCTGCTTTAAGATTGTGGATTACTGCTCTGTCCTTTGTGGAGAAGTTTATGCTATTGAAAAGTGGTCTAGGAAAGGAAGTTAGCAGGTTGGGAATTCCTGGAAGGTAACCAGGGGGTGGTTGGGTGGTAGTGTGTGGAGGGTCACAGCTGGAGAAGGGGTATGTATGAACTGGTAGAGGAAATGTTGAATGTTCATTTTTAAACAGTCTTGGTAAAAAGATGTTAAGTGCCAAGATTTGCATTGTGGCTGTAATGAGACAAACTGACACTAATATGTGAATTATTAGTCTCTGTGATTTTATTTTGATTTCTTGATGTGAAATTTGTACAAAATGATGCCACATGCTGTTGGTGCTGACGGTAGCCATCTGTGCCGAAACTGTGTGGCAGCAAATACTATACTGTGAGCATGCCATTCAAGAGAGTTGTGACAAAAAATAATAGGACAATGGCTGCAAAAGTCACCACAGAACTGGATGTTGCACTTGCAAATTCTGTCAGTACCAAGAGAACACGAGGGGAGCTCCATAAGGAGGGAATTGCAGGATGAGCTGGAATTTAGAAACCACTCGTCAGTATTGCAAACGCCCATAATGAGTAAATATGGTTCTGAAGACATAAAACCTGTGCTATGGAGTAATGAAAGAATTTCATTTGGATGGATGAGTCTTGTTGCTCATTGTTTCCAACTTCTGGTCGAGTGTACACCCCAAAAGTGAAATATGACTGCAGTTTGGTGATGATTTGGGCAGCCATGTTGTGGTATTCCAGGAGCCCCATGGGTATTCTGCAAGGTCACATTACTGCCAAGGATCATGAGACAGCTTTGGCTGGTCAAGTCCATCCCATGGTGCAGTGTTTGTTCCCCAATGGTGATGTTGTGTTCCAAAATGACACAGTCCCTCTTCACACAGCTTACGTCACGCAGGACTGTTTATGTGTGCACAAGGATGAATTGTCGCATATCCCTGGCCACCACAGTTACCAGATCTCAATGTTATTGAGCCTTTGTGGTCTATTTTGGAGAGAAGGATGTCTGATCGCTATACACTGCCATCGGTGTTACCTGAAATTACCGGTATTTTCCAGTAAGAATGATCTAATATTCCCTTGAAAACCATACAGGACTTGTAATTATCCATTCCAAGATGAATGGAAGCTTTTCAAATGCCACTGGTTTACCTACACTGGATTAGGCATGGTAATCTGTTATGTTCTTGGTGTATGGAATAGAGAATTGAGACTAGGTAAGTTCCAATTGAATTTTGATTAGATGTGGTTGGCATACCCTCAACCATATTTGTTAAGAGTGGTTTCTGTCCCTTCTAGTGGGAACAATTTGTAGAATTGCCTTGAGTGCTCATGATGCACTCAAGTGCAAATTTGTTGTTATAGGTGGGACTAGTGTGAAGCACCAGGGAGTTTTAATTGTTGCCAAACTATATTCACCGTTAAACTAAATTTGTACTTTGTATGGTTATGAGAGACCATTAAAAGGAATGGCATACTGGATTAGTAGGAACTTACCAATAAGCTGAATTGAGTTTCCTTATTAATTGTGACAACAGTTGGGAAGAATAATTAGCTAGAAGCTAACCCCTGAAGTGGTGGAGATTTGCTTTAACTGCTTAATTGATAGGGATCAAATGATGGTGACATTAGTAATTTTTTTTGTAGATGAGGGCAAGATAAGATTATGATACACTGGAGCTAGATTTCAGCATGTGTAACAAATTGAAGTGACAATAAAACCAATTACTTCGTAGTATTAAAATAAATTCATGACCTGCTTGTACAGCAGCTATTTGCTCTATATAAAAACCCATTACAATTATTCAAAGAAAAATAAAATTATGTTTTTAAAAGAAAAGCTCAGTTGGTAGAGCACTTGCCTGCGAAAGGCAAAGTTCCCGAGTTCGAGTCTCGGTCCGGCACACAGTTTTAATCTGACAGGAAGTTTCATATCAGCTCACACATCGCTGCAGAGTGAAAATCTCATTCTTAAAGAATAATCTTACTTTAGTAAAAATTGAATGCATCAGAATCTTAACCTCGAGCATTTTTCATAACACAAGCAGGCACACGATGTACTTTATACAAATGTAAAGAACAGCTGTCTTTATGTTATCGAGGTAAGCTTGTATGAGCAAAATTACCCTTTAATCTCAGTTTAATATAACAAAAATAGGCTACATTATATTAAAAGCAGTGTTTGATTAAACAGTTATAAACTTTTATTGTATGGCTCTGTTTACATGGACAAGTCCTACGCACTGTAATACCCCACTTGCAGCATTAACCAATGCAGTTGCATCAGATCAGAGCCAGTTGCTTATCTGATTAGTAATGATCTCATAGACAACTGACCCATTGTGGGACTGATCTGCTAGCTCATAATCTTGGTCATTTCCCTGCACGGAACATAAATTTTTTCACCAAACTCGCTGTTTATTTTATATTAATGCTGCTCATTTGGATATATGGCAACACTGTTTGTCACTGTGTTATCTGAAACAATAATCAAGGAATAGGTATGGGCTCACAAATGTGAAACAACAACGAAATGGTGCAAAACAATTTTATTTATGGTTTGTGCACTTTATACATAGGTACACCCACTCGAGGATTATATAAGAAGTTATCCAATAAAGGTAGAAAGATACACTGGCTAAAAGAAAAAAATATTGAGTCAGAACCCCCACCAGCATGACGAAATCAGGGTGCAAGACTGAAGGTGAGACCTTTGGTAGGGACAAAAAAGGATGTGCTCCTGCCTAACTTTCTAATATTCAGAATTTCAGTTCTCAAGAGCAAAGTAGACACAGTAACAATACTGTATGTATCATTGTAGCAGCAATTATTGTGTGTAGTAAAGTGCTTTGTGTGCTGTTGAGATTGATAGTGGGGATAACAAAAAGACTAGTGTCTCATAGTTTTGTCACTAAAAGCAACATCTAACAGAAATGTGTGACAAGAAGTATATAAACATTATCAGAGACAAGGATTCAGTAACTGAAATGAAATTTTGCAAAGTGATATTGAAGCTCTAAAAATAAAGTGTGCAGCTTTAGAACACAAAAGCAAAATCCTCGGGAGCAGCAATAATTTAAAAGTGAATGAAAACAAATGTACTGTAACTGTTAAATCACATGAACCCAAGAAATGTGCAGCAGCTGAAAAAATAGAAAACGACAATTCAGGTGAAATTAATGTATGAATAGCAGACGAGCACCAATGTTCCATAAATATTCAAAACCCAAACAAAAAAAAAGATAAAAAAAAAAAAAAAAAAAAAAAAAAAAAAACACTTGTGTCTGACAATGTTGAAGACAGTTCTGCAGAGTTAAAAATCACAAAACAAACACAAAATCTCCAAAGAACAATTCTTCAGCCATGCAAAACCAATACATCATGGATTCAAATTAAAAATATTCAGAGACAGCCATGCATGCAATGTTTCAAACTTTGTATCAAACTCTGCTAAGGAGAATGTGAGTGTGTCAGCTGTTGTTAAGCCTGGAGTGAAATTCATAAATGTAACCAGCGATATACAAAAAGAATGTGCCAGTTCCACTGAAAGTGACTGTGTTGTTCTCATAGCGGGATCAAACGATGTTTACTCCAACGAGGCTAGTGTATTTTTAAGAAATCTGATTGTTATCTTGCAGTTGCTATCGACTACAAATGTGATAGTAGTGAATTTACCTCCGAGATTTGATATGGCAGTCTGTTCTTGTGTACATAGTGAAATTCGATGAACAAATAAAAAATTACAACATTTCTGCTCCATGTTTAAAAACGTAAGACTTATAGATGTCAACAGCTATGAAACCACTAGTTTCACAACACATGGTCAACATTTAAATCTATCTGGTAAAAAGAGACTTGCGCCAGACATAAACAAAGCTGTTGATGTAATAATTTGTGAAAAGAGCTGTGAAAACAGATGGACTATCGTCCTAAATCACAACACGCAGGGAAACTAATGGAAAGGGGCAACTCCAACCGGATTTGACCCAATATAAAGAATCCAGAACAGGGGGAAATTCAAAGAGACAAACTAAAAGTACCATTAAGGCTCATGCACTTAAATGTACAATATCTTAGAAATAAGCTCAATGATTTGCAGACTTTTGTAAATGATCATTCACCTCATGTAGTTGTGTTAACTGAGCATGGACTGGAATCTGGGGAAATTATTTACTTTAAACTAGATGGCTATTTCCTAGGAAATAGCTACTGTAGACAGCATCATAAAGGTGGAGGTGTATCAGTATTCGTTAGAGAGCAGCTCAAAGAAAATAAATTAAACCTTCTAGATCTGTATAATGATGAAGGCTTGACTGAAGTGACAGGCATTGAACTCCGTATCAAAGGTTGTGGAAAGGGCATGGTGAAACAGAAAATTATTGGAATTTATCGTTCACCATAATCAGAGGTAGGGCGTTTCGTAGATATTTTTAGTAGAATAGTGGGACACAGTTACCCAAATGAGGTAACAATACTTGGTGACTTGAATATAGAGGCAACATCTTGCAATAACCCTAACAGCAGGCTAATCGATAACCTTAACTCCTATAATCTTATGAATGCAGTAAATTCAGTTACAAGAGTAACTCAGTCTACTTCTAGAAGAATAGACTACATAATATGAAGTAAAGAGGTAAAAGATAGTATTAGATGCTGGAATGTGACTTCACTACTCAGACCACAAATGTCAATTTGTAGACAATGAACACACCAGCACCCAAGAAAGGACTCAGGTCGTAGAACACAAAAGAATGCTCAAAGAGAAAAACATTAATGCTTTTAAATGTAAACTAGCATCTGAGGAATGGCAACTGATATTAAAATGTATCTATTCTTAAATGTAGGCCTAACTCTTCTATCTATACGATGTACTATTCTGAGGTGATAGTAATATGTATTATTTTTGTAACAACATGCTGTAAATTCAAATACCTATACCATGAAACTAGTGTATGTTGCATTATGAAGTACTGTACCATATATTGCCAAGTGCATCACCCATAAGTGGCTTCTTACATGTGAATTGCAAATTCCTACTGTTTGTACAAAAATTGTATGAAAATGCTATGGCGTTTGCAAAAGTCACCAGTTGGTGACTATACGCAAAAAAAGACAATAAATAAATAAATCTGCTGATTCACTTGACATTTTCTTGTTGTTTCCATATGACAGATTTGCACACAGCACCTCTGATTGGAGTCTGGGCAGTGATCACATATAACAGCAAAACTTGCAGCATCTGAAGAAAATAGCTGGGTCAGTAATCAAAATATTGTGAATAAAGAGGAAACAGAAACTTAACAGAACAACCAGAAGCCCACCATTAACTTTGAGGTTTGCTGGTGACATTGTAATTGTCAAAGTATGGGGAGGACCAGCTGAATGGAATGGATAGTGCCTTGAAAAGACATTATCAGTTGTACATTAATAAAAATACAGCAAGGGTAATGGAATATAGCTGATTTAAATCAGATGATGCTGAAGGAAGTAGATTATGAAATGATGCACTGAAAGAAGTAGGTGGATTTTGCTGTTTCAGCAACACGATAACTACTGATGACCAAAGTGGAGATGATATAAATTGCACACTAGTTACAGTAAGAAAAGCATCTACAAACTCAAGGAATTTGTTAACATATAATGTAGATTTAAATATTAGCAAGTCTTTCCTTGAAAGTATGTTTGCAGTTTAGCCTTGTATGGAAGTGAAATGTGGTTGATATGGAGTTAGGGAAAGAAGAGAATGGAAACTCTTAAAGTGTAGTGCTACAGAATAATGCTGAGAATTAGATAGGTAGATCTAGTAAATAATGGGGAGGTACTGAATTGGAGAAAATAGAAATTTGTGGTGCAATGTGTCTAGAACAAGGGATCGAAGGATAGGATACATCCTGAGGCATGAAACACTCATGTGTTTGTTTTGTGCGTGTACGTGTTTTGGGGGGGGGGGGGGGGGGTGTTGAAATTTTAGTAGGTTGCTGTAGTAATTCAGAGATCAGAAGTTTGCACAGGTTAGAGTAGCATGGAAAGCTGTATGAAAACACTCTTCAGACAGAAGACCACCCAATAACCACCTTAGTGAGATCATTTGTTTATTATTTTCTAAGAATGTTTGGAATTACATGTCCAAGTGTTTGTATGACATAATGTTTGGCTTTATTAAATACTTTTCCATTAGTAACCATGTCAAACACTTCACTAAGTCTGAACAAGCACCAAACATAAATAATTTTAATTTTCCTATGTATGGTTGCAGTTTTATCTGAAATTTTCTTCTTGGTATATGGAGTATGTAATTTCTACTAGCTCAAATAAGTAATTAAAAAAATAAATAAATAACAATATTTTGCAGCTAATTTTTTCAGGACGAGGCCCTCATAGCCAAGAGTAGTGCTTATTTACAATGTTATCTATTGTCTACTGTAATAGCATGATTGTTATCAAAGACCTTAATTACAAAGACTATAATCATACTCTTGCTTATACACAATCAATGTATGTACTTTCTCTAAGACAACAAATGCATAACAGCAGGCCCTAGTATATAATTGTTTAATCAAATGAAGTTAGCCAACACAATAAGACAGTCAGTCCACTGGGTTCAAAATTTTAAACATAGGTGCCATAGTATAACCAGTAGGCCTACAGTGACACTAGCATTTTTTTCATGTGTGTTTGTACTGGAATTCATGCTGACAATGTATACCACTGTTTGTTGAATGGGGCTGGCTGCATGATGTGTTTTCACATGTGGTGTGCTCCTAGACTGCTGCATTCGTGCAGACGAACATGATGGGGTGCATTTATTCTACATTTTTTTTCATGCTGTAGGCCACTTGGTACTGGCTGCACATCTGCAAAATGCATTGCATTTTATGGATCTGCCTGTAATCTGAGAAGTAAGCAGTACTGGGGGAAGTGGCCTCCCAGGAAAAATGGCAATACAGGATGAGTGAGAATCTGTTACCTGTCTAGCAGGGCAGTTACTTTGAGACTACGTTACTTTTGATCGCCAAGAAAGTTGTGGTTCTATGTAAACACTGCATAACGTTAGATAAGGCGGTATTAGAATTTGTGTTTATTTAAGTATAGCAGTTCAATTATCGCAGTAATTAGTCTACAAGGTGAATTTTGAATAAGTGGCTTGTTTGCAGTACTGTTACCTGTAACATCATGTCAGCAATATAACTCAAACTGTGACAGTAATAATGATGTAGCCAGAGAAGTGAGTAACTACAGATTTGGTATGCAAAATCACATATACAGCATACACATTACAAATTACATTAATTCCAGGTAAACCTTGTGGTAACATCTGTACATTGATGCACTCAGCACAATCCATACAGCACAAGTCCTTACTCTTGAACCTTTGAGTCTGACTTATAACTGGATGTGCACTTCTTCGCAGAAATTGGGCAACACTGACATAATTCATTGTAGTCAGCTGTCAAAATGGGTCCACTACATCTCATTGTTGAAGGTAATTTTTAAACAATATGAAGGTTAGATGAAATAAATTGTTCTGACTTCCTCGATTATACTCCATACGATGAGATATATTTTAATGGAAGTTGAGAGCAGACTACCACAGTTTGAGCTATATTATAAGCATTATGTCATAGGTAATTGTACCGGAAACTAAATGTGCATTCAAATTCATGTCAAAAACTGATTGTTGTTATAATATCATACATAAATAAATATAATTTTTAATAGTGCTTTACCTAAATTTATGCAGTGTAGACATGGAATTGTGAGAGTATTGTAGTCTCAAAGACCAGGAGTGAAAATGTTTACCTATTCATGTCCAGGACCTCTTAAAGTTACATCAAGGTTTTCTTCTGTGCTGATAGGTTTCCTCATGTGTGTATTCCTTTTAGAAATTCCATCTCTGACCATTCTCAAATGCATTTCAAATGAGTTAACAGACATCGTCTATGTAGTATTTGAATAACTTGTGTGGATTTGGCATCCATATGCTGTGTAGGAGCAAAAACTTTCCCATTGTTGACCTGTCACTTATTATAGGATGAACCCAGTATTTATTCTCATGTCTCCATTGCTGACACCTGTGGACAACTATCACAACGCATAATGCAAGGACTGCATTATTATTTAATCAAATTGTGCTTATGGTTGACATGTAACAAAGTAAACTTTGCTGAAGCTTGCACCAATTCTCTTGTAATTGGATTTCCCTGGGGTTCATACTGGATGAGAAAAGTACCAATATGGCCACCAGTGAAGGAGCCATGCTTGTTGCATGAAACAAGGGCCAACCAGCTTGTGGACTGTGGCCTAACCTTCCACCTCCGATTCTTTTAAGAATCAAATTCTCATGTGTAAAATAGCTTCAATGTCTGATTACTGTACAAATGATTTGATGAGTTAAATATTTGATGTGGTGTGAAGCATATGGAACCTTTATGGCTGAATATTCGAAACCATTATTATGTTGGTTTCATTAGGTTCAGATTATTTGCCCATAGACTAATGAAGAAGCCAAAACCAAAACTGTCAAAAAAAAGTGAGAACTGCTTTTTATGTTCATATGAGACCTTTTTGGGAAACAGTAAATAGTGTTAGTAGTAAAGAAATAATGAAGTAAGATGTCACACTTGATTGCTGAAATTTTGCTGCATGTGCAGTGAAAATGTGTAAGCAATAAACATTTTTCCTTATAATTTTGAGGTTTGGGAGGGAGAGGGAGTGGTGTCAGTAAGAAATAGTTCCAAAAATGTTTAAAATTACATGTAAAGTGTGTTGGTAGTGGCTAAGTGCTCTCATTCTCAAAAATTTGGTGAATATTGTCTGGATAATTTGAGTTATTGCCGATCTTAATATTTGAATTATTGTGTTAAATCTTTAATGTAAGATTGTACCTCTCAATGACTACATTTTAAATTTTTAAATTTAGTTACTAATTATATGAGATATTGGAAATAAATTTTTTCTGGCTGTGCAAGCTGTTAGTTAGGCAACCGGCAACTGGATATCGGTGACTGTTTTAGCCAATTTCTTTACATGGCATATTCACTTTTGTCTCTGCAGCCCGCCTACTATTAGCCTAGAGTTCTAGATGTATATAATATTTATGCTGATGCCATACGCTTTTGTTTACCAAAAATGTGTTATCATTAATCTAATTACCAAACCCATCACTGAAATATCCAATAAGCAAAATAGACTGACAGAAAGCAAACCGAAACACCAAAACGTAATTACTATAAAGTAATGAACATTTTGAGTACATTTGTCTAGGTAATATATTTATGTGATTAATATTAAAAAGTCACATGTTAATGTAAACACTAAATAATCCATTGAAAATTTGAAATGCTGGTAGAATACTAACTGGTGCAAGTATCAGAATGTTGAATGCAAATGTACATGCATTGTATTGTACAGGTGGTAAATGTCAGTTTGTGGGATGGAGTTCCATGCCTGTTGCACTTGACTGGCCAGTAGAGGGACAGTTAACGCTGTTTGTGGATGATGCTGGAGTTGTCATCTGATGATGTCCCAGATGTCCTCAACTCGAGGCAGATAAGGTGTTCGAGCAGGCTAAGGCAACATGCCGATACACTGTGGAGCATGTTGCATTACAACAGTAGTATGTGTGCGAGCATTATCCAGCAGGAAAACACCCCCTGGAATGCTGTTCATTGATGGCAGCATAACAGCTGAAATCATTAGGCTGACATATGGTTTTGCAGTCAGGATGTATGGGATACCTATGAGAGTGCTCCTGCTTTTGTATGAAATTACACCCCAGGCTATAACTCCAGGTGTACGTTCAATGTGTGCAGCTCGCAGGCAGGTTGGTTGCAGGCCCTCAACTGGCCACCTTCTAATGAATGCAGAGCCACCACTGGTGCTGGGACAGAAGCAGCTTTTATCAGAAAGCACATCAAACGTCCACCCTGCCCTCCAGTGAGCTCTCGCTTGACACCACTGAAGTCACAAATGACAGTGGTTGGGGGTCAGTGGAATGTGCACTAGAGGGCATCTGGCTCAGAGCTGTTCTTGAAGTAAGCGACTTGTAACAGTTTTTTGTGTCACTGTGGTACCAACTGCAGCTCAAATTGTTGCTACAAATGCAGTGTTCTGCACCAGAGCCATACATCTAAAATGACGGTCTTTCCTGTTAGTGCTGCAACGTGACCTGCTAGAGTCCAGTCTTCTTGTGACCATATGATCTCATGCCCAGTGGTGCCAGCAATCATGTGCAGTGGGCAGAAACAACATCCAGCTTCTCATAGCCCTATTACATCACCTTGATCAAATTCAGTGATGTATTGACAATGGCTTCTTTGTCACCGTAAAGGCATTCTTGAATGACATCAATGCATCACGTCCAATTTCACAGGTAATTAACGCTCATGACCGAACCAGGAAACATGATTTTCATCCTCACAATGGTGCTACTAGTGCCACTCTTATGCCACTGGCATGAAATTTGAATAGACATTACATTTCAGATGTAAAAACACAAACAAACTTTTTTTTATGTCTCACAACTTCTTCTTGGCATTGTGATAATTTTTCTCGTCAGTATACTCTTAGGTTGTAATAATTTTGATCCTCTTTTCTCTTTGTTAATTCTTTGATAAAATATTCTTTCTATTTTCTGTGTTTTTACAGCACACAAATCCTGGTTTTGTGATAAAAGTTCTGCAGAGAAATAAAGTTATAATGTTTGAACCATCATTTAATGCATTTAGTGAAGCTCTTCAGAATGTATATGATACAATGATTACTGCTGTCAGTACGCTTCCAAGACTGGAAGAAGAACTTTATGCAGACTGGGAAGGCAGAGAGTACCTAAAAGTAAGAAAAATAAATGTATTATAATGTTCAGAAATTGGTTGCTATTTTATAACAGTTAACAGACTTTAGCACTATTTCAGACTAAAACACATGTGGTTCAAAGTGTAATTGCCAAGAAACATCCAAGTACTGTCTTAAGTTAGAATAGCTCAGAGGAAGATACTTGTTTGTTCACGTAATAATATGTAGTTTTGTGCTGCAAGACATTTCACCATTGAAAATTCACACTATTTTCAGTTGAGTGTTGTTCCTGCATCTGTCTACATCTTCATCTACAAGTGTCATATAAAGAAAATAGAAATGATACTCTTTACCTTACTACATAAGTATTTGTCATAACATATTAGAGTGTTGTTTGCTTATGTGCTAAGTTTCAAATTGTTTGGCCAGTACATAGCAGCAGACAAGCAATTTACAACAGATATTTTTTAGCACTCCACCATAAAATACCAAGGACAAGATCTAACACAAAATTAAGGACACGTCTGAGACTGTGGAAGAATGGCATACATTATCAGTGGTAAATTGAAATGATGATGTAGAATAATTTAGAATATACTATCAGATAACTGTGTCGATCAGTTAGTAAGCATTTAAGATCTCCTGGCTACAAGCTGACCTAATACTGATGACAGTCCCATAAACAAGATGGAGACTAGTTATCAAGGTATTGTTTTAGTGACAGTGATCACCAAAAGTAAATGTTTATCAAGAAGATTAATAAATTAGTTTTGTTTCAGCAGGACAGACAAGCCAGTATCCTATCTAAGTAACAAACTGAGAAGATTTACTACTAGACACATCAATATTTACATTCCAGATAAACATGTATCACATAATATGATAGAAAGACACAACTTGGTTTGATCATACCATTTGGTGAACATTTCACTTCAAAAGTGAACTTAAGGAAATTGATTAACAACAATTCAAAACAACCCATATACACAAAAGAATGGTCTATGGCAATTCCCACAATCACCTAAAACATTTTATGAAGTACTTACTGGTGCATGGTAAAGACAATTAACAGATTTAAATCTTCTGTCATTTCTCTTACAGATCAGTCTGGTGTAAAAAGAGAAATAATAAACATAAATAGAATCTGAGTGCAGCTGTGCCAGTGCTTAATCACCGATCATGCTCAAACATGAGTTATTTTGAAATAAGTGCATGTGTACTGAAAACGAGTTGAAACTACTCAAACCAAGCAAGGTGACAGGCATTAAGTAATTCTGTTTAGAATTTATCGTTAATGTGCTACAAGTGTTTGGCAGTAATAGAATTACACTGAATATACTATGGAAGTGCCCCCCTTGCAAGACCATGATCATAAAGAATGTCTCACACAGTGAATGGTCCCACACGGCCAGGAAAAAGAGTGGGTTCCTTCCATTCAAAAGAAGGTGGAAAACAGACTGTTATGCATCTATATCACGAGTATGTGTCTGTTGTGTGTTCCATGTGCATATTTTAAACTCAAACATGCAAAAATACCTCAAAAACAAGAGAGGGAAGAAATTGCTCACAAGGAATGAACACAGGTACAGGAAACACCACTTTTGTGAAACACAGCTTGCTTTTTCACAGTGATATCTTACAAATAGTGGACATAAATCAACTCTGTATGAGAGTGTTGACTGATACTAATGGTACAACAATATGGAATATATTGTCAAATGTATTATCATCATGAAGAATTTTAAAGTAATAGATTCCAGTATGTGATACGGGACAGCAGCTGTTTAAAATAATTGAAACTAACATGAAGCATTCCCAAAGAATTTAAGTTTTGCTGGTGTTCTCACATGTCCTGCATTTGACAAATGTGTGGTGTGTGTGCATTGTAATTTATGTACTGGCTTTCACAGAAAGGTGTGTAATGAATGTAACAGTCATATTAATATCTTTTTTCCCTCTGAAGAAAGAAGCAGCCGTCTTGTGCTTATCTCTCGCGTTTCACCCTTTTCTTTAGTAACACTTAATACCCATTATTTTAAAATTTTACTCTTTGTAGTGAAGGTAGTAACTGACTACAAGCCTATTAAAATAATCTGAAAAACTGTGAGGTGCATTCAAGTTCTAAGGCCTCCGATTTTTTTTCTCCGGACTGGAAAGAGATAGAAACATGCGCATTGTTTTAAAATGAGGCTGCGTTCATTGTCAATACGTCCCAGAGATGGCAGCACCGTATGGCAGATGGAATTTTACCGCTAGCGGCGAGAATGAGAACTGTTTTAAATACTTAAAATGGTGACGTTTTCCTTACTTGAACATCGTGCAATCATTCGTTTTCTGAATTTGCGTGGTGTGAAACCAATTGAAATTCATTGACAGTTGAAGGAGACATGTGGTTATGGATGTGTCGAAAGTGCATTCGTGGGTGCGACAGTTTAATGAAGGCAGAACATCATGTGACAACAAACCGAAACAACCTCGGGCTTGCACAAGCCAGTCCGACGACATGATCGAGAAAGTGGAGAGAATTGTTTTGGGGGATCGCCGAATGACTGTTGAACAGATCACCTCCAGAGTTGGCATTTCTGTGGGTCCTGTGCACACAATCCTGCATGACAACCTGAAAATACGAAAAGTGTCATCCAGGTGGGTGCCACGAATGCTGACGGATGACCACATGGCTGCCCATGTGGCATGTTGACGCGCAATGACAGCATGAATGGGACTTTCTTTTCAGCGGTTGTGACAATGGATGAGACGTGGATGCCATTTTTCAATCCAGAAACAAAGCACCAGTCAACTCAATGGAAGCACACAGATTCACTGCCACCAAAAAATTTTCGGGTAACCGCCAGTGCTGAAAAAATGATGGTGTCCATGTTCTGGGACAGCGAGGGCGTAATCCTTACCCATTGCGTTCCAAAGGGCACTATGGTAACAGGTGCACCCTACGAAAATGTTTTGAAGAACAAATTACTTCCTGCACTGCAACAAAAATGTCCGGGAAGGGCTGCGCGTGTGCTGTTTCACCAAGACAACACACCCGCACATCGAGCTAACGTTTTTTTTTTTTTGGTCATCAGTCTACTGACTGGTTTGATGCGGCCCGCCACGAATTCCTTTCCTGTGCTAACCTCTTCATCTCAGAGTAGCACTTGCAACCTACGTCATAAATTATTTGCTTGACGTATTCCAATCTCTGTCTTCCTCTACAGTTTTTGCCCTCTACAGCTCCCTCTAGTACCATGGACGTCATTCCCTCATGTCTTAGCAGATGTCCTATCATCCTGGCCCTTCTCCTTATCAGTGTTTTCCACATATTCCTTTCCTCTCCGATTCTGCGTAGAACCTCCTCATTCCGTACCTTATCAGTCCACCTAATTTTCAACATTCGTCTATAGCACCACATCTCAAATGCTTCGATTCTCTTCTGTTCCGGTTTTCCCACAGTCCATGTTTCACTACCATACAATGCTGTACTCCAGATGTGCATCCTCAGAAATTTCTTCCTCAAATTAAGGCTGGTATTTGATATTAGTAGACTGCTCTTGGCCAGAAATGCCTTTTTTGCCATAGCGAGTCTGCTTTCGATGTCCTCCTTGCTCCGTCCGTCATTGTTTATTTTACTGCCTAGGTAGCAGAATTCCTTAACTTCATTGACTTCGTGACCATCAATTCTGATGTTAAGTTTCTCACTGTTCTCATTTCTACTACTTCTCATTACCTTCGTCTTTCTCTGATTTACTCTCAAACCATACTGTGTACTCATTAGACTGTTCATTCCGTTCAGCAGACCATTTAATTCTTCTTCACTTTCACTCAGGATAGCAATGTCATCAGCGAATCGTATCATTGATATCCTTTCACCTTGTATTTTAATTCCACTCCTGAACCTTTCTTTTATTTCCATCATTGCTTCCTCGATGTACAGATTGAAGAGTAGGGGCAAAAGGCTACAGCCTTGTCTTACACCCTTCTTAATATGAGCACTTCGTTCTTGATCGTCCACTCTTATTTATCCCTCTTGGTTGTCGTACATATTGTATATGACCCGTCTTTCCCTATAGCTTACCCCTACTTTTTTTGAGAATCTCGAACAGCTTGCACCATTTTATATTGTCAAACGCATTTTCCAAGTCGACAAATCCTATGAAAGTGTCTTGATTTTTCTTTAGCCTTGCTTCCATTATTAGCCTCTCTCGTCCCTTTACTTTTCCTAAAGCCAAACTGATCGTCACCTAGCGCATTCTCAATTTTCTTTTCCATTCTTCTGTATATTATTCTTGTAAGCAGCTTCGATGCATGAGCTGTTAAGCTGATTGTGCGATAATTCTTGCACTTGTCAGCCCTTGCCATCTTCGGAATTGTGTGGATGATGCTTTTCCAAAAGTCAGATGGTATATCGCCAGACTCATATATTCTACACACCAACGTGAATAGTCGTTTTGTTGCCACTTCCCCCAATGATTTTAGAAATTCTGATGGTATGTTTTCTATCCCTTCTGCCTTATTTGACCGTAAGTCCTCCAAAGCTCTTTTAAATTCCGATTCTAATACTGGATCCCCTATCTCTTCTAAATTGACTTCTGTTTCTTCTTCTATCACATCAGACAAATCTTCACCCTCATAGAGGCTTTCAATGTATTCTTTCCACCTATCTGCTCTCTACTCTGTATTTAACAGTGAAATTCCCATTGCACTCTTAATGTTACCACCGTTGCTTTTAATGTCACCAAAGGTTGATTTGACTTTCCTGTATGCTGAGTCTGTCCTTCCGACAATCATATCTTTTTCGATGTCTTCACATTTTTCCTGCAGCCATTTCGTCTTAGCTTCCCTGCACTTCCTATTTATTTCATTCCTCAGCGACTTGTATTTCTGTATTCCTGATTTTCCCAGAACATGTTTGTACTTCCTCCTTTCATCAATCAACTGAAGTATTTCTTCTGTTACCCATGGTTTCTTCGCAGCTACCTTCTTTGTACCTATGTTTTCCTTCCCAAATTCTATGATGGCTCTTTTTAGAGATGTCCATTCCTCTTCAACTGTACTGCCTACTGTGCTATTCCTTATTGCTGTATCTATAGCGTTAGAGAACTTCAAACGTATCTCATCATTCCTTAGTACTTCCGTATCCCACTTCTTTGCGTATTGATTCTTCCTGACTAATGTCTTGAACTTCAGCCTACTCTTCATCACTACTATATTGTGATCTGAGTCTATATCTGCTCCTGGGTATGCCTTACAATCCAGTATCTGATTTCAGAATGTCTGTCTGACCATGATGTAATCTAATTGAAATCTTCCCGTATCTCCCAGCCTTTTCCAAGTATACCTCCTCCTCTTGTGATTCTTGAACAGGGTATTCGCTATTACTAGCTGAAACTTGTTACAGAGCTGAATTAGTCTTTCTCCTCTTTCATTCCTTGCCCCAAGCCCATATGCTCCTGTAACCTTTTCTTCTACTCCTTCCCCTACAACTGCATTCCAGTCGCCCATGACTATTAGATTTTCGTCCCCCTTTACATACTGCATTACCCTTTCAATATCCTCATACACTTTCTCTATCTGTTCATCTTCAGCTTGCGACGTCGGCATGTATACCTGAACTATCGTTGTCGGTGTTGGTCTGCTGTCTATTCTGATTAGAACAACCCAGTCACTGAACTGTTCACAGTAACACACCCTCTGCCCTACCTTCCTGTTCATAACGAATCCTACACCTGTTATACCATTTTCTGCTGCTGTTGATATTACCCGATACTCGTCTGACCAGAAATCCTTGTCTTCCTTCCACTTCACTTCACTGACTCCTACTATATCTAGATTGAGCCTTTGCATTTCCCTTTTCTGATTTTCTAGTTTCCCTACCACGTTCAAGCTTCTGACATTGCACGCCCCGACTCGTAGAACATTATCCTTTCGTTGATTATTGATTGCTAATGTTACGCAACAGTTTCTTCGTGATAACAACTTTGAAGTGATTCCTCATGCTCCCTACTCACCTGACCTGGCTCCTAGTGACTTTTGGCTTTTTCCAACAATGAAAGACACTCTCCGTGGCCGCACATTCACCAGCTGTGCTGCTATTGCCTCAGCGATTTTCCAGTGGTCAAAACAGACTCCTAAAGAAACCTTCGCCGCTGCCATGGAATCATAGCGTCAGCGTTGGGAAAAATGTGTACGTCTGCAGGGCGATTACATCGAGAAGTAATGCCAGTTTCATCGATTTCGGATGAGTAGTTAATTAGAAAAAAAATCGGAGGCCTTACAACTTGAATGCACCTCGTAAGATAAGAACCACATGTGTGTGCACTTAACAAGTTATGTATATTTCTCATGAGAAATTTTACTGATCCAATTCATCTCAACCTTTTTCCTTCTAACAGCTGTTAAATTCAAATATCTGTAATACATAACACTTGCAAGGACTACCAGGTATCATGATTAGTTTGATTGGAATGATTGTGCCCACTGACCGTGATGCCCAATCCAGGACAGAAAGAAGGTCTGCATCGGTCGTAATATCATCTATCTAGATCTACAGTGCAATAAAAATGACAGATGACGTAACAACCAATGCTGACATTTCTGACGACTACCAGATATCCAATCACATAGTTACGTCATCTTTAAAAAAATTAAAAAAGTACATGAAAATAATAATGCGCTGCTCTATAACAATAAAGGAAGCTCCTGTATGGAAAAATATGTAAAATGAGGGAAAAGCAACCACTCACATACATCAGACTGATGCAAGGTGCTCATAAACATTATTCGTAGTACCTTTGGAGTCCTTGCTCTTTCTCTAGTGAAAGCACACAAATTCATACATACATTCACACAGACTCCTAAATGTTAACTCTTGCAGTCCTGGTGAGACTGGTTATTGAGAGCACTTGCCTCAACAGATGGTGTTTGGAAGGGAGGGGGGTAGGGGAGAATGAATGAGGCAAGGAGGAGTAGCAGTTCAGTGTGAGGCAGGTCTTTTGACAGATGACTCAGTGGCTGCACAACAAGACAAAAGAAGTTCAGAGGGGAGAATATATTAAGAGAGAGAGCGAGAGGGGGGGGGGGAGGGGGAGGACAGGGGAAAAGAGAGGAGAGGAAAGAAGAGAAAGGTGGAAATGAAGAGAGAGAGAAAGGCAGATGGGTGGGAAAGGGAGGAGGAAGAGAGAGAGAGGGGGGGATGTGCATGTGTTGGTTGGGAGGGGAGGGGGCAAGGAATGAATGGAGGAGTGGTGTGGATAAAAGATGAAAGGTAAGGTGAGGTAGCAGGAAACATGTTAGTGAAGGTTTAGGCCAGAGGGATTGTAAGGGGTGCAGAATATGCTGCAGAGGCAATTTCCACCTGCATAGTTCAGAGAAACTTGCACAGGAAGAAAGCATCCAAATGGCTTGTGCAGTAAATCAGCTATTCAAGTTATGTTGTTGTGAGCATTCTGCCTTTTCCCACCACTCTTCCTCTCCTCCCCTCTCTGCATGTAGGCATTCTCCCCACCCCCTCCCCCCCTCTCTACTCCAGTTCATCCGCTCCCTCCCACACTTCCACCCCTCGCCCATTTTCTCTCACTTCCCTTTCTTCCTCTTCATTTCCACCTCCCTCTGCCCCCTCCCCCACCAATCAACCTCTCCCTCTCTCTTTCTCTTACATACTGTATACTCTCTGAACACCTTTCATCTTGTCGTGCAGCTCCTGAGTCACTTGTCAAAAGACCTCGATCACACTATCCTGCTAACCCATCCTCGCCTCATGTGGCCTGTCATTCCACTTACCCACCACCCAGGCAGCTGCTCTCAATAATCAATAATCAGTCCAACACTACTGCAGAGGAGCTTGTTTGAGTATCTGTGTGATTGTATGTGTGAATGTGTGTACTTTACTAGAAAAAGAGCAAGAGCTCAATAGGTAGTGTGAACACTGTTCCCTGTTACATGTTTCTGAGTGACATATATCAGCCTACTATAGGTGAGTGGTTTCTGTTCCCTTATTTTGCGTATAATGTCATGCTGGAATATAATTCCATGCTAAAATGAGAATAGTGGAATAATGTATTTCTGAAAAATTATTGGTCAGATGTGGGAATTGATTATATTAGTATTATGGACTGTGGCAAAAGTAACATTGCAGCAGTCTGAAAGTTGGACATTAAATATTTGTTACAAAAAACTTCACCTCACTTGAGAAGATAATAGTGAAACAGATAGTGCCAATATTAGGAGTAAACGACAAAGAATACACAAGAAAAATTAAAATTTAACTGGCTTATGGGGCATTATATGTGTATAAATCTCATCTTTCATTGCAGAAGCAAATATGACAGCCTTTCTAAACTATAACTATGCAAATCTCCAGCATTTGTCATAGTTCTTAATGAATTTACTACAAAATTACAAAGAGGCAGAACGTCAGCCAGTATTTTGAGCAGTCAAAATTTTAGGATTTCCAATAGACACATTTAAATTGGGGGGGGGGGGGGGGGGAACCATTCCTTACTTTTGCGATTATCAGTTCCATCCATAGCAAGGAAATAATGCTAGGTTGAAAGTTAGAGAGGAGGGGCATGTCACTTAGACCCCAGAATGGAAGGGACACAGCTTTTTGGTGACAAGAGGAAACAAAGATAGACGGGGGGGGGGGGGGGGGGGGGGGCTCAGACAGATTAGACAATCACTGATAATAGATAAGCAATGTATCAGCTTCAGTCTAGAGATGATATAAGAACAGATTGAGAATTATAGATAGATAGAGGAAGAGAATTAATAAGTGAAATGGATAATGCACTTAAACACTAAAAAGAAATCAGAGAAATAAAAGAGAGATAGAGACAGAGAAATTCTTTTACACTTGAATAAGCTCAGTTGCTCTTACCTTTCTGACCATTTCACAAGCAGTTCTCAGAGCAGGACACAGCTCAGAAGACGAGGTCTTCTCGCTAACAATATGAATAATTTATGGTATCATGAGAAACTGAATACTGTGTCTATAATGTTGAGTATCACAGCAGCTTTTGACACTGATTACAAAGGCAGAATTATATTCAAGCTCCTGAAGTTATCATAACTGTATGCTTTCTAATAAACAAATCTAGGTATTCAAGATGAATTTGATCAGTAAATTGAGAAAACTGCAAAACTGGCTGTGACAAGGCTTTATATTAGCCCCCTTTTATTCAGCTTTACCTTTCACTACATAACCACGAAACATTTTACCTGAGTTGATCATTTGTGTGAAAATCTTTTAAGTACAGTGCCAGTTTCTCAGCCATACTGTTGTCACTGGAAGAGACTTAAGTCATCTAACGCTAGATTGGGAAAACTACAGTTTTTATGTGATATGTGTGTTCCTGCAAAACATTACCGAATGATTTGTCTGAAAACTACCTAGAACATATTGTTTGGAGGCCCACTCATGATGGAAATGTATGAGAGATAAGGCCAAAAAATATACCTGATGTCTTTGAGTATGTCCCTTTTGAAACTAGTATCAGTGACCATGAGACAGTGTAGCAACTGTGATTATAGAAATTCACGTGGCAACCAAAAGAGATAGGAAGATTTACATGTTCACTGAACTAGGTAAAGAGGCAGTAATGTTGTGTTGCAAAGAGGAAATAAAAATAATCAAACAATGGAAAATCCAAGATGGAATATAACAATATTATGACAGTCTTTTCGTTGTGCCTATCTGCAATTCAGCGTCTCTGCTACATAGGAAATTTTGGATGAGGACATATAGAAGGATTGTGGATCAAGTTTAAAAGAAATTGTTGGCCATACACAGGGTATATATGTATCTGCTAGAACAATTCACAATGGGAGGATCCACTCAGGTACACAGTAGCTGTAAAGAAACCTCTAAAGAAACAGTGATTACTGCATAATAAGTGTAAAACAGAGCATAGAGCTATAAATAGAGAAATGCTAAATGAAACACATTGGACTGTCAAGAGGGCAATGCATGAAGCTTTCAATAGCTACACCCATAGAATATTGGGCACAAAATGTAGTGTCCATGCGCTAATGAGTGGCATTGGAAATGAAATTGGAGGTATCAGAGGGAAAACAGACATGATGAATTCTTTTTCAAATGTTTAAAGGAAGATTCAGGAATAATGCCCCAGGTTACTACTCACACCATTCCAGAGATTTGTTACACAGATATTAATGTCAATGGCATTGAGAAATAGCTAAATCACTAAAATTAAACAAGGCTTCAGAACTTGATGGATTATCTGTGAGATTATGTACTGAATTTTTGGCATAGATGTTTGTATTTCAAGAAGTATTTGTTGCACTCTCATCACAGGAAATTCACATACACAGTCTGGCAGCAGTCTGAAGCAAAGTCCTGGGGCAGCACTCACATGTTAGTCTGTAAGGCAGTCTGCAGCAGAGTCACACAGCAACCATTCATTAGCCCACAGACTGCTAACTGTACTCCTGCCTCACCAGTGCCCTCTTGTGTTATTGTTGTCTGTCTCTAGAGATAGTTTCATATTTACAGCATCTGTTACCAACTGGGACACACAAGAGTTAGCTCCCATTTTAATCTGAATGTACTGTAGATACCTGGAACAAAAACTGTTTCCAGTGATTGGAAGAAAGCACAGGTGATACCTGCTTGTAAGAATGATCTCAGATGTGATCCACAAAGCTACTGTCCTCTCTCATTGACAGTCATCTGTTGTAGATTTCTAGATAATATTCTGAGCTCAAAAATAATGAGGTGTATGGAAAACAATGACCTTCCCCATGCCATTCAGAATGGATTCCAGGAACATCACTCATGCAAAACCCAACTTGCACATGACATCCTGAATGCCATGGATCAACTCAAATAGATGAATGCGTAGTCTTGATTTCTGAAAAGCATTTTACTCAGTAAGACACAAACATTACAAAGAGTACAAGGTTATTATAAATGATTGAAGCTTTGCACACATAGAAAAACACAAAAAGTTTTTTTTTGTTGACATATTGCAAGTTCACCATATTGTGCCCCCTACTGAATCTGTAGATACAAAATCAATAATTGAGTTCATCCCATATTTAGTGTAGCATACCCCTACCAGTATGTTCAGAGGTACTTTCGATGTGAGCTTGCAGTTGTGGTAGGTTTGTTGATAGAGTAGATGTATGCACTGAATCGTTCACATAACCTCCCCCCCCCTCCTCCCCTCCTCCTCACCCACCCACACCCGTACACCCCACAAAAAACCCAGATTGGCACATTTTGCCTGTTCACTGTGCTATTCACAAAAAATGTTGCTCCATCATTGAAGATGAGTTTCTCACAATACCCACCCTCTTAATAAGCTTTTGCAACTGTGCCATAAATTCAGAGTGCCTAACTTCGTCATTGGGAGGCTTGTAGAAATTGCAAGTGGTAAGACTTCAGCTTCAATTGTTTATTTGAGATGTTCCTAACAGTTGGCTGTGGTAAGTTCAGCTGTCCGCTTGCTGTGTTTGTTGACTTCTGTGGCTATATGCAAAACTTGCCCACATGCTATGTGAAACTTTCCCACACACAGTCAACCATTTCTTCACTTGACCTGTTGATTTCCCTTAGCTGAGACGCCTTGAAGCTGTAAACTGCACATATCATTGCCAAATGGAGTTGGCAATTGGTGGATACTTGTTGAACTTCATTCTGAAGTGTTCTTGCACTGTTATGGCAGACTGATGTGAATCCCTATCAGGCATATCATCTGTTTTCATGGCACTTTCAGCCATCTTCCCTAACTGCTCACATCTGTGCTTTTGTGGCAGAAATCTGAAGTGCCACTGCAACAATACAAAACTTTTTGAGGTTTTCTTCATGAGTATTGTGTTTTGTGACAATGCCCTCTATGTCATTGTAGGTACAGCAAATTTATGGAATCACTTCAGTCACTTATAATGACCTTATACAATTATATTTGGTATCAAATAAAATTTGTAACTGAATTGAGGATTTCTTGATAAGGGAGACACTTGTCATGTGTTATTTTGGATGGATGTTTATCAACAGAAATATAATCAGCATATTATAAGATGTAAGTTGCTAATCACCATATAGCAGAGATGCTGAGTCACAGATACGCACGACAAAAATACTTTCACAATTACAGCTTTCAGCCATTGGCCTTCATCGACAATACACACACACACACACACACACACACACACACACACACACACACACACACACACACTCTGCAAACACAACTCACACACACGACTGCAGTTTCAGGCAACAGAAACCACACTGCGAACAGCAGCACCAGTGCATGATGGGAGTGGCTACTGGGTGGGGGTGAGGAGGAGGCTGGGGTGGGGGAGGGGAGAGATAGTATGGTAGGGGTGGTGGACAGCTAAGTCCTATAAGTTAGATGGAGGGCAGGGAAGATGTGGGAAGTAACAGAAGAGGAGATAAATAAAAAGATTGGGTGTGGTGGTGGAATGACGGCTGTGTAGTGCCTGAATGGGAACAGGGAAGGGGCTGTATGGGTGAGGAAAGTGACTAACAACGAAGGTTTAGGCCAGGAGGGTTATGGGAATGTAGGATGTATTGCAGGGGAAGTTCCCACCTGCGCAATTAGAAAAGATGGTGTTGGTGGGAAGGATCATTATGGCACAGACTGTGAAGCAGTAATTGAAAATGAAGGCTATCATTTTGGCAGTGTGTTCAGCAAAAGGGTGGTCCACTTATTTCTTGGCCACAGTTTGTTTGTGGCCATTCATGCAGAAGACAGGTTGTTGGTAGTCATGCCTACATATAATGCACCACACTGGCTGCAGTTTAGCTTGTAGATCACATGACTAGTTTCACAGGTAGCTCTTCCTTTGATGGGATAGGTGATGTTAGTGACAGGACTGGAGTAAGTGGTGGTGGGAGAATGTGTGGGACAGGTCTTGCATCTAGGTCTATTACAGCGGTGTGAGCCATGAGTCAAGGGGTTGGGAGCAGGGGTTGTGAAAGGACGGACAAGTATACTGAGCAGATTTGGAGAATGGCGGAATACTACTGTGGGAGGGTTGGGAAGGATAGTGGACAGGACATTTCTCATTTCAGGGCACAATGAGAGGTAATAGAAACCCTGGCAGAGAATATAATTCAGTTGCTCCAGTCATGGGTGGTACTGAGTTACGAGGGGAGTGCTCCTCTGTGGCCAGATGGTGGGACTTTGGGAGGTTTAGGAAGCCTGGAAAGATAAGGCACAGGAGATTTGTTCTTGTACAAGGGTGGGAGTATAATTATGGCCAGTGATTGCTTCAGTGAGGTCTATGGTATATTTTGAGAAGGACTGCTCATCAGTGCAGATGCAGTGACCACGGGTGGCTAGGATATGTGGAAGGGACTTCTTGCATGGAACAGGTGGGGACTGTCGAAGTGGATGTATTCTTGGTGGTTAGTTGGTTTGTTATGGGTGGAGGTACTGATGTAGCCATCTTTGAGGTGGAGGTCAAGATCTAGGAAGATGGCTTGTTGGGTTGATTAGGACTAGGTGAAGCGAATGGGGAGAAGTTGGTGAGGTTCTGGAGGAATGTGGATAGGCGTCCTCACCTTCAATCCAGATAGCAAACATGTCATCAGTGAATCTGAACCAGGTGAAGGGTTTAGGATTCTGGGTTTTTAGGAAGGATTCCTCTAGATGGCATGATTAGGTTTGTCATACAATGGTGCCATGTGTGTTCTCATAGCCATACCCCGGATTCATTTGTAGGTAATGCCTTCAAAGGAGAAGTAATTGATGGTGAGAATATAGTTGGTCATGGTGACTAGGAAGAAGGTAATCCGTTGGGCATTGGGAAAGGTAGAGTTCAATAGGAGTAAGTGCATGGGCATGCATTAGGAATGATAGTGTACAGGGAGGTGGCATAAATTGTGATGATCGGGGCACCATGTAGTAAAGGATCAGGAACAGTGAAGAGTCAGTGGAGAAAATGGTTAGTATCTATTATATAGGAGGTTAGGTTCCAGGTAATAGGTGGTAGGTGTTGGTCTACGAGAGCAGAAATTCTCTCAGTGGGGGCTCAGTAACTGGCCACAATGGGGCAACCTGTGTGGTTAGGTTTATAGACTTTAGGTAGCATGTTGAAGGTAGTAGTGCGGGGAGTGGTTGGGGTGAGTAGAGAGATGGACTCTGGGTAGAGGTTCTGGGATGGGCCTAAGGATTTGAGTAGTGACTGGAGATCCTGTTGGATTACTGGAATGGGCTCACTGTGGCAAGGTTTGTAGGTGGAAGTATCTGACAGCTGGTGGAGTCCTTCTGCTAGGTAATCCTTGCAGTTCAAAACAACAGTGGTGGAGGCTTTGTTGGCAGGTAGGATTATAAGGTCAGGATCAGTTTTTAGATGATGGACTGTGGTTCTTTCAGTGGCTTTAAGGTTAGTCTGCATGTTGAGGGATTTGGGGAATGATGGTGAGGCAAGGTTTGAGGTTAAGAAATTCTGGAAAGTTGACAGGGGGTTTGGGGGCAGTGGGGATGGATCACGGTTGGATGGAGGAGTGAACTGAGCTAGGCAAGGTTCAGTACTGCTCTTTGGTTGAGTCTGATTGGTAGGGTTGGTGGTGAAAAGTGTTTCCACTGTAGGGACCGGGAGAAGGAAAGAAGGTCTTCAACAAGTCTTGAATTTGGGAGTGGGGCAAAAGGTGAGGCCTTTGGAAAGGACTGATATTTCTGTGGGGCTAAGGCTTCTGGAGGAAAGGTTCATGACTGTGTTGCAGGTCTGTTGAGATTCTATTTCCTGTGTGGTGGTGAGAGGGAGTTTCGTAGGGTGGGGTAAGTGTAGTAGGTTGTGAGACAGGGTTTGTCAGCTATGAGGGAATGGTGGAGGTTTGGAGGTTGTTGTAGAGGTGGTGGAAAGTGGTACTCTGAGGCAGGAGGAGGAAGTAAGCAGGATGGAGTGCCTTTTGAAATGGTGTTATGCATGTTGCTCAAGTTCCTGCAGGGCAAGAGTTTCAATGTGTGTTATGGGTTCCAGGAATTTGGGATTTCATAGCAGGAGAATATTGCAAATAGAGAGAAGGTACTGCAAGGAGGTATGAGCTTGGTTGACATTGTGTTGCAGGGCTATGTTAGTGAGGGCTAAGGAATGGCGGAATTTGAACAGGTGGAGGGCATTGTGGAAGGAAGGTAATTTGATGGTAAGGCCATTAGGGTGGATTCCATGAGCCAAGCAACCATGTGGGACTGGAATCTGGCTAGATATAAGAAAACTTTTCTGTGTTGACGCAGATGGAAGGATCAAGGATCCATGGTGGTGGAAAAACGCGAAAAATTGCGTAGAAAAGGATGAAATGGATGAAAAACGTGGAAACAAGATGAAATCTGAAGGAGATGACAACAGCTAAATGCGGAAAATCACTAAAATTGGTGAGAAGTCACAAGGATCAAAGTAAGGAATAACTCATAAAAGATATATATTACAGTGGGTATCAGGTCTGAGTGAGGATAAGTGTGAAAAAGGGGGACGGCAGATGTGACTGGATGGTGGAATTAGTGGATGTGAGCTGGGATGGAATGGATAAAATGTGGGGAGGGTGGGGAGGGGTTTGTAGGATGAGATACAGTATCATGTGGCACCAGAAAGGTGCAGGAGTTAACATGAAAAAATATGGGAAATGACGCAGGGAGAGTCATCAACTTCAAAGTATAGGATTAATTATTTTGGCGGGAGTAACGTGGGACATAAGATGCTGTACAAACAATCAGTGCAGCCTTGTAGCGGTCTGTTGTGTTTAGCCGAGACAGTTGATACGGTGTGGTTCGTAACTAGAGCATGCAGTATGGTTTGTAAGGCAACAACAGAAACACAGGAAAGAAGAGAAATAGGATGGATATTAAATATAGTGATGCAAAATAAAATAGTAACAAAGGAGAACAGCACTGGGTTAGGATCAAAGAAAAGTCGTCAGGCAAAAATCAAACCATGGAAAATCCAGGATTGAATGTAACTAAATTATGAGAAGGAAAGCTGCTACTCACCATATAGCGGAGATGCTGAGTGGCAGATAGGCACAAAAAAATACTTTCACAATTAAAGCTTTCGGTCACTGGCCTTCGTCAACACACACACACACACACACACACACACACACACTCAAATGCAACTCGCACACATGCATATATGTGTCTATCCAACACCTGCTTCGACAGTGGCCACCCATTCCATACCAAGAAGTCCCTTCCGTACAGCCTAGCCACCCGTGGTCATCGCATCTGAAGTGACGAGCAGTCCCTCTCAAAATGTACTGAGGGTCTGACTGAAGCCTTCACTGACCGTAATTATTGTCCCAAACTTGTACAAAAACAAATCTCCCATGCCTTATCTTTCCAGTCTCCCACCGCCTCCCAAAGTCCACCGTCTGGCCTCAGAGGGGCATCCCCTCATACCTCAGTACCACCCAGGACTGGAGCAACTGATTTACATTCTCTGACAGGGTTTCAATTACCTCTCATCGTGCCCTAAATGAGAAATGTCCTGCCCACTATCCTTCCCACCCCTCACACAGTGGTATTCCACTGTCCACCGAACCTACACAGTATACTCATCCATCCTTACACAACCCCTGCTCGCAATCCCTTACCTCATGGCTCATACCCCTGTAATAGATCTTGTAGCGAACTTGATAAATTATTTTGTGACATCAGACACCATGAAAATTACCGATCAGGTCACCCCACTTTGGCTGTCATATATGAAATGACAAGCAGATGACTGATGAGATTGTCCCACGTTAGGAGCCAACAATTAACTGATACTTATAATTAAATGAAATCAAAAACAAGTGGTATGAAACTAGGGTATTCATGTATGGATGTAAAAGATTGCTTATATGATCAAACCATGAAAGAAATGTATTTATTTTTGTGCTGTTTACACAAACCAAAACAAAATTACAAATCCCAGGGCTGATTTGACTGGGCATGGACACAGTTATTAGGGGGAAGGAGGAGGGAACAAATCATCTCACCATTCTTCATTATCAATTTTTGTACACTGCTGTCAACAGTAGGCACTGCATCGGTACTGCACGTCACCTTGGAGCTGTGCTGTGCAAGGCAGCTGCACTCATCAGCAACTGCGGCGATGCAGTGGGTCCCAGGTACGATCTCCATGTTGTCTGCCCATTATTGGTTGTGTGGCAGAAGCTGTGCTATCACAGTGTTGCAAGGCAGATGTGGGGGATGGATGGAGGAGCGCCCATGTCATCTAGCTTCCGTGGTGCCTCCCATGACTCCCCTCTTGCTTCTCATCCATCTCTCAGCTCAACTCTTCTTTGAAATATTCTTCCTTTCAGTGCTGTCATTGGCAGGGGAAAGTTTCAGTGCAGCCCAATGACAGATCGCCGTTTCATCGCCATGCCTCTCTGTGTGGGATGGAAATTTCCTACCTGACCTGGGCTGGCATGTACCTCAAGAACTGGCATCTTTCTCATGATTCATATTCTTAAGATGTTTTCCAGCATTCTGAGGCTGTTGGGAGAGCAGCTACACAACACTTCTTTATAACCACTGTCTCTGTGTGAGGCATGGGCAGATTCATGTTTGGGCTCAGTCTCAAAAACTGCTGGCGTCTGTGATTTATGAGGAATGTTCTCACTATCGAGAAAAACATATTCTGAAGAACGCTGACTTCTTTCACAAGTCTCCATGCACCAATGCCCTGTGGTTTGTGTACGCTCCTCAAGTGCCCATGGGTTGGTGGACACGTCGGCACATTCCTGCATTCTAAGGCAGGTAAAATGACTGCCGCCAGGCCAGAAGAACTCAGATGTTTCCATGCATAACGTTCTTAGCATTCCATCCTAATGGCTGCAGGTGTCCATCAGTTCTCGGCATGCTTCTCCTCTTCGGCCGCTCACGGCGCGTTAGCAAAAGTGACCACACTTGGACATATTACACAGCTCCTTGTCATGACTCTTAAACTTCTGATACAGAAGGTTGAAAGACGAGGCAAAGTGGCCCATCTATGTTCACTTGACCCGACACACACACACACTTCTAAAGAAAAATGAAATCTTCACTCTCTACCTGTGAAATCAGTCATGTGGTCTACAAGCTAAGCTGCAACCACTGTGCTACATTCTATGTAGTCATGACAACCAAAAAGCTGTCTGTCCACATGAATGGTTACCAATAAACTGTGAACAAGAATCAAGTTGACCACCCTGTTGCTGAACATGTTCCCAAATATGATATCCTTCATTTCAATGACTGCTTCATAGCCTGTGCCGTATGGATCCTTCTCACCAAACTCAGCTTTTCTGAATTGCGCAGGTGGGAACTTTAACTATCCTCACCCATCTAGCTCCTTCCCTGTTCCCATTCAGGCACTATACAGCCGTAATTCCACCACCACACACAATCTTTTTATTTCTCTCTTTTTCCACTACTTCCCACATCTTCCCTGCCCTCTGTCTAACTTGGCAACAATTCACTGTCCAACACCCCTACCATACTATCTCTCCCCTCCCGCACCCCAGCCTTCTCATTACCCCCACCCAGTCACTACTCCCATCATGCACTGGTGCTGCTGTTCGCAGTGTGGTTTCTGTTGCCTGAAGCTGCAGTTGTGTGTATGAGTTGCATTTGTGTGAGTGTGTGTGTGCGCGCGCGTATGTGTGTATATTGTTGATGAAGGCCAATGGCTGAAAGCTTTAATTGTGAAAGTCTTTTTGCTGTGTGTATCTGCGACTCTGCATCTCCGCTACATGGTGAGTAGCAACTTCCCTTCTCATAATACTGTTATATTCAATCCTGGATTTTTGATTGTTTGAAGTAGAATCAGCTTCAGGCATGCTGCAGGGAAGTGTGTTGGTACCCTTTTTGTTCATGTTGTGTATTAATGACCTGTCTGGCAATAGTAACATAAAACTTATGCAGCTGATGCAGTCATCTGTAATGAATTCTATCAGGAAAGAGACACATGGATTTAGTCACAATTGCATATGTTATGAAAGTGATGCAAAGATGACAACTTGTTTTAATTGTTCAGAATTGTAAAATAGTGCTCTTAAAAAAAGTAATATCCTATGATTCCAATATTAATGAGGTTCAATTACAATCAATTAGGTGATACAAATATTGGGTGTAATAATTTGTAGGGTTATGAAATAGAATTATCACGTAGATTAAATTCTATGTAAGGCCAGTGCCAGACTTTGGTTATTTGATGGGATACTGAGAAAATGCAGTCTGTCTACAAAAGAGACTGATTATAGTCACTCATGCATAGTATAGGGTTCCAGTCTAAGACCTGTATGGTAATTGTGATGAGCAGGGTGGAGTGAGGAGGCTCTTTTCATGGTCGAGAACATCAAGAAAACATTACTCACAGTGAAACATTTATCAATCAAAAATACAGCTCAATCAGGTGAGTGGTGTGCAGACACGTCAACTGTAGTGGGTGTGTATTGCTTAGCAGTAGTTGCTGTGTCAGTGGAAGGCTTGTGTGACTTTCAATGCACTGTGTCAGACAGCAGCCTGTGCCAGGTGATCCCAAAGGTACTCACATTGAGGACGTGTGCCCAGGACAATCACCTTCCAGCCCAGCCTTTAGTATTTGTTGTCATGTAGAGTTCGGCCTGCAATCTCCAGTTAGGAGGCAGGTGGCAGCAGCATCAGTGTCAGCTGTAGGAGTGGGTGAACAGCAGCAGTGACTCTCTTTCACATTGACAGATGGTGTGCAGCTTCTTCACCATGCTGCTCAAGCTTTTAGTAGGCCAGCAGCATGATGGCAGTCACTGCACACCTTCAGTGATGACTGGGAAGGTGGCACTGCAGCTTGCTGTAGCAAAGTCCTTCCAGCAAGACTTGAGACTCCGTAGATGTTTATAGACAGTTAGGATGCAAAGAGTCAACTGATGTAGCCTGCCCTGTACCATGAGGCAGCTGCAGCTGAGAGTGAGAATAAGAAAGGTGTATTATTTATGCTGGCGCTTTGTGTATGCTCTGCTGCAGTCGGGGGTTGCACCAACATCATGTATGCTAGTTTTCTCATGTGGACAGCTCTCCTAATGGCTTCAGACTTTTATAACTTTGTCTTTCATACATTCATTTCTGCTTCAACAGTGGCTGAATATTTTCTGTCGTGTTATAACTGGGCTTTCTTGTGACACTATGCTCTGTCCCCAGTACGATGCTACTCGTCTGTTGCCATGATGTCATGGTGGTTCTCTTGTGGACAGGTGTGCTTGGCCAGTCTCACTTGTCGCAGTCGCTTCGCTGTTCACCTTGGCTTGCTCAGCATTTTTTCCTAGCTAGCGGTTTGCCAATTATTGACTGAGGCGGCTTACTTCTGGTGTCACCAATGAATAACTTAAATTGGAACTGTTGTGTCTGACTTCTTGGACACTTGAGGTGGCTATTAATAATTCAGTTAATTAGAACACTCTGAATAAGTATTACTTTATCAACTACAACAAAACTTATGTTTGCTCACCAGGCTCAGGGGTAACTATGAGACTGCACACATGGACTTGCGGTTCGGGACACACTAAATGAGCCATCATTGCTGAGTGGCAAATTCATACAATTCAGAACAGCCATACCGTGGTTTCACTACAGTCAATAGAAAACACAAGTTCATAGACACTTGTTGATATAATGCTGATAGCGTTGGCACATAGGCACAGTTCATGGGAGTTGGAAGTCTCTTCACTCCTCGACAGTTGACACAAGCTCTGTCATGGCAACTAGGCAGCACAACAATGTTACTCTG
Organism: Schistocerca piceifrons; assembly: GCF_021461385.2. Lineage (NCBI taxonomy): Eukaryota > Metazoa > Arthropoda > Insecta > Orthoptera > Acrididae > Schistocerca > Schistocerca piceifrons. Next base: position 991,417,174 of record NC_060139.1, read on the forward strand.
ACAGGAACTTCCTAGAAGTGGGCAAGATGTGACCGCAAACAAAATTGCAGTCCTGGCTTCTGGTGATACTATTTCCATACAGAGGCACAGCAGTGGTGCCTTGGAAATACGGAAGGCATGACTTCCTCCTAGCTCCTCATCAATGCCTCGTGTTACCACTTTGGTGTGCAGTATCTCTGTGGTGGTCAATAATTCTTGTGCCAATGTTAGTAGTTGATGGCACTGCATTCCCCCTCCCCTCCCAAACATCTGTCCCAACGTTAGATATGAAGATGGGACATGACAGCAGGGGGGACCACCAATGCAATTGCGGAAGTAGGTGCAGACAAGATGACAGGCCATTAGAGATGATATCTGGGTCCTCCAGGGCATCCAACTGAGTTACTGGGTACGAATATAATATAGCTGTGTCATGGGCTGCCAGCATGACTGTGATGTTGGTGGCAGCACAAGATCAACGTCCATGGGCGTCTCCCACTGTAGAGATAACAGTGCTGCCAGAAGCAATGACTGCAACTGTGACATTGGCTGCTGCATGTCCTGGTTGTATGCTGAATCTGTGAACGGAAAGGGAGTGGCAGAATCTCCCAAGTGGATTGGCTGAAGCTGGGTCTGATGCTGCCTCTTCAACCCTGTCAGACTGTGGATGATGTAAACACATGAAAGATCACTGCTCATCAAGGCTGAAACTGTAACTCAGAAGGAGGGTCATAAGGTCTCTGCAGCAGACATAGCAAATGGAGCAGAGTCTTGTGGCATCAATCATGCAGGAGCTCTGCTGGTGAACTGTGACCTATTATCTGGCACTATAATCTCAGGTTAGCATTCAGTGCAGAAGATCGACGTAAGAGATGATACTGTGCTGACTGATGTAGTAGATTTCAGAATGATGAAGGGGCACTTGTTACATGTACTGACAACCAATAGCTCAACAGAATCTATAAGCAGGCATTGCCAAAGTCCATCAGAATGTGGGCACTCAAAGTACTGTTGATGGGGGACCAGATTGATACTCTGCACACATGGCCTCTGTTTGTGCAGCCATTCCTGGTCAAGTACAAAGGCACTTCTCCAACTGCTTTGTGTGTGCAATATCCCAATGTTGTTAGTGCAAGAACCGAAGAACTTCCTACTGAGGGGCCATGACACTTGCATTGCCTTTTTTGGTGTGCATCAAGAGAACACTCATCTATGCAGAGATGGCACACTGATGAGCAAAGTAGCAGTGAACCACCGGGTGGTGGATCTCCTTCAGACTCTGCAGCCACCCACAACAAAGGAACTTGAGCACCATCTGCAGTGCCAGGTCCGATGCCGTTTCCTGCACCACACAGTTAAAGGTGACCAGAAAATCTTCCAAAAGCCAGATTTCTTCTGAATCATGTGATGACAGGAGTCCTCAGAGGGGTCAAATGCAATATTGGAGCCAAAAGGAAGCCTTGAAAGGAGGTCACTGTTGGAGTCTTTGACAGTGGGCTGAAATGCCAAATTGTACCGATAATTGGACAAGAGAAGGGCCCACCTTTGCATCTTCTGCACTATATGAGCTGGGAGGACCTGAACAGAGCCATCAGTGGTCTCTGTTCTGTAACTAGAAATAAGTGTTGGCTGTGTAGGCACTGATGGAAGTGTGTGACCTCATAAAGGATAGCCAACACCTTCTTTTCAAGTTGGCTGTAGTTGCATTGGGCCTTGGTTAATGTCTTTGACACAAACACAGTTGGCCTGTCATTGGAGCCCACTCGGTGTGACAACATTGCACCACTGCTGTAAATAAGGCATCTCATGCAAGAATGACAGGTTTGCTGGGATCAAAGTGAGCAAACACTGATTACTTAGTATACATCTATCAGCTGCTGGAAAATGGACTGACATTCAGCTGACCATATGAATGAAATACCCTTGTGATGCAACCGACTTAGAGTTGCCATCATCTGAGTGGCATTTGGGGTAAAATGGATGTAATAGGTTAGCTTTCCCATTACAGCTTGAAATTCTGATACATTGGTTGGCACAGGTAAGTCAGGAATGGCCACTAAGTGTGACTGTGATGGATAGATGCCGTGCGCATTAATCACGTGGCCCAGATACTTAATTTCAATGAAAAAGAAGGAACACTTAGAATGGTTACATGTCAGTCTCGCTGTGGACAACATTTGAAACAATGCCTCTAAATTTTATAAGCATACAACTAGAGACTGCTATAGCATCTAAACAGTTAGGACAAGAAGATACTTGCATCGTCAATTGGTCAAGGTACCTTTGGAAAGTAGCTGGGGCAGAAGTGCTTCTGAATGGAAGTTGCAGAAACTGGCGTAATTGCTTGTGTGTGTTGATCACAAAAATCTTCTTTGACTCTTCATCTAAAGGCAGTTGCAAGTAGGCCTCCAGGAGATCAATTTTTGAAAAGAAATAACCATGACGTAATTTGTCTATCCTGTTGTTAGGGTGGGGCAGTGGAAGAGAATCAACAACAGTTTATTAGTTGACAGTGGATTTGAAATCTGCAGAGTCTCCACCTGCTTGACTGTTTAGCTAGGACTGCCAGGGTGATCCCCATTGGCTGGCTGACACTGGTTTGATGACATCACTGTCCTGCAACCATGGCAACTCTGTGGTGGCCCGGTCCCCTAATGCGTAAGGGTCAGTATGAGCACAAAAAAACTTGGGCTGCATATTGTCTGACAAGTGGGCCTTGAACCCTTTTGTCTTGTCTAAACTACCATAGAACAGAATTGCACTTGTCAGATAATGCATTAATATTGGCCAGAAAAACAGATGGATTAATTTGTAACACCTTTCTATGAACTGACAGACCAAAAAGGTCAAAACTATCTATGCCAAAACTAGACTTGCAGGAGTACAACACACAAAATAACACTGTTTTAGTAGTACCGTGGTACTGCGCACTGCAAAGCCCTGGAATAGGTTGTCCATTGTATGCTGACAGTGGGTTAAGTGATTGAGCTATGTGATTGCTGAAGCTGTGCACTGCCTAACCATTCATACATAGTGTAGTTGAACAGTAGCACCAGTATCTAACTGGAAATTAAGATACTTGTTGAACACACACTACTGAATGTACAACATATTGGATTGGTGATTGATAAGTTCAGAGTTTGTATCCTGGAAATCTGGCAAAATAACAACAGGATCGGTGGACTGCTGTGCAGCAGACACAATATAGGCATCATTAGAATCACTGTCTGACTTAGAATTTGAAAGCTGCCTAACACCATCTGTACTTAAGCATACCAACTGTATGTGGCCTTGTTTGCCACATGGGAAATCCTTGACCTTGCAGCATGGGCACTTTGCCCTATATTGTATTCGAAAGTGAAGACAAGACTTCTGTGTTTGTGAATGCTGTGCTGCAGTTAATTGAAAATCAAGTCCTGTGACTCAGTATTTGACAATACTGTACTGAGGTCAGAGTTTGGATGTTTTGTTATGGGAGCATGAATACGGGTATCAGACTTGTTCTGAGTACCCATGTAGCTCATCATAACATCACTGTAACTTAACCCTCATGTACACTGAAAGTGACGTTGCCTAGTAAGGCCATGAAGTGTTGATACCCATTGTTTGAAGGATTGTCCTGGCTGCTGTTTTAATCTGAAAAACTTATAATAAGCAGTTGCTACACGCACTTGTGATTAAAATGATTTGACCATTTAGCATCTAACTCGTCATAGGGGACCTCATGAGGTTGGTGATCTGAAAACAGTTTTGTTGCCAACCAGAATACATCCAAGTTTACAATGGAGAGAAAATGGTAAATATGTTGGTTCCCTGTTATGCTGTAGGTGCTGAAATAAGCCATCAGATGCGCAACATATCACCCTAGTCTTCACTTTGCCTCATAAACTCTCTGAATTTAGGAGCTTGAACTGTTTGTTGAGTTGTTTCCAATTGAACAGGCTGGGGTGGCAGTCATCATGCTGCTGTTATTTCTTGCAGTGCCTGTAATAGATGTCCAGTCCTTTGTCCCCGCAATTTTATACCTTGCATTAAAGACACATCCAGAAGGGACATCATGAACACTCAATATACATTGGTTGGAACATAAATAGTGCCAACACTGCTGTGGAGACACTATGCAATGGAATCTACTATTGTCACTGATAGCACACGTTGTTGACATATGTACCTTACCTCCGAGCAAATGGACTCGCCTGTCCCATGTCACCGGTGTGCGTACAATCGAGGGAAACACTGTCACTTGTGAGCGAGTGGTCTTATGTAACAGTGTCACTATGTTTTTGAAACAGGAACAATGGAGCTAGATCAAGATTGAATGTGCCAGAGGTCATATGCATGACAGTGTCATCATGCATTGCCATACAGAATAGTGGTACGTTGGGTAAAGGTCTTAAATGAAGGTCGGCAAACTGTGGCAGGCATGCATTGGGCAGGCTGTCCTAGCGTCTCTGAAGAAGAACTGCATGCTGTTGCCACGTTAGTGGACAGTGATTGACTCTATACAATTCGTGAGCTCGCTCACGAAACCAGATTAATGCATACGACAGTGTTTTGCATCCTGAAGGAACTCTTGGGCACGTGAAAAATTGCATCACAATGGGTTCCGCATGACTTGACGGAAATGCAGAAATGGAGCATTATGTCGAGTTGGAGCTCTATGAGTGCAAAGGAGAGGCTTTCTTACGCCATATCATAACACTGGATGAGACACAGGCCTCATTGTATGAGCCAAAACTGAAACGCCAATCCAACGAATGGCGTCATTATGGGTTGCCGTGAAAGTTGAAAGAGTGTCAGAGCCCCAGTATGGTGAAAGTTATGGTGAGTCTCGTGTATGACTGTGATGGTGTTATCATAACGCATTATGTTCCTCCATGACAGACAGTCAATGCACAGCATTGCTGTTCATTTTTGGAGCTTCACCTGTGACCAGCTTTGCAAAAGAAGTGGTGACACTTTCTGTGCAACCCACCCATCATTTTGCTCGACAATGTGTTGGTGCATACAGCGCAAGCTGTGGCTGCTCTGTTTGGTCGATGGGACTGGGAGGTACTGTACCATCCACCATACTCCCCAGACTAAAGTCCTTGTTACTTTGATTTGATTTTGAAGCTGAAGGAACCATTTCGTGGCATTTACTTCAGAACTGTTGCAGAAATTCGACATGCAGTAGGCCACTCCATTTGCACTATTGACAGAGCATGCCCTGCTAATGGTATACTGTGCCTTCCACATCGCTGGCAAAGGGTTCTACACAATGCTGGTGACTACCTTGAAGGACAGTGACAGGTGCAAACATGTCACTGTTATGTATCAGTTGTGAATAAATAGTTGCCACTATTTAAGTTCTAACCCTCATAACAACACACACAAACAGAAAAATAGCACTGCTACAAGAGAGAGTTTGTTACACAATATGCTGCAATTACCTAATTGCAAGCTCTATCCTTGGTGTCATTTTACTTGTTGTGTCTGACCTCTTGGACACTGAGGTATCAAGTAATAATTCAGCTAATTAGAACTCTCTGAATAATTTGTACTTTATTAATTACAACAAAACTTACATTTTGCTTCCTAGACTCAGCTGTAGGTATGAGACTGCACATGAAGATTTGTTGATCGGAACTCACTAAATGAGCCACAATTACTGAGTGGCGAATTATAGAAGTTCAGAACGGCCATACTGTGGCTTCACTACAGTCACTAGAAAACACAAATCATAGACACTTGTGGACACTGTTTGAATAGTGTTGGCACATAAGCACAGTTCACAGGAGTTGGAAGTCTCTTCACTCCCCGATGGTTGTCACAAACTGTGTCACAGCAACTTGGATGCACAACAGCATTACTCTGATAGGAACTTCCTAGAAGTGGGCAGGATCTGACCTCAAACAGAACTGCCTTCCTGGCCTCTGGTGACATATTTCAGGACAGAGACATTGTGGTGGTGCTTCAGAACTACAAGAGGCACAGCTTCTTCCTAGCATCTCATTGGTGACTCGTGATACCAGTTTGGTGTGCAGTATCTCTGTGGTGCTCAATACTTCTTGCACTGCTCTTGATACTCAAAAACATTGCGGGAACAGTCTCATAGATAATTTTATGGGTAAAGCAAACCAAAGACGGAGATTTAAATCATTAACTTTCTCATCTGATTGCAAAAATATTCTATTGACACCCAACTACTTAGGAATGAATGATAATTGTGATAAAATAAGAGAAATCAGAACTCACGTAGAAAAATTCAAGTGCTCCTTTTTCCTCTGTGACATTGATAACTGAAATGGTAGAGAAATAGCTTGAAGATGGTTTGATAAACCCTCTGCCAGGCACTTAACTGTGAATTGCAGAGTAATTGTGTAGATGTAACAAATGTTAGCTTGCAAGACTATTCCTGGGTGAAATACTTTTCCTTCCTTTCAAAAAATTCACTTCAAATATTTCTACTTAGGGTATCTCTGTAATGGTCTTATCATCCACATTTTACAGTAACATTTAAAAATAATTTAATTTTTCTTCTACACTCACTGAACTGAATCACTTGATATCATGGATTGAGCTTCATTTCTTATATTCTATGTCCAAACTCATCGAGTTTGATCTTTATTGTACCTTGATCTTTATTGAAGCTATTTCTTACTCACTGATACAAATTATATTTAAATACAAATTTATCTAACATCTTACACATACTCTCTTACTTTTTCTTAACTTTATTTGTGAACCAACCAACGGATATCTGTTGCACAGCTAATCTGACTAATGTATTGACTTCCCCTAGATTACACAAATCTCAATCAGAACTATTACAACACTGATGATGTCACACTTACAGATGTGATACTATGATGTTGCCTATAATGATACTCCTATATGTGCCAGAGCATTCACTCTGCTGTATTTCTCTCTTTCTGTTTTACTGCGTAGGACGCATGGGTTTAGAGTATTATTCAGGAAGGTTAAAAGTTTTGGATAGGCACCATTTCTAGCAGCTTCTCAGGTCAGTACAATGTAGGTTGTGTTTACTTAGGTGTGTTTGTACCAGGACTATACCTGGTAGATGGTAAATGAAATGTCGTGTTTGCTATGTCACAAGCCATACTACATGCTATTTATTAATACTACACTGTTCTGTAATTCCATTCTAGCCATGCCCTTTGGTTTTCCATGTTTGTAAGAATTTACATTTACCATTTCTGGCAATAATAATATATATAGTGAGACGGAAGGATTCATGATTGCAATACAGGATCAAACTATAAACACCAGATATTACAGCAAGCATATTATTAAAGATCCCAATACCACAACGGATAAATGCAGACTTTGCAAACAACAAATAGAAACAGTAGATCACATAACAAGCGGATGTACAATACTAGCAAATACAGAATACCTCAGAAGACATGGCAATGTAGCAAAAATAATACATCAACAGCTTGCCTTACAACATAAACTAATAAAACAACACATTCCCACATACAAGTATGCACCACAAAGTGTACTGGAGAATGATGAAAACAAATTATGCTGGAGCAGAACCATTAGAACAGATAAAACAACACCACATAACAAACCTGACATCATACTCACCAATAAAAAGAAGAAATTAACACAACTAATCGAAATATCCATACCCAATACAACAAATATACAAAAGAAAACAGGAGAAAAAATTGAAAATACATCCAACTGGCTGAGGAAGTCAAGGACATGTGGCATCGGGATAAAGTTGACATTATACCAATTATACTATGAACTACAGGAGTCATACCACACAATATCCACCAGTACATCAACGCAATACAGCTACATCCAAACTTATATATACAACTACAGAAATCTGTAATTATTTATATATGTTCAATTACCCGAAAGTTCCTAAATGCAATGTAACATATACCGTACAGTTAAAAGGAAGTCACGCTTGATCAAGGTCCACGTCACTTTCCATTTTTAACCAGACATAACGTCTGAGAAAGGAAAGAAATAATAATAAATGAGTAGACCCAATGTGTGCCTGCTCTCTGGAAATGTGGCTGCAGCATTAACACTTCCATTTAACATTCACTCACTTCAGCTTGTCTGAGGATGACCTTTACTTTGCATATTCATATGCCAGTTTGTATCATTGTACTCAGGTGGATCATAATGCTTTTCATCTGACATCCCCGTAAGTCTTCAAGCAATATCAGGGTCTAGCTTCTCTTTGCTCTGTAATTCCTTAGTTTGTACCTGTACCCATTTATTTGCAGCTTCCCACTTCATTCCTCCAGGATCCACTTTGCATTTTGCCACCTGCGGAAAGGAACCGTTATCATTACTTCTCCCTCCAGCAAAAGATCAGGTTAACTGTACAAAACTATAGAACCCTCATATACAGAAGTAATATTGAGTCTATTCGTGAATAGAAGTTGTGAACTAAGAATGAAAAGTAAATAAACATCCCAAACATGCTGTGAATAGAACAACAACAAGAAGTTATAAAACTCCTATTTATCCTAGATAAAAGAAACACAGTGAAATATAACAAAACATGCAAATTTTTTCACAGCATCAGTTCCAAGTTTTAGTTTAATCACTTGGAAAGGCGAAAGCATTTGTCCCCTATGTATTATCTCGTATGGTGAACAGCATGTGGCTTGTGGAATTGTATGCATTGGTCACACAACTAAGGAACACACCCCAGTTTTCATGATTACTATTACAGGGTGTATACACTCCAGGAGAACTGGGAAATCTGGGAAAAACCCGGGAATTTTTTTATCCAGGAAAAACGAATTTTCTAGAATTCCACAAATTTTCATCATTTTAGTGTTTGGTTAAGTTTTTAATTTTGACTGGTAAGAACTGATAAACAGCAAAATGTGTCAAAGACCTTATGATAAAGACTATGGAATACTTCATAAGAGCAAATTGCTTCTGATGAGTGTGATGTCACAACCGTTTACATTAAGTTCATTTTGAGCAGTTGCCAGTGGGGTCATATGTATTCGCAGTTGAGCTGCGTGTGTGCAGTGCCTTCTCCCAATTCTGGCTACTTGAAGTGTGGCTGCAGCAGTAGCAAGAAGCAGTCATGCTACACAGAAAAATTTTTCTGGCATGGGTTTTAATGGGGAGGGGACAGTGCCCTGTGTGTACGTTTAGTGATTTTGCTGTTTCCTGATGTGCTGTTTCTTCTTCTTTTACAGTTCACATGTCAAATGAAAACAAAATGGATTTCTGTGGGTGGGAGCTATCAAGTGAATTAAAATACATTCACATAATTACGGAAGGCTGTTGTTAGTTTCAGTTTTCTGATTTGATTTTATTTCCACATTTTTGGCAGTCAAGCGTTAATTGTCTTGCACAACACTGAAGTTATTTTTGTTGGTTTGCTAAATAAATTTAACTTTTACTACTCTTTCCTGCAAATGAAGTCAATTTATAAGAAACAAAGTGTTTCATGCAACACTGTTGACTAGTTTCAACTGTTCACTGAATTTCAAGTGCACATGTTCATCTTCTGGCACCTATGGCATTATGCCATAACAAAGAAACAAACATGAGACAATACAGTACTGGTACTCCAAGAAAATTTGCATCCTGAAAAGCACACTGAAAAGCTTAATATCATGTTGTGGCCTACTTCATTGTGAATCTGGACATATGAATCTCTCCTTTAAGCCGAATTATGCACTTTAGTATGGTTTACGAAATTCCTATGCTCTTGGAGTATCCTCTGATGTCCTCTTTCTTTTATGATGTCATGTAAGATCTCTTAATGCTACATGTGTACAAATATGTGTGCTTCCTACATCATCATAGCTGCCCACATGCTGTAATGTCTATTTTCTGGTGCTCTCTGGCAGCTGCTGAAATGAACTCATGTCTTGGAGGTCGTGGGAAAATATTGCGAATGGTTCTTCAAAAAGCGTTATTTTCAGAAGAAATTTTCTTTTATGCAAGATGAACTATGTTATGTGTGATAATGTGCAATGAATTTCTGAAATCACAGAGCATTTCACTATCATTTAAGACTTAAAACTTTCAGGACGAAGCACTTAGAATAATTTTGATCTCAGAAGACCAGACATCAATGTCATTGTTTAAAATTTTATTGGCACATTTGTGTGATGTATCTTAAAGTGTAACACGCACTAAAAGTACCAATGTTACTTGTGAAAGCTTGTCTTTTCTTGTAGCTTATTAATCTTCAAGACCAGTATTATATGTGAAAACTTAGCTTTTCTTGTAGCTATATTATGTACATTAACTTAAAGCATTAACTTTTCCTATTTGTGTGTTCACACTTCTTAACAGTGATACTGCTGTTGGCTTACTACATCATGTGTCCTATGCTCTGAATGTCAGCTGTGATTGGCTGATGAGATCACATGATATGAGCTATGATTGGCCTACAATAGCGCATTGCAATCTCTGTTTCAGTGCTTCGGAAACTAACGTGCTGTGTTTGGTGGAATTCGAATTTTGGCTTACAATAGCGCATTGCAATCTCTGTCTCAATGCTTCAGAAACTAACGTGCTGTATTCGGTGGAATTCAAATTTATACTTTCGTAATATGAAAATATGAAGTGTACATGTTGCTGCACATCAAGGATCTTTCCAAAACATCTTTTTTTCCCCCTCTCCTTGCCAAGTTTCGTTTTGTGAAGTGCCAGGAAGTTCTTGCTGGTGTACAAAACCTTTACCATTCAAACGATTGATGTTTTTATAGCTCAGAGGGAAAGTACATTGTCAATTATCATGAAAAAAGTGCATTTTCACATTGGAAAAAGTGTATTTTCATGTGGGAAAAAGTGCTTTTTTAACTGGGAGATCCAGGAAAACTCCTGGACTTTTTTTCTTGTCTGTGTATACACCCTGTATTAAGATCATAGCTCAATATCATCAAAATTGTACAGTGAACTCATCCTGTTCTCTCATTGGCTTGAGAATGGAAGGGGCTTGTCCACAACTTGCAGATGTGGAAAAGAGTACACAATTGCTTCATCAGGTATTACATAAAATTAGTGCCCTAATCTGTGATTATGGTATGTAGGACACCAAATGTGTGAAACCAATTGTTCACCATTGTTTGCGCAACTGTACTTGCGTATTTGACAGGGAGTACAATCATCGTGATATATCATGAGAAAAGGTCTATTATGGTCAATGTGTATATATTTGCTGTTGGTGTCCTATTAAGAGGACCTAAAATATCCATTCCCAGCAATTGAAACAGTTGAGATAACTGGTAGTCTTTGTAATGGAATCGGTTAGTGGCTGAGATGAGCCCATTGCATACATAGTACACATAGTACACATATATTGATCGACATCTCCTTTTGTTGTCCTCCACCAAAATTTCTCGAAAGCGCATCTAACAGTTGTGTTTCACCCACTGTGGCCTGACAACACCTGGACATGTACTTGTTTCAAAACTTCATCATCCTGCATAATAACCCATCATAGTTGATGAACTGTCATTGCTACTTGAATAATTGACCATCTACGTCACCTGACTGGGCCTTTTACCACTCAACAATGCTTCTGCCCAGTGCTTGCAGAGCAGCAATTTTGGCATACAATCTGTTTTGATATGCCTCTTTTTGTGGCTTGTGAACTACTTTGTAATCAAATTTGCTCGATCACAAGACCCACCTTATCAATCTGCTGGAAGAATCCATTAATCCTCATAACCATTTTAATTTGGAATGATCCCTCACTGCTTTGAACTTTTGGCCGTATGAATAATAGCAAAAGTAAGAGATACCATAGATAACTGCCAACATTTCCTTCTGAGTCATGAAATAATTTTCCTCTGCTTTGTTCAGCTGTTGGGACATGTGTGCTACAGGATATTCTCTGTTACTTATATTCTGACTAAGCACTTTATTGCTTGCATCACAAGACAGAATGAATTAATTTTCAGAGTTTGGAAATATCAAAACTGGGCCTGATGTCAACACTTGTTTCAAAGTATTGAATAGTGTTTGACATTCAGTAGACCATTCAAATTTTTCGCCTTTCGTAACAGACAATTCAAAGGTTTGGCAATTTCAGCAAAGTTCTTTACAAATTTATAGTAATAATTACAGAGACCTACAAAAGATTGCAATAGTTTAATTGTTAACAGCGGCGAGAAGCTCCGAGCTTCTAAGATTAAGCATGCATGGGTACTCGCTTGTTCCTGACTTATTACGTGCCCAAGATAATTTACCCTTGTTGCTACAAAATTACACTTATCAATGCTGAGTGTTAGCCACACTGTCATCAGTCTTGAACACTTACTCCAACCATTGTATAAGCTTCTTCATGTTCTTTGTGAAGACTACAATGTCATCAAGATACACCATACATTGCCTCAGCTTCAGTCCTCTGAGTAATCCATCAAATAATCTTTGAAAAGTGGTGGATGCATTCTGATTCACTGTGTCCATTGTGTTCCATGCTGAAAAGCCTTGCACTGTTTTGCTTATGATAGTGCCGGTGAAGACCATCAGCCAGATTATTAAATGTTGAGGCCTTACACGGGGTCTTATGATACATAATGTACATTTTCATGTTGCCTATTAACCACAGTTTAGCCACATTCAAGGCTACTTCTTCTGACAGTTTTTCCAATTTGTCAGCAGATTTCATATCAGTAATAAAGTACATCTACATCTACATCTACATGGATACTCTGCAAATCACATTTAAGTGCCTGGCAGAGGGTTCATCGAACCACCTGCACAATTCTCCATTATTCTAATTTCATATAGCGCGCAGAAACAGTGAACACCTATATCTTTCCGTACAAAATCTGATTTCCCTTATTTTATCGTGATGATCGTTTCTCCCTAGGTAGGTTGGTGTCAACAAAATATTTTCGCATTCGGAGGAGAAAGTTGGTGATTGGAATTTCGTGAGAAGATTCCGTCGCAACGAAAAACGCCTTTCTTTTAATGACGTCCAGTCTTAAATTCCGGAACATTTCAGTGCCACTCTCTCCCATATTTCGCGCTAATACAAAACGTGCTGCCTTTCTTTGAACTTTTTTGATGTACTCCGTCAGTCCTATCTGGTAATGATCCCACACCGCGCAGCAGTATTCTAAAAGAGGATGGACAAGTGTAGTGTAGGCAGTCTCCTTAGTAGATCTGTTACATTTTCTAAGTGTGCTGCCAATAAAACGCAGTCTTTGGTTAGCCTTCCCCACAACATTTTCTGTGTGTTCCTTCCAATTTAAATTGTTCATAATTGTAATACCTAGATATTTAATTGAATTTACGGCTTTTAGATTAGACTGATTTATCATGTAACCGAAGTTTAACGCGTTCCTTTTATCACTCATGTGGATGACCTCACATTTTTCGTTACTCGGGGTCAACTGCTAATTTTGGCACCATTCAGATATCTTTTCTAAATCGTTTTGCAGTTTGTTTTGATCTTCTGATGACTTTATTAGTCGATAAACAACAGCATCATCTGCAAACAACCGAAGATGGCTGCTCAGATTGCTGCTCAGAAGTAGATACATCCTCAGTTGCATTTCCTGAAAATGGCGGTGTAAAGTTAGCTGCTGTGTGATCAACAGATGGTGGGGCAGGTACTCTCAACACAGTTTTGTTCTCTCCCAAATCAGACAGTACTTGCCCTCCAGGAGCTTCCTATTTCTCTAATGCCTCATTTTCCTGCTATATCTCTAAGAATTTGGCTATTTGTCCCTTCAGGGCATCCACCATTTCGATCACAGTTGCTGCCTGTGTTTATGACATTTGTGTAAACCTCATCTGCTGTTATACAATAAAAATACAGAAACGGTACATCTAATAAATAAAAAAGAACAAACAGTACCCAATCTTTCCACTGTCATGGTCCAGCGCTACTCTGTTCTGTGTTGTGTCTTCTGACCAAGCCTTCAACATGTCCTGAATGTGACTGGCATGGCATGAACACATGACAAGTCATGCCTGGATAAACGCCAATACAGGCATTTCACTTGCTCGAGTAAATTTCCGTAGTACTACCACAAAACAAAGACAAACCTGCAGGTTATTGCAGCCTAAGAATCAACACTTTTATATGCTTTTGAGGTCCTTACATTCAACATGGACACAGCCAAAGACACAAAAAGAAGCCCAACAAATATCCATCACTCACTGCACCATATCATAAGGAACTGTTATCTGTAGCTGTTGATCTTACAACAGAGCTGTGCAGATAATGCCAGCTGCTGCTGCTGTAAACGTTTGAGTGTGGCACCAAGTGAAAATGTCTCTACCGCTGGCAGCCACTCACTGGCCCCTGATGTAGCAGTGTCAGCCACTCCTGATGTCAGATATGGGGGCCAAGATGGTCCCAAGCAAGGTGCAATGATCTATTCATCTGCAATGAAACATTTATCATTCAAAAGTACAGGATTGTCTTCCACAGGCACTGGCAGCTCAGTCAGGTGAGCGGTGTGTGGATCCAGTCAGCAGTAGTGGATGCATGTTGCTTGGCAGTAGAGCTATGTTGATAGAAAGCTCGTTGGCAGCTGTTACATCTTAGCCCAGTTGATGGCTCCCTCTACTGAGCATACCATGCCCTTTGTTTTGGATAGCATGACACAGTTTCTTTAAGATATCACAATATTTGTCTGCATTGACCTCAAGATAAAAATCTCGACAAACAAAACAGCCTGCCTATACCAAAAAACAGTAAACGTGGTTTTCCAGGCTGAAATTGTTCGCTGGAACTTCAGTTTCTTGGGGAAGGTTGAATGCTTCCATTCTAAGGACTGTTGTTTTGATTCCAGTGTAATGTGTGCAACCCACATTTTGTCACCATTGGCAGTTTGGTTTGAAATTTTATTCCCTTTGATACAATACCTCTTGAGGAAAGTCATTTCATGGCTATACAATTGGTTCTGTGCAACACAGTTATCATTTTTGGAACCCAGTCTGCACACACTGTAAGCATTTTGCCACAGTTTCATACAGAACACTTCTTCAATTGTGAGGAAAGACTTTAGATAAAGGAAATCATGTAGCATCTGTCGTTTAGAATTTTTTTGTCGACTTTCGACACCATGCCATCAATAATGACAGACAGTTGCCAACTTTGTTTCTCATTGCGCACATTTTTAAGGCCATCTTTAAATAGACTATACCATTTCCGAACCATTCCAATGCTCATAGTGTTTCTCCATAGACTTCACTAATCTGGCAATGAATTTAGGCAGCTGTGTTGTTTCTTGCATTTGACAAACAAATAAGAATTTGTTTTTCACAATTGGGATCATTCTAGTCATCTGAGGCATATTAAACACAAACCTTCATATATTTTCAATACCTCCTCTTCGTTCTATTTATTATGGGTCCCATACACTTAAGCAATATTCTACAGGGTGAGGCAGTGAAACGGCACGATTTCGATAGTGGTTGTCGGGCGCGGAGGGGGGTTGCGAGAGTGGGGGAAGTGACCTTGGGCGTCTAGAGTGGTGGAAGTTTCAGTAGCCATGGAGCGTTGGTCGAGTGCGCAACGTGCATATGCCGTAAAGGCATATTACAAAAACGCGGATAGTGTGGTTGGTGCTCAACGTGCCTTTCGTCGTGAATTCAACCTGCCGCCACGGGCTCCCGTGCCATCAAGGAAAGCCATTCTCCTTTGGGTTAAAACCTTTGAAGCTACTGCTAGCACAACAAAGAAAAGAGGCGGCAGCACAAAAACAATCCGGACACCCGAGAACATTAATCGTGTGCGCGAAGCGTTGGGACGAAGTCCGCGAAAATCCGCGAGACGGCACAGCGCAGAACTTGGTCTCAGCAATCGATCAGTAAGACGGATTTTGAAGAGTGACCTTCACTATCATCCATACAAAATTCAGGTAGTGCAAGCCCTTAAACCTAATGACTACAATAACCGTATACGCTTTTGCCAGTCAATGCTTAACGTTATTGAACGAAATGAAGAAAGAGTGCATAACTTATGGATGAGTGATGAAGCCCACTTTCATCTTAGTGGGTACGTAAATAAGCAAAACTTCAGATATTGGTCCTCAGATAACCCGCACGAACTTCATGAAAAACCTCTCCATTCTGAAAAAGTAACAGTCTGGTGCGCAATGTCATCTCGTGGAATCGTGGGGCCCTATTTTTTTGAAGATGAAGATGGCAACACAGTGACGGTAAACTCTGGACGTTATGCTGACATGTTGACCATTTTTGGTCTGCCTGGAATTGATCGACATGATCCAGATGCTGAAACACTCTTCCAGCAAGATGGTGCAACAAGCCATACTGCTAATGTCTCAATGGAATTGCTCAGACTTGCATTTCCACGACGTCTAATCAGCAGGAATGGCCATTTCCCCTGGCCTGCCCGTTCACCAGATCTGACGGCACCAGACTTTTTTCTTTGGGGCTACCTCAAGTGCAAAGTCTTCCAGGAAAATCCACCAAGAACAAAAGAAGACCTGAAGGAGCGAATTCGACAGGCAATTAACAACATTCCAGTACAGATGCTACGAAACGTCATGGGACAATTTCATCTTAGGCTTAGACAATGTGTGCAAAACCAAGGACGACACCTCACTGACACCATATTTAAAAAATGATTGTTTTTAAGTTACATCTTTAATTTCCACTCTTGTACTTGAGATCCATGTTCAACTATTATGATTTTACTTGTAAATAAATCTTTGGTGGTTTTACAAAATTGTGCCGTTTCACTGCCTCACCCTGTAGTATGGGCCAAGTGAGTGTTTTGTAAGCAAACTCTTTTGAACTCACTGCATTTTCCCAGTACCCTGCTGGGAAACAGAAGTCTGCCACCTGCTTTATCTGTGACCTGCTACAAATTATTACTCCCTTGTATTTGTTGAGTTGACTGATTCCAATTGTGACTCACTGATAATGCAGCCATAGGATACCATGTTTTTGCATTTTGCAAACATTTAAAATAATTTGGCACTCTTTGAACCGTACATTATTTCCACCTCTATTGGTTTTGTTGTTGATGGGACATTAAACCTTAATCTTCCTTCCTTCTTTACCATATAATTTAATAATGTTGGTCATATTCTTCTAATAATATTCTGATTTTCTTAAAATTTTTCTCTGTAACCTGATCAGTTGTGAATTTGTAGTGCTCCTGACATTATTGTTACAGTCACTCCATTTAACAATTTGTGTGAGAACTCTTGATATGCTCAAGTACTTCATCCTTTAGCAAATTATGTTCATACATTTTTATTCTCTTGTTGCAGCCAGTAATTCCTGAGGATTACATGCAGAAAGCAAAGAGTGCTATTGCGAATACATTAGAAGATGAGAGAATAGGTCCAGAAATGAGAGTCTCAGACTTTGATGACTACATACATCTTCTAAATGGAGAGGTAAATTATTAATTCTTACTTTAAATGTTAACTTCGGTAATTGTAACCAGTCTGTTACACTACACTGGAGAGCTTGATGTAAAAGATTGAATCATGTATTTTCATTGCATTTTCAAATGAATTGTTAAATTTATTGCTGCAAGATATGGCTTTAGATTTCAAATTTAGACTAAAATGGCAAATATTAATAGTATATCAAATGAATGTACTAGAGCATTGCCATAGTCCTATTATTCTACGAGAAATTGTAGATTACTAAGTTGTATCTCTTTTGTTCTACTAGGAATTATAAATTCCATGGCTAAATGAAAAATATTTATGTGGCAATCACTTATTCCATTACACTTATTGATATTGTACTTCAGATCATCAGGGAGAAAATTTGGAAAAGGATGTTGTTTTTCATCTGTCTGATATGTCTGGTCTTACTATACGTTACCTAACTGCACACATCAAAAAAAGTTATGCATCACCTTGGTTCTGAGAGTTCTGAAACTTGTACAGAAAACTGGAATAGAGATTAACATAAACATAATTTCTGCCCTTTTCATTGCTCATGAAAACCACACATTGCATGTTGTATCACCATACAGCAAGACCTTCTGAAGTGGTGGTCCAGATTACTGGACACACCGGTATCTCTAATACCCAGTAGCATGTCCTCTTTGATTGATGTATGCCTGTATTCATTGTGGCATACTATCCACAAGTTCATCAAGGCACTGTTAGTCCAGATTGTCCCACTCCTCAATGGCGATTTGGCATAGATCCTCAGAGTTGTTGCTGGGTCATGTCATCCATAAACAGCCCTTTTCAATCCATCCCAGGCATGTTCAATTGGGTCCTGTCTGGAGAACATGCTGACCACTCTAGTCGAGTGATGTTGTTATCCTGAAGGAAGTCATTCACAAGATGTGCATGATGGGGGCTTGAATTGTCGTCCATGAAGATGAATGCCTCACCAGTATGCTGCTGGTATGGTTGGACTATCAGTCAGAGAATGGCATTCATGTATTGTACAGCCATTACGGCACCTTCCATGACCACCAGCAGCATACATTGGCCCCACATAATGCCACCCCAAAACAGCAAAGAACCTCCACCTTTCTGCACTCCCTGGACAGTGTGTCTAAGGCATTCAGCCTGACTGGGTTGCCTTCAAACATGTCTCCAACGATTGTCTGGTTGAAGGCATATGCGACACTCATCATGAAGAGAACGTGATGCCAATACTGAGCAGTCCATTCAGCATGTTATTGGGCCCATCTGTACCACACTGCATGTTGTCATGGTTGCAAAGATGGATCTCGCCATGGACATTGGGAGTGAAGTTGTGCATCATGCAGCCTATTGCGCACC
This sequence comes from Schistocerca piceifrons, assembly GCF_021461385.2. NCBI lineage: Eukaryota > Metazoa > Arthropoda > Insecta > Orthoptera > Acrididae > Schistocerca > Schistocerca piceifrons. The sequence continues at coordinate 991,435,860 of NC_060139.1, forward strand.
ATTTGAGTTGTAACATGACATCCTGTGGCTGCACAAAAAGCATTATTCAACATGGTGGCACTGCTGTCAGGGTTCCTCCGAGCCTTAACCCGTAGGTAGTGGTCATCCACTGCAGTAGTAGCCTTGGGTGGCCTGAGTGAGGCACGTCATCGACAGTTCCTGTCTCTCTGTATCTCCTCCATGTCTGAACAACATCGCTTCGGTTCACTCTGAGACGCCTGGACACTTCCCTTGTTGAGAGCCTTTTCTGGTACAAAGTAAGAATGCAGACATGATCAAAGTATGGTATTGACCGTCTAGGCATGGTTGAACTAAAGACAACGTGAACCATGTACCACCTTCCTGGAGGAATGGCTGGAACTGACCGGCTGTTGGACCCCCTCCATCTAATAGGCACTAATATGGTTGTTTACATATTTGGACAGGTTTAGTGATATCTCTGAATAGTCAAAGGGACTGTGCCTGTGATACTATATCCACAGTCAACATCTATCTTCAGGAGTTCTGGGAACTGGGGTAATGCAAAACTTTCTTTGATGTGTGTATAACAGCCTGTAAGTTGTCTGACAACTTGTATACCATCTTTGAAAGAAATGGTGGATAATGTTATCTCAATATGTGAGATTGGCACATTCAACTGCTAATAGTATGCAGTAGCTTATCTTTTCTTGTGAAAGTGTAAAATGTATCGTTGTCAGTGTGTGGAACGCTGCTTAAACAGTTTTCCGTATGAAGATTGTTGACAAACATGACTATCCTGATGTATCAGAAAAATGCTTGAAAGACTTGTTAAGGTCCATTTAGAGTGGTGCCGTGTCTCAAATCTAAGGATTTACTTTTCGAAACCAGTGTGAATTTCAGAAGGGTAAAGAAACCATAGGCAGCTTTGTTATTCTGCACTCTGAAATTCTTCAGATATTCAACAATAGGCATCATCTAATGGTGGTATTTATTGACATTAAGATTGCATATCTTAATGCTGAAATTTTAACACAAAAATTGAGCAATATGGGCATCCCAAGAGATTTTGTGTTTCATATTCAAACCATCTTAGAGCACTGAGAGTCGAGATCTGATAAGTTGTGCATGCTTGCCTTTCTGTATCCATTGCCACCAACAATGGGCAGTGATGGTTTGTAACTAGTGTGGCATACAATAAGATAATAGTACCACTCAGCCTCTTGCAGCCCCATGATGCAGCCCCTCTCAAAATCATCTAGGTGGGCAAACTACTGTAGAACATGTCACCTGAGCATTGTGCATGTTCAGGTGATGCACAAGGGATGCTACATGCTGTCATACTGACAAGCAAGCCCATTTGAGGGGCTCTGCTCTATCAGATGATGGGCATAGTGTCGCAGCTCCACCCATGCTCCCCAAATGTGTGGCCATCTATGTAGAAGTAATCATTGATATTACTGATGGTATACAACATACCCACTCAGTTTGCGGTGGATCAGTTGGGTCCTTCTGGGTGCAGCTCTTTTTATGACAATCAAAGTATGTAAGATTACAGAACAAATGCACTGTCAATGATATGTCGCTATCAGCATATGCTATCCAGAATAATTTTATCACTTTGAATTACAGATACTCTCTTGCAGTGCTTGTATCTGCACACAGCAGTAATAACTCTTCATCATATATTAAACAATTTCTTTAGAGTGCATATATTTGCACAAACCAACTCATTTACCATGCACACATCATTATCATCTACTTATAAATGGAAACGTACATTACCATTTTGTCATAAACACTTTATGAATAGACATTGTATAGTATTGACACACAGTCCAGTCACATTAAAGTGACCACCACCTATTTTTGGTGTCAACATGCAATAATCAGTCACAGAAAGCAGGTGTCAGCACTAGCAGTGGAAAGTATATATGAAGTGTGTCGGGGTGGGGGGGATGTGGAGAACTGTAGTCATTGTCATAAGGTGGAAATGGAGTGATTTATTTTCATTTATTTGTCATCCAAAAGGTACAATCATGGCTTATGGGCCAAGGGCGGAAGCATTTCCAAAATGGCTAAATTTGTAAACTGTCAGTGTGCTACTGTGATTAAAGGATATGTGGATGGCAAAATATAACTAACCAAAACTGGCACTGAGGCAACTGTCATGCACCATGGACCATAGATGACAGGGGTGAATGATGGCTGCGGAGATGTGTAGAGGCAAATAGACATGCAACTATTGAGCAGCTGATTGTCCAGATGAACCAAGGAGCTACCAACAGTATCTTCTCAGCAAATGTTGTTGCATATCAAATGTTGTTGCATAAATGCCTCAACAGCAAGTGCCTGATTCATAAACCCACGCTGACTACTGTTCACCAGCAATGAAGGCTGGAATTTACATGCCAATACTGCAGTTGGACATCAACTGAATGCAAAAGGTAGTCTTTTCATATGGATCACTTTTTGTGCTCCATCAGTGTGAAACATCTTAAACCAAGTGCCCTGCAATAACTATTAGTAGGTTCCAGGCTGGAGGAGGGAGCATTATAGTCTGGGGAATATTTTTGTGGCACTCCCTGGGTTATCTTCCCATTCTGAGAGGTGCAATGGATCAACTCAAGTATGCAATTATCCTTGGGGACCGTGTTGATCCCTACATACAGTTTGTTTTTCCTCAGCACAATGGCACCTACCAGCAGGACAGTGCAACATGTCACACAGCTCACAGTGTATATGTGTGGTCTGAAGAGCGCAAGGATGAGTTTACTCTATTCCCCTGGTCACCAAACTGCCTGGATTTAAACCCAATTGAGAATCTGTGGGACCAGCTCAACCCGGCTGTTTGCACCATCGGTCCTCAGCCTGCAATAGAGTCAGTGTGGCTCCACATCCTTGTCAGTTCTTTCGAGAACCTCACTGCCTCTCATCCTGCTTGCCTCACTGTGGCCTATGCTGTGAAAGGTGGTTGTTATTCAGGTTTTTCACAAGTGGTCGCATTAATTTGGACTGGACAGTGTATTTGCACCCATCAAATCAAATCAAACTCTTTTGTAAAGAATACGTCATGATCCCTTTTTGTCAAGGTCACAATATTATCATTTTATCATGAATATTCCTTGTAATCTATGCATTTGTAGAAAGCAGCTCTTATCATATCATGATCTATGTCAATATTGCACAACAATATCATTTTGGCTGCACTTTCATTATGATCACAACACAAGTATTTTCTTTTAGTTTTACTAACACTTTAGCTTTTCAGGTTATCTTTTATCTGTTTTTGACATCAGCATTCACATCCATCTCCTCTCTACATCATCCAAATATCTCATTGGTACAAAACTTCTTTGATACATTACATTACCACTTTCTCTACCTTCATATCTAATGGGCATTCTCTGAAATATAACTCCTTCACCTTTTCCTAAATCTCTGAGCAGACTGGTACCTGACCAATTATTTAACAGCATACTGATTACTGTATTATTCTGCACACATATTTTCTTGGAGCTGTCATCACCCACAGTTCTACACATGGAGCAAAAACAATCTCTACAACATTTACATTGTCAACAAATATGTAAAATCACTATAATAAATAAGTTTTGTTATATTCCTTTTTTCTTGATTAACAATACAACAGTCTGTATTCATATTCAAAATCAGAACTATATTCTTAGTCGTTATGTTTGTTCTAATAATATGTTTTTATTTTATCAGTATTTGAGCACCACGACCAATACATTTATCCAAAAATTTCAATTTGCTTTACCATCAACAGCTACAGCAGTGGCTTCATTATCACCATGTAACACTGTAAGACCTTCATCTTTTTGTGCAGAAAATAATCAGTCATTACCCCTTATTTGTGTCCAAACACTTTCATTTAGTAACATAAATAATCTTTGAGTATCTTCACAACAGACTGTAACATCCTTACTTCACACATCTGGTGATCATAGGTAGACAAAAAGGACAAACGTCTGTTTTCACAATCAATGACTTGACCATTACTCAGCATTACATATCGTCTTTTTGCATCTATTAACGGTATTTCCTTTTCTGGTGATATACATGTAAATAACTATTTCCTTGCATCTGCTTCAACAGGAAGTGGCTAAATTCTGTACACACCATACACACTGCTGTCTACAAAGGGAATATTTAATACATGACCGAAAATATTGCCAGCAATAATCACATCTAGACTGATTACTTAAAGCAGCTGTTGACCTTTTTCCCCTGTTAGTGCTATTGGGACTCTCTTGTCTTTAATGTCATCTTTTTATAAACTCCAGGCTGTTGGGTAGGAGAGGAGCGGAAAAAGAGAGGAGCGGAAAAAGAGAGGAGCAGGGAGGGGAAATGACAGGTGGGTGCATTGACACGGAGGGTGAGGAGACATTAATTGAGAGAAGATCGTAGGACAGATGTGGCGGAAACCATTGTGTGTAGGGTGTGGAAAGAGTAGGTTATCATGGGTTGAGACTGGAATAATTTTGAGAGCAGAGAATGTGTTGTGAGGATAACTCCCATCTACGAAATTCAGAAAAGGTGGTGGCGGAGAGGAGGTGCAGGTTATGAAACAGCGATTAAACTAAAGCATGTTATATTCAGCTGGCAGTTGTGCCACAGGATGTTCTATTCGATCTTGGCCATACTTTGGCATTGTTCATTCATCCTGCTGGTTGGTAGTCATACCAGTATAAAAAGCTGTGCAGTGATAGGAGCAGAGCTGGTATGTGCCAAAGCTGTTTTCACAGGTGGTCTGATGTCTGGTCGGGTGGAATAAGCCTGTGATAGGACTGGAATATGAAATGCTGAGTGGTTGGATTGGGCAGGTCTTGCACATGGATATTCCAGAGGGTTACGATTCCTGTAAGAAGGGGATGAGTTTGGGAGTGGCATAGAGACGAACTAGGATGCCCAGAAAGTTGAGTGCATGACGGATCACTACTTTAGAAGAGGTGGGAAGGATCTTGAGAAGAATGTTCCTCATTACAGGGCATGATGATAGATAATCAAAGCCCTGATGGAGGATGTGGTTCTATGCTTCCAGTCTGAGGAGGTAGTGGGTGATGATGGGGACACTTCTTTGTAGCTGGTCCTTCGAGTTTGTGAGAGGATTGGGGATGAGTGAAGATGTCACGAGAAATCTGCTTGTGGACCAGATCTGGGTAATAGTGCCTATCTGTGAAGGGCTTTGTAAGACCTGGGCAAGGAAGTTTCTGTCACTGCAAGTATGCTGTCCCCGGGTGGCCAAGCTATATGCAAGGGATTTTTTGGTGTAGAAGGGATGGCAGCTGTCAAATTGCAGGTAGTATTGATGATTGGTGGATTTAATGTGGACAGAGGTGTGGAGAGAGACATCAGAGAGGAGAAGGTCAAAGTCCAGGAAGGCAGTGCAAGTGTTGGGGGTCCAGGTGAAGCGGATGGGTGAGAAGGTGTTGAGATTGTAAAAAAGTAAGGATAGGGTGTCTTGGTCCTGAGTCCAGATCATGAAGATGTCATCAATGAACTGGAACAAGACCAGGGTTTTGGGGGGTTACGAAGGCTTCCTCTAGATGTGCCATAAACAAATTGACATAGCAGGATGCCATGTGGGTGTCCATAGCTGTGACACAGATTTGTTGGTATACCTTCCTGTCAAAGGAGAAGTAGTTAGGATAGAGTTAGTTGGGTGTGTGCGGAATGAGATAGTGGGTTTGGAGTCTGAAGCACGTTGGTAGAGGTAGTGTTCATTAGCAGTAAGACTATTTGCATGAGGGATGTTGGTGTATAGGGAAGTGGTATTAAAGTGATAAGTGTCACCCAGGAGGTAAAGGAGTGGGGATGGTGGAGAGTCAGTGAAGGAATTGGTTGGTATCTTTAATGTGAGAGCTAGATTTTGGGCAGCTGGTTAAAGATGTTGGTCAGTGAGAACTGAAATTCTTTCATTGGGGCAACAATAACCACCTGCAATGGGGCACCCAGAATTTTGGGGAGCATGCAGAAGGTGGGTATGCAGAGTGTAATGGCAGTGAGGAGGAAAATGAATTCGGGTGAGAGGTTCTGGGAATGGCGTAAGGCTTTGTGCAGGGAGTGGAGGCTATGTTGAGCTTCTGTGATGGGATCACTCTGACAGAGTTCATAGATGGAGGAGTCAGACATTTACCAAAGGTCTTCTGCCAGGTAGTCATTGTGATTCATAATGACAGTGGTGAAACCTTTCTCTGCTGGTAGAATGATTGGATGAGGATCTGTTTTGAGACATGTATGGCTGTCCTTTCTTCTGCTGAAAGATTTGTGTTCTTAGGATGGGGCCTGGGGGAAGGATGATTAGGCCAAGATGGAGGTAAAGAATTCCTGGAAGGTGATCAGAGAATGTTTAGATATGAGTGGTAGTGGGGGTGGGGGGGGGGGGGGGGAGGGGAGGGGGGGGGGATCGTGATTGGATGGTGATATGATCTGGGAAAGGTAGGGTTCAGTGTTGGGATTATATTGGCTTTGGTTCGTTGGACTGGTGGCAAAGAAGTGTTTCCATAGCACGGATTGGGAGAAGTAGAGTAGGTCTTTGACAAGTCCAGCTAGGTTAAATTTGGGTGTAGGGCTAAAGGTGAGGCCTTTGGATAGGGCTGAGGATTTAGGTGGGAAGGTTAACAACAGGGTTTCAGAATTGTTTTTGCTCTGGATTTGGTGGAGGGTTGGTATACAGTTTTGAGGGATGTGGCAAATTGTAAGGTCAGCTAGGGAGAATCTGTGTGCTGTGATGGAATGGGTTATTTCTACCATGTTGTTCAGACAAGAGGGTTAAGGTTGAAGATTGATATGAGGGACACTGTTCATAGATAAGACAGTAGAGCAGACAGAGTGTGTGGAAATCCTTGTCCTTGTCTGCATGCAGCCAGGATAACTGTGCATATGATGGTGAAATATGACTAAGAAGATGACATCTCTGATATAATGTACAGAATACTGTGAAAATGAAAGTTGCTACTCACCATATAGCAGAAATGCTGAGTCGCAGATAGGCACAACAAAAAGATTGTCACAAATATAGCTTTTGGCTAGTAAGGCCTTCATCAAAATTAGCCGACAAAAACATATACACACTCATGCAAACACAACTCACCCACAAATGACTGTAGTCTCAGGCAACTGAGGCCACACTTCGGATTTGCATGAGCGCGAATGTGTGTGTGTGTCATCTAATTTTGACGAGGACCTTACTGGCTGAAAGCTATGTTTGTGACGACAGTCTTTTTGTTGTGCCTATCTGCAACTCAGCATCTCTGCTATATAGTGAGTGGCAACTTTCCTTTTCACAGTATTGTTACATTCCCCCCTGGATTTTCAATTGTTTGATATAATGTATACAGGCATTCATAACAAGTTCCAGGCATATGAGCTTTCCTAGAAAGTCCTTACAGGGTAACATCATTGTAATCGATAATTGGAAGTATAAGTGTTTGTACAACTTTCTTTTCCATGTCAAGAGAGATGAGCTTTTTATATTTTTGTAGGGCATGGAGAGATGCTGATGCATTCTTGTGTATTGCAATTTCTTGCTCAGTCCACTTAAGATTTTAATCTGTTACTACTCCTGGAGTGTTTGCTGAAGGAGAGGAGTTGATATTTGCCCATTTCAGGTTAAAGATGGTAAGAGTCCCAAAATTTTAGGCTAGTGAGCCTAGAATGACCAACTAGTACTGCTTGGGTTTTGGATGGGTTGAGCTTCAACCCTGTATTGTGTGCCCATTTTGAAACTGCACATGGGTTGGTATTTAGATTCTCAATACCAGTTGTCAGGTTTATTGGTTTTGCACTTAGATACAACTGGACATCATCAGTGTATACGTGGTATTAGCACCAGAACAAAACCGATGGTGCATCATTTATATAAAATGAAAATAGTACAGGACCTAATACTGAACCATGTGGGATGCCTGAAATTAAATGCCTGCATTGTGACTTTATGACGCTGGACATGACCCACTGCTGGCAAGATGTTAGGTATTTGGGAAACCATTGCACTGCACTTGGTGAGAAATTAGGCTGCTTAATTTGGCAAGTAAAATTTCAAAGGTGGCAATGTCAGTGGCTTTGCTGAAGTCTAAGAAGCACATGACAGTTGCTTCTTGTGCATACATGACAAGCGTCACATCATCTGTTACATTTATTAAGGCAGATGTTCTGCTGTGATGTTTATGGAAACCTGATTGGTACTCATCTAGTAACTAGTTTTTATTTAGACAGATTGTAAGTTGGGCATGGTCTATGTATTCTAAGGCCTTGGACAGTGCAGGATGAACACCAATAGATCAGTAACCATAGGGCGCTGTCCCAATGTACTTTATAGGTAATGAGTTAACTAGTCCCTGTTTCCAGTCCTCAGGGAAAACACTTGTGGTTAAGGAATGGCTGAAGATATCTGTTATAGCGAGCATAGTGGGTCAATTTGGATCATGATACCATTGTGTGCAGCAGGTACTGACTGATACTCATGATAGCATTTTTGACGGTACTGCAAGTAACAAGCCTTAGGTACACTTCTTTGTGGTTACAATTGTTCACTCCCAAGAAGTGATCAATGAGTCCCTGTTTCATTTGTGGTTTGATTGTGGTTGTATGCTATGTAAAGTACTGGTTCAGTTCTTCAGCTGGGACAATGGGATCAGCTTCAGCTTTTACTTTCCCTGTACCAAGACCATGCATGGTTTTCCATATGACAGCTGGTCTGCCTCTGTTGTCTGTTAATGTGTGGGCATGCCTAATTTCTGCATTTCTCAGAACTTGACTGATTGTGTTGCGCTTCTGCTTGTAAACGATATGGTTTCCATGAGTGGCATGTGGTTTGTATGTCCAATAAGCATCATCTCTGAGATTCTTGAACTGTTAAAACAGTTAGCCTAGATGCAAGTTTCCTTCTTATTGTTCAGCTCTTTATGGGAGCGTATTTGTCATGTAATTGAGCAAGTTTGTAAGAAAATCCATGAGGGTTTCTTTTTATGTCTTAGAAGGGAATAGAAAATGCTCTGCAAACTATTTCTTGCACCTCATTTGCAGGTTCTGGTAAATTAATGTGTTTGAAGTCTCAATATGTAGTCAGTTGCAGTTTCTTTCTGGGACATTCTAGCAAGTATGTCCTGAAAATTATGTCAGTTGTGGACATTGTAGTGATCCAGCTACACATGGCTAACAAAATTAAGACCTAATCTGCCATGTTATCTAGTTCAGTAATGAATGAAGCCATATGTAGTGATTTTGACTTAGCCCTGCCACTAAATTTCACCAAACTACCATAAAACACTGAGTCAATCCTGCTCATTGCAAATCTGGTGTGGTGTGAAAAGAAACACTCTCTGATTTCTACTAACAAACATTTGACCGTTTTGTCTAACATTTAGTTCTGCATGAACAGTTAAATGTGGTACAACTGCATGCATGTATGGCTATGATGATGTGGCAATAGAACATTTACTTCTAAGTGAACACACAGTGCTCAGTCTGACACATGTTACTATGTTTATTCGCATGTGCGTATATTGCACCAGTCAAGTGTAAGCAGCTCCGCTGCCATTGGCTGTTGCATTCACCTTAATGGTGGATGCCACACTTTGAACAAATGCAATGCCTAAATAATTGCACATTAAATTCGTTCACTGAAATTACAGTGCAAATGTGTTTCACACTTGCCAAAAGCAAGCAGTGGCAGCAGCACTAAAATATGAATGAAAGAAGTAGGCATAAGATAGGAAACAACTACAGTAATGGAGGTCAACAATGTCTACATTAATTTAAAAATTTCACTAATGTGCCATTTATTTTAAAGAAGAAGCAAATTTAGATTAGTTTCTTTGAACAAGTTCCAAAAAGAAAATTTACAATTTTAATAGTTGTTTTAGCCTTTGGCAGGAGCTAAAGCCTGTTACAATGCAGGCAGTGGCGTGCAATGTCGTCGACAGCTTATCATTGCAGACAGAATGTTGAAATCAGCTCCGTCAGGTGTAGATGCTACAGATGGATTATCTCATGTGGAATTTTAGTTTCTGCTTGGCAACAATTTCATCAGTGGCGTATTACAGGCCACTGGATACTTGGATGCTGTTGCAGTTGTTGCCAAAATTCAGCTTTACATGAGCAATTTATTATGTCTCTCATGCACAACACTGAAGTAACACAGTTCAATAGAGGGTTTTAAAGTTATTTTGATCACGGAATTGTGGCCTGTTCGTTTACCAAGCGAATAATGCGACCGCAAACTCGTCACTATTGGTGGTAACATGCACATTTATAATAAGCGGTTTCTATATGCCTGTGGCATAATTAATGGTTCATGCACGCAGTAGTCAGCAACATTGTGAACATGCATCAAAATAAAAAAGAATTTAAAATACACATGGTACAGTCGCAGAGTACGCAGTTCTTTCCAGAATACTGTAACTACAATGTTGTCTGGTCATAGCTATATTGTCGTAGTTATGCGACACAGTTTGTTTGCCAGTTTTACACAGTCCAACTTCTCTGTCTGCTTTAAACGTTTTTACATTCCAGTACAGGAAGGAGCAGAAATGTATCTCATCATTAATCAGTTTCGTTCATACCATTTGTTGCACAACACGACATAGTCGGCACACTTGTAATCTCCTTCCTCCTTCTCAGTACCAACATGAGTCCACACATGCTCTACTCACACTGTTCAATCCTCACAATCAATATCCTGATCGCTCTTGCTCTGCTTGTACAATATCTCAGTATACGTTTAACTTTACAAAGTCATTCCAATCAAAGTTATTGCAATAAATGATAAACAAAGAATCAAAATATTTTACATATTTAGTAGACAAGAAAACTGAATTACAAGTGTCCCAAAGGGAAATAATATCAATTGAATATTATTATTTTCAACAAACAGTTACTCATTCCATTATAGAACAAAATAAACACTATACTATATCACCAGAAATTCATGTGCAACCAAGAAAACAGAAAAAAGCAAGAAAGAAAAAAGAAAAAAATTCTTATATAGGTTGCAAGTAGTGATGTCTTCACAACATGCTTGGAGCAAATGTTTGAGAGGCATGAATTACTCTGAGGTTTCATTGCAAATATATCTATGAGAGTGTGACTGCTGTTCATATGATGGTTGGGAGAAATTGAAGTAGCAACACATTTGAAGAAGAAAACATTCACTTAAATTTGATGCTGGAAGGACTGTTGTACAGAAATTTTATTTTAGTGTCACCACTTATAATTATATGCTCATATGTCAATTTGAGACATGAAAGAGCAGTTTCAAAGCAGGCAAACCCACCTACTTTAGCAGATTTGTACAGGATACATATCTGACACTTTCTGTTAAGGAATTTTATCCCAACGAGCGTGTATTCCACTTATTTGTCTTTGTTCCTGTTGGGTTTGCATAGCACAGTAAATGATAAATCAGAGTGTACCTAGGCCCCTACTTCATCTCTGTGTCATTTAAAATTGTCATGTCTTAGAAAAATGTAGACATTTAGATTTACAGAACTTGTGGGAATACTTGGTTTGAGGCAGGTCTCTGATACAAGTCTTACATAGGCATCTGTGTCTTGATATATTTGATGGAATTCATTGAGATGAGCTGTAAAGACTAGACATTTGTGTATGCAATATGGATCTTAGTGTGCTCTCGTACAAAACTCATGAGGCTATCGCTGCTGGATATTAGAGACTCTGTGCCAGTGAGCGTGGGGGAACAAAGCATACTGGGGCACTTTGTGTTAGGGGAGTGGGGTTTCCGGAAAGAAAGGAGGCAGTTATCATCAAGGAAAAGAGAGGTTTTGTGGCCAAGGCCAGCAGGCTTTGCAACAATTGTTGAACAGATACCTGTAGAAAGGAGAAGAAACTTGGTAAACAGAGTTATAATAGTCTGGGCACAACAGTATTGAAAGCAAGATAAACAGAATATGAGGAGAGTGTACTATTGACAGTTCTATGATGAGTAACAATACCAATATGATGATAAGTTGATAAATAAAAATGGAAATAAAGCAGTGAATTGAACATCTGAATGAGAGCGCCGTGAGAATAATGAGGTACTAATGGAATAACAAACTGTTTTGGTAGTGGAAGTATGAAAATTGAACAGAAAATTTATAATTAGTACTAAAAGTAAATCTAAACAAACAAAAGATGATGACACCAGGAAACTGTTTTAAGGAAAATATTACAAAAAATAGCTTTACAAAATGAAGACAAAAACAAACACGCAAACTAGAGGCAGCAAGAGTTGGCATGTTTCTAGCTCCTGAGGCACAGAGATTTGGGTTTATCTGCATTGCAGACTGATCTTTTCCCACTTTTAGTCTTCACCATTATCCTGCCGTCCTTTGTCCACACAATTTGTAGCTCAAATCTTGATAGTGTGCTGTTCAAAATCTTTAGTTTTTCAGAAGTGATATCCCCCCATGAACCATGGACCTTGCCGTTGGTGGGGAGGCTTGCGTGCCTCAGCGATACAGATAGCCGTACCGTAGGTGCAACCACAACGGAGGGGTATCTGTTGAGAGGCCAGACAAACGTGTGGTTCCTGAAGAGGGGCAGCAGCCTTTTCAGTAGTTGCAAGGGCAACAGTCTGGATGATTGACTGATCTGGCCTTGTAACAATAACCAAAACGGCCTTGCTGTGCTGGTACTGCGAATGGCTGAAAGCAAGGGGAAACTACAGCCGTAATTTTTCCCGAGGACATGCAGCTTTACTGTATGATTAAATGATGATGGTGTCCTCTTGGGTAAAATATTCCGGAGGTAAAATAGTCCCCCATTCAGATCTCCGGGCGGGGACTACTCATGAGGATGTCGTTATCAGGAGAAAGAAAACTGGCGTTCTACGGATCGGAGCGTGGAATGTCAGATCCCTTAATCGGGCAGGTAGGTTAGAAAATTTAAAAAGGGAAATGGATAGGTTGAAGTTAGATATAGTGGGAATTAGTGAAGTTCGGTGGCAGGAGGAACAAGACTTCTGGTCAGGTGACTACAGGGTTATAAACACAAAATCAAATAGGGGTAATGCAGGAGTAGGTTTAATAATGAATAGGAAAATAGGAATGCGGGTAAGCTACTACAAACAGCATAGTGAACGCATTATTGTGGCCAAGATAGATAAGAAGCCCACACCTACTACAGTAGTACAAGTTTATATGCCAACTAGCTCTGCAGATGACAAAGAAATTGAAGAAATGTATGATGAAATAAAAGAAATTATTCATATTGTGAAGGGAGACGAAAATTTAATAGTCATGGGTGACTGGAATTCGAGTGTAGGAAAAGGGAGAGAAGGAAACATAGTAGGTGAATATGGATTGGGGGACAGAAATGAAAGAGGAAGCCGCCTTGTAGAATTTTGCACAGAGCACAACATAATCATAACTAACACTTGGTTTAAGAATCATGAAAGAAGGTTGTGTACATGGAAGAACCCTGGAGATACTAAAAGGTATCAGATAGATTATATAATGGTAAGACAGAGATTTAGGAACCAGGTTTTAAATTGTAAGACATTTCCAGGGGCAGATGTGGACTCTGACCACAATCTATTGGTTATGACCTGTAGATTAAAACTGAAGAAACTGCAAAAAGGTGGGAATTTAAGGAGATGGGACCTGGATAAACTAAAAGAACCAGAGGTTGTACAGAGTTTCAGGGAGAGCATAAGGGAGCAATTGACAGGAATGGGGGAAATAAATACAGTAGAAGAAGAATGGGTAGCTTTGAGGGATGAAGTAGTGAAGGCAGCAGAGGATCAAGTAGGTAAAAAGACGAGGGCTAGTAGAAATCCTTGGGTAACAGAAGAAATACTGAATTTAATTGATGAAAGGAGAAAATATAAAAATGCAGTAAGTGAAACAGGCAAAAAGGAATACAAACGTCTCAAAAATGAGATCAACAGGAAGTGCAAAATGGCTAAGCAGGGATGGCTAGAGGACAAATGTAAGGATGTAGAGGCCTATCTCGCTAGGGGTAAGATAGATACCGCCTACAGGAAAATTAAAGAGACCTTTGGAGATAAGAGAATGACTTGTATGAATATCAAGAGCTCAGATGGAAACCCAGTTCTAAGCAAAGAAGGGAAAGCAGAAAGGTGGAAGGAGTATATAGAGGGTCTATACAAGGGTGATGTACTTGAGGACAATATTATGGAAATGGAAGAGGATGTAGATGAAGATGAAATGGGAGATATGATACTGCGTGAAGAGTTTGACAGAGCACTGAAAGACCTGAGTCAAAACAAGGCCCCCAGGGTAGACAATATTCCATTGGAACTACTGACGGCCATGGGAGAGCCAGTCCTGACAAAACTCTACCATCTGGTGAGCAAGATGTATGAAACAGGCGAAATACCCTCAGACTTCAAGAAGAATATAATAATTCCAATCCCAAAGAAAGCAGGTGTTGACAGATGTGAAAATTACCGAACTATCAGCTTAATAAGTCACAGCTGCAAAATACTAACACGAATTCTTTACAGACGAATGGAAAAACTAGTAGAAGCCAACCTCGGGGAAGATCAGTTTGGATTCCGTAGAAACACTGGAACACGTGAGGCAAGACTGACCTTACGACTTATCTTAGAAGAAAGATTAAGGAAAGGCAAACCTACGTTTCTAGCATTTGTAGACTTAGAGAAAGCTTTTGACAATGTTGACTGAAATACTCTCTTTCAAATTCTAAAGGTGTCAGGGGTAAAATACAGGGAGCGAAAGGCTATTTACAATTTGTACAGAAACCAGATGGCAGTTATAAGAGTCGAGGGACATGAAAGGGAAGCAGTGGTTGGGAAGGGAGTAAGACAGGGTTGTAGCCTCTCCCCGATGTTGTTCAATCTGTATATTGAGCAAGCAGTAAAGGAAACAAAAGAAAAATTAGGAGTAGGTATTAAAATTCATGGAGGAGAAATAAAAACTTTGAGGTTCGCCGATGACATTGTAATTCTGTCAGAGACAGCAAAGGACTTGGAAGAGCAGTTGAACGGAATGGATAGCGTCTTGAAAGGAGGATATAAGATGAACATCAACAAAAGCAAAACAAGGATAATGGAATGTAGTCTAATTAAGTCGGGTGATGCTGAGGGAATTAGATTAGGAAATGAGGCACTTAAAGTAGTAAAGGAGTTTTGCTATTTGGGGAGCAAAATAACTGATGATGGTCGAAGTAGAGAGGATATAAAATGTAGGCTGGCAATGGCAAGGAAAGCGTTTCTAAAGAAGAGAAATTTGTTAACATCCAGTATTGATTTAAGTGTCAGGAAGTCATTTCTGAAAGTATTCGTATGGAGTGTAGCCATGTATGGAAGTGAAACATGGACGATAAATAGTTTGGACAAGAAGAGAATAGAAGCTTTTGAAATGTGGTGCTACAGAAGAATGCTGAAGATTAGATGGGTAGCACATAACTAATGAGGAAGTATTGAATAGGATTGGGGAGAAGAGAAGTTTGTGGCACAACTTGACCAGAAGAAGGGATCGGTTGGTAGGACATGTTCTGAGGCATCAAGGGATCACCAATTTAGTATTGGAGGGCAGCGTGGAGGGTAAAAATCGTAGAGGGAGACCAAGAGATGAATACACTAAGCAGATTCAGAAGGATGTAGGTTGCAGTAGGTACTGGGAGATGAAAAAGCTTGCACAGGATAGAGTAGCATGGAGAGCTGCATCAAACCAGTCTCAGGACTGAAGACCACAACAACAACAACATCCTAGCATATTGTCAAATGTATGACAAGAACTTCAGTATTATGGCACTAGGTTTTGAAGATCCTGGTGCCTTACACCCCATTCTAGACTTCTGTCTATGTCATTCAGTGTCATGTGCAGGCGTAGCTTCTCTCAGGCAAAACTGATTACTAATTCATCCATCAGAATTGTCTCTGGTGTTCAGGAATCCCAAAAAGTCTGAGATTATTGCATTTCTGATATTGTTCAATTATGTCAGATTTTTCTTTCAGCTTCTGTTTAAGCAATTGTGCCCTATCGTCGTTTTCTTTTTTCTTTTAAAGATTTGTTCAGAGCACAGACCTCGCTTGCATTCATCTCCAGAGTCTCCTATATTTTGGCCATCACTGGTGCAGTGACAGCATCAGTGGTGGTCCATACAATGAGCCCAACCATGTCTCTTAACTGTAGTGTGGCACTCAACGCAGTCTTCATGAGTGCAATGACATCAGCAATGCCAGGTGGTGTGGCCACAGCTCCCGATGTCAGTTCATCTGCGAACTGGTTATGCGATGCTGCACATTGTTCATTGGTTATCCATATTAAACACAATTCCAGGTTACGGATTTTCAGAATCAAAAGCTAATATGACACTAGGCACTCACCACATGGTTCTTGTGGTATATATAGAACAGCCCAGCTGTGTAATAACACCTCCAAAATTCTTGCGAGCTGAACTAATGTGCCTCACCCAATTGCCACTATTTTGTTTATGTGTTCAAGTTAACTTTGCTCAGTGATTATAATCATATGCAATGGGCATCCTCCACAGAATATTTGTAATTGATTTGTACCTGGCTCGAAAAGCAAGAAAACCATAAGAGGCCACCAACACACAGGCGGTCATCGCCTTGTGCCTTCTCAAGTCCAAGCACCAGCTGCAAAAGGCACTCATTAACTGTGAATATCTTTAGCTTCCGCACCACATCCATCATAGTGTCATATTCATCTACCAATAGTGTTTCCAGCCACCAAAAAGAGCACTGTCAACCAGGGAATAGCTTGCTTTTGCCTAGTACTGGTGGAGATTGAGGTAATTACACCAACAGGCAGAAAAGATAACGTGTTGTGGATGCTCTCTCACTTCAGTGCCCGCAGCCAGCTCAGTTCAGTTCCTGCAGCACAGCCATTCCTACTGTGCCAGCATTTCCTGCATTATGCTATAGAGCACAGTTTCATGGGTTGTTTCTTTGAAGACAACAGTTCTGTCTTAGCAATCGCTATTTATGGAGCAATAGATGTAATCAAACGAAAGTCTGCACACAATTACTTTCAGTCATAGTGACAATATCATAGACTGAGAATAGACTGCAAAATTAATTAGATTTTATTGTATTAGATACCCAAGATAAAATGAAATTCATCAAACTGTTAACGAAAGTAAAGTAGAGTGTGTATCATAACCCTTATTTGTTACTTGTTATTTGTTATTGTGTTACCACATTTCTGTTCTAGTGCCACCCTGTCAAGCATGTGTTTACTTAATGATAGTAGCATGCAGCCTATTACCCAATTTAATGAACTGTAGCAGTGAACAAGTTTTCTGCTTCTGTGGATATTTGGCCTAGATTAATAGTAACGTTCGGTTCCAACATCTGAACACTAACTAAAAGTGCAGTTTTGTCTATGATTAAACTGAGGCACTGACCTTGCTGTCATTTATTGGCTGATCCATAAGTTTGTAGCGTTTATCCATAAGTATAACAAGCACAACAGATGCACATAATAGAGACTTGTAGTTACCAATAATATATTCTGCTTCATTGCTTACAACAGTCCGTCATTGTTGGCATAACTTTTTGATTTCGCAGCTGTAGAAATCACGCAGTTTTGAGACGATGAACTCTTCAAGCCATGTTCAGAGTGCATTTTCATGCAGAAATAAAGTTCCTTGAAGGTACTTCACTTAAAACTTCCAGGCTGATAGGCCGTGGTCGAAGTATAAAACTCTCTCCTGACGTTTCCTCTCCGATTGCAGGAGACAAACTCGGAGGTAAAGAGGCGAACTGCTTTACCTCCGAGGATGTCTCCCGCAGTTGGAGACGAAACGTCAGGAGAGAGTTTTATACTTCGACCACGGCCTATCAGCCCGGAAGTTTTAAGTGAAGACAATACCGGCCATGAAAGCTTACATTGTATTCCTTGAAGGTTGTTTAATACAGAGAGGAAAAAGTGAAAATCTGAGGGCACGAGATCAGGTGAATAAGGTGGATGTAGAATGGCTTCGAACCCAACTCATATATAGTGTTTTTTGTCAGTCTAACAGAATATGGGCATGTGTTATCATTGAGTAGCATCACTTCATGCAGTCATCACGGTCACCGTTCTTGAACTGTGTTTGCAAGACATCTCCATTGTTGACAAAAAATGTCAGCAGTGATTGTTACACCTTGGGGAAGCATTTCATAGCACAACACACTGTCACTGTTCCATGAGATACATAACATTATCTTTTGTGTATGTGCTCAGGTGTTTGCACAGGCAGTTGCTGCTCTGTGTTGGCTCTACTATTCCTTTCTTTTCCTTATGTTAGCATAAAGATACCATTTCTCATCAGCAGTAATGAAACAGGATACGAATAGTTGGTGTTGTTCATGAACCAGTTAATGATGAGCAAGCGGAGATGCACATATGGCCACCAACTTTGGTTTTGTGATTTGCAGTACCTTTACACCCAAGTTTTGAATCTTCCCCAGTGCAAGCAAATGTCACATGACAGTGGAATGGTCACAGTTCATTACTTTTGCCAGTCCTTGAATAAACTGATGCAGATAATTGTGGATTAATGCATTTAAATGATCTCCATTATACCCCAGAGGTCTTCCTGAACATAGAGAGTCAATAATGTCACAACAATGCTCTTTAAATGGCTCTGAGCACTATGGGACTTAACATCTGAGGTCATCAGTACCCTAGAACTTAAATCTACTTAAACCTAACTAACCTAAGGACATTACACACATCCACGCCTGAGGCAGGATTCAAACCTGCGACCGTAGTGGTCACACGGTTCCAGACTGAAGCACCTAAAACCGCTCAGCCACACCGGCCGGCAATCCTCTTTAAAATGAGAGAACCATGTTCTTGCTGTGCTCTGTCCAGTGACATTATCTCCAAACATGTGCAAATGTTTCTGGCTGTCTCCACTCCTGTCACCACTCTACTGAACTCAAACAGAAGAATATGTCAAAACTGTTCTGATTTCTCCACTTAGCACTCCATTTTCTAGTGCCACAGCTCCACTGACTATTCTAAATGACAAAATACAACATGTAAACTCAAATAGTAACAGTGAACTACAGATAAAAAATGACAATTGATAATGAACCCATAGTAGCTGGAATACCAACAAGCAAAACAATAATGTTATGAACTTATACACCAGTCTAACACAGGTAATTAGGTTGGAGACAACAAGAAAGCTGTCAGAACAGACTGAAGCCATTCAGTTTTACTCAATACACCTAATCACCTCAACTACCATGATAAGAATCTTCTTAGAATGAACAGTTAAAAATGTAATCTTAGTTTGGAAAACTTATTTTGTGTATTGCTCAAAAGTATTGAAAATGTTTTCCACTCTGTTTGATTAGTTTTTCCCCATGTGTACAGTAAAGGGATGTATATCTTAAATGAAGTGAAATGAAAGCCAAATAAGATAATAATTTTATTTCATAATAATAAATAGATAATTTCAATAACTTACCACTGGCTTGCTCCTTTTCAGTAATTGTCCAGTGAAGCCAATGTATGTTCATCAGCTGGCTATGTGTTATTCCAAGACCACTAAAATGATGTCAATAATTTTATTTTTCTTCCAGTCACAAACAGAAGTTGATGAATTCTTAACTTCTCAACATGATTTTGAAGAATATACTGAAATGGTTGTAAAATTCCATGATCTCTCCCTTCAAATTCCATGTAAGACAATGCATGTTGTTACAATGTCAATGTATGAAATCCACCGAGAAGGCTTAATACATAATTTGGTTATGCAATCACGATCACAGAGAGATCAGATTTTGGCAAAAATGGCATCTTACTATCAAGAGATGTGTAAACAGTAAGTATTAAATGCTTCTGTTAAAAGTGAGGCATTAGAGTGTTCAGTCATTTGTTATGTGTGCAACCATATTGTAAATGCATCCTGAAGTTCCCAATCATTGTACATCATAAATTTCTCTTTCTTTGATATTAGCTCTTTCACTGCAATGTGGTTTCCTTATAAGTGTTTGGTTTAAGTTATAGAAATTATTTGATGACAATATCACACAATACCAAAGAGTTTTATGTTATAGAAAACTTTCAATGGCAGCAATATCTATCTTTGGTAAAATATCTTGGAATAATCTATTTTCAAATGAGTCTTCACACTAAGGTGTTCAGTACATATTTTAATTCATTTTCTGTGAGACAGCAGAAAACAGTTCCTTTCAGTTATGAAAATCAGATCTACTTTACATAATTCACATGTAATAGCTCTTGAAACCTGAAACTGTGTACTGAGTCTTATAATTCAAAATCAAACAACAGAAAATCCAGGATGGAGTAATGCAATATTAAAAATAATATAGCACAGATGTTGTGTCACAGATAGGTGCAACAAAAAGACTGTCAAAAAAGTAAGCATTCAGTTAAAAAGACCTACTTTCGAATTGGACGACTTACACACACACACACACACACACACACACACACACACACACATGAGCACAGCTGACACATACATGTCTGCCACCATTCAAACCACATCACATGGTCTTACTTATAAGTTACACTATATCAACCATCTTGCCCATGCACAACACATGGCTACAAGACCACGCTAATTGTTGATGCAGCATTTCATGGCCTGCGTTACTCTCACCTATATTGTTAAGCCTAAACCTACAATTTGATCACGCTCCTTGCACCACTGTCATGTATTTTCATGTGATAGTTTCCATACCTTCCTGTGCCACATGAACTTGTACCTTGACCTACCAAGTCCTCTCCACCCCCCACTCCTTCTCCTCTCTTATTCCAGTTCTCACATACAAACGTCACCTAATCTAGTTACTTTTCTGTCCCCCCTTCACACATATCCACACACAGACCTGCAAACCGTATTACAGTCTCTTTATTTATATTTTTATTGATCTCGTGTTTTTACGTTGATTTCAGTTGATTTTCGTCTTTTACTACTGGCCTACTCCACCAGTTTAATCTTTTTTCCCCATTCGGAGAGATAGTGATCATGTGTGTATGTGAGTTGCTTTTGGATGTGTGTGTGTTTTTTTTTGTGTAATTCAGAAGAAGGCCTTTTTGGCCAAAAGCTTACTTGTTTGACAGTCTTTTTGTTGTGCCTGTTTGCGATTCAACATCTCTGCTATATGGTGAGCAGAAATATGAAATTCCATTATGAAAAGTATAGTTGCTACCCACCATAAAGTGGAGACACTGAGTTACAGATAAGCACAACAAAGTACACGCACACACACACACCTACAAATGCAACTCTCACGCACATGACCAAGTCTCTGACAGCTGAAACTGGACTGCGAGCAGCAGCACATCATGGGAGACGCCCCGGGTTGTGGGGGTAGGAGGAGGCTAAGGGAAGGAGGGGGAGGGATAGCAAGGTAGGGGTGGAGGACAGTAAAGTGCTACTTGTGGGAGTGAGCAGGGATGAGAGAAAAGGGTGGGCATTCAGGTGCAATTGGGAAGTTGGACAGAGGACAGGGGAGAGGGGAGGAGGGGATAACAGTAAAGGAGAAAAATAAAAAAACTGCATGTGTTGGTGGAATAGAGGACTGTGTAGTGCTGGAATGGGACCAGGAAACAGGCAAGTTGAATGAAAGTTGAGACAAGGGGGGTTACTGGAATGTGGGATATCTTAAAGGGGAGTTCCCATCTGTGCAATTCAGAAAAGCTGGTGTTGATGAGAAGAATCTAGATGGCACAGGCTGCGAAGCAGTCATTGAAATGCAGAACATCGTGTTGGGTGGTCCGCCTGTTTCTTGACCACAGTTTGTCGATGACGATACATACAGACAGACAGCTTGTTGGTTCTCATGCCCACATGCAGTACAGTGGTTGCACCTTAACTTGTAGGTCATATGACTGGAGAGATATGGCAAGGGAGATCTGTTTTTGTACAAGGTAGGGAGTGTAATTACAGTCTATGAAGGACTCAGTGAGACCCTAGGTATCTTGTGAGAGGGACTGTTCTTCGCTATAGATGTAATGACCACACATAGCTAGGCTGTAAGGAAGGTACTTCTTGGTGTGGAATGGGTGGCAGCTGTTGAACTGGGGATATTGCTGGTGGCTGGTAAGTTTGATACGGACAGAGGTACTGATGTATCCATCTTTG
The DNA here is from genome assembly GCF_021461385.2 of Schistocerca piceifrons. NCBI lineage: Eukaryota > Metazoa > Arthropoda > Insecta > Orthoptera > Acrididae > Schistocerca > Schistocerca piceifrons. The sequence continues at coordinate 991,457,910 of NC_060139.1, forward strand.
AATGGAGGTTAACATCAAGGAAGGTGGCTTGTTGGGTTGAGTAGGACCAAGTGAAGCAAATTGATGAGAACATATTGATGTTCTTGGGGATAGTGGATAGTGTGTCCTCCCCTTGATCCAAATCCTGAAAATGTCATAAATGAATCTGACCTGGTGAGGTGCAGTTGCCCACAGCTGTATCTTGGATTTGTTTGCAGGTAATGCCTTCAAAGGAGAAGTAATAGTGGGTGAAGATATAGTTGGTCGTGGTGACGAGGAAGGAGGTTATTGGTTTGGAATCTGTACTGTGCTGGAAAAGGTAATGTTCATTAGTGGTAAGGCTATGAGCATTAGGCATGTTAGTGTAAAGGGAGGAGGCATCATTAGTGCCGGGCACTGTTTGGTAAAGGAACAGGAACTGTGGAGAGCCACTGGAGGAAATGGTTGGTATCTTTTATTTAGGAGGATAGGTTGTGGTAATAGGCTGAAGGTGCTGGTGTGTGAGAGCAGAGATTCTCTCAGTGGAGGCCCTGTAACCGGCCACAGTGGGGCATTCTGGGTGATTGGTGTTATGGATTTTGGGATGGATGGGGAGTGCTGTGGGTAAGGGAGAGATGAACTCTGGGGAGAGGTTCTGGGGTGGGGTTAAGGATTTTAGGGGTTTCTGGAATGGGGTGACTGTCGCAGGGTTTATAGGTGGATGAATCTGATGGATGATGATTCAGAACAACAGTGGTGGATCCTTTGTAGCAGGTAGGATTATAAGGTCAAGATCAGTTTTTAGGTGATGGGTTGCAGCTCTTTCTGCAGATGTAAGGTTAGTTTGCATGTTGAAAAGTTTGGGGACTGGTGGTGTGCCAAGATTCGATGTTAAGAGATTATGGGGTGATCAGGGGGCAGTGGGGATGGATCAGGGATGGATGAAGAAGTGAACTGAGTCAGGCAGGGTTCAACATTGGTCTGGTTGAGCCTGATTGGCAGAATTGCTGATGAAAAAATGTTTCCACTGTAGGGGCTGAGAGAAGGAGAAAAGGTCTTTAACAAATCCTGCATGACTGAATTTCAGAGTGGAACAAAAGGTGAGACCTATGGAAAGGACCGATACGTCTGTGGGGCTAAGGCTTTTGGAGATGAGGTTCATAACTGCGTTTTGGATCTGTTTAGGTTCTGGATTCTGTGTGGCAGTGTGAGGGAGTCTTTGAGGGTGGAAATAAATATAGTAGGTCTGTGAGATATTGTTTTTCAGCTATAAGGGGACATGGAGGAGGTTTGGAGATTGTAGAAGTGGTGGATAGTGGTAGTTCAAGGTGGGAGGAGGGAGTGAGCAGGGTAGAGAGTTTCTCGAGGTGGCATTGTGTATATTGCTCTAGTTCCTACCAACCATCCTGTATAAAAGATACCACCCATTTCCTTTTTGACACTCTACATTCCCTGTTCCTTTACCATACAGTGCCCTGCTCATCACTATTGATGCCACTTCCATTTACAATAACATCCCTAACACCCATGGCCTTACCACTATAGAACACCATCCTTCCCAATGGCTGATGGATTCCAAACCAATAACCTCCTTCCTAATCACCATGACCAAATATATCCTCATCCACAATTACTTCTCCTTTGAAGGCATTACCAACAAACAAATCGAAGGATCCAAGGTACAGCTATGTGCACCTGCATGGCACCATCCAATGCCAACCTATTCTTGGGCCATCTAGAAGAAGCCTTCCAAGACACCGTAGAGTCCCAAACCTATAATCTGGTTCAGATTCAGTAATGATATCTTCATGATCTGGATTGAGGGTGAGGACACCTTATCCATATGCCTCCCGAACCTCAACACCTTCTCCTCCATTTGCTTCACTTTGTACTATTCAATCCAACAAGCCACATTCCTTGATGTTGGCCTCCCCCTTCAAGCTGGCAGTACTTTACTACCTTAAACATGGCAGTACCTCTGTCCATATAAAATCTGCCAACCACCAGCAATACCTCCACTTCAACAGTTGCCACTCATTCCATACCAAGAAGCCCCTTCCATACAGCCTAGGCATTTGTGGTCATCACATCTATAGTGATGAGCAGTCCTTCTCAAAATATACAAAGGGTCTCACTGAGGCCTTGACAGATCATAATTACCTTCCCATTCCTGCACAGAAACAGATCTCCTGTGCCCTATCTTTCTAGTCACCCATCAGCCCACCAAAAAGTCCCACTGTCCAGCAACAGAGGAGCATTCCCCTCAGGACTGAAAAGAGAAACATCCTACCCACTACCCTTCACACCCCTTCCACAGTGGTATTCGGGAACCCACCAAACCTACACAGTATTTTCATCCATCGCTACACAACCCCTGCTCCAAATCCTTTGCCTCATGTCTCATATCCCTGTAATATGACCTAGGTGCAAGACCTGTCCCATATGCCCTCCCACCACCACCACCACCTACTCCAGTCCGGTCACAAACACCACCTATCCCATCAGAAGCATGGTTACCTGTGAAACCAGTCATATGATCTAAAAGTTAAATAGCAATCACTGTGCTGCATTCTATGTGGGCATGACAACCAACAAGTTGTCTGTCAGCATAAGTGACCACCAACAAAATGACTGCTTCACAGCTAGTGCCATCTGGGTCCTTCCCACCAACACCAACTTTTCTGAATTGCACAGGCGGGAACTCCCACTTCAATATATCCTACATTCCCATAACCCTCCTGGTCCCAACCTTCATTAGTCCTTGTTCTTACCCATTTAGCCCTTCCCTGTTCCCATTCCAGCACTACACAGCCCTCTATTTCATCAATGCACCCAGTCTTTTTATTTCTCGCCTTTTCTGCTACCCCCTCCTCCCCCCTCTCCTGTCCATCGTCTAACCTTCCATCTGCACCTAGATGCCTACCCTTTCTCCACCTGATCCTGCTCACTCCTGCAAGCAGCACTTTACTGTCCCCTATCCCTACTTTGCTATCCCACCCCCTCCTTGCCTCAGCCTCCTCCTACTCCCACAACCTGGTTGCCTCTCCAATGACGTGCTGCTGCTCACAGTCTAGCTCAGCTGCCTGAGACTGGGATCATGTGCGTGTAAGTTGCATTTGTATATGTGTGTGTGTGTGTGTGTGTGTGTGTGTGTGTGTGTGTGTGTGTACATGCATATTTTTGATGGAGGACTTGTTGGCTGAAAGCTCACTTTCATATAGTCTTTTTGTTGTGCCTATCTGCGATTCAGCATCTCCACTATATGGTGAGTAGCAACTATCCTGTTCCTAAATTCGTTAATTCCTTCCTGGATTTTTCATTTTTTGAAAATATGTAATGTCTTTGATGAATCATCATTGCTGAGATATAATGAGCATCAAATGTCCTGCTGTGTATCAGGGGCAAAGGCCTGGATATACATACCTTTTTCTCTAGTGCATATCTTGTCTGCAACTTATTTTCCATATAGTGGAAATGCTGAGTCGCAGATAGGCACAACAAAAAGATATTTCACACTTGATGCTTTTGGCCAATGGCCTTTGTCATCAATACACACACACAAACACACACACACAAACACACACACACACACACACACACACACACACACACACACACACACACACCTGCAGTCTCAGGCAACTGAAATCACAGTGCAAGCAGCAGCGCCAGTGCATGATGGGAGTGGCGACTGGATGAGGGAAAGGAGGAGGCTGGGGCAGGGAGGGGGAGGGATAATATGGTGGGGGTGGCGGACAGTGAAGTGCTGCAGATTGGGTGGTGAGCAGGGGAGAGGTGGGGAAGGGGGTGGGGGGGTGGGGCAAGTAGCAGAAAAGGAGAGAAATAGAGATAAATAAATAATAAAAAAATGAAATAAAATAAATAAAAAATACTGGGTGTGGTGGTGGAATGACAGCTGTGTAGTGCTGGAATGGAAGCAAGAAAAGGGCTGGATGGATGAGGACGGTGACTAACAAAGGTTGAAGCCAGGATGGTTACAGGAACGTATGATGTATTGCAAGTGAAAGTTCCCACCTGCGCAATTCAGGAAAGCTGGTGTTGGTGGGAAGGATCCATATGGCACAGGCCGTGAAGGAGTCTTTGAAATGAAGGAGATAATATTTGGCAGTGTGTTCAGGAACAGGGTGGTCCACTTGTTTCTTGGCCACAGTTTGTTGGTGGCCATTCATGTGGACAGACAGCTTGTTGGTTGTCATGCCTACATAGAATGCAGCACAGTGGTTGCAGCTTAGCTTGTAGACCATATGAATGGTTTCTCAGGTAGCCCTGCCTTTGATGGGATAGGTGATGTTAGTGATCAGACTGGAGTAGGTGTTGGTGGGAGGGTGTATGGGACAGGTCTTGCATCTAGGTCTGTTTCACAGGGGTATGGCCCAGGAGGCAAGGAATTGGAAACAGGGGTTATGTAAGGATGGACAAGTATACTGAGTAGATTCGGAAGACGGTGGAATACCTCTGTGGGAGGGGTGGGAAGGATAGTGGACAGGACATTTCTCGTTTCAGGGCACGATGAGAGGTAATCAAAGCCCTGGCGGAGAGAGTAATTCAGTTGCTCCAGTCCCGGGTGGTACTGAGGTTAGAGGGGAATGCTCCTCTGTGGCCGGATGGTGGGACTTAGGGGAGGTGGTGGGAGACTGGAAAGATAAGGCATGGAAGATTTGTTTTTGTACATGGTTTGGAGGATACTTATGGTCAGTGAAGGCTTCAGTGAGACCTTCGGTATATTTCGAGAGGGACTGCTCGTCACTGCAGGTGTGACTATCACAGGTGACTAGGCTGTACGGAAGGGACTTCATGGTATGGAATGGGTGGCAGCTGTCGAAGTGGAGGTATTGCTGGTGGTTAGTAGGTTTGATATGGACGGAGGGCTGATATAGCCATCTTTGAGGTGGAGGTCAGCACTATTAAGGTGGCTTGCTGGTTTGAGTATGACCAGGTGAAGCAAATGGGGGAGAAGTTGTTGTTGTTGTGGAGGAATGTGGATAGGTGTCTCACCTTATATCCAGATAGCAATGATGTGATCAATGAACCTAAACCAGGTGGGGGTTTAGGCTTTTGGGTGTTTAGGAAGGATACCTCTATATGGTCCATGAATAGGTTGGTTTAGGATGGTGCCATGCAGGTGCCTGCAGCTGTATCTTGGATTTGTTTGCAGGTAATGCCTTCAAAGCAGAAGTAATAGTGGGTAGCGATACAATTTAGTGCAGTTTCATTTGCCTGAGACTGCAGTCGTGTGTGTGTGTGTGTGTGTGTGTGTGTGTGTGTGTGTGTACGCATGCACATGCGTACATGTGTCTATTGTTGACAAAGGCCATTGGTCAAAAGCTTTAAGTGTGAAAACCTTTTTGTTGCGCCTATCTGCGACTCAGCATCTCTGCTGTATGGTGAGTAGCAGACTTTCCTTCTCATAATATTGTTACATTCCATCCTGGATTTTCAATTCTTTGATTAAATTGATATTGAGATTATTTGTATATCTGAGCATTGTTTATGCTTCTGTGAGGGGAACATTATATCTGATTTTTACATAAGGCATTAATTGTGGGACGGAGTGTCCGTTTATGTAACGTAACATCTCATTCAAAAAAGTTGACATGTCGAAACACTGTGAAGATCTAATATTTGAAGTTTATGCAGAACAGTTTGAATTTTCAGGAAAAAATCTTTTCATATGGGCTTCTACAGATCCCCCAGTTCACACTTCAGGTTTTTCCTCTCCAGACTTGATGCTGTGCTAGCCTCTGTTCTTAAGAAAACCATGAGTATGATTTTGTATGGGGCTTTTGTATAAACTTTCTGTCTGATTCTCCAGAAAAAAGAATGTTAAAGGATTTACTGGAATTGCTCTACCTTATACAGACAGTATACTTCCCTGCTAGAGTACATGGTAGCAGCAGCATGATCATAGACAATGGCTTGATAGATTATTTTTTAGGTTATATGTAGAGTGTGAGAAAAATTACATCTCAGAATACGTAATTTGCTGCCAGGTTCTCAGTTTGGTTTCAGAAGTATGGAAAGAAAATGGTGTTTATTCTTTTGTGTGTGAGGCACTAGCAGGACTAAGTGGTCAGTCGAGGACAGTAGGTATTTTTTTGATTGAACAAAAGCATTTGAGTATGTGGGTTATACAATACTTCTGCATAAATTGGAACATTATGGGATTAGGGAAAAATGGTTCATTTCATATCTGGAAAATAGGAACCAAAAGGTTGTCCTCCAGTGTCAATCAACATGGAAGAGGTTTGAATCTGACTAGTGTCACATAAAAAGTGGGGGTGTTAAAGAGTTCTGTTCTGGGTCCATCGCTTTTCTTGATGTGTATCAATGAGGTGCCACCAAAAAAATGCAGATGACACAGGTGTCATTGCAATAGATGTTGAATGTAACATAAATGATATAGCTAATAGGGTAGTTGGTAACATCAGCTTGTGGCTTCCACAGAAAAGATTAATGCATGACGGCAACAAAATGCATTGCATTCAGTTTTTGTTGCAGAATTCTAGCAGGTAGAAGGCTTTATTGGAAGTATTTTGACCAAGATCTTGTTCAGTGATTGAATTCTTCTCTCTTCACTTTTTAGTGACTCGAGAATTTCGGTGTAAATTCTAGAGACACTCAGCCTTCCACCATCTTGAACACCCGATATTTTAAAAGTAAGTAAGAGCGCGGAAACGTACCTACTGCGCTGCCGGTTTCTGTGTGCAGGCTGTAATGAGAAGACGATAAGCGGGGAGTCGAACGATGCTGACAAATGTTTGCCACAGGAGCCACAAACGCTGTGTGAGAGGACATGAAGTAATTAAATGCTATTCTTTGCTGTGTTAGAGAATGTGATTGTTGGAAATAAAAGAAAAATGAACATTTGACTATAGACTTTTAACTTACTTCATGTCTTGGCTCTGAACGAAGCAAGACACATGGGACATCTATAAATTATTTGGTTGTTAAAACCAGGCAGTTGTGATTATATTTAATTGTATCTAATGGGTATCGATGTAGTTGACTGGCAAGAGTTTGTATGCTTATATGAAACTTGTGGAAAGGAAAATCCACCTGAATTGAACTGAAAGTATGAGAGTACCGAGTTACTTCAAGTGAGAGGGATAGGAATTTTTTTGTTCCTCTCACGAGCATTATTTCCTTGGAGAAGAAGTTATGGAGATCGACACAGCCACATATCCAGAGAAGAGGATTGGCTAAACGTTTCAAGTAAGTCAACTGTAGTAAGAGAAGTGTGTAGTTCGCAGTCCAGTTTTGCACCGCTTTTCTTGTCACCAAAACCATTAGAACGTAGCGACTGAGGTGATCAGGACTTGAAGAAAGAGGAATTTTCAAATGAAATCAAAATGAAAAGATATTGTGAGTTGCTATAGCAACCAATAGTAACAAGGCAGTGAAATTGTTTCACAGAGTTGGATTCTGCATAAACGGTATAAAAGCGTGAAAATTAAGATCTCAACAGTTTAGACTAAGAAGAGTTACAATGAAATCTATTCTATGACGGAAGATCCAGTGTGGAGAGTAAGCAGCCCTCACACACATTGCGGGGGCGTGGACCCCGTAACCAGCAACCGACGCCAATAACACTAGCTGCTGCTCACCGGTGCTGACTACAAATCCGTTCACTGACACCGATGCTGAAACCAACCTTTGATGCTGTTGGTGCCCATGCTGTTCACCGGTGCTGATTCCACACCTGCTCACCAATGCAGCCTAAAACTCTAACTGTGTGAGCGAAAGACAAGTAATTGAGAGCAAAGTTAAGGACACTGTTCAATAATAGGCTGTTAGTATAGTTATTATACTCAGAGCTGAAATTTTTTAAATGATAACACATTCTAGAAGTAAGAAAAATATGGATAATACTCAAAAAAACTGGGGAAACATCAGTACCAGCCATGGCCATGACAGTGACAAAAGAAATGCCAGGCTGGACTGAGGTAACAAATTTAATTAAAGCACTGTCTTAAATTAGACTCAATGAATACTCAACTAAATGCTAGATTAGATGATGAAAGTGCAGCTGCAAATGCTCAAATTGCAACTTTAAGTGAAAAATTAGATACACAGAGTGCAAATTCAGCCACTTTGAGACAAGAAATAAGTCTTAAGATTCAGTAAATACTCAGTTAAATGATGGATTAGATGAACAGAAGACGGATTCAGCTGCTATAAGAAATGAACTAAGTGCTACTTTAAGTGAAAAACTAGAAGCACAGGGTGAGGTTTTAAATGCTAAGTTCAATGCCTTCCCACGCCCGGGTTCCCGGGTTCGATTCCCGGCGGGGTCAGGGATTTTCTCTGCCTCGTGATGACTGGGTGTTGTGTGATGTCCTTAGGTTAGTTAGGTTTAAGTAGTTCTAAGTTCTAGGGGACTGATGACCATAGATGTTAAGTCCCATAGTGCTCAGAGCCATTCAATGCCTTAAATGATAAAGTGGAGAGTTTGCAATTAGATTTAATGAATGAATTAAGCAGTTCCTTGAGTATCCATGTAAACCAGCTGTTCACTGACTTTAGTCAGACCCGGAGTAACCGATTTCAGGACTTAGCTAAAAAACTAGAATTTGATATTGAAGATAAATGTAATATTGTAGATTCTGAATTTAGTAAAAAATTAGAATCATTTCAAAGAATATGTAATGTTACATTTGATGTGGTAAAGCAGAGACTACACAATTTAGGGGAAAGTGTTGAGAAACAGGACAAGCCAATTCCTATACTCCAATCGCAAATTGCAGGCATTAACACTCGAGTTGATAACGTGGGAAGGACTTTTAAAGAGAAACTAGCAACATCAGACACAATAAATATAAGCAGTCATGGAGGAACAAGTAGAAGAGGTGACAAAAAAGTTGCCGTGAGAGTGTCTTCCAATGTCATGTCTCCAATTTTATATTCTGAAATTAGTAATACCAAAGAGAAATGTAGATGAACTTTGGAAAGAATTCAAACTTATGCAGGAGAAAGTAGAGTGACTTCCCACAATGTAGTGTTAACTAGTGAAGTAATGACATATTCACAATGGGGAGCAAATTCAGGGTTATCTAGACAGATCCCTAAGTTTAAGCCGGCTGAGGAAGTACACCCTACTCATGTTTTGAAACGTTCAATCAAGCCTTGCCCAAAACTTGGGAAGATTCAAAAAAGATTGAATTTGTGTTGGGGTACCTTTTAGGAGAAGCTTCAGAGTGGGGCACAGTGAACATAGAGAATTTTTCGTCTTGGGCAGACTTCCAGAAAAAGTTTAAGGAGGAGTATTGGTCAGTAGGTGCTCAGGAAAAACTAATATCTGACTTGTGGGACCCAAAATATTACAACAATTTGTGGGATACAATGCAAAAATATTTTGACTGGCATTTAACAAGAATGAAGTACTTAGATAAGCCCATGGAGGAAGAAGTGTTGGTGCGAATTTTAATAAGATGTTTAACCATTTATGCAATGAAGGATATATTATGTAGCGGGTGGAAAACCGTAGGAGAATTATTATCCTTTGTAGACACACTTGCTGCCTTAAAGGCTGCAATGAGAAAGTAATTCTAAATGAAAATCGGAATTTCAGAAGAGGTAGTAATAACAACAACAGCAAGAGAGACATGAGGCCAACTTAGCTAGAGTACACCAGTGAAACCGGAATAAGGGTAACGAAGATTATCAGAAAAAGCATCCTCCTCCGAATTTAGATCCAGTTACTTTGCAAGAATTGGTACCAAGTAGTAAAAGAGTACAAAATGGTAATGTAATACCCTGATTTGGTAACCAACCAGTGATCACCAATAATGAGGAAAACATAGTGTAATCTGGATCCAGGGCCAGGTCCCAGGTTGTAGAAATACATTAGGACGCCTGGCTTATAATAGGTATGTTAATTTCATGCATAAAATACCAATCAAAGAATGTTTGTTACTGGAAGAACCGAGCTTAACTACCATTAATACACAACCAATAATAATAGGAAAAGTGGAGGATTTTGAAGTTAACATACTTATAGATTCCAGGAGTGAAGTGTCACTTATTTTTAGCGCTTTCTTTAACACATTATGAATGAAATATCACTTACCGATATTACCAGTAACGGGAGTGTACATAGTCGGTATTACTGGAACAAAGTGCAAAGTTGTAAAACATGAGACCCAGGTGAACTGCCAACATTGGGAATATCCCATTTCATCAGACACTTTTAGTAGTAGAAAATAACAATAGGGATATGTTATTTGGCCTAGACTAGCTATCAGAATTTAACATCATATTGAATTTTGAGGAGAATTTTCTTTATTTCGGAAAAGGTGACTACAAATACTCTGTAAAGTTTGTGACAGACAGCCATATTGGTAAACAAACAACTGAGAGTTGATGTCTGAGATTAACTGCTACAGCGAGATTGTCACCAGCGAAAACGTGAGTCATATACCACACTGTGCTGACATACAAAATAAAGTAAACGATTCCCCAATGTTAACCAATGATGAAAAATTAGATTTATCTAAAATTCTATTGGAATATGAAATGGTATTTTCTGATTGTCCGGGTAGTATTAGTGACTATGTATGTAAATTTAAAATCAAAGATGGTACTCCATTTTTCTGTAAGCCTTATCCAATACCAGTAAGTTTAAAAGAAGCAGTTAAGGAAGAAATGCACAAAATGATTGACAATAACATAACAGAATGTAGCTCATGCATTATGAATAACCCCCTAGTAGCAGTAAAAAAGGCTACAGGAGGTGTGCTGTTAGTACTAGACATGCGTACTTTGAATAAGCATATTGAGATGGAACAAAACAGACCCATTAACTTTGATGAATTACTGTCCAAATTTAAGAAAGCAAAGTATTTTAGCACAATGGACCTGTCTGATGGATACTGGCAAATTCGGTTACATCCTGAATCAAACAAATATACAACATTCCTATTTGATGAGAAATTGTATCATTTTCATGTGTTACCATTTGGACCAAATATCTCAGTATCCGTGTTTATACATGCAGTGGACGAGGCATTAGGAAGGGTTTAATAATATATTTAGATGACATACTAGTAATCTCATCTACCTGGGAATAGCACTGCCTGACCTTGAGTAAAACTCTGAAAATGTTTAAAGAAAAAGGTATTACTGTAAAATTGTCTAAATCACACTTTGCAAGGCAAGAGCTTACATTTTTATGGCATATCATAGGAGTGCAGGGAATTAGACCAGATCTGGAACGTATAAAAACCATTAAGGAGTGTCCACTCCCTAAAAACATAAGACAATTGATGGGATTTATTGGAATGGCTGGGTACTATAGACAATATACACGAAGTCAGAAGCTGAATGACCCAAGACTTTTACATTTATCAAGGAAGGAGATACCATGGATTTGGGACCAAGATGCCAATGATGCATTTGAAAATATAAAAAGAGCACTGGTCGAATCACCCGTATTACACCATCCGGTTTCAACAGATGCATCCGACTATGGTATAGCAGCTGTAGCGGCACCGCCGTTTAAGATAGGAAAAAGTTAGATATGGTGCACTATTTCTGAGCGCACAAGTTACTGCTAGGCGCGAGCCTGTTGACAGTGAGTTATGCTGAGCAGCGGTTGCAAAGTAGAATGGAGCCCACAGGGCCATTGAACCACAGGAAAGAGTAAATGCAGTGGTTTACATGGCGCAAGTTACAGGCAGAAGGGGCCCACTGGCACAACCTAGGTGGGTCAGTAAGATTTTTTTTTCTTTCATGGCATTTAATTACTTTTGTATTGGGTTGAGTATGATGCTTTATTTATCTCCTCCTAAAACGGAAGATGAGATACTGAGCTGGAAGTGGGACTTATTGGGAACGAAGGCAACACAATGGCAGAGTCAAGGACGCAAGGTGTGTCAGAACTAGAAACGGTATGGATTTTGTTAGAAAAGGTAGCACAATTAACAATGGACAATACACAGAAAAGAGTAAATGCAGTGGTTTACATGGCGCAAGTTACAGGCAGAAGGGGCCCACTGGCACAACCTAGGTGGGTCAGTAAGATTTTTTTTTCTTTCATGGCATTTAATTACTTTTGTATTGGGTTGAGTATGATGCTTTATTTATCTCCTCCTAAAACGGAAGATGAGATACTGAGCTGGAAGTGGGACTTATTGGGAACGAAGGCAACACAATGGCAGAGTCAAGGACGCAAGGTGTGTCAGAACTAGAAACGGTATGGATTTTGTTAGAAAAGGTAGCACAATTAACAATGGACAATACACAGCTGAGATGTGAATTAACATCTAGGAGTGAGGGGGAAACATGTGATCAGTCATTGTTGCCTAGGAGACTGATCCAGCTGCCGCGAGTTTGATTATTCCGTTTTCTGGCAAGGCATCTGAGGATGTGCATTCATTTGTGGAGGACTTGGAAGCTTCATCTGCGATGAATGGTTGGAACTGATGAACAGTTGTTAACGTGTAGCCAAGATTAGATTAACAGGTAAAGCGAAGACATATTTAAGGTGTTCTCAGGCCTTAAGGAAGGCAGCACAGTTTAAGCAGTTGAATGAGGGGCTTTTGCAGAGGTACAACAAACAGAATAGCGCTCGTTACTTTAGGGAGAGGTTGAGTACAATGACAAAGAGGCAGGGGGATACAGTAGAGAAATTTGTGGACAGAATAAGAGAAATTAACAATTATACTTACGAGTTGGGTCAGAGTGATGAAGCAAATGGTGTTCTGTTGCAGGAGGCTGAGCAAAGGGCACTTGATGTATTTATTAGGGGGTTACTGGCACATATGGCACGGAAAGTGCGTGAAGGGACTCCATAAGATTTGTATTCAGCCATTCAGCTGGCAATCCAATGTGAGGAAATAGACTTGGCAGTGGGGGTACATGATAGACAAACAGTGTTTACAGTGGGTATAAAATTTTATGAGTGTGGTCGTACGGGACATGTGCAAAAGCACTGTTCCCAGTCACCGAGGAATAGAGGAAGAGGTGGAAATCAGCAGCATGGAGGATGGAGAAGTGGAGGTAGTAGAGGTGGACAATCGTTAAATGGCAGAGGGGGCCCAAGACCACCTATGGGAGCTCCCGTTTAATTTCAATGCCTGTCTCATACATCTTGCTCACCAGATGATAGAGTTTTGTCAGGACTGGCTCTCCCAAGGCTGTCAGTAGTTCTAATGGAATGTTGTCTACTCCCGGGGCCTTGTTTCCACTTAGGTCCTTCAGTGCTCTGTCAAACTCTTCATGCAGTATCATATCTTCTATTTCATCATCATCTACTTTCTCTACCTTTTCTATAATATTGTCCTCAAGAACATCACCTTTGTATAGACCCTCTGTGTACTATTTCCACTTCTCTGCTTTCCCTTCTTTGCTTAGAACTGGGTTTCCATCTGAGCTCTTGATATTCATACAAGTGGCTCTCTTTTCTCCAAAGGAAAATTAAATTTTCCTGTAGGCAGTATCTATCTTATCCCTAGTGAGATAAGCCTCTACATCCTGACATTTGTCCTCTAGCCATCCCTGCTTAGCCATTTTGCACTTTCTGTCGATCTCATTTTTGAGACGTTTGTATTTCTTTTTGCCTGCTTCATTTCCTGCATTTTTATGTTTCCTCCTTTCATCAATTAAATCCAATATTTCTTCTGTTACCCAAGGATTTCTACTAGCCCTCGTCTTTTTACCTACTTGAGCCTCTGCTGCCTTCACTACTTCACCCCTCAGAGCCACCCATTCTTCTTCTACTGTATTTCTTACCCCCATTCCTATCAATTGTTCCCTTATGCTCTTACTGAAACGCTGTACAACCTCTGGTTTAGTCAGTTTATCCAGATCCCATCTCTTTAAATGCCCACCTTTTTGCTGTTTCTTCAGTTTTAATCTACAGTTAACCAATAGATTGTGGTCAGAGTCCACATCTGCCCCTGGAAATGTCTTACAATTTAAAACCTGGTTCCTAAATCTCTGTCTTACCATTATATAATCTATCTGATACCTTCTAGTATCTCCAGGATTCTCCCATGTATACAACCTTCTTTTATGATTCTTGAACCAAGTGTTAGCTATGATCAAGTTATGCGCTGTGCAAAATTCTACCAGGTGGCTTCCTCTTTCATTTCTTACCCCCAATCCATATTCACCTACTACGTTTCCTTCTCTTCCTTTTCCTACTATCGAGTTCCAGTCACCCATGGCTATTCAATTTTCATCTCCCTTCACTATCTGAATAATTTCCTTTACCTCATCACACATTTCATCAATTTCTTCGTCATCTGCAGAGCTAGTTCGCATATAAACTTGTACTACCGTAGTAGGTGTGGGCTTTGTGTCTATCTTGCCCACAATAATGCATTCACTATGCTGTTTGTAGTAGCTTACCTGCACTCCTATTTTTTTTCATTATTAAACCTGCTCCTGCATGACCCCTATTTGATTTGGTATTTATAACTCTGTATTCACCTGACCAAAAGTCTTGTTCCTCCTGCCACTGAACTTCACTAATTCCCACTATATCTAACTTTAACCTATCCATTTCCCTTTTCAAATTTTCTAACCTACCTGCCCAATTAAGGGATCTGACATTCCATGCTCCGATCCATAGAACGCCAGTTTTCTTTCTCCTGATAACGACATCCTCTTGAGTAGTCCCCGCCTGGAGATCCGAATGGGGGACTGTTTTACCTCTGGAATATTTTACCCAAGAGGACGCCATCATCAATTAACCATTCAGTAAAGCTGCATGCCCTTTGGAAAAATTATGGCTGTAGTTTCCCCTTGCTTTCAGCCGTTCGCAGTACCAGCACAGCAAGGACGTTTTGGTTAGTGTTACGAGGCCAGGTCAGTCAATCATCCAGATTGATGCCCCTGAAACTACTGAAAAGGCTGCTGCCCCTCTTCAGGAACCACATATTTGTCTAGCCTCTCAACACATACCCCTCCATTGTCGTTGCACCTACGGTACAGCTATCTGTATCGCTGAGACACTCAAGCCTCCCCACCAATGGGGGGGATCCATAGGAATTAAAAAGTTTAAGATTTTGTTGGACACAGGGGTGCAAGAGTGAGTGGCTACTAATAGTTTAATGGGACGAAGGAAGTTAGAAACACCACATTATAGGTTACGTGGAGTGGGGGATAAGGAAGTAAAACCTTTCGGGTCCGTGGCAGTTGACTTTCGCATAGGGAAAGTCCAATTTGATGCATGCATGGAGGTAGTACCATGGGTAAGCGAGGGCTACGACATGATCCTAGGAGTAGATTTCTTGCATCAACATCATTCCAAAATCGA
Organism: Schistocerca piceifrons; assembly: GCF_021461385.2. Lineage (NCBI taxonomy): Eukaryota > Metazoa > Arthropoda > Insecta > Orthoptera > Acrididae > Schistocerca > Schistocerca piceifrons. Next base: position 991,473,148 of record NC_060139.1, read on the forward strand.
CCTTGGACAATGAACTGTGGAACTTGGTGGAATGTTATTTCAACTAGGGGAAACTGTTGTCAATGCAGAGCTGTTGTGAGGGGCGTTCAACATAATGAACTAACCAACTGAGCTGCTTACTTTAGCATTAAGGCTTAATTCGCATGAATGTGTGTCTAGTGGCACCGGAAAGTCGCTCTGGGTAAGTGTAGAGTGAAGTCTACCTGTGAGTATGGTATGTGTTATTGAACCATTGGAGGATAATGAAGTTTTGGATCCATTAGGTTGTTTCGTGAAACATAGTATTGTATGTATACAAGAGGGAAAAGTCGGGCAAGCAGTCCCCGTGAACATGGATAATTTTAGTGCTGTAGACACGAATTTGGGAAGAGTTTTAGTAGAGAATTTGGATGTACCAGATGACAAAGACTGGTGTTCAAGAGGTAGGATAATGATCAACCACTAACTGCCGATAGAACTGCATTGGGTAACAAAGTTAAGCATTTAAAAGGAAGAGAAAAAGAGCATTTGTTGTGGGAATTTAAGGATTTGTTTTTTCCATGAGGGCTGTTACCAGCAAATCCATTAGTTCAACATAGGATACCAACAGGGAATGAAGCACCTATTTACCGTAAACCATACAGAATACCGAGGTATTTGCAGCTGATTGTGGAGGATTTGCGGATGTTATTATAGAGCATAGTGATAGTTGCTGGGGATCGGGCATTGTCATTGTGCCTAAAAAATCTATGGACGGAACTAAGAAATACAGGTTCTGTTGTGACTACCGATACCTCAATAATAAGACAGTAACAGACGCATACCACATTCCAAACATATCAGAGACTTTGGGTCACTTAGGACAGTGCCAGTACTTTTCTATGATGGATCTGACAAGTGGTTATCATCTGTTAGAGGTGGCTCCAGAGGATCGTCCAAAAACTGCTTTCTCTACTCCTGAAGACTGTTACCAGTAAATCAGAATGCCACTCAGTTTGAAAAACTCTCTGGAAACATTTTAGAGGTTGCTAGACAGTGTGTTAAGGGGTTTGAAACCACGGCAGTGTCTTGTCTATTTGGATGACATTATAGTGTTTCAAGAAGTACGGAGCAGCATAGACAGCAGTTAAGAGAAGTCTTTATGAGGTTAAGGGCAGCTCGTTTGATGTTGAGCCTGGAGAAGTGTCATTTTACATTGGAAGAAGTGAAATATTTAAGTCGTCATCATCAGTAAGGACAGAGTGTGAACAGATCCAAGGTTGGTACAGGCTGTAAGGGATTTTCAGGAGCTGAAAACAGTTAAGGAAGTGCAATCATTTGTCAGAATTTGCAATTTCTGTCGAAAGTTCATGAAGGGTTTTGTAGATTTAGTACATCCATTGACGTGATTGTTATGGAAGGGTGTGAAATTTGAGTGTCAAAAGCATTTGACAAACTGAAAGAAGTGTTAACATCAAGTCCGGTTCTTGTGTTTCCATATTTTGAAAAGGAATTTATTGTAGCATGCAATGCATCGAGTCAAGCATTAGGGTGTGTTCTTAGGAAACTGATGGGAGAGAACATCCTGTAGCGTCTAGGCAGTTGAATGCAGCAGTGAGGAATTACGCAACAACAGAGAGGGTGATGCTTAGTGTAATCTATGGAATCACATATTTTAAATGTTATTTGTATGGGAGAGGATTTCAGGTAGTGACAGATCATGATGCATTGTAGTGGTTGTTGGGGTTGAAGGATCCATCCAATAGACTCGCTAGGTGGGATGTGGGGCTTAGTGAATTCAACTAAGAGGTGGTGCACAAGCCTGGGAAGAAGGTCGGTAATGCAGATGCTCTGAGTAGAAAGGTGGCAAAAGTAGAAGTTATAGGTTATGATCTAGCAGTATGACAAGAATTACAGGACGCTGACAACAATTGTAAATTGTATCAGACACAGCCACCATTTAATATGTACGATGGTCTTCTGTGCAGGGAAATGAAGTTAGGGCCAAGAGTAGTAGTGCCAGCGAAGCTGAGAGATGAGGTTTTAAAAGAAGCACATGATCACATGTCATCTGGTCATGGAGGAGAAGAGCGATGAATAGGAGAGTGGCGGAGAGGTATTGGTGGGGGTGTAGGAAAGTGGATGTGTATCAGTATGTCAAGAATTGTATACCATGTGCACAGAGAGCAGATCTGAGTTGGAAACGGATACAGCTGCAATGATTGCCAGAAACGACATGTCCATTATCTGTGATGGGAATTGATGTCACGGGGTCTTTCAGTCAAACACCATCAGGGAACAGATTCGTTCTGACAATAATAGACCATTTTTCAAGGTACGTGGAGATGGTGGCTATGCCAAAACAACAGACAGTAGTGGTCATGCAAACGTTAATAAACAATTGGATTTTGAAGTTTGGTGTACCAGAGACAATAATGACTGACCAAGGATCAACTTCATGTCGGATTTAATGAAGGAACTGCGTAAATTGTTGAATATAAAGAAGTTGAGGACAAGCATGTTGCATCTACAGGTGAACGGAAGGACAGAACAGGTACATAGCACAATCGGGAAGATGCTGAATTTTTATGTGGATTCTCATCACCATCAGTGGGACGAGTATTTGAAGCATATTGTAAGCGCATACATTGCGAAAGTGCATACCAACACCAGTTTGTCTCCGTTTGAGGTAGTGTATGGGCAAAAAATGCTGACACTGTTTGATTTAGTGAAGCTACAGAAAGTAAGGGCCGGTGAATCTTTGTGTCAATTCGCGAGGACAATTTGGGATGTTTGGAAACGGGTACAAAAGGAGAAAATATGAAGGCTCTGGAGAGGCAGGAAGACGCAGTGAAGCGGAAAAGAAGTTTACTGCAGTATAGAGCAGGGAAAATGGGTAATGCTATCCAGCCCCTTTACGCCAAAAGGGGAAACGAAGAAGTTAGTCACGAGGTATCAAGGACCATACCAAGGTGTTGAAACCACCTCCCCCATTAATGTTAAGCTTCAGCTGCCAACTAGAACAACGATAGTGCACATTGGGCAGTTGCGGCCATTTAAGGGTTGTCACAGGAAGAGAAGAGGAAGAAATGGAGAGTGGAGAGAGGTGTGAAGTGCAGGGAAAACCAGGAAGATAGAGTACAGCACGATGTACCATATGCTTTGCAGTACAGCAAGTAGTAGAGTATTTGTAGTTTTTTTTTTTTTTTTTTTTTTTTTTTTTTTTTTTTTTTTTTTTTTTTTTTTTTTGTTATGTATCATTGGGTTTGCGTAAGTTAATTAGGCATTGTATTTTCATATGTTGTATGTGTTTTCAGGTATTGTGAGTCTGCTCTTTTTGAAGAGGGATGAAGGGTGATGGTGATCACTGTCCTCAGGTCACTGAAAAGGGGAGCATTGAGCAAGTTGGTAGAAGTAAAAAACTGAGGAGGTATTGCTGATCTTGGCAGTTAAAAGCCGGTGCGCTGAGATGACAAGGGAGGAATTATGGAGCTGCCGTAGTGGGAAGGTAATGGTATGTCCAGCCAGGGTGAAAAGTACCAATCTGGACTCGTGCACAGTGCAGTTATTTTTAGCCAGGAGGAAAGAAATAGAGTTCCAAGGGACATCGAGGAGCCAAAATTGAGCTTGGAACAGGCCAGAATGCATTGGATCTTCTCCACCTATGAAAATTTGATAGTAGTAGCAAGTTGTTTTGAGCAGGGAGTATATGCAGAAGCAAAACGTATAGAGCTTGAGGGGAGCAGAGTTTTAATCAATGGAACTGCGTGTAACATAATAGGACCAACCTTCCATCTGCCAGTGTCAGTTCCAGGAGTCATACAATTGAATGTTACACAGCCACAGCTGCACTGGCCGTAAGCAACTTAAGAGTTTTTGTCAAGGCATAATCTGACTTTGTTAAATCAAACTTTATTAAATCAAAGGTCTGTTGAGATCCGTAATCTAGTTCATTCTGAGTGAGAGGGGTGCATATCAGCCAAGCAGCATGTGCAGCATGTAGCTCAATATAGGGAAAGGCAATGACAAGTAACGATTGTTTGGAGCACCTCTGTGCCAAGTGCCATCGCAGCCTTAACTGTGTTGTGTGTTTTTTTCATTCTGATCAGGCAGAGAACCAGTTCCAAGAGGGAACCGATGGTAGTCCAAATCCCAGTGGATTGGATACCGAGGGTGTAAGACGGGTAGGTAAGGGGTTGATTGAGCATTAAGTGGAGTGGTCATCCAGTAAGGAATTTTTATGTTTTGTCCCATGTCATGTGTTTTAAGAGGAGTAGACCACATCTAAGTTTTCTAATAGTAGTAGTAAAAATGCATAAGTACGTGCCAACCCAAACAAGTTTATGAGTAGTTAGAGGTCGACCCGGGTACCGGGTCTTTCCGAAGGGGGGGAATAATGAAGCGGCACCACCGTTTAAAATAGGAAAAAGTTAGATCTGCAATATTTCTGAGCGCACAAGTTACTGCTAGGCGTGGCCCTTTTGACAGTAAATTACACTGACGAGCGTCGAACCACAGAAAAGAGTAAACACAGCGGATTGTATGGCACAAGTTACAGACAGAAGGGACCTACTGGCGCAATCTAGGTGTTATGAATACGTGACTCGGAGTGGCGTGTTAGCAAAAAAAGGCACACAACCACATATAAATAGGTACCGGTTTTCTAACGAGGGGGATTCAAGTGTGGCATCTCTCTTGGACGGCGGGGCATGTCACACCACCAGCTACACACAGCAGCAGATGGGGCCCCAGCGTTCCAGTCCACAGCGGGTAGCTGTTTCAACCCTCTGAGACCAACGCGGGGTCCGGAGCCAGCCAGTGGTGGGCCACTCGACGGCTTGTTACTGCAGGCAGTCTTGTTGCCTCCCAACACAAGCTGCAGGCATCCTGAGGCAAGGGCCACAGATTTGGCTGTTGGATCGCAGGTGCTTATTGTTGCCGCAACCTTAACCACAATGGGAAAGAAGCATGCAGCGGGCCGCCCTGTGGCTCACAGCAGAGCGGTGCAGAGGCAAGGGGGATGGAGACGACTGAGTCGGCTGCCGGCGCATCCTGACGTCATCAAAACTTGGTGGCTGTACATGGCCGGAATTCTGCAGTACATTGCACGGGTTGCTGAGGTAGCCATTCCTCGCCAAGCTGTTTTGCAGACAGCAAAGTGGTGTCCTCGGCATTGCAGGACCCTGTGATGCCGACAGAGGGGAACGTGGCCCTGTAGCAGGGAATAATAAAACATTTGAAGATTATGGCCGAGTTACAATAAGGTGCATCCTGACAGTTTCCATCCATGTCCTACATTCCTTTACCACATGCCAACATCAACATCTGGCAGTGACGCCTACACAGCAGAACTTTTCCTAGGAGAGTGGTGTCTGGAAAGTACAAATCACATATCTGTAGCTTTTGCTAGCCGCAGTCTCGACAAACGTGAATTAAACTATACAGCCACTGAAAAAGAACTATTAGTAATAGCATGGGGATTCCAAAAATTCCAAACACAAGTTTGGAGGTCAGAAATACACATATATATGGATCACCAGGCTCTATCCTTTTTAATGAATAGTCGGTTATTACGTAGTATATTAATGCAGTGGATGTTGTTCCTACAGGAATATGACATTAAAATACAGTATATAAAAGGTTCTGAAAATATTGTACCTGACGCTTTGTCTAGGTTACCTGTAGGCATGAAATAGTTAAAACATTCAGAAGGGCCTGGCGTAATGTTTGCAGTTAACTTTTTGACAGTAGAATATGCACATTACATAAAACATCCATCATGATCACTGTTTTACAGAAATATTTGCTATGTTTGTTAGAAAGTCTTTACCTCCTAATCAAGCAGAGAAATGGAAGGTTATAGGGAATAATGTGAGAGACAGTATAACATCGCAACATTGGCATTTATGCATCCCGAAGTTAATAGAGGATGAGATTGTGTGGTATGTTCATATTGGATATGGACATTTCGGCATGAAGAAATGTATAGCTCATATTAATAATTTCTATTGTTTTAAGAAGCTAGGACATTAGGTAGCATCTTTAATTAGGACTTGTGAAATCTGTCAGAAGGTGAAAGAGAGTAACACTCATATTAAATACAAAATGTATCCAATCATTCCTAAGACAATACACGATCTTACAGCAGCAGATTTCTTTGGACCACTGCCGGAAGGAAAGGGAGAAGTGTCATACATTTTTATCCTCATAGAGTGTTGGTTGAAGTATGTTAAGTTGTATCCTATTAAGAAACCTAATACACCGACTGTGATACACTGTCTGCAACAATACTTTCTCGAGGTAGGCAAACCAAAATGATTTCTCACTGATAATGGGCCACAATTTGTCAGTAACGAATTTAAAGAATTTCTAGCATGGGAGGATATTCGCCAAGTATTAATATCGAACTATAACCCATCTTCAGAAACATGTGACTGAGTAATGGAAGAGATTTGGAAATTATGCCGCACTTTATGCCATGAAAACCATACATTATGGGCAATGAAAATCAAAGACTTTGAATGAACTACCACATTTATCAACCGGATTAACACCTTTAGAAGTAATAGGCAAACCTTTTATAGGGGATCCTCTTATTAAATGTTTCATTTGGCCTGAACAACCTACTGATGATTACCAACTTAAACAGGAAATAGTCTCAAAGAATCTAGTTGACAAGGCACAACAACGAGTGAGTAGACGTAATGAGAAGGCTATCAGACCTCAGTACAAGGTCAATGACCTAGTTCTCGTAAAATGGTATCCTCAAAGCTCTTCTCTGAAGAAGAAGACACATAAATTTTTCCAAAAGTATGAAGGACCTTACTGAGTGCAAGCGGTAATACATCCCAAAGCCTTATTTTTAGTAAATCCTGTAACAGGATCAGAAAAAGGGAAATACAATGTTAAGGATATAAAGTTGTATATCTCCCAAGGATGTTAACGTTCTGTGTTAATGGGCAGAGTGACGACCATCGGATCCCTAGTTGTTTTCGGTGTTTCTTCTGCAATACAATTTTCCTGCACTGAATTCCCCCAACTTCTTACACTATCCCCCAGCTTCTTATGCTATCACTCTACTTCTTATACTATCCTTCTCATCCACCATTAGGAGAAGTCGTCCTCAGTTGTTAGAGGATTGTGCCTGTTAAGTTGCCGTCACACTCCGCTCTAGTCAGTGGTGGTCTCAATTGTAATGCTGACAACAGCCGATGCTCTCCACATATAGTTAGATCTTATTTTCGCCTAGTCAGCCAGTCTCTTCCACTATCCACATATAGTTAGGTCTTATTTTTGCCTAAGCTGTTCTTTGAAAGTAATCTCTTATCTACACTCATGCTTATAAATTAAGGATAATGCTACTACATGGTGAAACAATGCTCTGGTGGGCAGTTTGCGGGATTAAATCACCTCGGGGTATGACCATGCTATGTATTTGACATGCGATTGTCACACGGTGGTGCTGGCACCAGTCCACTTATGCAGAGGTGTGTTGGTGCGTGTCAGAGTACGGTGTAAGCGTGCAGACGTTTTCAAACATGCTAATGGTGACTGTGGGTTCAAAATGGCTCAAAGAACACATATAGATGACGTTATGAGGGATAGAATACTAGGGAGACTGGAGGCTGGTCAAACACAGCAGGTCGTAGCATGGGCCCTCCGTGTGCCACAAAGTGTGATTTCAAGATTATGGCAACGATTCCAGCAGACAGGAAATGTGTCCAGGCACTACAGTACGGGACGTCCACAGTGTACAACACCACAAGAAGACCAATATCTCAGCATCAGTGCCCGCAGACGGCCTTGGAGTACTACAGGTAGCCTTGATCAGGACCTTACCGCAGCCACTGGAACAGTTGTCTCCATACACAAAGTTTACAAACGACTGAACAGACATGGTTCATTCACACAGAGACCTGCAAGGTACATTCCACTGACCCCTGGTCACAAGAGAGCCTGTAAAGCCTGGTGTCAAGAACACAGTACATGGTCATTGGAACAGTGGTCCCAGGTTATGTTCACAGACGAGTCCAGGTATAGTCTGAACTGTGATTTTCACCTGGTTTTCATCTGGCGTGTACCAGGAACCAGATACCAACCCCTTAATGTCCTTGAAAGGGTTCTGTATGGAGGTCATGGTTTGGTGGTGTGGGGTGGGACTGTGATTGGTGCACGTACACCCCTGCATGTCTTTGACAGAGGAACTGTAACAAGTCAGGTATATCGGGACGTCATTTTGCACCAGTTTGTCCGCCTTTTCAGGGGTGCAGTGGGTGCCGCCTTCCTCCTGATGGATGATAATGCACAGCCCCACCGAACTGCCATCGTGGAGCAGTAACTTGAAACAGAAGATATCAGGTGAATGGAGTGGCCTGCCTGTTCTCCAGACCTAAACCCCATCGAGAACATCTGGGATGCTCTCGGTCAACGTATTGCTGCACATCTTCAAGCCCCTAGGGTACTTCAGGAGCTCCAACAGACACTGGTGCAAGAATGGGAGGCTATACCCCTGCAGCTGCTCGACCACCTGATTCAGAGTATGCCAACCCATTGTGTGGCCTGTGTATGTGTGCACGGTAGTCATATCCCATATTGATGTTGGGGTACATGTGAAGGAAACAGTTGCGTTTCATAGCACTTGTGTTTCGGGACAGTTTTCTCAACTTATCACCAATACTGTGGACTTACAGTCTGCAATTATCCGTAATTTATGAGCATGAGTGTAGTTGGTCTATGCAGACCTGGGTGCAGATTAATAAACTGCAAAGAATATTAGATTCATAGAAAATATGATTTTGTGTGAATAATTACATAATTGTGATAATATGATACATAATTTTATATGTAATGCAGAATGTTTTTTTACCTTTTATGAAATGTGATGTATAGGGGAGAGTTTATATCTTTTTGGAGGAGTGGGTAGTGTAAATACAAACATGGCTAACACAGAACACACACCACACCTCCCAAATGCCCCTTGCAAACAAGTGTGACTGATTCTTCCCCATTTTCCATTCAATAGGTATTGATAAGATTATTCTTCGTGGACCTCAAGGGTGAAGGTGCGAATGTCCATTGTGTAGAAGACGATTAACACCATACCTCCTCCAGCTTCTCACTCAAGTACTGGTGAGGTAGGGATCCTGGGGAAGGGGGATGGGAAGGGTTTCCTGTCTTTGGGGCTACCTTCTTTCTCTTCTTTGATCGTAGCAAACATTTCTACTTTTTCCTTTCTTACTTCTCATTTGAGTACCTCTCTATCTTTTCCTCTTTACATATTTGTATACTTCTATCGCAGAAGTCATTCCCATTTTCCGTGGTTTCCAATAACCTTCAACTTATTTTATATAAGTAGGCCAAAGAATCAGGCTACGCATACACACTTATGCATACGCACAAAAAATACGACTATGCAAACAATAATCTTACTCATCAAAAGGGGAGAACTTTCAAGGGTTGTAGGGGGAAAGGATGCACATGCTGTCATTTACTGTGATGGTTCTACATCACCCACATGGCTATATAGGGACATTTTAGGGTAATAGGCACACATTGTCGTTCACTATGACATCTGTACATTGCCTAGGTACATGAAAAAAACTATATATTGCATATGTACATAAGAATATAAAAAAATTAAGGAGAGCCTAAGCCAGGGAGGAACTAATTGTGATAATTATTCAGGAATGCCAGTCGAACATTTGTTCTGTTGATTTGTAGGATATTGGTACAAGTATAGCATAAGTAACTGTATGATATATTGAATAGTGCATATAAATGTGGTGTCTACTGGAAGCTTAGAAGTGGAAGAGTAGTGGAAGACTCTAGGGTATTAAGTGAAGCATTAGGAAGTGAGTGTTAAGGGTGAAATAGATTTTATTTTCCAGAGGATATTTAATTATAGTGTGCATAAAGATGTATACTTGGGAAATGAGGCATGAGTCCTACCCAGGAAGGGTAAAGGGGGGGGGGCACACCCAGTATTTATTGAATATAAAGGGCAGATAGGCAGACCTGAGAAAGGCTGGCCTATACTGTGCGGACAGGGGCACCAAGAAGGGGATTGACGTGTACCATAGGAAAATAGGAATTAAGAGGGGCATACCTACCGAAACAGAAGGAGGAAGTGCAGTCATAGGGTCAACTCGTATGTAAGGTGTAGGTACTGCACCTAAAGGGAAAAGGACAGTATCATGGCAGAAGTCACACATTTTGTAGGAATTATTCTGGTAAATTTGAATTCTCTATTCCACTAGTATTATTATGTTTTGTATTTATAAGTGTCGAAAAGAACAATTTCATTTGCCCAGAGTTCCTCCAGACTACAAGCTACTGTAGGTAATAAAACTATTATGTACTAAAGAAAAAATTGTACAGAGAATTAGAATGAAGAAAGAAACAATTAAGCGTTTATGACACCTGGAGTACTAACCCCAACATTAGGCGATTTGCTCAGATAGTTATTATCAAAATGAAGAAAGAAGAGCTAGATATTAAGGACACGATTACAAAAAGAAATGTATACTGTTTAAAATGTAAATTAGAGTTATGTGAGATATTAAAGTACATAATGAATATGTCCTGCCCCCCCATGAACCATGGACCTTGCCGCTGGTGGGGAGGCTTGCGTGCCTCAGCGATACAGATAGCCGTACCGTAGGTGCAACCACAACAGAGGGGTATCTGTTGAGAGGCCAGACAAACGTGTGATTCCTGAAGAGGGGCAGCAGCCTTTTCAGTAGTTGCAAGGGCAACAGTCTGGATGATTGACTGATCTGGGCTTGTAACAATAACCAAAACGGCCTTGCTGTGCTGGTACTGCGAACGGCTGAAAGCAAGGGGAAACTACAGCCGTAATTTTTCCCGAGGACATGCAGCTTTACTGTATGATTAAATGATGATGGCGTCCTCTTGGGTAAAATATTCCAGAGGTAAAATAGTCCCCCATTCGGATCTCTGGGCGGGGACTACTCAAGAGGATGTCGTTATCAGGAGAAAGAAAACTGGCGTTCTACGGATCGGAGCGTGGAATGTCAGATCCCTTAATCGGGCAGGTAGGTTAGAAAATTTAAAAAGGGAAATGGATAGGTTGAAGTTAGATATAGTGGGAATTAGTGAAGTTCGGTGGCAGGAGGAACAAGACTTCTGGTCAGGTGACTACAGGGTTATAAACACAAAATCAAATAGGGGTAATGCAGGAGTAGGTTTAATAATGAATAGGAAAATAGGAATGCGGGTAAGCTACTACAAACAGCATAGTGAACGCATTATTGTGGCCAAGATAGATACGAAGCCCACACCTACTACAGTAGTACAAGTTTATATGCCAACTAGCTCTGCAGATGACGAATAAATTGAAGAAATGTATGATGAAATAAAAGAAATTATTCAGATTGTGAAGGGAGACGAAAATTTAATAGTCATGGGTGACTGGAATTCGAGTGTAGGAAAAGGGAGAGAAGGAAACATAGTAGGTGAATATGGATTGGGGGACAGAAATGAAAGAGGAAGCCGCCTTGTAGAATTTTGCACAGAGCACAACATAATCATAACTAACACTTGGTTTAAGAATCATGAAAGAAGGTTGTGTACATGGTAGAACCCTGGAGATACTAAAAGGTATCAGATAGATTATATAATGGTAAGACAGAGATTTAGGAACCAGGTTTTAAATTGTAAGACATTTCCAGGGGCAGATGTGGACTCTGACCACAATCTATTGGTTATGAACTGTAGATTAAAACTGAAGAAACTGCAAAAAGGTGGGAATTTAAGGAGATGGGACCTGGATAAACTAAAAGAACCAGAGGTTGTACAGAGTTTCAGGGAGAGCATAATGGAGCAATTGACAGGAATGGGGGAAATATATACAGTAGAAGAAGAATGGGTAGCTTTGAGGGATGAAGTAGTGAAGGCAGCAAAGGATCAAGTAGGTAAAAAGACGAGGGCTAGTAGAAATCCTTGGGTAACAGAAGAAATACTGAATTTAATTGATGAAAGGAGAAAATATAAAAATGCAGTAAGTGAAACAGGCAAAAAGGAATACAAACGTCTCAAAAATGAGATCGACAGGAAGTGCAAAATGGCTAAGCAGGGATGGCTAGAGGACAAATGTAAGGATGTAGAGGCCTATCTCGCTAGGGGTAAGATAGATACCGCCTACAGGAAAATTAAAGAGACCTTTGGAGATAAGAGAATGACTTGTATGAATATCAAGAGCTCAGATGGAAACCCAGTTCTAAGCAAAGAAGGGAAAGCAGAAGGTGGAAGGAGTATATAGAGGGTCTATACAAGGGCGATGTACTTGAGGACAATATTATGGAAATGGAAGAGGATGTAGATGAAGATGAAATGGGAGACATGATACTGCGTGAAGAGTTTGACAGAGCACTGAAAGACCTGAGTCGAAACAAGGCCCCCGGAGTAGACAATATTCCATTGGAACTACTGACGGCCATGGGAGAGCCAGTCCTGACAAAACTCTACCATCTGGTGAGCAAGATGTATGAAACAGGCGAAATACCCTCAGACTTCAAGAAGAATATAATAATTCCAATCCCAAAGAAAGCAGGTGTTGACAGATGTGAAAATTACCGAACTATCAGCTTAATAAGTCACAGCTGCAAAATACTAACACGAATTCTTTACAGACGAATGGAAAAACTAGTAGAAGCCAACCTCGGGGAAGATCAGTTTGGATTCCGTAGAAACACTGGAACACGTGAGGCAATACTGACCTTACGACTTATCTTAGAAGAAAGATTAAGGAAAGGCAAACCTACGTTTCTAGCATTTGTAGACTTAGAGAAAGCTTTTGACAATGTTGACTGGAATACTCTCTTTCAAATTCTAAAGGTGGCAGGGGTAAAATACAGGGAGCGAAAGGCTATTTACAATTTCTACAGAAACCAGATGGCAGTTATAAGAGTCGAGGAACATGAAAGGGAAGCAGTGGTTGGGAAGGGAGTAAGACAGGGTTGTAGCCTCTCCCCGATGTTGTTCAATCTGTATATTGAGCAAGCAGTAAAGGAAACAAAAGAAAAATTAGGAGTAGGTATTAAAATTCATGGAGAAGAAATAAAAACTTTGAGGTTCGCTGATGACATTGTAATTCTGTCAGAGACAGCAAAGGACTTGGAAGAGCAATTGAATGGAATGGACAGTGTCTTGAAAGGAGGATATAAGATGAACATCAACAAAAGCAAAACAAGGATAATGGAATGTAGTCTAATTAAGTCGGGTGATGCTGAGGGAATTAGATTAGGAAATGAGGCACTTAAAGTAGAAAAGGAGTTTTGCTATTTGGGGAGCAAAATAACTGATGATGGTCGAAGTAGAGAGGATATAAAATGTAGGCTGGCAATGGCAAGGAAAGCGTTTCTAAAGAAGAGAAATTTGTTAACATCCAGTATCGATTTCAGTGTCAGGAAGTCATTTCTGAAAGTATTCGTATGGAGTGTAGCCATGTATGGAAGTGAAACATGGACGATAAATAGTTTGGACAAGAAGAGAATAGAAGCTTTTGAAATGTGGTGCTACAGAAGAATGCTGAAGATTAGATGGGTAGATCACATAACTAATGAGGAAGTATTGAATAGGATTGGGGAGAAGAGAAGTTTGTGGCACAACTTGACCAGAAGAAGGGATCGGTTGGTAGGACATGTTCTGAGGCATCACCAATTTAGTATTGGAGGGCAGCGTGGAGGGTAAAAATCGTAGAGGGAGACCAAGAGATGAATACACTAAGCAGATTCAGAAGGATGTAGGTTGCAGTAGGTACTGGGAGATGAAAAAGCTTGCACAGGATAGAGTAGCATGGAGAGCTGCATCAAACCAGTCTCAGGACTGAAGACCACAACAACAACAACAATGAATATGTATAAAATATCACATGTTCGAGCTAAGGGGAGGGATATGTAGTGACTCAAGAATTTCGGTGTAAATTCTAGAGACACTCAGCCTCCCACTGTCTTCATCACCCAATATTTTAAAAGTAAGTAAGAGAGCGGAAACGTATCTACTGCGCTGCCAGTTTCTGTGTGCATATTGGAAGTTTGTAATGAGAAGATGATAAGCGGGGCAGTCAAAGGATGCCGATAAGTGTTTGCCGCAAGAGCCACAGACGCTGTGTGAGAGGACATGGAGTAATTAAATGCTATTCTTTGTGCGTTAGTGAATGTGATTGTTGAAAAAAGAATATCAAACATTTGACTATAGACTTTTAACTTACTTCATGTCTTAGCTCTGAATGAAGCAGGACGCATGGGACGTCTATAAATTATTTGGTTGTTAAAACCAGTCAGTTGTGATTATATTTAATTGTATTTAATGGGTCTCAGTGTAGTTGACTTGCAAGAGTTTGTATGCTTATATGAAACTTATGGAAAGGAAAATCCCCCTGAGCTGAACTGAAGTATGAGAGTACCGAGTTATTTCAACTGAGTGAGATAGTAATTTTTTGGTTCCTCTAACCAGCATTATTTCTTCAGAGGAGAAGTTATGGAATCGACACAGCCGCATAGCCAGAGAAAAGGATTGGCTAAACATAGCAAGTAAGTCAACTGTAGTAAGAGAAGTGTGAAGTTCGCAATCCAGTTTTGCACTGCTTCTCTTGTCACCGAAACCATTAGAACCTTAAGAATGATTTCCAGTGTCTTTGATACTGAAACACAAAGATTTATTTGCGATGCTGAGTTTGATTCTATTATCTTTTATGGTGTTCTGTACGGTACTATGGTGTGCACTCAATGAGGATATTCTTAGCCTGAAAATGGGCAGTCATTGATCTGTGGTGTCAGTTCATGAACTTCATGTAGGTTGTTGTTCAGGTGCCTCCTGATTCTAATTGTACATATATTACATCTTGGGATTTATTGTTGTTGACAGTGTTGACTTATTCAGAAGAAACTGCAACATTCATTCAGGGAACTTGGACAACTTTTCCTTAAGCATTGCACTGAAAGGGTGCAGTATTCAGAACATTTCATTTTCAGAACTGAAAAAACTGCATGATAAGTATTCAAATCCAAGTTGAAACGTTCCACTGCAGCACACAAATTCTATTCTGCACAGAAGCTACTCACAGTAGTTGAGAACATTTCTCTGTAATGTGTTATTTATTCATGATTTCTCGTTTTTTCATGTTTTATTAATTCTTTAATTCTTTGTTTATAAATTTCCAAATCACCATTCTGTCAACTATGTTCTGACTCACTCCATGACCCAGTAGCTCTTGATTATATGGTTTTGCAGAATCTGACAAATAAATAATTATAATAATAATATCCAAAAACGAAAACATTGATAAATTGAAACAACACGAGGTTTCAAAAATTGCATTAGGCAATGAAGGACTGAAATGGAGGAAAGCAGTACAATAAAAGATGGATGGATGATTTTGAAGGATGAAATAGTGATGACAGCGGAGGGTCTAATAGGCAAAAAGAACAAGGCCCAGTAGAAACCTCTGGATAAAAGAAAAGCCATGACACTTGATGCCAGAAAGTGGCCCCATGTCCGAAAAAACAGACACCACACATTCATATTACTTGATAGGCCTAGCTGGGCAATGAATGCACCTTCTTCAGTGCAGCTGCACAAATACATCTGACCTCCTGTGGGAATATTGCAAGAATGAATGTGGAGGAAATTAACAGTTGCTGTGGATAGGTGGCACTCACTGGGAGTGTGGATGGGTCATGAGACGAGCCGATATAGCAACTTTAATCTTGCTGCAATTAAGAGCTGCTTTAACCCATACAGACACAGACTGTGACTCATTTATTTTGCGATGATTGCTCCGCCTAAGAACAGAACGTGCTGAGACCAGTCCTAAGAACAGTTGTGATAACACTGTATCATCGATGGCGCAGTGGTTACTGCATACCCAGTAAGCAAGACATTCTGGGTTTGAGTCCTAGTCTGGTACACATTTTCACCCATCGCTGCCGATTCCGCATAATGTTCCAGTGCAGCTGACAGCAGTGATCCCTTCCCTTTCCTTTCTTCCCCTCTCCACTTTCAGTTTGCATATAATGTATAACTGCGGTTCTGCATGGTATCTGTTCTTTAGGACATGTCCAAAAGAACAGACAGCTCACATTCATATAACTTGATAGGACTAGCTGGGCAATGAATCCACCTCCTTCAGTGCAGAAGCACAAACATGTCCGACCTCCTATAGGAATCTTGAAAGAGCAAATATGGATGAAATGGACAGGGGCTACAGATAGGTGGCGCTCAATGGGAGTGTGTATTGACCATGAGGTGAGCTGAGGTAGTCCGTACAGTTGCGATAACATTGTGTCCCAAGTGGCATAGTGGTTACTGGACCAGCCTGGCAAGCAGGAGATCCCGGGTTCGAATCTCAGTCTGGTACAGATTTTTCCTCATAGCCGCCGATTCTGCGTAATGTCCCAGTACAGCTGACAGCAGTAATCTCTCACCTTTCCTTTCCTTTCCTTTCTTCCCCTCTCCACCTTCAATTTACATATAATGTATAACAGCTGAGAATTCTGCATGGTGTCTGTTCTTTAGTACGTGCCTGAAAGAACAGACACCACGCATTCATATTATAGCTTGGAGAGTGCTGCAGGTGAATGAACCACAAAAGGGAATGTAGGCGTGTGTAGTGAAAGTGTGATAACACATTTCTGGTATTTGTTCTCATGACTAGTGTTAGTTTTCAGGGACAGGCAGTGACTGGAACCCTGGAACCTTTGAAGTCTTTCAAACATGTCATATGTCTGTGTATTTGTCTTAAGGCATCTGTAACTAATCAAACAATTTCTTCAGTTTCGTTAGTTTTGTCAAATTATTTTGTAGTTTGCAACTAAATTTTGATTGATGACTGATGTGACAAAATGGTGGCTATCATTTGTTTTAACATTTTGACATGCACTTCCTGTGAGAAAGAGTTTTAATGGCAATTTATTTACTGACTTATGAGTTTCCACAGTTTTGCAAACTGTAATCGAGGATAAAAACAAAAGAGTACTGGCAATTACCAAAACGCTAGAGGTGTTGCATGTTTCTCAGCCATATATTATGTAGGAAGACATTAAGAAGAAACTGAATATTTTACACACAACATACAACCAAGAATGCAATTAAATGAAATAAATCAAAACTCTCAATTCATTCATGGACAATGTATATGTCCCCACATAGTGGTGTTTTAATGAACTTTCATTAGGGGACCAAGTAGGAGAGAATAAATTTTCACATTTTTTTTTTAATGTGAGTGTGAAGTAAATTAAAAGTTTAGCTGTCCATTTGGAGAAAGTTGTTGTAATTATAACAATCTGAATGGAATATCTCCTTTAGCAGATTTTCATTGGTATATTTACCTCTCAGTTTCAGCCATTCCCTGGACCAGCACATTATTTTCTTTATCTTCTTTACACATAGTGCTAAAGTCAATGCAAGAAATGCTTTATTTGCATTTGTAGTCACCCTCACTAGTGTCAATATTACTTAATCACTTGATAAATGCAGTGTGACAGCTGCTTTAAAAGTGAGGTTAAATTTGACAAACTGTATTGTTATATCCGTGAGCTTGTTTGACAGACCCATGGGTATAAAACAGTGAAATGACAAACATGTTTGATTGTTATCAGGGGCCTTTAACTGTTAAAGTGTCGC
The DNA here is from genome assembly GCF_021461385.2 of Schistocerca piceifrons. NCBI lineage: Eukaryota > Metazoa > Arthropoda > Insecta > Orthoptera > Acrididae > Schistocerca > Schistocerca piceifrons. The sequence goes on from NC_060139.1 coordinate 991,490,749, forward strand.
ATATGAACTCTGATAGATGTTGTGAGCTATAGATAGACAAGATGTGTCCACAGTGAACTGTAAGGAATTAACTAGTTCCAGATTCAGCAACAGGGAGAATTCTATGGGTTGAGTTTTTTAAAGAGGAGAAGTGTGTAATGACATCAGCCTATGTAGAGAGGCTTGATGCTGTAAAGCAGATAACTTATGGCAATACACTAACCCAACATTGCACCAGAGTGCTCACCAGGCATCACCGTTCTTCTTCTGAACAATGCCCAGACAGTAACCATAACCAGAGACACTTTGACGCTTGGCATATTTGACATATATACAGCCACACACCCTAACAAACTTGTTTTGCTACAAACAAATACTGGCTGTCTGGATAGGCTGGCCATGCATTGAAGCAGCAAATCATTGAGTAGTTAACTGTCATAGTGTTGGCCTCCGTAGTGAGGTCGGCAATGTCCTGCAGTCAACCTGTCAGGACCATGGGCCGAGGGGTCCAACAGAAATCTAATGGGCAATGGTCAAACTGTAGCCCCCCTAGCTGCTGAGACACTGGGGCACTCACTAGCACCAGGCAGCACCAGACAGCCACTGATCTGGCATTCACTGCCTGGATGTCTATACCCTTCACTCGCCACAACTGCACAGGATTGTGTTCCATTCTCAGCAGACCACGTCAGTCTGCTGCATCAGCCCTACACAAGATAGGGCCATTTGTGGGCCACACTAAGCAAAGAAATGACCCGAGTCTTACTACAAACCTTTGCTATATGTAATAAAGGGATTATAAGCTTCTGAGTGGCTTCTAACTCATCATGATTCATCATCCTCCACCAGAGCATGCCCGCACTCTGTACACAAGAGATACTAACTGTATCTGACTAAAGAAGGAAATTTAAATATTCAGACAAAAAAGAATTTGAATGTATAAAAAATTAGATTGGCAGTAAGTGCAAAATGGCAAAGTAGACAAGAAATGTGAGGCTGTAGAAGCACCCATGACTATGGGAATTATAGATGCTGCCTATTGAATAATTAAAGAGGTCTTTAGAGAAAAGAGAATGGATGGCAAGCAAAGAAAGTAAGGCTGAAAGGTGGAAGGAATACATAGAGAGCCTATGCAAGGGAAACAAATTTGAAGACAACTTTATAGAAAGAGAAGGGGAGGTAGATGAAGATGAGATGGGAGAGATGATACTGTGAGAAGAATTTGATGTGCTCTGAAAGATTAAGCTGTACACTGAAGAAACAATTAAGGCTACCAAGCAGAAATTTTTGAAAGTAATTGAAGAAATATAAACTCTGAGATTTGCTGGTGACATTGGGTGCAAAGGACTTGGAAGACCAGTTGGATAGAATGGATAATTTCTTGAAAAGAGGTTAAAAGATGAACATCAATAAATGTAAAACAATGGGAACTTTAACCAGTCAAGTTATATCAGATGATGTGGATAAAATTAAATTAGGAGGTGAGAAACAAAAAGCAGTGGATGGGTTTTGATATTTGGGCAGCAAAATAACTGACAGTAAAGAGATTGAAAAATCAGCCAACCAGTTTTCAATCTCTTCAGAATTACACAGCTGCTATTTTGCAGCCATGTTTAAGATTTTGAAATAACTGACAGTGCCTGATATAGAGAGGATGTCAAATACAGACTGGCAATAAAAAGAAAAGTGATTCTGAAAAATAAAAATTTGTGAACAGTGAACAGGAATTTAAAAGTTAGCAATTCTTTTCTGGAGGCCTTTGTATGGATTGTAGCTTGGTATGGTAATGAAATGTGCATGTTAATTAGTTCAGACAAGAAGAATTCAGACAAGAAGAAAATCAAACTCTTCAAATCTGGTGCTACAGAAGAATTTTTTTTTTTTTTGGTCATCAGTCTACTGACTGGTTTGATGCGGCCCGCCACGAATTCCTTTCCTGTGCTAACCTCTTCATCTCAGAGTAGCACTTGCAACCTATGTCCTCAATTATTTGCTTGACGTATTCCAATCTCTGTCTTCCTCTACAGTTTTTGCCTTCTACAGCTCCCTCTAGTACCATGGAAGTCATTCCCTCATGTCTTAGCAGATGTCCTATAATCCTGTCCCTTCTCCTTGTCAGTGTTTTCCACATATTCCTTTCCTCTCCGATTCTGCGTAGAACCTCCTCATTCCTTACCTTATCAGTCCACCTAATTTTCAACATTCGTCTATTGCACCACATCTCAAATGCTTCAATTCTCTTCTGTTCCGGTTTTCCCACAGTCCATGTTTCACTACCAAAAATAATGGAGATCAAATGGGTAGATCGAATAACTGGTGAGGAGAGAGTGTATTGAATGTGGGAAAAAAGAAATTTGTTTGTAAGTTGACTAAGAGCAGGGATTGATTGGTAGGACACATCCTGAGGCTCCAAGGAATCTTTGATTTGATAACAGAAGGAGGTGTGGGGTGTAAAAATGTGCAGTGATGATCAGTGCTTGAATAAAGCAAGCAGATTCAAAAAGACATAGGTTGCCATGGTTATGCACAGATAAAGAGGCTTGTACAGGATAGACTGTTGTTTACTGCTGCATCAAACCAGTCTTAGGACTGAAGACTACAGCAACAGTGACAAATTGTAACTCCATGATATGTCCAATATCCATGTAAAAGTAACCCACTGATGAATTAAACAACAACAACAACAACAACAAATTCTTCTTCTTCTACTACTACTATTACTACTACTGCTGCTGCTGCTGCTGCTGCTACTAATACTCATTTTGGAGGTAATTCCAGACTATTACTACTACTATAACAACTAATACTCATTTTGGATGTAATTCCAGGTTTATCAATATTCTTCTGATCTTCCAACTGCTGACTTTAATCTTTTCTGTATTCAACAATCTTTCAGGAATTTCATTTAATGAATAAGATAGTTTTCATATTTGTGTTTAATACTAGAACTTCATAACTGTGGATAACTTTAAATGTAGAACTGAGTGGCTGGTCTAACATAGATGTGTGTGGCAATGGAATTGAATGTATTTTGGATTAATTGTGCTCCAGTGTTCACAACATAAATGGTTATCAAACCAAAAACAAACCACAACTTTTGCACCAACAAGATACAATTTTACAAGTTTTAAGAAAGAATTAATTCATCACAACCTTTTTTATAGTATGATTTCTGAAGTACTTGTGGTTTCTGATATGTATATCAAGGATTTTAACTTTCTAAATGTGTTATTGAAATTGTAGGTTAGGAGAGGAATATGAAAAAATGTCAAATGAAGCTTTGACAGCACCTGGTAATACTGCTGAATTGATGGAATACATTGCAAAGGTCCGGGTTATGGAAAGTCAGACTGATTTTGAAATGGAGGAACGAATTCGTGAAGTATGTCGCTACTTGCTTTTCCTTGTCGACTACACAACATTCACACCTTTGGAAATGGAACAGAATGCCATTACATTTGAATGGTTTAGGCGCATGCCCAGTGTTTTTGATGAGCATCGTGCTATTGTAGAACAAAAAACTTTGGAATTCCAAGAGGCCCTTAAGGTATTTTTTCTCTATTACATGCTGTAGCAACTTTTTGTATTATCAATTACTGAATAATGCTCATATAATTTTGTTGATGACACAGACTAAAATTAAAGCTTTTGAAGAGGACTTAGAGTTATATGACAAACGAGCAGATGAATTTGAAACATTTGGAGAACTTGATAAACTGCCAAAGTATTTGAAGAAAGCCCAACGTTTAGATGCACGTGTTCAGAAAGCTCTTGAGCAGATTGATCGTTTCAATGAAGAAGAACAAGCATTTGGTTGGGAATTATCCCAGTATCCTCTACGAAAAAAGGTGAGTTTTGTACTGCACTTTTTTTTTACATAATTCTTGGATTTTTTAGTTTGTTCTTTCAAGAAAGTAAAATAGTCTGCTTTAATTACTGAAGTTTTGTGACATTAAACACTAAAATACGTTATGTAAAACAGAAAGGATTGTAGTTTAGAATATTATGGATGGTAGTATAGAATATTAAGTGTTGGTTGACGTTGGCACGAAAATATTGATGTAAGTTTTAATCATTATGAGTGGAGTAACTTTTATGATTCCTACTTTGTGTGTTTCTCCCTGAAACTCATGCCATATTTTTGCAAATAATTTAGTATAACAAGTACAGCATCTCAGTACGTATAGGCTTTGATGTGTTTTGTCATAATTAATGCTACTCAGTATGGAACATATTGGTGGTATCATGACCATAATTTTAGAAGGAAAAATAATCTCCATTCTGAGCTGAAGTGCTTACTGCTTGTATTAAATGGGTAAAGAATATTGGTGCTGAAATATTTGGTTCACTGCCTTACGATATCAATGATACAATAAGTAGTATAATTCTGTTTTATGATAATTTAAAGAAGTACCTATTTGGCTCCTGGTTTTATTATGTAGAAGATTCTTTTCTGGAAATATATAAAATGTTTTATTTGGAGTTCTCATGTTCCACAAAAAGTTGGAAACTTCAGTTAATTGTTTCCTTATTTTAGGTAATCATTTAAGCCATTACTTCATCATTTGTACTTACAACCTACTGTGACAATTTGTATATTAATGTACAGCTGTAAAGGAAAAGTAACCACTCTGTGTAAAGTTTATTACCATTACTGCATAGTTATTGTTATTGTACACATTACTGTTTTTTATTGTGCAATGCTGTACATTAAAATTGCAACATCCTTTAGGCATCATGAAACAAGCATAAAATTGGCATCAAATGTGCTACATGCTTAGATATGCAAATGATTAACATTTCAGCACAACTACTGGTAGGTAGGCAGGGTAAGGCCATCTACATTCTGTATATAAGAGGCATGTTTGGCATTCAGAAATCAATTTGAACGATATTTGTTTGCCAGAATATCATGTATGCTATGATATAATTCTATTGAGCTCACACTCTTTCATAAATTCATGATTGATCACAATCACTCACTCTGTTCAGTTTTATTGCTTCAGTTGTAAACTGTTTTGTAAGCTGTAGCCTTTCTTTGTGTGGTTAAAGTTTTACTTCATCATTTGTACTTATAACCTACTGTGACAATATGTATATTAATGTACAGCTGTAAAGGAAAAGTAACCACTCTGTGTAAAGTTTATTACTACTACTGTATAGTTATTGTTATTGTACACATTACTATTTTTAACTATATTTAACTTTGTTGTTGTTGTTGAGACAACAACAAAATTTTTATACACAGTTTCTTTTTCAGAAATTAACCCTAGCTCTACCAACATATATTGGGAATCAGAACCACCTTTTATTGACAATGTCATAATAAACTTTATTGGAGGCTCCTTCCATCTTGTAATCCTGCAAAACTTGACATGACAAAACTGATCAATTCAATTTTAACATTTTTAGAAAGGACTTTTGAAGCAATTAATGTATTTCAGTCAAACCAAGAGGTCAAAAGACCTTGTTTCTAGTAACTAGTTTTACTTAAAAGATGACTTTTTAATTACTATTAATTATTAAAACATTATGAATGTGATGTCTGGTCATCTGAAAGAATGGACACCATTTTGATCCTGCAGCCACGAATGAGGCACGAAGGAATTAATGATATTAGCTGCCAGGAAGTCCTTGATTTAAATCAAAGGGGGAAGTTGAAAATTGTGCCAGACTGGGATTCAAATCCAGGTCTCCTGCTTACTGGGCAGATGCACTGCCCATGCACCATCCAGACACAGTGGTCATCACAACTGCATGGACTATCCAGCAGATGTCCCCTCAGGCCAAATTCTCAACTTACCCACACACTACTGATGTAGTGCCCCTTGCCCATTATCTTCATTACTCACACATTTTGCTGATTCCCACAAGAGTTGAGGTGGTTTGCATCAGCACTGAAGTGGTTAGTTGGTTGTCCAAAAGAAAAAACACCACACAACTAAGGTAAGGACGACCATTTAATCACTTCAGTGGGGATGCACACCATGCTTGAACTCTTATGGAAATCAGCAAAATGCCATGATTAGTTAGGATGATGGGCAAGGGGCACATTAGTAGTGTGTGGATAAGTTGAGAATTTAGGTTTGACAGGAGGCATGCTGTGTTAGTCTGTGCAGTTGTGATGACCACTGTGTTTGGATGATGCAGTGGACAGCCCATCTGCCTCTAGCACGAGACCCAGATTCAAATCCCAGTCTGGCACAAATTTTCAACTTTCCCCATTGATTTAAATCAATGCCCCTGGCAGCTAATGTCATTAATTCCTCTGTGTCTTGAATTAAAATACTCATAAAGATAACACTGAAAGCTGTCATAGTACAATTTTGGTTTCTTAATTCTCTGCTCCAATTAACATGTATTTGTTTTGTTTTTGTAGATTTTTAGCCCTGTTATCCCTTTTCAATACAGCTCAATCAACATCTTATAATCATAATTTGCATGTGAACAGAACCATAAATTTATAAAGGACTCTCTGTATCATCTAAATGAATCACAATCAAAATTATATTGTACTATGACACAAATGCATAAGTCATTGGTGTAAAGTATGTGGGACTTGTGCGAAAGATACATATAACTGGTCATTAACATAGCTTAAAATTATATTAAACTTCATTTGATTCATAGCACACATCATAATTCTGACACAGCGCTTGTTTGATGCTGTTAGAATGTCATTACAAATCACTGGAATAAAAACAGCAGCCCCAGCTGAAGGTGTGGTGATGGGGAAGTTGTATGAGAATTGGGGGACAGGTGTATGAAGTGGATGCTTTGTTTGCTACAGGTGTGTGTGTGTGTGTGTTTTCAAGATGCTGCTGAAGTTGTTTTTGCCTCATGTTAGGGTGGTACCACTGATGCAGCAAGATTTCTCAGTGCTTTGCACTTAATTATTGTTTCTGTACTGTGCAATATTTATAAAGATAGGATCACTTCAGTCATAAAAATGTACCTGCAACCTTGGACAAACAGTGACTGCAACATTACTCCATTATATGTGGGGCATGTGTTAATGATATTACAGATATGCTAGAGGTAGATCTCTTCTGAGGTTCCTAGATCAGGGATACATTATATTGACATGATTTTTAGCTTTTATATTTGTTACAGAACAACAACTTCCATAGTACAAAACCATTGAACATAAAGAAAAATTAAGTAGCCTACTTTAAATGCTTATCTGATATTTGAAATTTGTTGCCATTGTTTTTCATCCAGGACGTAGCAATATAATTCTGATGTTTGCATCTTGAAGGATTTATGAATGAAAAAGCTGGTTAAGAAATAACAAAACCATTTGTATTCGATGTAGAGTATACAGATGGGTGTACCCAGGTCAGCAAGCTCACTAGCCACAAGATGAATTTCATTTTTATGTTGTAACTAAGTCCAAAGAAAGTATAGAAAATAATTACATAATTGCTATTTGCAAGCCAGTGTCAGAAAGAGTTGCTGCTCTCTTGCACAGCCAGCAGTCAGCATATGGCTCCTCTCCCATGCTACCTGCAACAGGTACATAGTGGGCAGCTTGTCATCAAACTATGTTCCACAAGAATAAACATCCCCCAAAGTGGTGATCCTACTGGCACATAAGCCACACTGAATTATATTTACACATTGCAAAAAAATATTAAAATGAAAAATGTGAAATGAATACCGGACTGGTTAGGCAGCATGCACAGAACATAAGTTTCCTATCATATTTGTCAGTGTCATACTGGTCCAGCACCTGGTATGTGGTGCCACTAGCTACACAATGCAACATCCTCTTGTTCATATAACCAGTAATTTGGTAGCAGTTGTTACGTGTCTACATCTACATCTGTATTATCAAAACCACTGTGGGTGTATAGCAGAGGGTATGTTCCACTGTGTTTCTTCCCATTTCATTCACATTTGGAGCACAGGAAGAATGATTGTTTGAATGCTTCTCTGCAGGCAGCAGTTATTCTGATCATACCCTCATGATCCTTATGTGAGCAATACATAAGTCTTGTAGTTTTTCCTAGAACCATAATCTAAAGCTGGTTCAAACTTAGTTAATAGACTTTCTTGGGATCGTTTACATCTATCCTCAAGAGTCTTCCAGTTCAGATCCTTCAGTGTCTCTCCAACTCTCTCCCATGGTTCAAACAAACCTGTGAGCATTCCTGCTACTCTTCTCTATGTCAGTCAATATTACCTGTCAGTCATATTTGATATTGGTCCCACAAACTGGAGCAATAGTCTAGAACTGTCTGTACCAGTGATTCGTAAGCAATCTTCTTTGTAATCTGATTGCATTTCCCCAGTATTCTACCAACAAACCAAAGTCTACCACCAGCTTTACCCATGACTGAGCGTTTGTGATTATTCCATTTCATTTTCCTACAACGTATTACACCCAGGTATTTGTACGAGTTGGCGGATTCCAACAATGACTCATTGATATTATAATCATTGGATACTACATTTTTTTCATTTTGTGAAGTGCAACAATTTTACATTTCTGAACATTTAAGCAAGCTGCCAATCTTTGCACCACTTTCAAATCTTATCGAGATGTGACTGAATATGCATGCAGCTTCTTTCAGATACTACTTCATTATATATAACTGCATCATCTGCAAAATGCCTGATTTTACTGTTATCATTGTCTGCAAGGTTATCAATATACAACATGAACAGAAGGGTCCCCACACACTTCCCTGTGGTGCAGTCAGTACTACTACATCTGATGATGACTTTGCATCCAAGATGACACGCTGTATCCTCCCTATTAATAAGTCCACAATCCAATCATAAATTTGACTTGATACCCCATATGGCCATACTTTTGACAATAATCGTAGGTATGGTACTGAGTCAAATGCTTTTCAGAAATCAAGAACTACTGCACCTTCACTATTGCTTTGAACCAAAGCTTTCAGTATGTCATGTGAGACAAGTGTGAGTAGGGTTTCACATGATCAATGTTTCTGGAATCCAGGTTGCTTGGCATTGAGGACATCATTCTGTTCAAGATACCTCATTATGTTTACACTCAGAATATTTTCTAAGATTCTGCAACAAGTTGATGTCAAGAATACTGGACGGTAGTTTTGTGAATGACTTCTATTAACTTCTTGTAGATGGGTGTGATCTGTGCTTTCTTCCAAGAACTGGGCACAGTCTTTTGTTTGCAGGATCTATGATAGATTATAATTGGGAGAGGGGCTAACTCAGTGGCAAATTCAGTATAGAATCTGACAGGGATACCATCAGGTCTTGGAGCTATGTTCAATTTAAATAATTTCAGCAGTTTCACAATACCACTAACACTAATACTTATTTCAACTGTTTCATTTCTGATGTGTTAACGCTTATGTCTTTTACCCTACCTTTGAAGTCTCCATGATATTGTCTTTCAACAAGATAACACAAGACCACATGTTGTCAAGCTGTCCTGGCCTAGCTTGGTACAGAGGGGGTTAAACTGTTGCCTGGTGAGTGCATTCAGATCTCTCGTCTATCGAAAACATCCGATCTTCGCTTGCCAAGAGAGTGGCTTGCCACCAAATACCAGCCACTGTGATTGATGATGTTTTTTATTTTTTATTTACACGTCAAGTTTCGTAGGACCAAATTCAGGAGAAAATCTCCAAGGTCATGGAATAATAATAATAATAATAATAATAATAATATTTATTCAACATCGAATAATAAAATACAATCCCTAGAAATAATACAGTTTCAGGACATCATACAGATAATTCTTCTGAATACGTCAGTTTATAAATTACAAACTAAAGATTTGTTTGTATTAATAAATTTTACATTTTGATGGATTTTACATTTGGTAGTATACAATCATGATATTACAAATATTGTTTTTATCAACATTATATTAGTTGTAGGTTACTTAAAACTATGAGCTTGACATACTTGTGAAGCACTTTTCATACAGATATAATACTCGTCTAGGGAATAAAAAGGGTTTTCAATTAGAATTCTTTTTATCTGATCTTTTAATTTGTTAGTAGGAAGCGCTGTGAGACTTTTTGATAGGGCATTGGCTAGCTTCAGCCCAGCATGAAGTGCATTTTTTTCATATAAGGCTGTTCTGTGGCTATTTACATGGTATCTGAACCTTTGCCTTGTATCATACAGGTGCAGGTCACAGTTGAAATTTGGATTTATTGTTTTCACAAGCAATATAACTTTCAATATGTATATACCTATAATGGTAAGCACACCTAATTTTGGGAACAAATTCCGACATGATTCTCGAGGTTTGGCACCACAAATAATTCTGGTAACTTTTTTCTGTATTATTAATAATGTACTTAGGTTCGCTTGAGTTGTTGCACCCCATATTTCTACAGCATAGTTTAAGTTTGATGAGAATAGGGCTTGGTAAGCAGTTTTTAGTACACACATGTCCTTACAATATTTGCTAATCATATTTATAGCAAACACATTCTTTGACAGCTTACATGCTAAGGAATCAATATGCATGTCCCATTTGAGGCTGTCCTGGATTGTAATTCCCAAGAACTTTGTCAATTTTTCCTTTTTTACAATGTCATTTCCTATGGATAATTTCATGTCAAATTCTATTTGTTTCCTTGTGTTAAATTCCATCATTGCAGTCTTTGAAGCACTTACATTTAGATGGCTTTCATTAAAATACTTGACTATTTCATTAGTTACACTGTTGCACTGTACCTCCAGACTCTCATAGTCTTTGTGTTTACACACTATTGATGTGTCATCTGCATATAATATTTTTGTACAGTTAGGAGAACAATACTGTATATCATTAACATAAATCAAGAAAAGAAGGGGTCCCAAGACAGAACCTTGAGGCACTCCATATTTGATATTAGTAATTTTAGATTTGTAAGACCCACTGTTTGTTTTAAGCAAGACAAATTGTTTTCTATTGCTCATATACGATTTTATTAGCTCATAGCCAGTTCCTCTGATACCCAGGTTCCACAGCTTGTCAAGTAATATGGTGATGTTGACACAATCAAAAGCTTTTTCTAGATCAAGGAACACTCCAGTTATATACTCCTTGTTCTCTATGGCCGTTATTATTTTGTCTATTAATTGTGCTGCTGCTACTGATGTTGACTTGTTTTTCATAAAGCCATTCTGATTTTCAAATATTAAATTGTGTTGACTCAGGAATGTCATTAGTCTAGTATAAATAACTTTCTCAACTACCTTAGAAAATGCAGGTAAGATTGAGATGGGGCGGTAGTTTTCAATTTTAGATTTATCACCTTTCTTGTGAATCGGGGTTACTTGTGCTGTCTTTAGACTATCTGGGAAACAACCTGATACAATTACATCATTTACTGCTGTGGCCATGGTATCAGATATGTTGTCTATGCATCTTTTCAGTGTACTGATCGACAATCCATCATAGCCTGCTGATTTTGTATTTTTTAATGTACATTACCATGTTTTTGACTTCCTTGTTATTGGTTGGGGCCAAGTATATGGTTTGTTTGATTGGAATGCCCCTATATCTATGCTGAAGATTCTTAAAATGGTCATTGACAGATTTTCCAACAGAAGAAAAGTACTCTTTAAAAACGTTTGCAATCTGACATTGACATTTCATGATATGCCCTTTATGGTTTATAGTAAAATCACTTGTTGATCTGTCCTTACAATCCCTAAAGCTATTTATTACTTTCCAAACAGCTAAACCTGTGTTAGTAGAGTTTCTTAACATTGTGGCTACATATTTACTTTTAGTTTCTAGCAGAAGATCTTTATAGTAATCCTGATAGGTCTTAAATTCTACCTTTAGTCTATTAATATTGTTATTATTTATCATTGCATATTGGAAAAGTCTAAGTTTCTCTCTTGCTGTTTTTACTTCATGATTTATCCAGTTATTTTTTTGTATCTTTTTGCAGTCATTTACTGTAAAGGTCATTTCTGGACATGAGACATTGAAGCAACAATAAAAATCTGATGAAAACTCACTGAAAGTAATGCTGTTTTTTTCACCCCATTGTAGGCTTTTTAGCAAACTGTTGAAATCTTTAACATTGTCATCACTGGTCATTCTTTTTGTCACATATTGTTTCTCTTTTCTATTGATATGAAGATTTTCAGCTTCTATCAATACCTGTACTGCATGGTGGTCAGAAATGGCAAGCTTCAGAACTGATGCACTGCATGTAAAGTGGGACATGTTAGTTATAATGTTGTCAATGCATGGTTTTACACTATTGACGTCTCTAGTGGGCTCGTTTATCAGAAATGCTAAGTTAAATTGAGCTAGTATTAGTGTTAGTTTCTTAGATACAGAGTCATTGGACTGCAAGTCAATGTTTATATCTCCAGTTAGTATTATGTTAACCCAGCCATTTTTATTGCAGTGTTTACTGTCAATGTCAACAAGCAAGTCATTAAGAACACCAAAGAAACTATCTAGGCTACCAGATGGAGGTCTGTATAGGCCTATAATGATTACTTAATCATTATAGGCCTATACAGACCTCCATCTGGTAGCCTAGATAGTTTCTTTGGTGTTCTTTCCCCCACTTATAATTAATTGCTGCTTAGTTCTATTACACCCTCAATGCTGAAAGCACTTACATCTATTACACTATAATTACTACCACTGGCTGCAAAGATAGCTACCCCACCACCACGTTTCTCTTTTCTACTGAAGGCAGAGCAAAAGATCATGGAAAGTGGCTTACATACACTAATTAGCTCATCTGTGTACCAGTGTTCGCTTATAACTAAAACATCAGGGTTATCAATTGCTGCAATGGTATCCAACTCGTTGTGCTTATTGCCAAGACTTTGAAAGTTCTACTGAATTAATTTGAAAGTGAGCTTGGATTGTTGAACGCTTGATGGACGTGTCACCCTACCAGAACCACTTATACATTTATCCCTAAAAAAGAAATATCAGTTGACAGATTGGGTTTGGTATTTTTCACTATCCATTGATTCAAGTTGGTCTGTTTCCATGTACTGGGAGCCTGGGAAGAATCAGATTTACCTGGTGTTTTCAGCAGCCATTTGTCCAATGTCGTCTGTCTATACCCATTGCTGCAGTCTTCTTGTGTTGTGGAGCACTCATTCTTCGAATGTGTGTGTTTTGAGTATACGTTGTTCCTAGCATTTACGACGAATGTATCAGTACATGAAATTGCATCATAAAAATAATAACAGACAAACCCAGAAAAGTCAAGCCATAAGTTTCAGTAAATGCAGCCAACAACATAAGAATCTGCTTAATTTTTCAAGGAACTCTTCAACAGAATAGAAAGAGTGAGCCATGAGGAAGCTATTCAGTTTTGATTTGAAAGTGTGTGGATTACTGCTATGATGGATGAAAATGGATGCTGCACAGGAGTTAAGGAAGTCCAATCTAAATTGAGAATGGCAAGAGTTACCCCAAAATATAACACCATACAACATAAGCAAATGAAAATAGCAAAGTAGACTAATTTTTATGTCGAATGATCACTTACTTCAGATACCATTCGAATAGTAAACATGGCAGCATTAAGTCTTTGAACAAGATCCTGAAAGTGGGCTTTCCACAACAGTTTACTATCTATCTGAAATCTTGAAATTTGAACTGTTCAGTTTCTCTAATCATAAGCCCATTCTGTGAAATTAAAACATTAGGTTTTGTTGAATTATGTGTTAGAAACCGCAAAAACTTAGTCTTGCTGTGATTTAGCATTGTTTTATTTTCTACAAGCCATGAACTTACATCATGAACTGCACTGTTTGAAACTGAGCCAGTGTCGCACCCAACATCCTTTACTACCAAGCTAGTGTCATCAGCAAACAGAAATATTTCAGAGTTACCCATAATACTAGAGGGCATATCATTTGTATATATAAGGAAGAGGAGTGCCCCAACACTGATCCCTGGGGCACCCCTCATTTGACCGTACCTCACTCAGACCCCACATCACAGCCTTTCTCAACACTGTGAATAATGACCTTTTGCTGTCTGTTGTTAAAGTAAGTGGGGAAACAGTTGTGAGCTATGCCCCATATTCTGTAATGGTTCAACTTCTGGAGCAATATTGTGTGATCAACGCAATAAAATGCCTTAGTTAAATCTTAAAATATGCCTAGTGTTCAAAACCTTTTATTTAACCCATCCAGAGAAAAGAGAAAATAACAGTTTCAGTTGTTAAACGACTTCTAAAGCTGAACTGTACATTTGATAGCAAATTATGTGATATAAAATGATCAATTATCCTTACATACACAGCCTTTTCAATAACTTTAGCAAACACTGATGGCATAGAAATAGGACTAAAATTGTCTATGTTATCCATTTCTCCCTTTCTGTAAAGCAGCTTTACTACTGAGTACCTTAATTGTTCAGGGAACTGACCATTCCTGAAGGAAAAATTACAAATACGAAGACCGACAATAAAGTAATGAGACTGATTTTCTTTGCAAGATGTGGCAACCCTGCTCGCTTGTGTGGGCACAATATTTTTTACCTTGGTCTATAAGCTGCTTCTAGTCCAAGCGGCACATTGATGCAACTGCTCAGTCGTGAGTTGTGCTGCAATAAGTTAACATGTGTTTGTGTCACTCGTCATGGAAATGGAACAGAATAATGTTGCACAACAATATGCCATTTCTTTTTGCATTAAATTAAATGAAAATGTGACGACAACTTACGGTAAGCTTCAGAAGTCTTTTTGAGAGGAGGTTATGTCAAGAGCTCAAGTTTTTCATCGGCATAAAATCTTTAGTGAAGGCAGAACAAATGTTGAAGATGAAGACCGCAATGGACGATCATCAACCTCATTCCAAGGAATTGTTCATAAAGAGTGGGGTGCCTCCTGGACAAACAGTTAACCAATGTTACTACAAAGAAATTTTTTTAGAAAGACTTCGTAAAAGAGTTCTTTGTGTCCGTGCCAACATTGCTGATAATTAGATTCTGCATCACGATAATGTGCCATACCATACTGCTCTGTCAGTACAGCAATTTGTAACCTCAAAACAAATTTTATTACTACCACAGCCACCTTATTCACCAGATATCGCTTCATGCGACTTTTTTCTATTTCCATGAGTTAAAACAGCGGTCAAGGGACACCATTTTCCAACAAAACAAGATGTCCAAAAAGCTGTGATGAGGGTCTTGGAGGATATTACAGAAGATGAGTGTGTGTGTGTGTGTGTGTGTGAGTGAGAGAGAGAGAGAGAGAGAGAGAGAGAGAGAGAGAGAGAGAGAGAGAGCAAATATCTGTCTTTCGTTGACAAAGGCCTTAATGGCTGAAAGGTATAATTGTTAGTATCTTTGTTGTGCCAATCTGCCACTCAGCATCTCTGCTGTATGGTGAGTAGCAACTTTCCTTCTCATAATATTGTTAATTCCATCCTGGATTTTCCATTGTTACATTAAAATTTAAATATTTACATTGAATCTATTTACTCGGTTTTGACAAGTTCAGTAATATTGAGTCTGTTTGACTGGTAGTGAAATGGAGCTGATTTTCCAACAACTCACTCATCAATGCTAAGTAGATTTAATGTACTTTTTTGAAGAAAATGTATCTCACAACTACGTATTGATTTTTACTGTAAGAACAAAGGCAGCAAGTTTTGGGTACTGATCTTGTGTGCATGAAGTCAAAAAGCAGCAGCATCTTTCTTTTCTGGATAGAATGAAAGCATCATTTTGTAAACATCCAAACCTGTTGTTCTGAGCAAAGGAACTAAAGTGAGTATCTGTTCATATAGTATAGATAAATGAGAAAACCATAGGTTGTGGCGAGGCTATGACGGCACTGTGTGAGTAAGGTTGTTGGCGGTGGGGACCAAGCTTGTTGGAGTGGAATGCTTATGAGCCATGCTTTCCCAGTCTGCTTTATTAAATCATGAAAAATATTTGTATTGTACTCCTGGTATTGACTTGGTAACGGAATGGTGAAGCCTCTCACACCAAACTGATGCGACTGAGTGTGTAAGGGACTGTGGTGCACCATTGTGAGTCTCAGGTCACAAGGGTCTTGGCTTTATTATCTCCATCATGAGATTGGAGTAAAGATCTGTTTACAAAAAAGTAGAGAGTGAAATAGTATGGAAGAACTTCAATACCTGTTTTCTTGACTTTCTGTGGGACAAGTGCAGACTCCAAAAGTTAGAACAAGAAAGACTATAATGCCTCAGTTAGGCCATCAGAGAGATCTTGACAACCAAATTGACATGGACATCTGAAAAGTGAGCTTGTTTACTCCCCCCCCCCCCCCCCTCCCTGCAAGGGGCTTACATCTCTTTTGTGACTATGTGCTTGACAAGCACAGGGTTCCTTCCCCTTCCCTGCCTCTTCCTGGATTGCTGCTAGCATCACATGATCCCATGTGATAGTTGCATTCCGGCCTGAGATGCTGGAGTTGACAGTCGTTTGTGTGTGAGGTATGCTTGCTTTTTTTGTGAATGGTGGGTGTATCTATTTTACTGATGAAGGCTGTGGCTGAAAGCTTTGTGTAAGTGTCTTTTAATTGTGCCTGTCTGCAACTTGACGTGTCTTTTTTTTGGTAACTATCAATTTGTTTTTTCCTACAATGTTGATGTTTTTACCGCACTGTTTATTTTACACCATCTGAAAGGCATCTGGAAACACTCTACCTCTAACCCCACCAACTCCAATAATTAACATGCCACCCCAGGAAGATATGAGATAAAGGCCAGGAAAAAGGAAAGTTTGATGACCTCTACATTTTATTTTATTTTTTATTTTTTTTATTTTTATTTTTATTTTATTTTTTTTTAAATGTGAAGAAGCTTGGCATTTCAGTGGAGGTCACCCTTTACACAACATGGTAGCTAGTACAAGTGTTTGTGGTGGTGGTGCGGGATGTGTTAGGTACCTGTAAGTGGTAGCCCCTTTGCTATGTGTAGAATGCACTATTGACGCCTGAGCTGTTACTCCCTGTGCATGCCAAGCTGCACATACCTGTCCATTTGTGAGCAACAGGACTGCAGGCAATGGCCATCATTGCTCTGTGTGGGCAGTGACATGAGGAGAACCCTCATTTGGAGTAGCAGCATTGTGACAGATATGTGGCATGATGAGTAAACCAAAGTTTACGGTTGGTGACCGTGAGGTCTTGGCAGTCGCTTCAGACACTCCTGAATTCTTCAGCGCAGATTGCTATGAGCCTAAGAACTTTCCCTCCATGGCCATGCCATGGGAAGAAAGCTAAATCAAGTGAACTGCAGTTCCTAGTTTGAATATAGACAAATGGAGTGCCATTTTCATCTACTAAGCAGATGTTTTTTGTGGGGAATGTTACCTATTACCATAACACCCCATAAGAACCTCACCAGGAATTACACCAAATACAGATGAGGAATTCCACTAAAACTTGGAGAAGCAAAGGGTTCATTTCATAAGTCATGCCTGTAGGTGACCACTGGAAAACAAGATTGACACTGGAGCTTTCATCCTTGCTATTCAGCAGGATTCACTTCCTAAGAAAGTCAAATTCGTGGTCTACTGGTATGATGTGCCATATTTTCCATCCTCAACGCAGTGCTCTGAATGCCAGTGCCTCAGGTACATGTCTTCCCTGTGGATGAACAACCCAATTTGGTGATATGGTGATCAGCAGCCTCATGAAAACTTACCATGTGGGCAGCTGCATTTCTCTGTCACCTGTGAAGATGATCATCCTACCTGATCCCCAAAATATTCTACCCTAATTAACTCATGTAAAACATATTGCCTATAAAACCAGGTCTCCAATTGCCTATGATACTTTGAAGCTTGGAAAAAGCTATGACTGCTTATTTTCCATCCCATGCTATCAACTTTTGCCACAACTGTGACCAGATTATAGGCAGTACCTTGGGTACTTATTCTCTCAATTTCCTCAGAATCAATCTCTGTTAGTCACGCAGGCAGGAGGTAGTCCCTCTCCTCTTGTGCTTCCACCATAGCACCGTCTTTTGGGCCCTCTACTCCCCCTGTATTCAGCTGGAGAAGCCACGCCCTCCGATGGGTCTGCCAGTGATCTGTGTTGCTCTCCAAGAAACACATTTCCCTGATGACCATTCTCTCACCCTTTGAGGTTACTGTGCATTCTACCAGAACCTCACTGCCCATGATAGGGTTTCTGGAGTGGTCTGTATGTTTTTTCACATAGATGTTATTGGTGATTGAATTCCCTTTTGTGCAATATAGGAAGCAGTGTAACTTAAGAGAGCAATGGGTGTATGAACAATCCCAGTGGTTAATGAGTTTGTTTATTTGTCCATGTCCACTTTTTTACCTCGAGAACCTTGAGATTACTGCCATAACTCATCCCCCCCCCCCCCCCCCTTCTGATTGACCAACTTTTGTCTGATCTTGAGCTGCATGTCCTCAGTGACTGTTTCCCTTCCCACTCTAGTGATGTCCGTAGCACCTTTCTGGCTACAGACCTTACAATATCTTCCACAAATCTCATGACATCACTAAAATGATCACTATATGACACTATTTGTGACAATGACTGCTTGATCGCTTTCTGGTGAGCATGTCATATCCTTGGACCAGTTGCCTTATCAGTGGCTGGTACCATGATGGACCAAAGGTACTGCAGTAGCTGTTGAGGATCATCAAAGGGACCTGCTATGTCTTGAGTGACAGTCTTTACAGAATGCCCACATCACATTTTAAGTGGGTCCATGCAAAGGCTTGCTACCTAATTAAATATGGTAAAAAGGTCTTCACCTTATGTGTGTACCAATCTCAGTAGTCCACTGAGCCTCCAAACGTAGCCACTGTTCTAGGACTCCTTCTACATGGCAGTATTTCCACTTATGCATTGGTTTTTGCTGAACACTGTGGGACCCGATTTATGACAGCATCTGTGTTCTTCTTACTTGGCTACCTTTCAGATAAATGAAAGACAATATAAATGTTGGCTTCCATGGCCACTGTCACAGTCAATAAATTTTTTCTGGGTTTGTAACTGCATTGTCAATATATATAAAACTACTGACATTTTGGTCCTGTTGCAAGCAACCTTACTCAGGCTGTAGAAATGAAAGACAAGTTTACTTTACTCCCATATCCCTGAATTATAAAATGAAGCTTTCACCAACTGGGAATTGCTTCATGCTGTTGACTGATTTGATCCATAATTAGAGGATGTAACATCTGAATGTGATTCACAGACTCCATCTACTTGTGGTCTTCAACATATTTGACTGAAGGTGCTTTTCCTTTGCAGTGGAGAGATCATTTCATTCTCCCATCATTTAACCAGACAAAAACCCACCATCCATCAATACCTAGAGATTAATTAGAATCACCAATATGCTCTTCAGACTAGTTCTAGGATGTTGGTCTGACAACTATGTTTGGCTATCAAATTACAAGGCCTTTTGACCCTCTATCAGTGTGATTTCTGGATGCCACAATTCACAGCTGACCATTTGTTTAGATTGCAAACTGGTATTTTCTAAATGCCAACATCAGACTGCATTCTCTACCGACTTACATAAGGCACATGACACTACTTGACAACATCACATTGTACTTACCCTTAATGACTGAAGTTTTTGAGGCTCCCTACTACATTTTATCTGTCAGTCTTTATCACTCTGCTTTTGCTTTTGGTATAGCTATCCATCTGTAGCCGCAGTTGAAAACCAGCTCCGAGAAGCCAAGTGGCCTCCAGTTGAACCCTTCCTCATGCTTCCAATTTCCTCCTGTGAAAACACATGTCATGTATCTCTGTTATTGTACCAAGGTTCATCCTGACTCATAACTTCATAACTCTACTTGGATAGAGTTATGGGTACCCAACACTTGGACACTGTTGTGCAGTCCTGATTTTTGGGGTTCCTCTTTGCTAGAAAGCTGACATAGCTGCTCCATGTTTGTCAACTTAAGAGTAGCTGCTTAAGAGTAGCTGCATGTGAAAATTGAATGCTCTCTTATTTCTTGCCCACATCACTTATGGTGCAAATATTGCTACTCTACACAGTATTTATCAGGCCCTTGTCTTGTCACAACTGGACTATGGTTGCCAGGTTTATGACTCAGTGGACTTTTGGCTCTGAAATAATTGGACTCAATACGTCACTATGGAGCTTGACTGACTGCTGGCATCTACCTTGTGGACAGTCTCCTCTCCAAAAGCAGGGATATTACCTCTTTAGGCCTTACAATACCAACTCTTAGTTAATTTTTTAATCCCCATATGACAGTGTCCTGAGCATCCAACTTATGAAATACTTAAATTCACATAACAGTGTCAACTCCCTGACACTCACCAACTGGTGGGTTTACCACATAGAATATTCCTCAAGATTGTCTTTTGGGACCTCCTCCTGCTCCCCTTACATTGCATTTCCCATGTTTACCCAGGCACTCCTCCATGTTTAGTAGCCAGACCATGAATTAGAACCAGTCTGTTCAAGAACCAAAAGTTTCTAATTCCCCCAGGATCTTTCAGCTTCTGTGGCTTTCAATTCTCTGTGAGTCTGAGGGTGCTAGCATCATATACACTGTAGGCTGCAAGACTATTGAGAGGATGAGGTATGCTTTCACATCTCCCATTGCTCAACAATTGCTCACCCAACATTCACTTTGACAACCCCAGGTGCAGATTTGCAGATGCATATAAGACCTGTACTCACTCAGATATGGAGCAACATCTGGTGGGCTTACTGGCCCCTCTAATGAACTCCACACTCTCAATGAACTACAGCCCCATAACACTCCTCCTTTAGTTCCTTCCAGGAGGAAACCACAATACTGCTTGTTCCCACATTGGTTATACCAGATGAACCCATATATTTATTTCATGACCGATTTCTACACTAACTATCTGCTGTCCTCATATTCTCGGATCTGGATAGAATAATGTTAATATAGTAAAGCACATAATTGTACAACAAGTATACACAAAGAACCATATTATTTGAATAATATAAATTGCATACTCCCAGAAATACAACTACACATCAGTCTTGTCGCAGTCTTGTCAAAATACTGAGAACATGCTCCAGTGATAATAATACAATTCCAAACTGGTTTGCCAAATGTATGAAACATGCTAAATAAAATATTCATAGCGTCAGTATCCATTACACCAGTTATCCTTTAGGCACCTAATCCATGGCCTGTGCATATTTTCTGAGATTTCTTGTCCGTAATTCAGAATGATTTTTCCAGATGTGTGCTAATATTTTAATAAAATAATTTTAAAGCAATTATTGTGTTATTCGGGATCTTAGGTTAACCATTTTTGTCACCTTCTGACACCATTTTGTGTTTACCATACATCACTGACACTGTAATATTTTTTGCTAGGTTTTTATTTTTGTTACTTTTTGGGATCCTTTACACTAGTTTCCATAGAGTACCCCAGACGAGTTACCCTCCCCCTCCCCCTTTACCTCTTTATCCCTTAACCTTGTAGTTTATGTGCATAATGTAATGCACCTCTAAGGCTGCTCTGATGTATGCTTTCTTACCAAGCTCAGATGCAACAATTATAATATTTTCAATTGTTTTTTTGTGTAATAGATAACAGGCTGCATTATGGCCAAGACAGATTTTTTATTGTCTTACCTTCTACTGTCAAGCTATATTACATTTTCTACATATAGTGCTGCAATCTATGCACATGTGAGATGGCTTACTGTAGTTGGTGTGTTTTGTAATTAGTTGGATTCTTTTAGCTCTGTAAAACAGTCAAGTTGTCATTTCTTTTTATATAGTTCAACATGTCTGAAGATGAATGACGTTGCCTAAAGCCAGTCAGTTTGAAATAAGTCAAACACTAATCAACAGGTGGAAAATAAATTTGTTTTCTTAAACACTTTTATCTGGTAGTCTCATGATGACCTACAAGCAAAGTTTGTAGATGAATAGTTTTAACAAGAAGGGCATTTTTATTGTTGTTGTTGTTGTGGTGGTGTTCAGTCCAGAGAGTGGTTTGATGCAGCTCTCCATGCTATTCTATTATATGCAAGCTTCTTCATCTCCCAGTACCTACTGCAACCTACATCCTTCTGAATCTGTTTAGTGTATTCTCTCAGTCTCCCTTTACGATTTTTATCCTCCACACTGCCCTGCAATACTAAATTTGTGATCCCTTGATGCCTCAGAACATGTCCTACCAACCAATGCCTTCTTCTAGTCAAGTTGTGCCAGACATTACTCTTCTCCACAATTCTATTCAGTAACTCCTCATTAGTTATGTGATCTGCCCATCTAATCTTCAGCATTTGTCTGTAGCACCACATTTAGAAAACTTCTATTCTCTTCTTGTCTAAACTATTTATTGTCCATATTTCACTTCCGTACATGGCTGCACTCCATACAAATACTTTCAGAAACGACTTTTTGACACTTAAATCTATACTCGATGTTAACAAATTTCTCTTCTTCAGAAACACTTTCCTTGCCATTGCCAGTCTTCATTTTATATCCTCTCTACTTCAACCATCATGAGTTATTTTGCTCCCCAAATAGCAAAACTCCTTTACTACTTTAAGTGTATCATTTCCTAATGTAATTCCCTTAGCATCAACTGATTTAATTCGCTTATGACATCATTGTCTGCACTCTGGCCTGAACCATATACTTTTACGTCTCTGTAAATTATCACTGTTGCTTTTAGTGTCTTTATTTTCTTACTTATATGTACTGTTGCAATTCAAACAATCTCTGTCTGTAGTAACTAACTATGCATCAACTACTCTTTGAGTGAGGGACTGGTGACATAGCAATTTAGTCCCCTAACTCCCAACCAACCAACCAAAGATGAGTCCATGTGATCAAATGTAATGAAAGTAACAGTACGTACACTTTATATCAGAATTTCTTCATTGCAATAGAGAGACAGGAGAGGATATGTGATGAAGTTTGTACCAACTAGAAAATCTGGTAGAAACTTCATGTTGATATATTCTGTCAGACAATGAAAATGAAGTACTTGCAAACATATCTGATACCCTTAACTGTAAAAATGATGTGACATGAAGGGACTGATACCCATGATAGTAATTAATTTTAACTTTTAACATTATAGTTCTACTGGAGTAGAGCAAAGAAGAACTTTTGTGTCTTAAGATAAAACTATTTATGGAATCAACAAAATGCTTTAATTGCAAGAAATATTGTCTTATCGCAGTGCCTTTCAAATGATGAATGATGTGCAAGACTTATCACAATACATAATTCTTGTCTCCACGGATCTGCTTGAAATTTTAGGAAAAGGCTTGGTGTGTAGGATCAACTATTCTGTGTTGTAAAAGAAAAGAATAAATTGAAACTACATGATATGGAGATGAAGAAAATCTGCATAATAGGCTGTAGCTTCTGCTCTATCTTTTCCATCACTGTTAAGAAACCAATTAAAATGGCCGATACCTCTTTCCATATGCCTGAAGTTGTTCTATTAAAAGCAAGAGCTCTTTTCATTAATGCAAATGTAGAACATTGCAACCAACTATAACACACTAGAATCTGACAACTTGAGAAAAAATGTGTAGAGAGGGAAAAACTTAAGAAAACTAGTAAGTAGGACACTGCTTATCTCAAATGCTGATGATGATTATGTCTTAAATTTTATTGATGATACTTCAGTTTGTCTCTGATGATACTTTATGGAATCAAAGAATGCAAGGAAGGTAAGAACATAAAACTTCTCTGATTGAATGCATCCCATACTACAGCAGAACATGGGTGGTTTATGGGCATAGGGAGTAATTTAACCTCCAACCACAGGTAAGAGTTGCATGCATATTTCGACAGGTGTTGTGCAATGGTACATAACTACCACTCTTTCTGATGAAATGGTGAAGATTAGGATGGCAGAGTTTCTTTGTGTAAGATAACACTCCTTGCTTGTGGCTCTGATCATTCCACTATAAGCAGTTATCAACAAATGAACCTGTTGACTGTACGAATTATCCAAATGGCTTGTCACTAATAGTGGGACACAAGAAAAATTACTGTGCTCTATTTTTAAGATGTACAATTACATGCCTTACATGTGTGACATTAACACTCACATTTTTTTTACCAGATTGCTGACAAATTAGCGCCTTATAAGAAGCTGTATGAAAATGCTACAGAATTTATAGAAAAGCATGAATTATGGATGACAAGTAAAGTTGGTTCATTCAATCCTGATGATATAGATCAAGAGGTTTCAACTTTATACAGAACAATATACAAATTAGAAAAGCAGTTTGGAGATGTTCCACCAGCAAAGGACCTGGCTAACACAGTATGTAGTTAATTTGATTCAGATAGATTACACTTAATTTTAATTTTGAGTTATGACTCACAGTTACTGTTTGTTTCCGGGAAACAATTTCAGTAATTTGGATAACCACATTTATTCTTTTATGTTGTTTTGCTGTATGTATCTGTGGTAGTAAGATATAAGCTCTTCTCAATTAAGCATATGTCCTAATTTTTACTTAAAAGTTACATGAAAAGAACGTTCTTGATTTCATTGCAGTGATTGCAGTTTTTAGGATTGAAAAACTTGTCATGATTATCATCTGTTCTATCAAATGAGCAAGATTGAAATTCTAATCAGAAACCAAAATCAAACATTATTTTTAGTAAGTTTGGCCAATAATTCCAGGAGGCATATTTCCTTTATTGAAAAGAATTGCAATAATTAACTTAGAATTAAAAGTCTTATCATTTTTAATCATGTTCTTGGAAAGATGGGCAGTGGTTTATAAATATGAGAGGTAACATCTTCCATGACATTGCATACATTGTTGTAGCTTCGTAGTTCAGTGATTGATTTTCAGATCACAGATAGCACATCGCAAGTGAGTTCAGTAAACTTTTAGGTTGAGGACATCTTAACTTTCTTCCTCTCCACTAAGTACACTATTTACCATACAATATTTTTCAATCTCACTGATTACATTTTACTAGATGCCCGTCTCATTATTTGCAAAGTGTCATCAGTTATACTGCAGACACTATGAATTAGTAATAGTTTATCTTAAGAATGAGATATATTTTTGTAAATCATCCACAGCATACATCTACAGCATGCACTGCACATCTTTACAGTGATTATCCATAGTTCATGTTCTCTTCAGGGTATATACATTTAAAAAAAATGGATGGGACTGAATGCCTACCACTGTAATCAAGGCTGCATATAAAATACTGGCTTAGCACCCACTTCTTCACACATGTAGTCTGTATTGTCTGCACACACTTTTTTTCCCTTTTCCTGTAACCAAATTTTTGTGTTGTTCACAAACTGCAACACTTTCTAAATTTTCATACTAATTTTGGCCATAGAAGCGTTGTCTTTTCTGAATGTACTAGTGACCAAAAAGTGAGTCTGATAGCTGGAGTCCAAGGTTTCATTAATATGTGTTTTGAATTCTTGTGGAGATGTTTCCATAGAAACCTTTTTCCCTAACACATTTTCTTTATGTCTAACAAAGAAGTGAAATACCAGCTTTCATAGATTTAGCTTTAAACAGGTATTAGTATACCAGTGTAACAAAATATTTCCTTACAAATTTTCGTCCCTTTAGAGGTTGGATATCCAGAAACAGTGAAACACATTTTTTTCCATTTCTAACTGAGAAGTCAAACATCATTTTTCAACAGTTTAGCTTTAAAAATGCTCTTACAAAGAAATTTTTTCATAAGTATTTCGCCCCTGATTTCACACATTTGGAAGGTGAACCACCAAAAACAGTGAAATACAATTTTTTCCTTTTCTCACAGAGAAGCCAAATACAATTTTTTATCTATTTAACTTCAAAAGTGCTTGCAGATTGAAATATTTCCATAAAATATTTCACATTGAAACACTAATTTTTTTAAAATTTGTAACTGTGAAGTCAAATACCAGTTTTCATAGATGTAGCTTTAAAAATAATTTAGTAGTCCTATAATAATGAAAAAAGAACGTTCACTTACAATGTCACTCCCCATATTAGAGATGGGGGATTCGCTCCTGAACTAATTCATAGAGTTGAATCTTTCAAGGGAGTGAACAATCAGTGATTCAGAAAAAAAGAACAGTAGCTCCAAACGTTTCCCACAGCAGAGAGAGAGAGAGAGAGGGAGAGAGAGAGAGAGAGAGAGAGAGAGAGAGAGAGAGAGTTGGAGCAGACCAGTGGGGCCTCTGCTGGTCAGAGTACACTGCACACCACACAACACAGCCAGCGCCGGCCTCTACCCTGCTTCTGCCTTGGCTGCCTGCATTGTGCAGTACCCCATTGGATTTTGTGTTTCACACATGCCGTGCCGTCTCTGTGCTTCCCCTGCCGCGTGCAGTGTCTGGCCTTAACTTAGCATCGCACTCCGTCAGCGATCATTTCAGTCACACGTCCTGCCCTCTGGGCAGTTGATGCGAGCAACAGGACAGAGAGCCTCCTAGCAGAGAACATAAGAACTACTTGCAACAATCTGCTCGCAAGAGAACGGACGATTTGTCTCGGAGCGGGTGAGTGGTGGCCGTTCACCGCTCCCCCCACCCTTGGAACTCGCCCGCTCAACGCTCACCCCACCATTCTCGACTTCAGCCAGAGCATTGAGCAAAGCAACTCAGGTGTCACTCTGGTCTCTGTGGTCTTAGCTCGCGCACTAATACAGCTCGCGGCTCGACCTGCTTGACTCAGCGCCTCTGCATCGGAGTTCGTCTCTACTGGATATTGTTCTTCGTAGTAATACCGTTATGTATATTACATAATTATGTTATGTATACATCATTTGTTTTCATTTTATTTTTATTTGTTTAAACTGATCAGATTAGGTTCCTGATGGCTCCTCTTACTATAGGATTTTTTATTATGGCCACTCGAATTTACACTTTAATTACGAGCGAACCGATAAACGTATAGCAAAAGTGATACACCAATTTTTCCTTGTTTTATTCTGTGGAAGGCTATATGCAGCACTTTGGTCTTACAGGCAAATTTATATAATTTTTTCTTATTGTAGTATGGATTTTGCGATTTTAGGCGTCTTTGGAAGGAAATGTTCACTTTAAAAATATATGGCTTGCGATGTATTTGTACGAGGTTAATAAAATTTTAATACATTATAGCTAAATATATTGTTAATGTAAATCTCAAGTTACAACATTTTCCAATCACCCAAAAAACCATGATAGTGCAAAATAAATCAATAATCAAAAACTTTCTCATATCATGGAAATTTCAATAAACAATACAAAATTCTTACTCATTATCTGTGTTACTTCAAAATAGGATCAAATAAGATCAAAATGCAGGTATAGTACTGGAATAAACCAAGTTTAAAGTGCAATGTGCCTTCCATTTATTTTCTGTTGTGAATGAGTGGTGAGTCACGAAAAAGAGCTAGTTCATTTCAGGGAGTGAACAGTTCTGATCCGATCTCTGAAAAGAACAGTTTTGCCCATCTCTACCCCATATGGGTTAAATTTACGAAAATGCAGAAACACATACTCCTTTATTTCAGACTGAGAAAACAAACACCAATTTTCATGGGTGTAGAATTGCCTTAATAGCAACATATTTTCAGGAAAATTTAATACCCTGTTTCATCCCCTTAGGGGTGGAATTTAAAAAAAATCTCTTCTTAAATGAAGCCTGCAGTGTAACATCAACACCCTCTCCAAGTTTCAAATTTCCGACCTTAGCAGTTTGGGCTGGGTGATGATGAGTCAGTGAATGAGTCAGTCAGTGGGAAGATTGCCTTTTGTATACAGAGATTATTTCACACAGTTGGCTGTGATTACCAACCATCTCTTTGACTAGGAGTGTTTATCATATGGTCTAACATGGACAGAGATAAAGCCGCAACTTAAAAACTATGTGACAGAAGAAATAGGAAATAATCACAATCAATCTGTCTTCCCAGTTTTCTCTAAAGCAATTAAAAACGTGCACTGAACCTAATAAAAAAAGGGTCTTACAGAAAATATTAAAAAAATTGCATCCACAATGAGAGATTTTATGGAAAAGATTAGCTTTTCATTAGAGGAATAAAGAATCATATGATTTTTCTATGATCTGACAAAAGCTCAATTCAAACTGCTACTTACTTCTATACAAACTACAGAGCTGTGGAATCAGGGACAATGAAACACTGCTTAGCACATATTTGACAAATGATTTGGTTTTAAGTTCTTATTTGTCACTGTTTTAAGTAAGAAAAATATTACTGGCAAGTATGGCTCTTTATGCATTCTTACTTGCAGTTGACACTTTAGTCCCAGTATCCTCTGTATGCTGCAGAATATATCTTATTTTATCTCCATGAATATTACATGAAATGTAAGTATGACAAATGAATATTTTTCTTGACTTGTATTCGAATATGGGTTTTTGGAATTTTGAGAGGAATTCTTCTTCTAATGCACAACACCTCTCCTGTAGCATATGTCTCGTGAATGTTGAGAATTTCTTTAATGATAATGTGCTGACTCAACAAACGTCTGATTAAAAAAAGCCTGTAGATCTTCTCTCTCCTATCAGACACCTGTCATATGGACTCCAGAAGAACTATGTATTGCATTTACATTCAGTGTGTTATTTTGCATGGAATAATTTACAATGCTACTGTGGGAAAAAAGCATTGTCAATATTTATGATAAAAAAGTCCTTTATACACACCATTCCCACATACCAAAATATGACAGAAATTAGGAAGTTGAAGTATTACTAGACATGTCTGCTGTGAAATGAATGGATATTTGGTAATGTGTGACATAAGAAAAGAGGGATTCATAAGTTTACAAGATTCAGTCAGAATTTGGAAGAGAAATCTATAATAAATTGTACAATAATAACTGAAGAAATCAAAAGATGCCTGGCAGAAGTGAAAGCCATGTGAAGCATTAATCTTTCTTGCTTTTGTTTTTTGGTTGTATTTATTGAGTGGAAATGTGTCTATCTTTTTCTTTTATTTTTGTATTCTTATGTGTTTATATGACAAAATAAAATCAATTTTGTTTCCTATTATGCCCAGTATTGACAATAAAGCATTATGTAACACTTATTTTTATCACTATATATCATCAGTGGATTGCTAATGGTGAGCACATTGGTTCTTCACACATTCTTTTTCATTGTGATTTATATTTGGCCCTAATTCCATTGTCATTCTCATTCTGCTGCAATATCATTGACTTACTTAGATTTAAGATTTTGTGTGGACATTCCATTGTCTTCTTTTTCTGTAGTAGAGATTTGATTAGATTAATACTAGTTCCATGGATCATGAATACGATATTTTGTAATGATGTGGAACGAGTAAAATTTTCCAATACATGACATAATTAAGTTAATTTAACAACATAATTAAGTTAATATAACAACATTTTTATTTTTATTTTTTTAATTTTATTTATAATTTTTGTTTGTTTGGTTTTTTCTTTTTTTTTTCTTAATTTGTATCTAAAAATTCCTCTATGGAGTAGAAGGAGTTGTCATTCAGAAATTCTTCTAATTTCTTCTTAAATACTTGTTGGTTATCTGTCAGACTTTTGATACTATTTGGTAAGTGACCAAAGACTTTAGTGGCAGTTAATTCACCCCTTTCTGTGCCAAAGTTAGATTTAATCTTGAATAGTGAAGATCATCCTTCCTCCTAGTATTGTAGTTATGCACACTGCTATTACTTTTGAATTGGGTTTGGTCATTAATAAGAAATTTCATAAGAGAGTAAATACACTGAGAAGCTACTGTGAATATCCCTAGATCCTTAAATAAATGTCTGCAGGATGGACTTGGGTGGACTCCACCTATTATTCTGATTACACGCTTTTGTGCAATAAATACTTTATTCCTCAGTGATGAATTACCCCAAAATATGATGCCATATGCAAGCAATGAGTGAAAATAGGCGTAGTAAGCTAATTTACTAAGATGTTTATCAGCAAAATTTGCAATGACCCTTACTGCATAAGTAGCTGAACTCAAACGTTTCAGCAGATCATCAATGTGTTCTTCCAATTTAATCTCTCATCAATAGACATACCTAAAAATTTGGAATATTCTACCTTAGCTATATGCTTCTGATTAAGGTCTATATTTATTAATGGCGTCATACCATTCACTGTACGGAACTGTATGTACTGTGCCTTATCAAATTTCAGTGAGAGTCCGTTTACAAGGAACCACTTAGTAATTTTCTGAAAGACAGTATTGACAATTTCATCAGTTAATTCTTGTTTCTCAGGTGTGATTACTATACTTGTATCATCAGCGAAGAGAACTAACTTTGCCTCTTCATGAATATAGAATGGCAAGTCATTAATATATATTAAGAACAACAAAGGACCCAAGACCGACCCTTGTGGAACCCCATTCTTGATAGTTCCCCGATTTGAGGAATGTGCTGATCTTTGCATATTATGAGAACTGCTTATTTCAGCTTTCTGCACTCTTCCAGTTAGGTACAAATTAAACCATTTGAGCACTGTCCCACTCATGCCACAATACTTGAGCTTGTCTAGCAGAATTTCATGATTTACACAATCAAAAGCCTTTGAGAGATCACACAAAATCCCAGTGGGTGGTGTTCGGTTATTCAAATCATTCAAAATTTGATTGGTGAAAGGATATATGGCACTTTCTGTTGAAAAACCTTTCTGGAAACCAAACTGACATTTTGTTAGTACTTCATTTTTACAGATATGTGAAGCTACTCTTGAATACATTACTTTCTCAAAAATTTTGGTTAAAGCTGTTAGAAGGGAGATTGGACGGTAATTGGTGACATCAGATCTATCCCCTTTTTTATGCAAAGGTATAACAATAGCATATTTCAGTCTATCAGGGAAAATGCACTGTTCCAGAGAGCTATTACACAGGTGGCTGAGAATCTTACTTATCTGTTGAGAACAAGCTTTTAGTATTTTGCTGGAAATTCCATCAATTCCATGTGAGTTTTTGCTTTTAAGTAAGTATATTATTTTCCTAATTTCAGAGGGAGAAGTGGGTGAGATTTCAATTGTATCAAATTGCATAGGTATGGCCTCTTCCATTAACAGCCTAGCATCTTCTAATGAACACCTGGATCCTACTACATCAACAACATTTAGAAAATGATTATTAAAAATATTTTCAACTTCTGACTTTTTGTTTGTGAAGTTTTCATTCAATTTGATGGTAATACTGTCTTCCTGTGCTCTTGGTTGACCTGTTTCTCTTTTAATAATATTCCAAATTGTTTTAATTTTATTATCAGAGTTGCTGTTTTTAGACATGATACACATACTTCTGGATTTTTTAATAACTTTTCTTAATGTAGCACAGTAGTTTTTATAATGTTTGATAGTTTCTGGGTCACTCCTCCCCCCTCCATGAGAAAAATTGAATGATGTAAGTAGCAAGCTGTCATGGCTTACAGTGAAGACATCAGACAATGGCCTCTATAGCACACACAGCACCTTGAACAGGAAAGTAAGTTTTCATGTAAATGTTTTCTGTAACTGGGAATACAATAGTACTATCAGCTGTGAACCATTGTAAAGATGGCTTGCTGGTGTTGTGGTTGTGTTCAGTATTGTAGAGTTGTGATTGACCCCTTGGCCATACAAATAATGTACCATATTTACTCGAATCCAAGCTGCACTTCTTTTCCGGTTTCTGTAATCCAAAAAACTTCCTGCGGCTTAGAATCGAGTGCAAAGGTGCCGCCACAACTAACTTCTGCCGTTGAATACACTCCTGGAAATGGAAAAAAGAATACATTGACACCGGTGTGTCAGACCCACCATACTTGCTCCGGACACTGCGAGAGGGCTGTACAAGCAATGATCACACGCACGGCACAGCGGACACACCAGGAACCGCGGTGTTGGCCGTCGAATGGCGCTAGCTGCGCAGCATTTGTGCACCGCCGCCGTCAGTGTCAGCCAGTTTGCCGTGGCATACGGAGCTCCATCGCAGTCTTTAACACTGGTAGCATGCCGCGACAGTGTGGACGTGAACCGTATGTGCAGTTGACGGACTTTGAGCGAGGGCGTATAGTGGGCATGCGGGAGGCCGGGTGGACGTACCGCCGAATTGCTCAACACGTGGGGCGTGAGGTCTCCACAGTACATCGATGTTGTCGCCAGTGGTCGGCGGAAGGTGCACGTGCCCGTCGACCTGGGACCAGACCGCAGCGACGCACGGATGCACGCCAAGACCGTAGGATCCTACGCAGTGCCGTAGGGGACCGCACCGCCACTTCCCAGCAAATTAGGGACACTGTTGCTCCTGGGGCATCGGCGAGGACCATTCGCAACCGTCTCCATGAAGCTGGGCTACGGTCCCGCACACCGTTAGGCCGTCTTCCGCTCACGCCCCAACATCGTGCAGCCCGCCTCCAGTGGTGTCGCGACAGGCGTGAATGGAGGGACGAATGGAGACGTGTCGTCTTCAGCGATGAGAGTCGCTTCTGCCTTGGTGCCAATGATGGTCGTATGCATGTTTGTCGCCGTGCAGGTGAGCGCCACAATCAGGACTGCATACGACCGAGGCACACAGGGCCAACACCCGGCATCATGGTGTGGGGAGCGATCTCCTACACTGGCCGTACACCACTGGTGATCGTCGAGGGGACACTGAATAGTGCACGGTACATCCAAACCGTCATCGAACCCATCGTTCTACCATTCCTAGACCGGCAAGGGAACTTGCTGTTCCAACAGGACAATGCACGTCCACATGTATCCCGTGCCACCCAACATGCTCTAGAAGGTGTAAGTCAACTACCCTGGCCAGCAAGATCTCCGGATCTGTCCCCCATTGAGCATGTTTGGGACTGGATGAAGCGTCGTCTCACGCGGTCTGCACGTCCAGCACGAACGCTGGTCCAACTGAGGCGCCAGGTGGAAATGGCATGGCAAGCCGTTCCACAGGACTACATCCAGCATCTCTATGATCGTCTCCATGGGATAATAGCAGCCTGCATTGCTGCGAAAGGTGGATATACACTGTACTAGTGCCGACATTGTGCATGCTCTGTTGCCTGTGTCTATGTGCCTGTGGTTCTGTCGGTGTGATCATGTGATGTATCTGACCCCAGGAATGTGTCAATAAAGTTTCCCCTTCCTGGGACAATGAATTCACGGTGTTCTTATTTCAATTTCCAGGAGTGTATATGTAGCGCTACACAGGCATGCTTTGCAGGCACAAAGATAAATATTGTCGCCAAAACCTCTGATTCAGTAAATAAATTTAATTGAGTTTCGACCACTGCATTTTCATACATTACTCAACGAAGTAAACACAAATCCCATATTGTTCATCTTCGAATGCAGCAGCATTTCAATGTACTATGAAAATCCGACTGGCAAGACTGTTTGAGATGTTTGTCAATATGGCCAACTCTACGTTCTGAATTTTTTCCTACCTGTGAGAAGAGATGGTTGCTAATAGGAACTTTTATGAATTGTGAATCACATGCAGTATTCTCTTCACCATAAGAATAATATGAATATAACCATTTTACCATGTATTCTTTCGTGTTTGCTGCTTTCTCATTTAAATCTTGTCTGCCTAATAAACTATGAAACTAGTGTGAGACAACAGCAAACGCGGAAGAATGTACATATCATGTCATGTTTATATTTGTATCATTCTTATGCCTAATAGTGATAGTCAGAGATGAAGCATGGCAATTGACTAGATTTTTAAATCTAAGATGACTCTAATTTCTGTGCAGAATGTAATGTACAAAAGAGGCGCCTGCAAAGATTTTCAAATGGCGAAAAATTTTATCTAAACTCTCGTTCAGAACATCTTCTATCATACGCAGTCTATTATTTGGTTCTTGTTGATCATTATCAAAGAAAGCAACAGTGTAAGTAACAAGAAATAGCAATCTCTTGCCATTGTTTCGCTAATGAGACAATTCCTCTTTTTTTTTTTTTTTTTTTTTTTTTTTTCGTAAGCGGCGGTAGCGCGCAGAAAAGCAAGCCATGCTGTGAGCGGCGACAGGTCGTAAACACACATTATCAGAATGCGACAAACAATGCATGACACAGTACAATTACGCATTTTCAGCTTAGAGTGACGTAAACACCTATAACAAAGAGAACAGCGCTTATCAGATCATAGAAAAATAAGCAATCAATTCAAACCAGATGAAGCACGTGAAAAAGGAAGGGTACCCGTATAAATATGGGCCTGATGCATAGCAATGGCTACCTGGTAAAGCTTAACTGCTAAGCTTACGACTCGAACCAAACTACTGTAGCTGTATCGTCATTCATTTGACCTAAATTGTGTCTCATATTACAATGGACCAACTTTGTTTCGATTTGGAAGTGCGGCCTAAAACTTTTCTCTCCCTTGAATTTCGAGTCTCAAATTTCAGGTGCAGCTTAGATTAGGGGAAATATTTTTCCCTTTGATTTCGAGTCTCATTTTTCAGGTGTGGCTTAGATTCGAGTGCGGCTTAGATTCAAGTAAATACGGTAGTTGAAAAATTTCGAAGAACTTCTAATACAGAACCCATTTCTGAAGACTATGTAATGTTTTATATAAGTATTCATTGCAAAATACTGCCTGTCAAAAAAATTAAGCACCCAGAAGACATGGTCAGCTGTCAATGTAACTTTGTACATATACACTCAAATGTGGGAATGTAAATGATTAAGAGTTACAATTTTCTGTGGAAGGTAGAATGGCCACCAGGGTCCATTAGGTATATAAGGGGCTAGAGTAGCATTAGATGTTGAGCAACCACTATGAAGGACACAGAGATACTGTGTAATTGTGTGAAACAGTTCTATTAGCATCTGACAAGGACACCATTGTGGTTCTCCATTTGGCTGCATTTTTAGATAGTGCAATATACAGATTTGTGAGGCATTCAGTTGTGACAGAGGCTTGATGTTGGACTGCATTGAAAAATGAGGGCTGGCATACTCATCGTCAAGGTACTGGTCCACCATGTCTCACCACCACAAGGAAGAATCACTGTATTGTGCACTAAGCACATTTTAACCCCTTCACATCTGTACCTACCGCCTGAGAATAAGTTACGGACTCCCTGCATCTTCATGTCTCATTCCGCACCGTAGGTCACAGACTAGCCACACTCAGACTATGAAATTACTGTCCCGTGTTTATGCTGGTGTTAACAGAAATGGCTGTATTTGCAATTGTACCATAACGAGGAATCATGGACTGCTGTTGAATGGTGCCTGATTGTGTTCAGTGATTAACAGCAGTTCTGCATTATCGTGGATGATCATTGTCAATTAGTTTGGTAGCACCTTGAGGAGAGGTTCCATTATAACAATGTTTTGATGAGGCACAGAGGTGTTACTCCTGGCATAATGGTATGGGGAGACATTGGGTATGGCCTCAGGTCACAGCAGGTAGTGGTTAAGGGGTCTCTGATGGCAAAGTGGTATATCACACACATCTTTCATCCTCCTGTCCTGCGGCAGTATTGTGGTATCGTTTTTAATGGGGCAGTGCTTGTACACACATTGCATGTGTGCCTGTGAACTGTACATGTGATGTCAAGATAATCCCATGGCCAACAAGGTTCCAAGATCTATCCCTAACAGAATCCGTGTGGGTCCATCTCAGATGTCGGTTCATCCCAGAACCAGTATCCATGATAATGACGACCAGTTGAGACAGTCATTGGCCAGCTTTCCTCAGGAGAGGATACAGCAAATTTATGACACCCCTGTCAATGGAATCAGTCTATGCATGTAGGCCAGAGCATGTACAGTGTCATGCTGAAATGTTGGTTCATACTTCCAAGTTCTTTGTAAGTTTGGCTTAGTTTTGTAATAACATCTGCAGCAATATCACACATTCTTTATTTTTTGTCAGTGTTTGTGAGAGACATATCTGAATATAATTCACTCTGTTGTCAAAATGTATTCCTCAGTTTTTACTTTTCAATTAGGCAAAGTATATTTGAATATAGATTACCTACCTATGTTTCGTTTATGGACTTTCTTTTTTTTCTAGGTACGTGTTCAAATAGAAAAGTTTCGTGAAAACATGCCAATTATACAGACTCTTGGAAATCCTGGCATGAAGGAACGTCACTGGGAAAAAGTGTCAGAGATAGTTGGCTTTCCCATAAAACCAGATTTCGAACTCTCATTATCCAAAGTTATAGATTTTGGCCTAGAAGATTTTATCCCACGATTTGAAGCTATAAGTGAGTCTGCAACAAAAGAAAACAATTTGGAGAGAGCTCTGGAGAAGATGAAGAAAGAATGGGCTGATATGGAGTTTGCAGCGATTCCATATCGTGACAGTGGCACTCACATTTTATCAGCAGTTGATGACATTCAAGTTTTGCTGGATGATCATATTGTTAAAACACAGACTATGAAGAGCTCACCATACATTAAGCCTTTTGAAGCTGAAATACTGTAAGTTTGTTAGAAAGTACACTGTGAGTATTAAGCAAATTACATATAATACCTTTTCCCTCTATTGCTTAAACATGGACTGTGACATCATTGTGCCCACTGGTATTCATTTTTACTTACATTTTCCTGTTACAGTGTTTTTTTATGATAAGCATGATACATATGTAACCCTAACAGTATTGCCTTATATTTACTTGCAGAACATGGTAATGATACTGAAAAAAAAGCACTTTCCTGATATTCTGCTAATATTTTTATTTGATCACAAACCAGCTTCTGCTTCTTAATCCGGTGTCAGATGACAACTGAATGCTGCAACTGTTGATCAGATTTTATGGATTCAGATCAGATACAGACATTTAAGAAAGAAGTAATACTTCTTTATAGTATGTGGAAACCATTACATTTAACAAAAATGAAACATGATATTAAATTTGTTGTTGTAATTTAACATTTACTTAATAGGGTTAAAAATAGGAAGTTGTGTGTGGTCATTTAAAATAAAGCTATCAGTCTGTCTCATATGTTAATTGATTTCAAGTATTTTGAGTACTCTAGAATGAGAGTTTCACTCTGCAGCGGAGTGTGTGCTGATGTGAAACTTCCTGGCAGATTAAAACTGTGTGCCAGACTGAGACTTGAACTCAGAACCTTTGCCTTCTGCGGGCAAATACTCTACCATCTGAGCTACCCAAGTATGACTCACGCACTGTCCTCACAGATTTAGTTCCACCAGTACATCATCTCCTACCTTCCAAACTTCACAGAAGCTCTCCTGCAAACCTTGCAGAACTAGCACTCCTGGAACAAAGGATATTGCGG
Source organism: Schistocerca piceifrons (assembly GCF_021461385.2). Taxonomy (NCBI): domain Eukaryota; kingdom Metazoa; phylum Arthropoda; class Insecta; order Orthoptera; family Acrididae; genus Schistocerca; species Schistocerca piceifrons. Next base: position 991,527,873 of record NC_060139.1, read on the forward strand.
AAACATGGCTTAGCCACAAACTATTGTGCCACTGACAGCCTTTACATATGACTAAAATGCGCTTAAGTTTTGTGAGGTCTTACTACAACGTAATTAGGTGCTCTCAGTAGAGTTAACTTTATACACATCATGCTGTAACTTTCATCACATAGTGTGAAAAAGTTATTGGTTTACCACAGTTATTGACATATCTTAGGAAATAACATCAGTTGCATACTGCAATCATTCTGATAGGTGTGCTGCTGTTATATCATCTATGATGTGAATGCAGAGAAAAAATGAAAGATTTGCAGGCATGTTCATTGCTGACATGAAACCAAGTGATTCCTCATCAGTTAATCAGTTTTCATATTTGTGAGCCACCTTTCCCTGTATGCAAATGCAATTCAGTCAAAAATTATTGTTTTGATTTTACATAAAAAACAAAATCTTTAAATTCACTGGTACTCTGAAACTCTCAGTACGTTAGAAGCCTCTTTCTGTAGACTATATAAAATAATGAATATAGCATTGTGCTGCTCTAGGTGACTTTCAGCTATGAAGTACTGAAATGAATTTACTTTTCTTGCAGACAGTGGGAAGGAAAACTGATATTGTTGCAGGAAATATTAGACGACTGGCTTAGAGTTCAGTGCACATGGCTATATTTGGAGCCTATTTTCTCTTCACCAGATATTCAAAGCCAGATGCCTGAAGAAGGAAGAAAATTCAGTGCCGTTGATAAGGTGGATAATGAAAATCACTATTTCAGATTCTTTGGTGTGTGTGTGTGTGTGTGTGTGTGTGTGTGTGTGTGTGTGTGTGTGTTTGCATGCCTCAATGCTACAGAGGTATTCGAAAGAGTCTAAATAAACTTTGTACTGTTTTGTTTTGTAGATATGGCGTGATATAATGAAAACAGTTTTGCTTGATACAAAAGTGTTGGCTGTTATTGAAATTGATAAAATGTTAGAACGCTTAAAGAAATGCAATTCTTTATTGGAGATGATACAGCGTGGACTAAATGACTACTTGGATAAGAAAAGAATATACTTCCCAAGATTCTTTTTCTTGTCAAATGATGAACTGCTTGAAATTCTGTCAGAAACAAAGGACCCAACAAGGTAAGCAATTATATACATTTTTACTTCTAAAAAGATTTGTGTGAATACAGGAGGCGCATCACTTGTGTCAAAGCTGTTGGGTTCATTATAATTAAGCAGTCAAGATGGTAGTTATTCTGTGCTGTGGTCATTGTGTAGGGACAAGGGCTATCCAGAAAGTAACAGACATTTCAGTCTGTCACAGCAATGAAGAGGTTACAGCTGCCATGTTGCGGCCATAACATTCCTACACTCTGTACGAATCCAGCAGTGGTACCTTGTGATCTGTGTTTCTACTTCTTTGCTTTCTGTGATGTATTAAAATGTGCACTGCCATAGAAAACCCTGCAACATGTGAAGTGCCTTCTGTGATTAGGCTTTTGCTAGGAAATAATTGCAAACCAATTGAAATTTATTGCGATCTTTGTGACGTGTACAGAAAAGGACTAATGAATGAAAGCTGAGTGGGGTAGTGGTGCATTAATTGTAAAAATGGTCATGCCAGTGGTAGGCATAGCCTTGTGACTGATGAACTAGTGATGAAAATCAATGACAAAGTTTGTGAAAATCATCATTTCGTGATTACAGAAAGTGTACAACATTTTCTCCAAATTTCACAGAGTTTGCTACATGAAACTGGGGACACACACATTCTCCCAAGAAACAAGAAAGCCTTTGCAAATGCTGTCAGTGAGAAAGATCTTGAGTACTGTGTTTTGTGACTCTAAGGGGAGTGATTCTTGTTGATTTCCTTGAGCATGGCTCAACAATTAACTCAGGCAGGTATTGTCAGACACTGTCAAAGTTAAGGCAGGTGATACAAAATAAGCACCAGGGAAAACTTAGCATAAAAATTTTGTTTTCTCACTACAACACATGTCCACAAATAGCCAGTTGCACTTGAGACTTCCTATGTGAGGCATTTGGTCAGCCACCATAAAGCACAGATTTGGCACTGAGCAACTACCAACTTTTTCCACAATGAGGACATGGCTCACTACACACTGCTTTGATACTGACACTGAACTGCATGCTGGTATAAGCCAGTGATTGCAATTGCAGGTGGGAGATTTCTACAGAGCTGGTATTGAAAAACATATGCCATGATATGGTAAGTGCCTCAATTTGAATGGTGATTATGTAGAAAAATAGCTTAGGAGGTACCTTTAAATTGTATTTAATAAAATTTGTCTTTTCCGTATTATTATTTATTTCAAAATGTCTGTTACTTTCTGGATACCCTTAGTATACGTCCCTTGTTCTATCCACTGCTTCACACACTCATAAAAGTCACAGGAACATGCCCTGAAGCAGCTGAAATGGCAGCTTGTGATGAACTCATTCCCCAAACACCAATCGTTCTCTCTTGTTTGAACCCACTCATATGTTGATATTGTTGAAGATGGAGTTCTAGATGGTGCCATTAGAAAAGTGCAGTGACCCATTGCTCATAGCTAAGTAGAATTTTACTAGTGCATTGGATGAAATGTATTACGAAAATAATTCTGTTGCTGTATTGCAACTTTAGGCTGTATGGAATTGTGCAAAAGTATTCCTAGTATTGGTTAGTAACTATATTTGTTGATTATGATGACACTAAAGTATCACAAAGTGATGTTGACCCACTGAAATATTAACAGTGCTCACACAAAGAAATTGTTACCCACACATAAAGAAAATTCTTTTTATCTGTAAACTCTGGTAATCATTACGACAAAACAGGGGGAGTGATACATTTGATTGTTCATACACAAGTGCTGATGGGCTGAGATGTTGATAGGCACATAAAAAGGCTGAGAATGTCACTAGCTTTAGGGCAAATTCTTCATCAGAGGTGTAGCATACACATCCGTGCAAACACATTTATATACGTACACATGCACTTGTATTGCTACTCTGTCCTGACTGACTGTAGTGGGTGACAGTTATGTCATACGGAATGGTTAAGAGGAGAAAGGAAGTAGTGCGTGCGTGTGTGTGTGCAAGGGTGGTGGGGGGGTGGTGGTGGTGGTGGGGGGGGGGGGGGGGGGGGAGTACTGTTGAAGGAAGGATGGTTGGTGAAAGATGCCTGGGACAGAGGAACAGGTGTGTGGGATAGGAATGTGACACCATTGGGCTTGTGTGACATGGTGACTTGTGCACAGAAAAGAGTGACATGGAGAAGTGGATTGGGAAGGGGATATAGAACTGAGGAAGAGGGTGACTGTAGAGAAGAGGGAGTAAGTTCAGAATGAGTGACATTCGGATGCTGGGGCTGGTGGAAGTGGAAGTGGGTGCGGGGCAGAGACTATTGGAGATCAAGGCCAGGATGATTACAAGATTGAAGAATGCATTGCTAGGATGGCTCCCATCAACATAATTCAGAGAAGGTGGTGCTGGAGTTAAGGATCTAGATGGCATGAGTTGTGAAGCACCCACTGAAATCAAGCACGTTACACACAGCATTGTGATCTGCTGTTGGGTGATCAGCTTTGGTCTTGACCACAGTTTGACCGTAGCCATCCATTCAGATTGATGTTGGTCAATATTTACAGCGCTACTTTCGCAAGTTGCCTTGTCTCTGTCAGGAAGTTTCAACCATGCTGGAATTGTCAGAGACTGGCCCTCCTCCTGATAGGCACAATGGGAACGTCTATATTGCCTCCCAACCTCTATAACCAAAGCTAACCAAACCCCTAAACTGAATCTTGGCCCTCCCAGTTCATATTTTCATCCAACCATGACCCTCCATGAGCCACACCTAACCAATCCTTGATTACCTTCCATGAATTTCTTACCTTCAACTTGTCCACACTCTCTATTCTTAGCTCCCTTCCCATGAACACTAACCTCTCAACAACCATTCACAATCATGAGATAGGCCTTGATATAGTCATCCTCCCTGCACACAAAGGCATCACCACTGTTGTGATGAACTGCAATGGTTACCTGGTAGAAAGTAATTGCCCACTGCCTTACTACTCCACCTGCAACTGATTCCATAGTGATCTCATCCTGAAAGTCCAGCATAACTTCCAATCTCTTCTCAAATCTATAGGCCCACACCTGAAACTCTTTCCAAAATTGGTCTTCTTCCTCAACCCAACTATCCCATCCTTCCACATTCTTTGTCAACATGCTTCCCAAAACCCACAGCCTTAACAGTCAAGGACAGAAAATTACAGCTGGTTACTGTACTCTCAAAGAAATAATTAGGCTTTTCTCGGTCAACACCTCCATTCAGTAGTCCACAACTCAGCTTCTCATACCGTAGCTACAAGAAACTTGCTTCATGGATTCCCAGCCATCCCCACACCAATGCCATCTGAACCCCTAGTCATCACTGTTGACATAGTCCTCCTGTATACCAACACCCCCATGCCCATGGCGCTACCACTACGTAACACTACCTCTCTCAGCGTCATACCAACTTCAGATCTACTACTGACAAATTGTATTCTTGTTGTTGTTGTGGTCTTCAGTCCTGAGACTGGTTTGATGCAGCTCTCCATGCTACTCTATCCTGCGCAAGCTTCTTCATCTCCCAGTACCTACTGCAACCTACATCCTTCTGAATCTGCTTAGTGTATTCATCTCTTGGTCTCCCTCTGCGATTTTTACCCTCAACGCTGCCCTCCAATGCTAAATTTGTGATCCCTTGATGCCTCAAAACATGTTCTACCAACCAGTCCCTTCTTCTAGTCAAGTTGTGCCACAAACTTCTCTTCTCCCCAATCCTATTCAATACCTCCTCTTAGTTACGTGATCTACCCACCTTATCTTCAGCATTCTTCTGTAGCACCACATTTCGAAAGCTTCTATTCTCTTCTTGTCCATACTAGTTATCGTCCACGTTTCACTTCCATACATGGCTACACTCCATACAAATAATTTCAGAAACGACTTCCTGACACTTAAATCTATACTCGATGTTAACAAATTTCTCTTCTTCAAAAATGATTTCCTTGCCATTGCCAGTCTACATTTTATATCCTCTCTACTTCGACCATCATCAGTTATTTTACTCCCCAAATAGCAAAATTCCTTTACTACTTTAAGTGTCTCATTTCCTAATCTAATTCCCTCAGCATCACCCGATTTAATTTGACTACATTCCATTATCCTTGTTTTGCTTTTGTTGATGTTCATCTTATATCTTCCTTTCAAGACACTGTCCATTCCATTCAACTGCTCTTCCAAGTCCTTTGCTGTCTCTGTCAGAATTACAATGTCATCGGCGAACCTCAAAGTTTTTACTTCTTCTCCATGAATTTTAATACCTACTCCGAATTTTTCTTTTGTTTCCTTTACTGCTTGCTCAATATACAGATTGAATAACATCGGGGACAGGCTACAACCCTGTCTCACTCCTTTCCCAACCACTGCTTCCTTTTCATGCCCCTCGACTCTTATAACTGCCATCTGGTTTCTGTACAAATTGTAAATAGCCTTTCGCTCCCTGTATTTTACCCCTGCCACCTTCAGAATTTGAAAGAGAGTATTCCAGTTAACATTGTCAAAAGCTTTCTCTAAGTCTACAAATGCTAGAAACATAGGTTTACCTTTTCTTAATCTTTCTTCTAAGATAAGTCGTAAGGTTAGTATTGCCTCACGTGTTCCAACATTTCTACGGTATCCAAACTGATCTTCCCCAAGGTCCGCTACTACCAGTTTTTCCATTTGTCTGTAAAGAATTCGCTTTAGTATTTTGCAGCTGTGACTTATTAAACTGATAGTTCGGTAATTTTCACATCTGTCAACACCTGCTTTCTTTGGGATTGGAATTATTATATTCTTCTTGAAGTCTGAGGGTATTTCGCCTGTCTCATACATCTTGCTCACCAGATGGTAGAGTTTTGTCATGACTGGCTCTCCCAAGGCCATCAGTAGTTCTAATGGAATGTTGTCTATTCCCGGGGCCTTGTTTCGACTCAGGTCTTTCAGTGCTCTGTCAAACTCTTCACGCAGTATCTTATCTCCCATTTCGTCTTCATCTACATCCTCTTCCATTTCCATAATATTGTCCTCAAGTACATCCCCCTTGTATAAACCCTCTATATACTCCTTCCTCCTTTCTGCCTTCCCTTCTTTGCTTAGAACTGGGTTGCCATCTGAGCTCTTGATATTCATACAAGTGGTTCTCTTCTCTCCAAAGGTCTCTTTAATTTTCCTATAGGCAGTATCTATCTTACCCCTAGTGAGATAGGCCTCTACATCCTTACATTTGTCGTCTAGCCATCCCTGCTTAGCCATTTTGCACTTCCTGTCGATCTCATTTTTGAGACTTTTGTATTCCTTTTTGCTTGCTTCATTTACTGCATTTTTATATTTTCTCCTTTCATCAATTAAATTCAATATTTCTTCTGTTACCCAAGGATTTATGTTAGCCCTCGTCTTTTTACCTACTTGATCCTCTGCTGCCTTCACTACTTCATCCCTCATAGCTACCCATTCTTCTTCTACTGTATTTCTTTCCCCCATTCCTGTCAATTGTTCCCTTATGCTCTCCCTCAAACTCTGTACAACCTCTGGTTCTTTCAGTTTATCCAGGTCCCATCTCCTTAAATTCCCACCTTTTTGTAGTTTCTTCAGTTTCAATCTACAGTTCATAACCAATAGATTGTGGTCAGAGTCCACATCTGCCCCTGGAAATGTCTTACAATTTAAAACCTGGTTCCTAAATCTCTGTCTTACCATTATATAATCTATCTGATACCTTTTAGTATCTCCAGGATTCTTCCAGGTATACAACCTTCTTTTATGATTCTTGAACCAAGTGTTAGCTATGATTAAGTTATGCTCTGTGCAAAATTCTACAAGGCGGTTTCCTCTTTCATTTCTTCCCCCCAATCTATATTCACCTACTATGTTTCCTTCTCTCCCTTTTCCTACTGACGAATTCCAGTCACCCATGACTATTAAATTTTCGTCTCCCTTCACTACCTGAATAATTTCTTTTATCTCGTCATACATTTCATCAATTTCTTCATCATCTGCAGAGCTAGTTGGCATATAAACTTGTACTACTGTAGTAGGCATGGGCTTTGTGTCAATCTTGGCCACAATAATGCGTTCACTATGCTGTTTGTAGTAGCTTACCCGCACTCCTATTTTTTTAATTCATTATTAAACCTACTCCTACATTACCCCTATTTGATTTTGTATTTATAACCCCGTAATCACCTGACCAAAAGTATTGTTCCTCCTGCCACCGAACTTCACTAATTCCCACTATATCTAACTTTAACCTATCCATTTCCCTTTCTAAATTTTCTAACCTACCTGCCCGATTAAGGGATTTGACATTCCACGCTCCGACCCGTAGAACGCCAGTTTTCTTTCTCCTGATAACGACGTCCTCTTGAGTAGTCCCCGCCCGGAGATCCGAATGGGGGACTATTTTACCTCCGGAATATTTTACCCAAGAGGACGCCATCATCATTTAATCATACAGTAAAGCTGCATGTCCTCGGGAAAAATTACGGCTGTAGTTTCCCCTTGCTTTCAGCCGTTCGCAGTACCAGCACAGCAAAGCCGTTTTGGTTAATGTTACAAGGCCAGATCAGTCAATCATCCAGACTGTTGCCCCTGCAACTACTGAAAAGGCTGCTGCCCCTCTTCAGGAACCACACGTTTGTCTGGCCACTCAACAGATACCCCTCCGTTGTGGTTGCACCTACGGTACGGCCATCTGTATCGCTGGGGCACGCAAGCCTCCCCACCAACGGCAAGGTCCATGGTTCATGGGGGGGGGGGGGTATTCTTACACATAAATATTTCTCGTTTGAGAGTAATATACTATGTGTTCAAAAGATCCGGACACCCCAAAAACATATGTTTTTCATATTAGGTGCATTGTGCTGCCACTTACTGCCAGGTACTCCATATCAGCAAACTCAGTAGTTATTAGACATCGTGAGACAGCAGAATAGGGTGCTCCGTGGAATTCATGGACTTCAAACTTGGTCACTTGATTGGGTGTCACTTGTCTCAGACATCTGTGCACAAGATTTCCACAGTCCTAAACATCCCTAGGTCCACTGTTTATAATGTGATAATGAAGCAGAAATGTGAAGGGACATGTACAGCACAAAAGAGCATAGGCCGACCTCGTCTGTTGACCGACAGAGACCACCGACAGTTGAAGAGGGTCGTAATGTGTAATAGGCAGACATCTGCCCAGACCATGACACAGGAATTCCAAACTGCGTCAGGATCCACTGCAAGTACTATGATAGTGAGGTGTGAGGTGAGAAAACTTAGATTTCATGTTTGAGCAGCTGCTCATAAGTCACACATCATGCTGGTAAAAGCCAAATGATGCCTCACTTGGTGTAAGGAGCATAAACATTGGATGATTGAACTGTGGAAAAATGTTGTGTGGAGTCACGAATCATGGTACTCAATGTGGTGATCCAGTGTATAGCGAATGGCCGGTGAACATCATCTGCCAGCGTGTGCCAAAATTTGGAGGTGGTGGTGTTACCTTGTGATCTGTTTTTCATGGACAGGGCTTGCACCCCTTGTTGTTTTGTGTGGCACTATCACAGCACAGGCCTACATTGGTGTCTTAAGCTCCTTCTTGCTTCCTACTGTTGAAGGGCAATTCAGGGATGGCGATTGCATCTTTCAACATGGTCGACCACCTGTTCATAATGCACGGGCTGTGGCGGAGTGATTACATGACAATAACATACCTGTATTGGATGGGCCTGCACAGAGTCCTGACCTGAATCCTATAGAACACCTTTGCGATGTTTTGGAATGCCGACTTCATCCTGGGCCTCACGAACCGACATTAATACCCTCCCACCCCCTCTCGGTGCAGCACTCCATGAAGAATGGGCTGCCATTCCCCAAGAATCCTTCCAGCACCTGATTGAACGTATGCCTGTGAGAGTGAAAGCTGTCATCAAGGCTAGGGGTGGGCCACTACCATATTGAATTCCAGCATTACCGATGGAGGGTGCCACGAACATGTAAGTCATTTTCAGCTAGGTGTCCGGATACTTTTGACCACATAGTGTATGTTCATAAAAATCCTGGGCATGGCCACAGGCACCTGCACTGCACCCTTGCATGTGCACCTTTTTGTGTGCTGCCTGGAGGTAGTGTTCCTAGCTACCAAACAACCCCTCTCTGGCCCAGTTTCATTGGTGGTATCTTCATGATCTGGGCCAAGACGCTATCCTTCTCTCCCATCTGTTTCACCTAGTCCTCCTCAGCCCATCGTGACACCATCCTGTTCATTGGCCTCCATCTCCACCTCCATCCAAACCTCGGTCCATATAAGCCCACTAACCAGCAACAGTACTTTCATTTTGATAGTTGACATTCATTTGAAACGCTCTCCCATACAATCTGCCCACCCTTGAGACGTACAGATGCAATGATGAGGAGTCCCTTGCCTGGAATGCTGAAGGTCTGATACACAAACCATCACTGAAAACAATTTCCTGTGCCATATCCCCACAGGCCACTAATCCTCTGCCCATCCCTAGGAATCAGCTGAAAGCCTTCAGGACTCAGTACCAATCTAGACTGGATCATCTGAACCATAACCTTTGTCAAAACTTTGATTACTTATCATTGTGCCTGGCAATGAAGAACATCCTACACACCATCCTTCCAACCCATTCCCAAAGTGCTATTCCACCACTGATCCAGTCTATGCACTATATTAATCCATCCTTATGCTGTACCTGCTACCAATCCATAGCCACATGGATCATACCCCTGTGGAAGACCCAGGTGTGGTATCCTCCACATGTTACTACAGTCCCATCACGGGCTTATTGTACCCCATCAGAAACAGGGCGACTTCTGAACGCATTTATATCATATACTACTTGTGCTATAATTTCTGCACATACTTGGTCAGCATAACTGCCAACCAGCTATCCACACAACTGCATGGCCACTGTCAAGTTGTGCCCAAGAGCAGTGTTGACCACCCAGTGCCAGAACACCCACTGAGTGTAACCTGCTGAACTGAAATTGCAGCTTTACAACATCCAACACCAATTAGATTGTACCCCCTCCTCAACATCAGCCTGGCCTCAGTCTCCAGTAGCCCCATACTCATCACCACTCCTACTCCATATCCCTAACAACCCTAACTCACACCATCTTCTCCACAGTCTCCCATCCCAATCGACTCATCCACGCCACTGTGTCCTGTGTGCAAAAAAAATGCAATGAGCGGATGGCATTGTTGGCCAGGAGACCCCATCTGGGGAAGTTTGGCCGCCAAGTGCAAGTCTTATTTCAGTCGACGCCACATTGGAAAACTTACCTGCCAGTGATGAGGATGAAATGATGAAGAGGACAACACAACACCCAGTCCATGAGTGGAGAAAGTCTCCAACCCGGCCAGGAATCGAACTCGGGCCAGCTTGTGTGGGAGACAAGAATGTTACCACCCAGCTAAGCAGGCTGCATGCAAATCCTCTGCCTGTGGCTAGAAGATCAGCAGTGCTATATTCCTATCCTGTATGACTGTGACTCTGTCTCAGCTGTCATTCCCCAACCTGCCTTTCTCTTTCTGCCATTCCCCCCCCCCCCCCCTCCTTTACCCACACCTCACCATCCACACACCAGCCTTCTTTTTCCTGTTGCCCACTTCACCTGACACAACCCCTCCTCACCCCAGTCGAGCATCGGTGCGGGCACAATACCATCAGCCAGGAAAGTGTAGCCATAAATGTATGTGTGTGTTCAATGCAACTGAAGCTGGAAAGCTAGAAACATTCTCAGTCATGCTTATGTGCCCATTGACAACTCAGTGCTTCATCTGTATGATGAGTTGTTACCTTTACTCGTTAAATTACTGATGTCCCACCTAGGACTATCCACACCATATTCATATATCAAATGTGCTGCACCTAGAGAAGGAAGTCCAATGAAAGTAGGGTAAGAAGAAACTAAGGCTTCACAGAAATGGAAAACCGAATGAAAAAGTGAAATCCATGTTATGTGCAATTCACTTTTGAAAAATGTGCTGGTGCCAAATTCCCTAAGAGATGTCTGTCCAGAATCAGGAGACACCAGCTGAACAAACATTTCAACATTTTAAGTTTACAGGATGTTTCAACAGGCAAATAAAGCAAGATCTTTAAAGGAGACTTCATATTACAGGTACAACTCTCTTCGAAGTAGCAGTTAAGAGAAAATTATTAATATGATCTACCAAAAGTAACTACAAAACACTTACAATTGCATTGAGTGGCCCTGTTTACAGAAAATCTGTCAGTGACTGATATATGGAGACATAAACTATATCAGTGAAACCTGTAATAGTGTAGAAGCATTGTTGATATGTTCAAATAAGTTTTTAAGCAGTAATTTCTAGCATGAGGTCAGTTTACATTTAAATGACTTCATAAAATGAGACTATTGTCTGTCTCATAACTTAATTACTATGACTAAATTCAACAGGTATGCTCTGCACAGTAATTTCAGTCAAGTAGAATTTAGGATGAGGGTTATGTGGTTTGTCAAGACAATCCAGTATTACACAGAACTTAGTTTCATCACGTAGTCTAGAAATGGCACTTGAGGTACCAGCAATAAAGCTGATGTATCTTCGCTCATGACATGCAGAATTTGAGAGATCATCCATTCTCAGTTCACAGGGCAGCTTATAGAGGCCACCTGGGTCCATCCCTGGCACACTCTGGTGAACCACTAAGAAACAGTATTTATAAGCAATCACAACTGATTGCTCAGCCCATTCTGGACACTGTATTACTGTTTTCAGTCAATGTGTTCCATGCTATGCACAACCTGTACTTCATTGTATCTTATGTGTTTTTCTATGAAGTACTACATTCCATAAACTGTTTATTCTTGCCATAACAAACTTGGCGACGAGTGGGGGCTATGTTTTCTCTGAATGTTAGTGTCAGTGCTAAGGCACCTGCCAAACATCTCAAAGGAAGAATTACTCCAACATCTCATTGCACAGCAGCAAGCTTTCATGGAACAGCAGCTGGCTCTTTCCATCGCTGTAAATGAAGTGGCATCTGTGTATTCGCAGTAGGGTACCCTCCTGTCAGTGCAACTGTTGCCCTTTCCAGCATATGATGAATCAGCTGAAAACTGGGACTCCTACAGGACACAGTTATGCCAACATTTCCAGGTTTTTTGGACAGGCGATGCAAACCTGGATAGGGTTTTCTTTCTTTCCTTGCTTTCGCCACACATGTATCAGCTGTGCCAATTTTGGAAGAACCAGCCAGCTTATCATGTGATGAAATGTTCAACCTTCTCTCAACCTGTTACTGTGAGAGGATGCATGGCACTGTGATGCATGTAGAATTTTACCATTGTCAGAGATGTCAAATCACTCTTACACTGCCTGGGCTGCTGGATTACATGGGTTGAGCCATCATTGTAAATCTGTCACTAGTAGCCATCACGAATCCTGTGCTAATCACATGGTGCATGATGTTCTTATTCATCTGGCCACAGATAGGGAAGTCCACAAAAAAGCACTTCAGTATGAGAATCTGATGCATATGGATGTGCTCAATATAGTGCAGTTCTTTGAAGTGTCACGGGCCACAGGCGATCAGATTGCCAAATGTGTGTGTGTGTGTGTTTGTGTGTGTGTGTGTGTGTGTGTGTGTGTGTGTGTGAGGGGGGGGATATCGGAAGTTGCTCTGTGAGACCCTGTTAGGTATACTGCAAGTGTTCAGATGATAGGGAAGCCACTGCAGTAGTAAAACCTTGGTCTTAGCATCACATAGGGCAGTGTTGATTACAACTACAGTAGCAACAAGCTGCATCACAACAGCAGCCATGTGCCCCATTCTGTCTTGCCTGTATTGCTTCGTGCAACGTGAGTATTCAGCATGCCCTAAGCATTAGGTTGTTTCCAACAAGTGTCAAAAGAAAAGCCAGATTGAATCACTGTGTAACTCCTCTTCAGATGTGGTGGACACAGAAGTCTGATGGACATAAACAGCATCTCTACAATTACTGATTCCCTGAACAAATTGTTTATTGACTTACATGTGTTTAGTCAGAATCCAATCCTAGGTCAGTTCCCTGCTCCTGTCTGTTACAAATCTGTTGTTCTCCCTCTCACCTTCCATGTTGCTGATCATTTCCATACCACAGACCTGTTTGGTTTAAATGCATTTAACGTTTTCAGTTTCTCCATTGCCAATGAGGTAAATTTAATGTCAGATCAAGGTCCATATCAGAAACTGGAGTCCCTCTGCACTGAGTTTTCGTCTATGTTTTCCCCTGGGATTGCCTATTCTACCAGTTTTAGGCACACATTGCCACGAAAGAGTCCACCTGCATAATACTGTCAAGGCCAAATTAGACCATTTGACATTGCTCATAGTCATTCGGCATGTTTCTTGAAGTGAATGGGCTACACCACTGATCATCATTAAGAAGCTGATGGGTAAGATTTGTCTCTCTGGCAATTTTTTCAAGATTGAAGCACAGTCCTAACAGGTTGTTCACTAAGTTGTCATGCGGCCACTACTTTTATGAGATAGATTTGTTGAAAGCATATCTCCAGCTCCCCTTGGATGAGGTCACTAAGCACCTTCTCATTGTGGATACACCTTTCGGCCTATACCAATATCAACACTTGCCTTTTGGCGTCACTAGAACACTTGCAATTTTTCAGCTTTTTTTAGAACATCTGGCAGACTCTATGCCAGGCTGCATCAATTACTTTGATGATATCATCATTTTGGGCTCTTCCACGTAAGACCACCTTATAAAGCTCCAGTCATTGTTTTCTATTTTGCAGTCTGCATGTCTCAAGTGCAATCTCACCAAATCTTAATTTTTTCATGTGTCAATTGATTATCTATATTTTGAGATTTGTGAGACAGGGGCAAACTGTTACGTCACCATGTTGACTCAATTTTGTGGCCTTACTGTGGCCAAAATCTGTTTAGGAACTTTGGGTGTTCTAGGTACAGTTGTGTACTACCATACATTTTTACCTGATGCAACCACTGTTGCTCAGCCTTTGCATGTGCTTTTGTGTAATAATGTGCCTTTTTTTCTGGTCCCCAGCTTGTGACTGAGCATTCACTTTTCAGCTGGGTCAGCATCTTGTGTTGGCTTCAGATGACTCTCAGCACAGTGTTGGTGCACAAATATGTTCATGGATATGTTACTCTTTTCAACCATTTGGCTTCTGTGCCGGACAAGGCAGCACATCATTTGTAGCGTTGGGTTTCCGCCTCCCTGTTGTCATCATCAGATCCATTACTGGCTGACGACACAACACGCCAACATCAATGCCTTATCTCACCTTCTGATCAGGCTAGACCCAGTTTTCAATCAGGATGAGTTGCTTTGTTTCTATTTATATATTGTGATCCAGAATGCGGTTGATGGTTTTCTCATCACTAGTGCCACAATAGCATCAGCCATCACTGTGGATACTGTACCTAGTTGGGTCCTCTCTCTTGTGTAGCACAGTTGGCCGGAAAAGCCCTCTGCCATGCCTCAGATCCCTCACATAATTACTTCTCCCTTCAGCATTGCCTTTCTTTGTTTTAAAGGGTTATTTTGTTAGATAACAGAGGACACCGCTCCCCAGGTTGTGGCTCCCACTTCCTTACACTGTAATGTACTGTGGCTTCTGCATGTCAGTCATTTGAGGACCTCTTGCAGTAAAGTTTGGTCCCACAGGCCTGTGTATTGGCCGGGCATAAAAAATATCATGTAGGACATTTGAGCTTCAGTTATTTACCGTAAAATCTTGTTTTCTATTTAGAGATATGATTTGGTTAATGATAGTTCATTATACTTCATTTCATATTTTTTAAAATCTGTATATTAGGATATCAAGTGATACAGAGTCAAATGCTTTGCTCAGATCAGAGAGCGTAGTACAGGCAAATAAATAGCTGTCAAAGCATTGCAGAACACCTGTAACACAAAACATTGCAGAACATCTGTAATGATAAATTTTACCAGGTGTACCGGTATCAAATGAGCATTAAGATACAAATGTGTCAATAGGGAACATTTATTGTGAATGAGCCTTAACTTTTTTTTGTTTGGTTGGTATGACATCTTCAAAGATATTTATTATACATCAAGTCATGGAACAAATAACATCATATGTTTTCATCGTGTTAACAATGTCGAATTTTGTACCAGAAAGTGATGATTTGCGGAAAGCATTAATTTTTTGTTTTCATTTGAAAAAATGTGCTGCAGAGTCGCATCAAATGCTTGTCGAGGCATATGGTGATCATGCTCTATCAGAAGCAACATGCAAAAGATGGTTTGAACGGTTCAGAAATAATAATTTTGATGTAAGAAATGAAGAACGTGGAAGACCACTAAAAAAGTTCAAAGACGCCGAATTGCAAGCAATATTGGATGAAGATGATACTTTGAGTCAGAAGCAAATGGCAGCAATGTTAAATGTTGCACAACAAACAATTTCTGACCGTTTGAAAGCTATGGGAAAGATCCAAAAGTGTGGAAAATGGGTGCCGCATGAATTGAATGAAAGACAGATGAAAAACTGAAAAACCATTTGTCAAATTTTGCTTCAGAGACATGAAAGAAAATCAATTTTGCATCGAATTGTTACTGGCAATGAAAAATGGATTTATTTTAAGAATCCTAAATGGGAAAAATCATGGGTTAATCTGGGACAACCATCAACATCGACTGCAAAACCAGATCGATTCAGCAAGAAGACAATGCTCTGTGTTTGGTGGGATCAGAAAGGTGCGGTGTATCATGAGCTTCTAAAACCCGGTGAAACTGGGATACTAACTGCTACAGACAACAAATTATCCATCTGAACTGTGCAGTGATCGAAAAAAGACAATAATGCGCCAGAAGACATGGCAAAATTATTTTTTTTACATGACAATGCACCTGCACATAAAGCAAAACTGGTTCAGGATACAATCAAAACACTTGGCTGGGAGCTGCTACCCCACCTGCTGTATTCCCCAGACTTGGCCCCTTCCGACTGCCATTTGTTTTCATTAATGGGACACGCATTGGCTGAGGAACACTTCAATTCCTATGAAGAAATCGGAAATTGGGTGTCTGATTTGTTTGCTTCAAAAGACGAACATTTCTATTGGCATGGTGTCCACAAATTTCCTGGAAGGTGGTCAGAATGTATAGATAGCAATGGTCAGTACTTTGAATAAAATGTTTTTACTTTTCAATTCAAAATTAGTGTTTCATGTTCAAAAAACGCTCATTTCATACTGGTACACCTGGTATATATTCAGTGTTGGATAGACCAGGCCGCAAGCCATACAGAGAAGAAATTTTTGTCGTAGTAGTTCCATAGTTGCTCTTTCATGAAGCATTCTGTGACCTTAGATATTATGGAAATCAGGGATATTGATTTGTAACTATTTTTATGCCCCTTTTTATAAATTGGAAGAACAATTGTGGATTTCATGGCATTATGGAATGTTCCTGCATGAAACATACAGTTTATAAGGTAAATCAGAGGAGACAATATAATACCCATTTGTATTTCCACTTAGACTCTGCACTAATTTAGAAAGAAATATATGTATCATATTTATAAGCATCAACTGGTAGCATAACATTAATATAATCTGCTCAGTAACTTTGGAGTCTATTTTCATGTCTGTTGTAACAGAGTCCAAGTTCATCTGAAGAAGTGTTTTGAAGGAATAGCAAAACTGCACTTTACAGAAGAATTGGATGTAACTTCTATGAAATCAAGTGAAGGGGAGGAGGTAGCCCTTGTTGATGTAATTTCCACATCTCTAGCACGTGGACAAGTTGAGAAGTGGCTGTTGGAACTTGAGGGGGACATGAAGAAAAGTGTTCACACGGTTTGTAAATGTGAAGTGTTCTATTATTTTCTCATTATTTTGGAACACTCTTTCATAGGCTACACTGATAAATATGAAATTTTTTGAGTTCATCCAATTTTTTTATTTTTCAAAACTGAACATACTTGTCAGTAATGATCCTTATTCCTGGAAAATACTGTTGCCCGTCTTCAGATTTGTTACAGAATATAAAAGTAAATTACAGTTGCATCCTAATCCCGAGTTTACATATTTGAAAACTGAAGCAAAAATTATCTACTAACAAAAACAAGGGCTGTATGATACTCCATATTTGTATTTAAATTGTTATGAATACAAAAGCTTTTATATCTCTACTGACATGACAATGCTGTGAAACTGACATTTTGGCACAAATGTAACAAATCTAGTTGCTGGAGGGTTGACTGAGGAAGCTGGGTAGCTGGATCCCGGAACAGGAAAACGAACTTGACATGCAAGTCTGTCTACTTAGGAGCGGAGAGGCTAAACACCGGATAGACACAAGCACAGAGAAAAGAACAAAATGTGACCAGTGGAAATGACTGAACAACTGACACACAGAACCAAGAGCTCAATGCAATGCGAAGGCCAAGTATGAATTCAGTGATGTCAGCATAAGGACCGATGGGCTTGGCGTATCACTGCCACCAAGGAAACACCTGGTTCAGCAGGTCTGCCCATAGAAAACTTTTCGCATGCTGTCCATGATGACTTGCCCCACTACTCTGCTGTGAGACTCATACCAACTCATTTGCATCCATATGGATGTCGACTGATAGTGATGCTAAATACCCCCCCTTAAAAGGCTACTTAGGGCCACACGTAGCCAGGATTCCGCCACTATCTCCATCACAAAACCAGACAGGGTGTTAGATTTCTCGGCATTGGGTCTCTGACTGACGTAGGCAACACCGATTTAGCAACTCTGCCAGAACACCCAAAAATTGTAGAGGCTGGTGTAACAGCTGGCCCACCTACATCAGCAGGAGTGAGGACTCATCCAAAGGAGAGCCTAACAGGTGGTCACAGGAGTGATTGTCACTGGCAAGTGTGCATATTGCCACAGTTGAGAACTTGCCACAGGGAAATGCCACAAATGACACAGTTACCTGGCTGACATGGAGACAGCAGTGTAATGTGTTTAACATGTCATGATTTCAATTGGTTTAAATGATGAGTCAGCAACTCCCAACCAACATCCACCCCAAACACTGCACCTAGTAGCTATTCCTACTGCTGGCCCAACGACCAGGCCAAAATAGCAGCGAAAAGCAGTGGGTTCTTGTTGACTGGGGACATGCAACTCAGGGTTCAACAAGTCCAAGAACCCAATGACTGCCACCCAAGCAAACATAGGGCTGGACTGCACCCATTAATCAGTGCCACCCATTGTGTGGCTAGAAAACTAGTCAATGCATCACTATGGGACAAGGAAGACATGGACTTCTTCATTTCTTCATTTCAGTCATGAATATTCACATGAAGCATTGTACCTCTGATTTAGAAATCAGTTAAAATGAGCTGCTGGTTAGATGATGCCATTGCCAATGCAAAAATCTTAAAACTACCAACTGATATGGAATGTGAAGGTCCATGGGGAACCCTCAGTACAAAAATAGCTGACAGTGTGTGAATAATTTCTGTTGACATCATGAAGACATTTTGGCAGCATATGGAAAACTGGACCAGACATCCACCACCAACAACCATACGCTTCTCAACAAGGATAAACGGATGCAGCAGTCCAACACGGTGCACAGGTCATGCAAGATGTTTAATATCATGATCACTTGCTGGCCATTATATGTGATGGCTTGCCATAGCATCCATACAAGACTTACACAGTGTGACATATGGAGCAGCTGGAGTATGTGAGTACACATGATGACCACTTGGCAGCTTTACTCCTTTGTGGCAATCATAAGGACCCCATGGACAATGATGAGGTGGTCACCTAGTAGGAAAAACATATGTCATGCTGAATTTGTTACAGAAGGACTGTTCTCAGACCATTCCCTCTGAACTGTGAAACAAATTTTCAGAAATACTAGTGTATGGCTTTGGTAACCATGACCTCCCTTGTTGCCAAAGGAAAATCAGCAATGTCTGCTGCAAGGTATTCCCCAACGTGAAAAAGAGTGTCTCCTTTCATTCAGACTCTGGGTCGGGTCCTGCAGGCAGTCGTGATAAGAGCATCTGTTGTAGCATGCTGGGTGGGGGAGTGATAACAAATGTCATAGCAGTAATTACTGAGAAAGAGTGCAAAAAATGATGGCCAGAACCTCCTTTCCCACCTGTGAATAGTTACACTGCCTGCTAAGAGTGTCTTTGATGCATAAGAGATGGGCTGCTCAGTGCCATTGGCATTGCAACATGGCAGAACTGCACCAATGCAATACTGGAATGCACTGGTGGCCAGGCTTAATGGTTTACTTGTTGTAAAGGAAGCCAAACAGGGAATAGAGCACAAACGCTGCTGGAGTGATTGGAAAGCCAATTGAAAATCTGCAAACCATACAAATTTTAGGCTCTTTTGGTGAAGAAGACGGCAGATGTGAAGTGGCTGGGGCATGAACTTAGCCCAGTAAAAAATTTTGCCCAAAAAAGGACTGGAGCTCCTTCAGGTTCCTGGGTGTTGACAAGTTCACAATGGCTTTGCCCTGCTCATACAGATAAGGCCCTCTTTGCTAACCACATGACTCAAAAAATGCACCTTGGGGAAATGAAAGCTTCTGTTTGCCAATTTGCAGCAAAGGCCATTCTCCAGAAAGCATTGGAAAACCACCTACAGATTTTGCAGATGCTCTTCTTGCATGGAGTCCATGACCCAGATGTCATTGAGGTTGTTTGCACAACATGAAATGTCCTTAATCATATGCTCCAGATACCTTTGATAAATATGTGAGGCATATGAAATTCTGAAGGGCAAGCTGTTAAAACTGTTAAAAGCCAAAAGGGGGTGGTGAGTATGAAGAAACACTGAGAAGAGGCCTTCAGTGGCAGCTTACAGGTGTGTGTTGCAGAAGCTGATGTAAGAAAAATACTTGACCCCTGATAACTTTGGCAACAACTCATCCAGATACAGAACGGGGTACAAACTACAATACAGTGCAAGTTGACAGTCTGTTTAAATTACCCACAAAGGTGCACAGTGCCATTTGGCTTCTGAATCATTACAGACTAGATGAAATAGGAGAAATGCTTTCAAGTTCCTGCCAAAGCTGCAACTCGGCCTTAACCTTGCGAATGGAATGCGTGGTTTGTGGGAAAATTTTGTTATCTGTGATGGCTTATGGGAGATGTGGGTCCTGAAATTTTCTGCCTGACCCAAAGTATCTCAAACAGATGGCCACGCAACTGTAATAAAGAATACAGATCTTGAAAGCCGGGCCCACTGAGACAGTAATTGGACTTTGTCAACAGTCTAGAAGCCATAAACAATGAAGTTGTGAGCCCGAAAATGTTCAGCATTAACAGTGAATTAACCATTAACCCAGAAAATATTGCTCACCATGAGCAAAGTTGGGTAATGTTGAGACAACACCACACTCAAATTACCAATGGTGCTATCACAGGTGGCTCAGTGAACGCAAGGTTGCCTTGCTAACCCCATGGGGTACTGGGGGCTGTTTACTGTGCATATCCAACTTTTCCCACCTGCTAATTGCTGGAAAAAAAGTCTCTTGCCACTGTCGTACATTCATGTGATTCAGCAATATGAGCAACTTCATCTAAAGAAGGGTCAGACAAGGACAGTGCCCTACTTTGGACCTCAGGGTCTGGTTCTGAACAGTCATTCACATCTCTGATTAGTGAGTCTGCGTTATCATGTAACTAATTGGGGACGGCCTGTAACCAACACTTGCGTGAGAGACTTTGCAGGTCGGTGTTCCAGGCCATGTATGTCAGCAAGAGGCACTTGCAATGCTGGATAAACTGTAACTATGCTACCACCACGGGGTTGTGATGTCCATAATATGACATGAACAGTTCACAGAGTTCCTCGTAGTTAAGTTTTTCGAGCTTAGTGAAGGTCTTCTGATTTGCAGTATGCCTTGCCTGCCAGTGCAACAAGAACTGGCACTGGTAATTCTCCCACATTTCCATAGACTCATTTAAACTAGCAATGGTATCAGGGGCGGTGGGGGAAAAGGCTTCTCTGCAGGCACATGGCCCAGCGCCAGCACAAAACGAGAGCACAGCAATTGCACATTCCATTTGAGCATCTCTTGCATCTGCTCCTGCTCAGCTGTTGTTGCTGCTCCTGGATGTGCAACTGTTCCTGCCAGCATTTCAAAATGTTGGATCTATGATTCACAAATTAACATCATGAAAAAAATAAAAGTGCCTCACATCTAAAAATGCCCTCTATCAACACTTTGTTCCTGCATGCACATGGCAAAAATGAGAAAGTATTCTGCCTACACAAGTGTAACAAATCTACTTGATGGTGATACAACTATGAAAGCTGATGAACTGGACCACAGAAGAGTAAAACAAACTCGACGTGTGTGTCACTCTGAGGAGGACCAGCGAGTTTGAACACCACAGAGAGATGAGACTGAAGAAAAGCACAAAATGGAAATTCCCTGAATGACTGAACAACTAGCACATGGAACAAAGAACATGGCATGATGTGAAGGCCAGGTCTGAGTGGTCAATGTCAGTGTACGAAGTGATGGACCTGGCCCTATCACCACTGGCAAGTAAACAACTGGGTCAGTGGTTCTGCCCCTGCGTCTGTGACAGTTTGGTTCACTACTCTGACATGAGAGCCACTCTAGCTCACCTGTGTCATTCTCCCAGTAACCATAGTCAACCATTTGCCCTCCATACTACAATCCTTACATGCTCAATCCATTTCAATATTACGCCAAGATTGATGAGACTGGCCGGCTGGGGTGGCCGATCGGTTCTAGATGCTACAGTCTGGAACCGTACGACCACTACGGTCACAGGTTCAAATCCTGCCTTGGGCATGGATGTGTGTGATGTCTTTAGGTTAATTAGGTTTAATTAGTTCTAAGTTCTCGGGGACTGATGACCTCAGAAGTGCTCAGAGCCATTCGAACCATTTGATGAGACTGTGTCAGGCAGCACACTACTAATGCTTTACTTTAGGGTTATGGAATTGTTTTTCTTACTCATCTGCATGTAACTTACATTTGTCTACATTTCCAGCCAGTTGCAATTCATCACACCAACTAGAAATTTTATCTTGTGTCCCCTATAGTCACTGAACAAAAGCACTTTTTTTGTACAACACAGCATCATCAGAAAACAGCAGCAGATTCTGCTCATTCTGTCCATCAGATCTTTTATGTATGTCGAGAATAACAGTGGTGCTATCACACTTCCTGGGGGGACTCCTGATGATACACCTATCTCTGATAAACACTTACTGTTTAGGACGATTTACTGGATTCTATCATTTAAGAAGTCTTCGAACCATTCACACATCGAGGGACCTACTAGGTATACATCTACACTATGTGATCAAAAGTATCTGGACACCCCCAAAAACATACGTTTTTCATATTAGGTGCATTGTGATGCCAGCTACGCCATATGAGCAACCTCAGTAGTCATTAGACCTTGTGAGATAGCAGGATGAGGAGCTTCAGGGAACTCACGGACTTCAAACATGGTCAGATGATTGGGTGCCTCTTGTGTC
This sequence comes from Schistocerca piceifrons, assembly GCF_021461385.2. Classification (NCBI taxonomy): domain Eukaryota; kingdom Metazoa; phylum Arthropoda; class Insecta; order Orthoptera; family Acrididae; genus Schistocerca; species Schistocerca piceifrons. The sequence continues at coordinate 991,550,438 of NC_060139.1, forward strand.
ATACATCTGTGTGCAAGATTTCCACACTCCTAAACATCCGTAGGTCCACTGTTTATGATGTGATAGTGAAGTGGAAATGTGAAGGGACATGTACACCACAAAAGTGTGCAGACCGACCTCGTCTGTTGACTGAGAGAGACCGCTGATAGTTGAAGAGGGTCGTAATTTGTAATAGGTAGACATCTATCCAGACCATGAGACACGAATTCCAAATGGCATCAGGATCCATTGCAAGTACTATGACAGTTAGGTGTGAGGTGAGGAAACTTGGATTTCATGTTTGAGGGACTGCTCATAAGCCACACATCTCACTGGTAAATGCCAAAGAATGCTTTGCTTCGTGTAAGGAGTGTAAACATTGGACAATTGAACAGTGGAAAAACATTGTGTGGAGTCTTACTTACTTTCCGTATCTGGAACTAGACTTCAGACTTCCAAAAATCAGCAGCCAATATGGTCTTGTCATTTGCCTCCCATAAGTCATTCATCGTGCAGGGCTGGTCTAAATATGGACAGATAAGCAGGTGTTGAGGATCCTGGACAGAGCCGCACAGAGAGTTTTCTCATTCTCTTTTAGGAAACCCCATTGCTGCAGGTTTGTCTTGCACTTTGGCACTTCTACCCTCATACGGTTTAGGGTTCTCCAGACTGTATATGGTGGGTCTCCACCAGGCACCAGTTCTTCTTTTACATCTTTATGGGGGTTTCTCAGGTCTATTTCCCACCTTTGCAAACAATTCTCTCCAACTGACCCTTCCAGGGCTTGGGTACATGACAGGAAACTCTTCCTCGAACAAAGCCATCAGTCAGCAGGCTGGTGTCCATATCAAGGATGACGCATGTCCTGTTCTTGCTTGGTTTTTTCGCCTTCGGCAGTGATGTCACGTCGTATGTTTGGTGGTGCGATCCCCGTGATTAAGTACATCTTGTGCACTGGGGTTGGCCTCAAGCATCCGGTAAAAATGCGTGCCATTTCATTCACCGCGACGTCAACTTTTCTCGCGTGTGTTGATGCAGACCATACCGGAGCGGCGTATTCCTTGGCTGACACACTGAGCGCAAGCGCTGAAGTTCTCAGGACTTCTGGGTTTGCACCCCAGGATCCCCTGGTTAATTTCCTGATGATGTTGTTTCTAGTTGAGACTTTTTCCCTTGTGGCATTACAATGATGTTTATAAGTCAGTGTGCGATCCAAGGTGACACCAAGATATTTGGGCATTTTACAATGCTCGAGATGTTCACCTCTCTATATTACATTTAATTCACAATTTGCCTCCCTGTTCTTTAAACGGAATGCACAGACCTGCGTGAAGGGTTTGGCCTTAGGTGGTTTGCCTCATAATACTGGGAGAGAGCTTCCAAAGTACTGGTTAATTTCTCCTCTACATCCATAAAATTGTTACCTTGGGCTGCAACTGCAGTGTCATTGGCATACATAAATTGGCGCATGATGTTTGGCATGAGTTGGTCATTTGTATATATATTATACAGAGCTGGGGTGAGGATGCTTCCCTGAGGTAGGCCATTCCTCTGATTTCTCCACCTGCTCTTCTTGCCCTGGAGACAGATGAAAAATCTCCTGCTATGCAGGAAAGTACCTATCAGTGATGTTAAATGGTAATCTCTTGTCATGTTATTTACTTTCCTAAGGAGCCTCTGATGGTTTACGGTATCATATGCAGCTGAAAGGCCTATGAATGCCACTCCTGTGATCTCTTTCCTCTCAAACCCATCCTCGATATGTTGGGTCAGGTTCAGGACTTGACCGCAGCACGATTTGCCTGGTTGGAAACCTGCCTGCTGTGGGATGATCTGTTGTTCCAGGACGCTTTCTATGCGACTTAGCGTCAGGCTTTCCAAGATCTTAAAACAGTGGCATAAAAGAGACACAGGTCGGAAGTTTTTTGGATCATCAGAGTCCTTTCCTGGTTTCAGAAGTGCAACCGCTCGGGATTTCCTCCACATCTTTGGAATATGGAGCCTTTCTACACATGCATTTATCAAATCTAGCAGCCACTGTAGGGTATTACTTCCAAAGTTTTTAATTTGCTCGACTCTAAGTTCATCAATACCAGGAGCTCTGTTAATCTTCAAGCTGGAAATGACGGCAGTGAGTTCTGACATTGTAAATGGTGCTTTGAGGTGATGATTTTCCTCTGCCGGATCATGTGCTAATGGTTCCTGGTACTTTCTGCCGTGGGTTTTGCCATTCATGAGTGTAGTGGTGACTTGGTCTGCTGTGATGTTAGTAAATTTATCATTTGACTTTGTGGCATCACCGTTAAGGTTCTTTAACAGTTTCCAAGCCTGTCTACTGTTCACTTTCATGTCCAGGTTGTCCATGAGGTCACACCATTTGGCTTTGCGATTTTCAGCTATGACTGACATGAGTTCATTGCCTGCTAGAAGTGTCTCATCATCAAATGGGTCGTTATCGAAGAGCTTCTGGTATCTTTGCAGTAGTGGCTTTGTGTCCTCAGACAGTCCCATAATATACTGTGTTCTGCATCCTCGAGGTATTGTTTTCCTAGACACCTTCTGAACAAGTTTGACAAAAGAGTCGTACATCTCAGGTTGTGGGGGGAATTTTTGTTATTTCTGCATCAATGAGCTCTCTAAATTTCTTCCAATTGGCCTTTTTAAAATTGAACCTTCTTTTGAAAGGAACTTGTTCAGGCTTAACAAATGCATTGACCGTGCAAATTATGGGCCGATGCTGCGTATGGGGAATTGGTTTCCCAGTCAGTTTTCCACATTGGCCAGCGAGTTTCTTGCTAACAAAGATGTTATCGGGATTGTACCCTTTCTTCCATCTGCCACTATTAAAGGAGCTTGGCAGTTTTGGGTCATGTATGAGCAGTAGATCATGTACCTCAGCCCAGGTCTCTAGTTCCACTCTGCTGCTGTTAGTTTCTTTGTAGCCCCATGTAGTGCTCTGACAGTTGAAATCGCCCAATACAAAATTAAACTCTTGGTAACTGAAATTTCCAGGCTCAGTGAAGACAAAATCTGATTCTGGGGGTTTGTACACAGAGGTAATGTTATACTGCTGAGTTCGAACAGTTAATATCTCGATGTCTTGCCTGTCAGTCAATGATGCAGAAGTGACTCTAATTCCTGGCCTGGCGAAGATGGCACTACCGTATCATTCATGTGGTCTCTCCAAGATCATCTTCATTCCATCTATTTTGGGTGTGGGTCTTGCACTGCCCCGATGAGTTTCTTGAATCAGGAGGAAGTCACATTGATATTCTTTACACAAGTCAGATAATAAAACTTCTTTGTCTCTCGATATTCCTTCAATGTTTATTAACATCATCACAAGTGGCCTTAGAAAAGACCATTTGGGTAGGGTCTTATTGGTCTTCATTTTCTCAGAAGTCCGTTCCGCTTGTTGAAGGATTAGCCGCTGATAAATCAACGTTGTCTGGGGTGCGCCCGATTGCGGTTCTCGTTTGTATCTTGCTGTCGCAATCTTCGGGGAGGCTCCTTCATTGCATAAATCATGGTACACAATGTGGTGATCTGATGGCAGGGTGTGGGTATGGCCAATGCCTCGTGAATGTCATCTGCCAGGGTGTGTAGTGCCAACAGTAAAATTCGGAGGCGGTGGCGTTATGATGTGGTTGTGTATTTCATGGACGGGGCTTGCACCCCTTATTTCTTCATGTGGTACTATCAAAGTACAGGCCTACATTGATGTTTTAAGCACCTTCTTGCATTCCACTTTTGAAGAGCAATTCGGGGATGGCGATTACATCTTTAAACAAGATCGAGCACCTGTTCATAATGCATGGCCTGTGGCGGAATGGTTACAAGACAATAACATTCCTGTAATGGACTGGCCTGCACAGAGTCCTGACCTAAATCCTATAGAACATGTTTGGGATGTTTTGGTATGCCGATTTTGTGCCAGGCCTCACCGACCGACATCGATACCTCTCCTCAGTGCTGCACTCAGTGAAAAATGGGCTGCAATTCCCCAAGAAACCTTCCAGCACCTGATTGAACATATGCCTGTGAGAGTGAAAGCTGTCATCAAGTCTAAGGGTGGGCCACTACCACATTGAATTCCAGCATAACCAGTGGAGGGCACCACGAATATATCGTATATGATCATCAATTTACATAGGCTTGTTAGCTCCCTTAACACAGACATAAGTTTTCCTTCAAAACAAAGTGCTTGCTGTAACCATATAGTCCTATTATTGTCAGTCTGTATCCGTCCAGTGTTTAGCTTATGAAACATGCTTGCTCAGCTCGATGTCTGTTACCATTCCTGCTCGCTTTCACATGTTTAATACAAAGTCTGAGTGCCCTTGTGGTGCATTCACGTTGTCTTCACTGCACAAATTGGTGAAGCTCACTTTCAGCAGTGTGATCCTTCGTGAAATCTTTGATGTGGGACAACTGGTTTCCATATCAGTAGCCCTAGGAATGTATTTCACCCTGTCGCTTACACTTATTCTGTGGGTTCACCAGCTGTTCATCCGACATCCACCAACAAGGTAAGTTTCTTGTCATGCCTGCGATGTTGTCAAGCACAGAAAATTCATGTTTTTATGAAGTATTGTCATGTTTCTTTCATCATGCCTCACCTACATATCTCACATGCACACTTAACACTTTGCAGGCAGGTTTCGTAAGTTTTTGTGCTTTGTTTTTGAGTGTCTTTCATACTGTTGCATTACACAAAACTTCTGTAGTGTCCTTTCCACATACCATGCACATAAAAAACAAAAATAAAATAAAATAAAAATACAACTACAAAAATAAACTTATCCCATTCATTTGCTGACATGCCATTATCGTTGCTCATATAATTACAGTCTGATTGTCATTTTGTTTAGTACATTTTGCAAAGTTATAATTACATTGTTCAATTCCAATTATATGAATTCATTTTTTGCTTTTGTTTTGTTTTACATTCTTTACGTAACATTCATACAGTAATAGATTTGTTTTTCCTTTATGGCATAAATTGACATACATTTCATTCCAATTCACAGTGACTTCTTGTTGGAGTATATTTATCAATTTCAAAGAAATAAAGAAGTAAACAATAGTCACTACAACAGATAACTACATATGGCCTCACCTCTCTGTCATTCTCCGGGATGGATCTACACACTACAGGGTTGAGGAAATTTCACAGAAAGGCATTTATGTGCTCAGTTACACCTTGTTACTAGATTTAATTGTGATCCCAATAAAAGAATAGTTCATTGTTTATAAACACAATGCAAATGTGATGATACCAATTGTATTGAATACTTATTCAGTGTTTAAAGTGCACCTCAATATTTACTTGTTACGTTCATTGTATAAAGCATAACCATTACATATGCTGAGGAATACAGAGCTGTATCATCAATACAATGAGTGTAAAACAGTGTTTATGTAAGTATAAAAACAATCAGGTGTTTGACGCTTTCATTAGTAGTCTACACTCACATTTGTTAGGTTTCGACCCCTTGATTATTTGGTAGTACTCCACCTTACTTCAGCATTGTGATATGCAATGTACTGCAACTGTATTCTTCTACACATATTTTCACACTATCACTTTCATAAATATCATAAACTTACAACCATATTTACTTGTGTTGCGGTCCTTTCTGATGTTTATATGGTAGCTAACATTCAACAAACATTTACCTTTCTTCACTTTAGGACGTGTTGATGCGTCGTTCCCTGGAAGAAAAAACTTAATACTAATTTAAAACTAAATCTTCATAGATAAGTGTACAGTGGCTCGATGGTCATTAATGCCTCTTTCATATATTCAACCATGTATTCATTTACTTTAGTGTGCAGTTGTGCTATCACAAACTCATTTAATGTCATGTGTGGGTATCTGCTTACCTTGTAAATCTAAAAGATAACGTGTGTTATCAGCATGGTGCGACATCTTATTCAGATCACCACTCATATTGTACTCACTTGTTTACCTGCAGCAAGGATTTTCTGGTCCCTTAATTATAATTAGTGTGTGTGCTTTCAATACATAAATTTGTAAATATAAGATATAATCTATATAGAAGTGTAACTTCAGTAAATATTTTGTAGTTTAGGATCCCTTGCCGTGCATATAATCCCTTAGCTTATCTTTGTTTGTGTGTATTGTATAGATAGTCGTAGTTGTAGCCTAGACTCTCCCTTATTTTCTATGCCCCAGTTTATGCAGTTGACTTTAAAAATGTTAGTGCAGGCTCCAACACTTTCAGCTGTGTCTGTCTGGTGCACATACACTGGCAGTTGGTTGACATGCTTTCTCCCCAATGCACAAGCACTGGATTGCTATGTTACCGCTAACATTGTGGCGAGTTGTGTATTGCTGTGCATTTCACAAGTTAGTTTATTCATTTACGACTGGCCTACGTGCAAGGCAAAATGTTGTGTTAAAGTATCATCATCTATAGACACATAAAAGTTAAATTCTTCCTTGTTACATCCATTCACCATATCATTTACACATTTTACATGTAACAAAAGAAAAAAAAAAAACGCAAACAAAATTTTTGTTATCAACTAACAACATGAATTCTGGAATGTGATTTTCCAGCATCCTAAATCTAATATTATTATTCATACATACAACTTAGAGGGTATACCTACCTTGATCATATCTGATAAAGCAAGTGTTGATGAAGCTTGTGCTCCCACCCCCCTCCAAGGTCACAGAATGGGGGCCTACTGTGACCGGTTCAAGTTTTCCGGTGTCGTGGTGGCCTCGGTCTCTGGGTTAGGCGTAACTTCCACTATGTGGACCATTGGTGTTTGGTTACAAAAACTAGTGTCCTGAGAGGCTCTTGACTGAAATTCTGTTTGCCTCTGCATGTTATTCGACGTATGTGTGTTTTTTTGCTGGCTGAATACCACTGTCTGTGGGTTATTTGGGTGTCTGTTATTGTTTTGCATTTACCAAGTGATTTGCTGATCATTGCTGGTAGCTTGTGTCTGTACGTATTGTACAGGCCGGCCATACACTACTCGCCCGATTTAGTTGTTTTTGCTAAGTCTTTGCCCATTTCTTTTATATCCACCTTTGTATTTATGGCTTTCTCCATTGCCATTGTGATTACTGTTACCATTATCATAGGTGTGGGTGGGATAAGGTTGCCATCCATGTTGTACTACTAATCCGTTGTTTACTTGTTGGTCCGTAAATCTCTGTGTCGCTATCAGCATATTAACAGGCTTAAGCTGTACTGTTCTCTCTTTGTATATTAAACCTATTGAGTCCAGTACAGATAGAAGGTATTCAGTGTCGTGTTCCAGGATGGTAATGAATTTTTCCGTAATGTGGATAGGAAGACGACTCTTTAAAATTTTCAGCACATCTACTTGAGATACCGGGTTCATTCAATATCTGGCTTTATTCAAATATTTTTCAAAATAGCCCCTTAAGCTTCCATACTTGCTATTGAACGGAGCTGGGTTGAATACTTCACATCTGAGCCTCTCTTGTATGGTCGCAGACCAATACTTATCCAGAAATGCTCTCTCAAACTGTTCATTATAGTGGCAATGTTCCGCCATGTCCATAGCCCATAGCAGAACGTCACCCAGTGTATATCCAGTAACAAATCTAATTTTCTGGGCTTCAGTCCAGGTATGAGGTAAAACATTTTGAAATGTTCTGATAAGGACCACAGGGTGTGTTCTTTTCCTTTCAGGAGTAAATATCAGAATTTTTCGATGCCTAAGTAATCCCTCATCTGCAAGCAATGTTGACAAACACGCTGCACTGTCAGTCATAGGCGTGTTTATGTTAGCTTGTGGGGTAGCGTATGGCAACTGTGCTTGCTTGACAAGTGCAACTGCTGGCAAGTGTTGTTGCATTTTGTGACCTTCACTATTTTCTTTCGACAGGCTAAACCCATATTGCACGTATACAGTGAAGGTATCTAACTTCTCTAAAAGCATAGGTTTGTTTTCTGTCATATGCTGTTTTGGAATGTCAGTAGTTTTAGCAACACTGCCTCATAACATTTCTTCTGCTTCCCTTAAACACAAGTCTATTTGGGCTAGAAGTTTATTTTCCTTCTCTATTCGATCTTCTTCTACAGTAACTACATAAATTTTGCATTCTGACTACCTTTTCAGCACAGGTGCTGCCCTTATCCAGCATCCAGGTTTCAACTTTTTCAGTTATTTCCTGTACATCTGCACATAACTTATCTCTCTGTTTTGGCAAATTCTGAATCTAAACTTAACTGATCTACTCTTAGACTCAACTTGTGCATTTCTGTTGGTAGGTTTTTGCGTACATCTTGCTGCTCACTGACTGCGTTCATCACATTTTTTACCGATGCATCCACTTGAGATTGCGCCTCCTGAATTTGAGAATATGCTTCACTGAGGTATTGCAACTCACCTGCAAATTGTTCCTGTTTACAGTCTATGGATGTTACCTTTTCCATTAACGTATATATATTGTGGAACATATTGGTAATTATTTCTTGTAGTTGTTTACTGAGCTGTGTCAACTGCCCAGATAGTTCGTCAGATAGCTCACCTCACTGAACTGTTGACTAATACTGTTCTTGAAATCGTTGAATGCCTGTTTTTGCTGTGTAAACTGTTGCCCCATATTTTCCTGATGTATTGTGAGCTGCTGTGTTACACCCTTAACCCCTCAAGTGTGATGGTGCCCTCCACCTGTCTGCACCTGCAGTGTGACATCTGTTGTGCACATCTGCAAATGCTATATCTAATACAGTACTGAAAATAAAATTGTGAAAAAATTAAGGTGAACACACAAAACTATATGGATGAAATAGATGAAATCACTTTAGGCACAAAAAGTTTAATCATGTTATAAAAATTAATTGTTTACAAGGCTTTTTGAGAGTGATGAAGTTCAAAGCACAGCACAATACATAATGCTGGGTGTGCAGGGCAGGCTTTACATCTATATGATGTCTCTCTTCTTTGCTGTATTGTTGCACACAGCACACATCTCATTAGGCCCTTCCGTTTTTTGTTGCTGGATTTTCTTCTGGGAAGTGTCTACGAGTAAGTCTGTGACAGTTACTGACAACATCAGAAGGTCTCCCTTGCTTCTGTTCAAAGGCACTGTGATGATAATTAGTTATGAGCTCATCTATGTGTGTCACTCTAAGCTCTAAATGGTCCTTCTTATTTTCATTCTGACAATACAGTATATAAGCATTTAAAACAGCCACATTCAGCCAATGCTTAAAAAGTTTTTTCTACCAAACCTTGTTTTGCTCTTTCCACAAGGAACGATTCCAGTAACTGGTCTTTCAAGTCCATTCCCCCCATGTTCTGGTTGTAGTCAGAAACACAGAGAGGTATCTGGGTCACTTGCACCTCTCTCCCATTTACTCTTCTTTGCACATCTACTGTTGATGGTTTGTTGTTAGCACTGTAACTTCCCTTTTATCCTTCCATTTCAGAGCCACCAATTTCCCCTTTGTGCACTGATGATCTGTCCTTTTGGTAACTTCCTATTTACAATATATGGTATTCCTTTCCTAGAAGTTTTAACTGTTTATACTGCACCAGTACGCCTGTCGACAAGTCTCTGTAACAAGTCAGGACTTGAATAGTAATTGTCCATATACACGCACCTACCTACACCTAACAAATTTTCACACAAATTTAACACCACCTTTGTTGACTGTATATCATCATCCTTTGTTATTTGACAGTGAAGATCGGTATCTTTTCCAGTGTACAAAATAAAGTTCCATAAATACCCATTCTTGTCACACAGTTCGAAAAATTTCATCCCAAAGCTTGCTGCTTTCAAAGGTACGCACTGCTTCCAAGAGTGTCTTCCTTTCCACAGCAACAAGGATTCGTCAAATTATGTTACGTCCTGGCTCATAAGGTCTCTGAAATCTTTGCTTTATCACAGGCATAATTTTATAAATGGTTTTACTGCCACTTACATTTTGGTGTTCTGTGTTGTCAGCAAAATGTAGAAATCTTGTCAGGAGATGAAATCTTTCTTCACTCATAACATTAGGGAAGAGGGGCATTTCTAGCATGTTCCATCTGGTAAAATACATTTTAGTCAGTCTTTTACACACAATCCCCATCAGTAAAAATAAAGCTAAAAGAACTCTGACTTCACCACCAACAGTCGGAAACCACTTTACAAATCGTGATTTATTCAGAGAAAGTATTTTTTCACTTTCCTTTTGTGAAAAGAATTCCACATATTTATTTGTTTCTTTGACAATCATTTCTATTATTTCATTGTCAAAGAACAATTCAAAATAAGCTAATGGCCCTGCATTACCAGGAATTCGGAGTTTCAGCCTATCTTCAGCAATACTCAATGTAAATGCAGTAGGTGCAGAAATAGTGTCACATTCCTTCCATTTAGGCAAGACTGCATCCTGCACAATAGATTCATCATCTGAAGAATCATCAAAAGACAATGACAACTCATCTTCCTCAATATCACTCTCCATCAAAAGTTGCAGAACTTCATCTTCCATCAGCCCAGCTATTGCGCACAACCTGCAGAGAATCATCACCCACACAAAGACAAAAACTTTCGTAACCCACGTGAATCACAAATGCTAACTCCCTAACTCCATCAACATGAAGCTAAGGAATGTATGGCACTGCCATCTAGTGGCTGTCATTCAAACTGCATTGGCGGAGAGGATAAATGAATACAAAAAGTGCAGAAGGCATACGACGTCGCACACGCTGGATGAGCAGTCGGTGGTGGACAGCATAAGCCGTCGCACACGCTTGATGGGTTAAGCTGTTGTGTTATTAGTTACATGACTTGTGTCAAATTGTGGGTGTCACTAGTATTTACATTGCTTTTTTGAACTGTTCCCTGTTCTTGTGTTTGCAATGTCGTGAGCAAGTAATCAAAGGAATTTTCACTGTCACGCACTTCAGTTTCACTATTTGAAAAAATGTTTCCCGGTGTGACCTGAGAAATTGTCCCATCGAGCGTCATTAAAGTAACATCATGATTAGCTATATTACCAGTGTCATAATTTATTAATAGTGGGATGCCAACCTGGTTCTTTTAGTAGCCATTGGCTAGTTCATGAGTTGGCACGTTACTTTCAACTGTTGCCAAGCTCGGATTTCCGCCATCTTTGCGTATTGCAATTTGTAATGAATTTTCAACAATGGCCATTTCATTTGACTCTGCTGTGAACAATGTTTACCAAAATTATGAAAAGAAAAAAATTTTTCAAAAAGAAAATTTTGTTTATACTGGTACTTTTCAATTAAAGCAGTTTTATATGCATATTCATTAATGAACCTTACTGTTCTCTTATACAGTCTTACAGAATTTGAATGAATGATTTTGCACTTAAATGTTGACTTTACACAAACTTTTGTCTTTCCTATAGAAATACACTTTCCGTAATGGATATTAATTGGAAGGAAAAGAGATTATTTACTTTGAGAGAGACACTGCCAAGCACGGCCATATAAGCATACAGCGTAGCAGCTCCCTACCTTTTACCACTGAAATCCGCATTCCTGGTGCGTCTTATTTGTAGGCAGTACTAAATTTTAATTTGCTCCTTCAGGTTGTTAATAGTTCCAATCTCACAGATGTGTAACAATTGCAACAAAGACCTCATTAGTTTCTTGTAACAATAAAATGGATCATTTATCTAAAAAAAAATTTATCTCAACAATTGAAAGGTCTGCTCATATTCCTCTCGGTGCCGTCCTTTGAACGGTCACCATTGAATAGTCGCAAGCGGAACAAATAGGTAATATATGATAGAAACTGATTAAAAATTGCTGCTTAAATAATTAAAAGGGAAATTTTGAAAGAATAATTGAAAGAAATTGGAAGGTACCTATATCTTGAGTGAACTTTAACTGGCACTAATATCAACAGACCTTCAATATTCAATGCATTTAAGATGAACATTCACCATTTAAATTTAAATACTTCATGTTATTGCCATTGTGCATAGAGCTGGTTATGACGATCGACCCTCTTCTGCTCATGTTTGCTTCGATCCTCTTGATGCAGGATTCTCAGTACATCGCGGAATGATGAACAGATGGTTTTTTAATAAACTACGTCTCCCAAATAACTTTTATAACACTTCTTTAATGTCCTGTTAGAGTAGACATTTTTGAACAATATTAATGGGCAGAACTCTTCATATCTCTGCCTGCTACCACTTATAGGATAAATAGATCTTTTAACAGTATTAACTTGGTGAACTTGTAACAAGTCTATCCACTACCTCTTATAGGGATAAACAGATGAATATAAAGAATTTAAAAAATTGAAGAGCATATCTCAACTTGTTTTGTTTGTATGCCAATGTTATCTATGGTATATATATATATATACCTACTGCAACCTACATCCTTCTGAATCTGCTTAGTGTATTCATCTCTTGGTCTCCCTCTACGATTTTTACCCTCCACACTGCCCTCCGATACTAAATTGGTGATCCCTTGATGCCTCAGAACATGTCCTACCAACCGATCCCTTCTTCTGGTCAAGTTGTGCCACAAACTTCTCTTCTCCCAATCCTATTCAATACTTCCTCATTAGTTATGTGATCTACCCATCTAATCTTCAGCATTCTTCTGTAGCACCACATTTCGAAAGCTTCTATTCTCTTCTTGTCCAAACTATTTATCGTCCATGTTTCACTTCCATACAAGGCTACACTCCATACGAATACTTTCAGAAAGGACTTCCTGACAGTTAAATCAATACTGGATGTTAACAAATTCCTCTTCTTCAGAAACGCTTTCCTTGCCATTGCCAGCCTACATTTTATATCCTCTCTACTTCGACCATCATCAGTTATTTTGCTCCCCAAATAGCAAAACTCCTTTACTACTTTAAGTGCCTCATTTCCTAATCTAATTCCCTCAGCATCACCCGACTTAATTAGACTACATTCCATTATCCTTGTTTTGCTTTTGTTGATGTTCATCTTATATCCTCCTTTCAAGACGCTATCCATTCCGTTCAACTGCTCTTCCAAGTCCTTTGCTGTCTCTGACAGAATTACAATGTCATCGGCGAACCTCAAAGTTTTTATTTCTTCTCCATGAATTTTAATACCTACTCCTAATTTTTCTTTTGTTCCCTTTACTGCTTGCTCAATATACAGATTGAACAACATCGGGGAGAGGCTACAACCCTGTCTTACTCCCTTCCCAACCACTGCTTCCCTTTCATGTCCCTCGACTCTTATAACTGCCATCTGGTTTCTGTACAAATTGTAAATAGCCTTTCGCTCCCTGTATTTTACCCCTGCCACCTTTAGAATTTGAAAGAATGTATTCCAGTCAACATTGTCAAAAGCTTTCTCTAAGTCTACAAATGCTAGAAACGTAGGTTTGCCTTTCCTTAATCTTTCTTCTAAGATAAGTCGTAAGGTCAGTATTGCCTCACGTGTTCCAGTGTTTCTACGGAATCCAAACTGATCTTCCCCGGGGTTGGCTTCTACTAGTTTTTCCATTCGTCTGTAAAGAATTCGTGTTAGTATTTTGCAGCTGTGACTTATTAAACTGATAGTTCGGTAATTTTCACATCTGTCAACACCTGCTTTCTTTGGGATTGGAATTATTATATTCTTCTTGAAGTCTGAGGGTATTTCGCCTGTTTCGTACATCTTGCTCACCAGATGGTAGAGTTTTGTCAGGACTGGCTCTCCCAAGGCCGTCAGTAGTTCCAATGGAATGTTGTCTACTCCGGGGGCCTTGTTTCGACTCAGTTCTTTCAGTGCTCTGTCAAACTCTTCACGCAGTATCATATCTCCCATTTCATCTTCATCTACATGCTCTTCCATTTCCATAATATTGTCCTCAAGTACATCACCCTTGTATAGACCCTCTATATACTCCTTCCACCTTTCCGCTTTCCCTTCTTTGCTTAGAACAGGGTTTCCATCTGAGCTCTTGATATTCATACAAGTCGTTCTCTTATCTCCAAAGGTCTCTCTAATTTTCCTGTAGGCTGTATCTATCTTACCCCTTGTGAGATAGGCCTCTACATCCTTACATTTGTCCTCTAGCCATCCCTGCTTAGCCATTTTGCACTTCCTGTCGATCTCATTTTTGAGACGTTTGTATTCCTTTTTGCCTGCTTCATTTACTGCATTTTTATATTTTCTCCTTTCATCAATTAAATTCAATATTTCTTCTGTTACCCAAGGATTTCTACTAGCCCTCGTCTTTTTACCTACTTGATCCTCTGCTGCCTTCGCTACTTCATCCCTCAAAGCTACCCATTCTTCTTCTACTGTATTTCTTTCCCCCATTCCTGTCAATTGTTCCCTTATGCTCTCCCTGAAACTCTGTACAACCTCTGGTTCTTTCAGTTTATCCAGGTCCCATCTCCTTAAATTCCCACCTTTTTGCAGTTTCTTCAGTTTTAATCTACAGGTCATAACCAATAGATTGTGGTCAGAGTCCACATCTGCCCCTGGAAATGTCTTACAATTTAAAACCTGGTTCCTAAATCTCTGTCTTACCATTATATAATCTATCTGATACCTTTTAGTATCTCCAGGGTTCTTCCATATATACAACCTTCTTTCATGATTCTTAAACCAAGTGTTAGCTATGATTAAGTTGTGCTCTGTGCAAAATTCTACCAGGCGGCTTCCTCTTTCATTTCTTAGCCCCAATCCATATTCACCTACTATGTTTCCTTCTCTCCCTTTTCCTACACTCGAATTCCAGTCACCCATGACTATTAAATTTTCGTCTCCCTTCACAATCTGAATAATTTCTTTTATTTCATCATACATTTCTTCAATTTCTTCGTCATCTGCAGAGCCAGTTGGCATATAAACTTGTACTACTGTAGTAGGTGTGGGCTTCGTATCTATCTTGGCCACAATAATGCGTTCACTTTGCTGTTTGTAGTAGCTTACCCGCATTCCTATTTTCCTATTCATTATTAAACCTACTCCTGCATTACCCCTATTTGATTTTGTGTTTATAACCCTGTAGTCACCTGACCAGAAGTCTTGTTCCTCCTGCCACCGAACTTCACTAATTCCCACTATATCTAACTTCAACCTATCCATTTCCCTTTTTAAATTTTCTAACCTACCTGCCCGATTAAGGGATCTGACATTCCATGCTCCGATCCATAGAACGCCAGTTTTCTTTCTCCTGATAACGACATCCTCTTGAGTAGTCCCCGCCCGGAGATCCAAATGGGGGACTATTTTACCTCCGGAATATTTTACCGAAGAGGACGCCATCATCATGTAATCATACAGTAAAGCTGCATGCCCTCGGGAAAAATTACGGCCGTAGTTTCCCCTTGCTTTCAGCCGTTCGCAGTACCAGCACAGCAAGGCCGATTTGGTTGTTGTTACAAGGCCAGATCAGTCAATCATCCAGACTGTTGCCCTTGCAACTACTGAAAAGGCTGCTGCCCCTCTTCAGGAACCACACGTTTGTCTGGCCTCTCAACAGATACCCCTCCGTTGTGGTTGCACCTACGGTACAGCTATCTGTATCGCTGAGGCACGCAAGCCTCCCTACCAACGGCAAGGTCCATGGTTCATGGGGGATATATATATATATATATATATATATATATATATATATATATATAGACACACACACACACATACACACACACACACACACACACACACACACACACACACACACTCCTGGAAATTGAAATAAGAACACCGTGAATTCATTGTCCCAGGAAGGGGAAACTTTATTGACACATTCCTGGGGTCAGATACATCACATGATCACACTGACAGAACCACAGGCACATAGACACAGGCAACAGAGCATGCACAATGTCGGCATTAGTACATTGTATATCCACCTTTCGCAGCAATGCAGGCTGCTATTCTCCCATGGAGACGATCGTAGAGATGCTGGATGTAGTCCTGTGGAACGGCTTGCCATGCCATTTCCACCTGGCGCCTCAGTTGGACCAGCGTTCATGCTGGACGTGCAGACCGCGTGAGACGACGCTTCATCCAATCCCAATGGGGGACAGATCCGGAGATCTTGCTGGCCAGGGTAGTTGACTTACACCTTCTAGAGCACGTTGGGTGGCACGGGATACATGCGGACGTGCATTGTCCTGTTGGAACAGCAAGTTCCCTTGCCGGTCTAGGAATGGTAGAACGATGGGTTCGATGACGGTTTGGATGTACCGTGCACTATTCAGTGTCCCCTCGACGATCACCAGTGGTGTACGGCCAGTGTAGGAGATCGCTCCCCACACCATGATGCCGGGTGTTGGCCCTGTGTGCCTCGGTCGTATGCAGTCCTGATTGTGGCGCTCACCTGCACGGCGCCAAACACGCATACGACCATCATTGGCACCAAGGCAGAAGCGACTCTCATCGCTGAAGACGACACATCTCCATTCGTCCCTCCATTCACGCCTGTCGCGACACCACTGGAGGCGGGCTGCACGTTGTTGGGGCGTGAGCGGAAGACGGCCTAACGGTGTGCGGGACCGTAGCCCAGCTTCATGGAGACGGTTGCGAATGGTCCTCGCCAATACCCCAGGAGCAACAGTGTCCCTAATTTGCTGGGAAGTGGCGGTGCGGTCCCCTACGGCACTGCGTAGGATCCTACGGTCTTGGCGTGCATCCGTGCGTCGCTGCGGTCCGGTCCCAGGTCGACGGGCACGTGCACCTTCCGCCGACCACTGGCGACAACATCGATGTACTGTGGAGACCTCACGCCCCACGTGTTGAGCAATTCGGCGGTACGTCCACCCGGCCTCCCGCATGCCCACTATACGCCCTCGCTCAAAGTCCGTCAACTGCACATACGGTTCACGTCCACGCTGTCGCGGCATGCTACCAGTGTTAAAGACTGCGATGGAGCTCCGTATGCCACGGCAAACTGGCTGACACTGACGGCGGCGGTGCGCAAATGCTGCGCAGCTAGCGCCATTCGACGGCCAACACCGCGGTTCCTGGTGTGTCCGCTGTGCCGTGCGTGTGATCATTGCTTGTACAGCCCTCTCGCAGTGTCCGGAGCAAGTATGGTGGGTCTGACACACCGGTGTCAATGTGTTCTTTTTTCCATTTCCAGGAATATATATATATATATATATATATATATATATATATATATATAAAGAAAAGAATGAGGGAGAAAAGAAAAGAAAATAATAATAATGATAATATGATACATTACAAAAGTTTGCAAACATCTGACATGTACAGTTGCTGATCCTGTTGGCAACTCTAGCTTCACATTCACAGGTGGTATGGTTCCTGGTAATGTATGACAAACCTCATTGTCTTCACTTTTGGAGAATACAGACTTGAAAACATAACACACATCACCCTCTGGCCCACCTTGTACTGAGATAAAGTTGCCATACACTTTGCTGCCTCCTTTTGCCTTTCCAATGCCTTAGTGATCACTTGTTGCACCCTCTTTCAAACTTTTCTTACAGTTCTCATGAACTCTCAGTCTGACTCTCTGTTCCTCCTCCCTTTCTTCTTAATTGTATCAAATGCAATGGCACCTTTTTACCATACAACATTCACCAACTTGAATGGCGACTAGTTGGTGCTGTTATGTATCTTCAAATTATATGCACTCACCACAAAATATAATTGTTTGGCCCAAATCATATGGTGGGATGACTAAGCATCCTCTTGATCATTCAGTGAATGCACTCCATCCTTCCATTAATTGATGATGAAGTGGACTTTTTCTTGATTATTTCACTCTCAACAGCTGACACAATTCCTTTGTCTGGTCTGACATGAAGTTCTTCCTTTGATCTTAGTTATTGTGTGTGTCATCCCAAACTTCAGTACTCATTTATTCACCGTACGACTGTGATAGGCTACTGGTTTGGCATAAGCAGCATCTCTATACAATGGGAGAAATGTCCATTATAGTCAACACAAAATGATCCCCTGATGGAGTTTGGTTAAATGGTCCTAACACATCCACCCTAATAAATCTAAACTGTTCTGTGGCTTCTGGCAATCTCTACAATAATACTTGTTTTCATCTAAAATCTGTATGTTGTGCACACTGTACACAGCTGTTGACATAGTGATCAACATAACTTTTTCTTCCTTTCCACCTGTACATCTCTACCATCCTCCAATTCACTGTTCTGCAGCCTCAAAACAAAATCATGCATTTCTCTCAGTACTTCTTCCATTAACTTCAATGGTACAACCACGTATGGTCCTAGTCTCATCTTTCCACACAACAAGCTGTCACACATACTGAACTGCTGCTGCTAACGGTGCTGCTTACATTCCCTGTCAATGTTCTGTGCTGCTTGCCACTCAGCAAGGTTCTAACCCAGTGCTTGCATCACTGTTACCCTCGTTCTTAGTGTGTCTTCATATTCATGTTTCTTCTCTGGTTTGTGGATTACTTCATACTCAAATTCACTGAGTTTTAATACCTACCTTGTCAGTCTATTGCATGGGTCTTCCAAACATAATAACCACTTTAAAACAGCATTGTCAGTCACTACTTTAAACTTCCTCCAGTACATTTCTCTATACACCGGCAAAGCATCTCCCTCTCTCTCTCTCTCTCTCTCTCTCTCTCTCTCTCTCTCTCTCTCTCTTTCTGGCAGAAAAATTCCTGTCAGCTCCATTCAATTGAATCAGTGCAAAGGCAATAGGCTGTTCATCTCCATCAACCTTGTGCCTCAAAACACAACAGAGAGCATGGTTCTACGTATCACATGATAATACAAATTCCATCTGAAAATCCAGGAACACCAACACTGTATGTGACATCAATACTTCCTTCAGCTTAATTAATGCTTTCTGACACTCCTCAGTCCACAAAATTTTATACTATTCATTAGTAACTGCATATGTGGTTGTGCTGTATCTGCAACCCCCCCCCCCCTCCCCCCCCCCCACACACACACACACAAATTTTCAATAGTAATTGCAAGACCCAGGAAAGGCTGCAACTCTTTGTTTGTTCCTGGTATTGGAAAATGATCCACCACTTGTATCAGTCTTGGATCAGTCCTTCCCACTTCCTTACTAATTACATGACCCAAATAATTCACTTCTTCCCATGCGAAGTGGCATTTTTCATTACTCAGTGTTAAATTTTCAGCCTGTGTTCCTGTTTATCTCTTGAAAAAAACAGTTATGTCATCCAGGTACACTAAACATTGACAAGGCTTCAATCCTTTCAACACTCCACCCAACAAACACTGGAATGTGCTGGTGTGTTCTTTAAACAAAACAGCAGTCTTCTATACTGACAATATTCCAAAGTTTCTGAAAATCCAGACTTGCTCTATCCTACGGAGCCACTCTCAGGTACATTGTCAAGAAATATGCTTCCTAAGGTTATCATTGATTTCTACGATGTTTGGAATGAGATAAGCATCTGTCAGAGCCTCACTGTTCAAATGGTGGTAGTTGCAGCAGAAGCAATACTTCTTCAATCCATCTATTGGTACAATTACAAATCCAGCTCCTCAAGGATTACTACTCTTCTATTATGCCATTGATCAACTGGTGAGTCATAAAAAATGAGCAAAGCATTGAGCACTGAGCTAGTACCTGTATAAGAACTGTCTTTCAAAATGAAGTAATGATCACTTTTTGTAGGATGTGCTGTTGGAGTAAAATGCAGCTTTCACTCATCAGAAGAGCATTCTTTGTTTTTCAAATTTCTGACAGACTGAAATGCTTTCAAACTGGGGCTTTGTGCATGGGCTGTAACATTTCTCTCTAAAGCAATTATTCAAAGTTACATTGTATTGAAAGGTATCTGCTACTTTTCCAAACATAGTAATAGTAGTCTTCACATTTACAATCTCGGTGACATTTCCCTTCTTCTTGCCTTTTATTTCCTTGCTTTTAGTGTGCACAGACTTGACTATTCTATGTGATAAAGAAAGGGGAAATAATTAAAGAGCACCTGAAGTGTAAAACATCATCTTTTCCATTGATACTTCAGTCTCCAAGGTGATGTGGATTCTCTGCATCACCCAAGTATCAATAGGGAGAACATGTCAAAGATTCTCAGGCTCCAGACAATAGTCATAACTTGTACATGTGTGATATGCAGCAGCCATGGCAACCAAGTCACATGGTACCAACCTGTGACAAGTGCTTACTGCTAAATATCGCAGTTCAGCTACTGCTAGCCAGTTTCGTGCTAGTCATTGAAGCCTTTAGTTATGCACCATTGAATAGTTGAGTTTTGACTTTGCCTGATTTGGAGTGCTCCCTGGATTGTTGTATATGCCTAAAACAATGTTGCCGCACTTTGGTTTTTTTGTTCATTTTGTGACCACCACTGTCATTTCATCAGTGAGAGTATCATAAACAATGTCCTACTTTCACAAAGTAGTATAAAAGAGTGGTGATGAGAACATCCTCACTGTGCAATTATTCCAGCCAGGCTTGGAACCCCAGTTTCTAAACTTGTGGCAGAAGCACTTGCAACAACAGCAGCAACAACTGTAGCAACAGTAACAGCAAGAAAAGTAGTGGGAATTCTACCAGAAACAGCAGACACAGCTGCTGCAGTTCTTGCAACACAAGTCTAATAAGTGACTGTAAACATCAGTATGCATTCTTTAAGATCTTCTAGTAGTAAGCTGCGAAAAGTGGTGCAAAAATTACAACCTCTTCCAGATTATAGTAGCTTTACTTTTTCTGGTGTTTGTCGTTTGCTGAAAAACTGTGCCAAACTCAAGTCATTGCAGCAAGGATCAAGTATAATCAGTGTGTTAAGCAATATAAGAAACCCTCTGCAACATGAGCTGCTGACTTATGAGGCTTGGCATCCAAGTGTGATTTTTCCTGTAAACAGTGTGGCACAGCACATGTTAACTCATTAATCCATAATGCTATTATGAATCACACTCCCGATCAAGAAATTAGTGCAAGGCTATAGATGCATCTGATCCTACCTTGAGTGCTATCTTAAAAATTGCCAAAGCCCACAAAGTAATTCTGTCAATGGAAGCTATTTCCATAATTCCTGTGGTGTTGTCATTGTTGGTAGCATCAGTTACCATCATGCTCCGTGATCAGCCGATCACTTCCAGTCCACATCATCATCCGATTTACAGAGCACTGATAGTCCAGCAACACAAGATTCAGTAGTTTAGTGCAGCAATCCCTCATCCTCATCAGTAGAAGTTTGCTGCTGGAGTGTACTGAACTAAGCTGAGGCTTGTGCAATGTTTTGCTCCCCATTGTTGTCAAAAGACCACAAAAAAGTTTGTGCCATCAATCATATCCAGACTGCAGCTCACATCATCAATGGCATCACTGCTCTTTCTTGGACATAATCTGTTTTGTACACTGAAAGCCAGGATACCACTCAACTGTTTGCCTTGGCTGGCATGCTTCAACAAATTTGGCCATCAGCACACTACACATTATCTTGCAGCTTATTTTCTGTGGTCATTTCTCTCTTGCTTTCGGTATATTATTTGCTGCACCATCTATGGCTTTCCAAGTAAGAATTTTTTAGGTTCAACAATGTAGAATCCAGGCTGGAATGTAACAGTATTACAAAAAGGATAGCTGCTGCTCACCATATAGCAGAGATGCTGACTGCAGATAGGCACAACAAAAAGACTGTCAGAAAATGAGATTTTGGCCAAAAAGGCCTTCGTTGGAAATAAAACGTACACACACACACACACACACACACACACACACACACACACACACACACACACTCTCTCTCTCTCATGCAAATGCAACTCACACATACATACACATACGTGACTGCAGTCTGTAGCTGCTAAGGCCACACTCAGTCTTTTTGTTGTGCCTATCTGCAACTCAGCTTCTCCACTATATGGTGAGTAGGAACTATCCTTTTCATAATTTTGTAGGCCTTGTGTAATACACTTGTTTAAAACAAGTCTCAACCCTGATAGTGGCTAAAAGGGGATATACTGTAAGTATAAAGTGTAGGGGATAATAATGCCTAGTCAAGTAAATACCCTTGTATCAGCTGAGACAAAACAGGAATGTCCAAAAACAAATCAGTTCTAATAAGATGTAATAATGAATGTTTGACTGTACTTAAGTTTCAAATCACTGCATTTGTGGCTAAGGCTATGCCGTGCTGATTGGCTACAAATGCGTAACTCAAGTTTGTTAATACATTGCAGTCTTTATCTTGGCATGACCTGACTCATGCTACCATGATCCATGGAGAATGGCTGCAGAAGCATTGTGTATAGATTATGTATTAGCAGGCTGAGATCCACTTTAAACAAAGCAAAACAAGTGGCATTTTCTTGATCTTTTTCCTTGTCTATTGCCTAATTTTATTCTTCTATTTTCTGAAAGTGTAACAGCGAAGGGTTGAGGGTGACCGAGACAGATTTTGAGTGAAACTATAGGCCTAATCTGTATAAGCCCATTAAGGGTAGTTGTGGCCCCGGGCACATTCAGGAATCTGTTCATTCATCCATGTTGATGATAACAGGTTGCCATTATGTTTGTAAACATGCCTACAGTGTTTCAGAGATATCTTGAGCAATTCATTCAGTGTATCCAGTGTGTTACCGGGACCAAGTGGGAGCAGCAGCTGTGCATTCTACAGATATTGTTTGAGTGGCTCAAACCCCATGGTCTGCATTGTCACCTCAACAAATATGATTTCTTTGAGGCGAGTGTCAAGTTCCTAGGGCATATATGTATTAAGTAGAGATGGGCTCACACCCTCACAGGATCATGTGTATGCAATCACTAACTTAGTGGCTCCTAAGAACCTCAAAGAACTACAGTCGTTTCTCAGCAAAGTAAATTAATATTCGAAGTTTGTTTCCAATGTTGACCACATTTTCCATCTGCTCAATGAACTGCATAAAAAGGTATTAAATTTGTGTGGTACTGTACTGTCCCATAAATATACTGATAGCACAGAACAGCCCATTGCATTTACATCAAAATCATTTAAATGTGGTGCAGAGGAATTACTTGTACATTCAGAAGGAAGTGTTGACTATCATATATGGCATCCAGAAGTGTCATATGTTTTTCTAGAAGTTGAATATGCATTTCTATGGTGCTAAGTTTCAACTGGTGACTAATCACTACATGTCACTCTGAGTCTGATTCATTTTCTCGTTTGCCATGCAGTTCAGGTGGGCATCAAGTGCAGTGTTTTGCTTTAGATGCAAATCAGCAGCACGACCTTAAATAATTTCTGATTACAGCATGTGAAGTAGGAGGAGAAACAGTCCATCATGATTCACTCCACTGCAGGGTATTGTCTGCTGCATGTGTGTGTGTGTGTGTGTGTGTGTGTGTGTTGTGGGGAGGGGGGGGGGGGGGGGGGATTGCCTAAGGTCACTGATCCGGAATGGTGCACGGATTTTTCCTTATGGCACAGGCTTACAATAATTGAGGGGGTCATTTTGTTAACTAAAGACGATGATGAATGCCAGGTAGTAGTTCCTCCCATGCTCTGCCCCCTGTCCTGAACCTCTTCCACCTGCACATTGGGAAATGTACAAAATGGAGGCAATAGTGTGGTGTCACGTGTGTTGGCCTGGAGAAGACACCACCATTGAATGCACCACCCATAACTGCCATGCATGGGCCCACAGCCCATCAGGTTCAATGCAGTTGGCCACACCCTGACTGCTTCTGGCAAAGATCACATATTGATTTCAGGGGAGCAACATGGTTGCTAGTTGTCAGTGACCTCCCTAATTTTCCATATGTCAAAAGGGTGTCTACATCCATTACGGCAGCTACTGTCCGTGCCATGTCCATCATATTTGCAATAGAGGGGCACCTTTCACTCAGATTTCTGGCTGTGGCCCTCAGTTCACTGCATCACCACTTCAGGATTTTGTCAATGGTGTAGCACTGAGCACCTGACCACCATCCCTTTACATCCTGCATTCAATTTGGAATCCAAGGAGATGGTAGGGACACTGAAGATTCAGATTTGCAAACTACCGATGACAGCAGAACCCAGGGAAGCACACACACCATATTCTTTCCCACTTACTGGTCTACCTCGTAAATGGATGTAGCCCAGACAAAATTCTACATGGGTGCCAACGCCACACCCTATCCAAGCTGCTGCACTGGACTCAGCAGGCTCACCCTTCACAGGCAGAAACACATTACCATGTAGGCTCCCATGTCTGGACTCGTAATTTTGGCCAGGACATTGAGTGGCCCCAAGATGTCACCACCAGCAACAGGGGCAGGCATATGTTTGAGGTAGATGCCAGAGAGGAGCAGCTCTGCGTACAATGTGATGTACCACCTCCACTCCACTACTGAGTGGGAATGCCATCTGCAACAATTTCAGGGACAAGCCAACCCACCAGTCTGCCCTTTATTACTATGACTTCCACCGTACATTTGACATCAACAGGAAGTCAACGATGACCAGTGACAGAAGCCCAAAGAGGTAGAAACCCGTCTTCTCCCTACACCATTTCCATTACCCACCTCAGCCACTGGTGGACCCCTCCCCTCACCACTGATGAAGGCTGAAGACTTTTGGCCTGAAGTGCCCATGGAGACTGAACTGCAGGACCCATATCCACCATATCCAGCACCTACTGCCCATCAGACTGGCCCAAGCTTCACCCTAGACTCCATCGATTGGCAGAAGATATCAGAGATACTTGGGCTCCAGTGATACGTCCAACTTGCTTTCACGTGAGGTGCAGCAGCTGTGACAAGTATCTCTGGTGTTGCTGCCCTCTGGCAAGTGTTTACCTCCAAAAACTGAAGCACAGTTATTGCTCCAAAAACAGCAGTACAGTTATTGCTAGCCAGCCTCTTGCTAGTCATTGAAGCCTTTCATTGTGCACCATTGAATAGTTGAGTTTAGACCTCATCTGATTAATGATGCTGATTTGGATTTGTCCCTGGATTATTGCGTAAGCTTAAGACGACATTGCTACACACTGGATTCGTTTCAGATAATTATTTACTTGGTGATCTCCAGGGTCATTTACCTCCTATACCATCTGTTTCATTCTGCTGGTATCCATGTTACCTGCAGTGCGAGTTATAATAAACACTGATCTACCTACACAGAGTAACACATAAGAGACATATTATTCCTTACAATTCATTCATAATTCAGAAACAAGTTTTATCACCATCACCATAAAGGAAATTCATTACTTAAAATAAATTTGGTATTTTTTGTGGAAATGACTTTCATGTTACACAAATTAAAATCTTTGTTCTTTTTCAGAAAGTGAAAGAATCTTTGCTGGCATATCCAACAAAGAAGAGAGATGAATGGGTTCTGGAATGGCCAGGTCAAACTGTATTAGCTGTTTCAATGACTTTCTGGACTTCAGAAGTACATGAAGCAATCAGGAAAGGTCCTATGGGCCTCAGTCAATATCTTGATATGAGTAATGAACAGATAGACAGAATAATTGACTTAGTTAGAGGAAAACTGTCTTTGCAGAACAGGATTACTCTAGGTATTTTTAAATTTTATTGTAAATGATTTATTTAAAATAACTGATTTTATAGTTTGCAGACAGCTCTTCACATACAAAAGCATAAATATCCCATTTGTCACAATGAATATTCACCAAAATGAGAAGTGGAGCTGGTCTAAAGTTTGGACACCTTCAATTTATGTGTACAGAATAGCATTGAAGGGAAGTCAGTCCATTCTCCAGAGGTGAAAGCTGCAACAAAGTGAGCTTGAAAGTAACCTTTTTTGCATCATTTCATGTTTTTTATTTTATTTTTATTTTATAACTGTAGCTTTCCTATCTTTGTTGATGTGTTTCTTTAATCTGTGAGTGGATATGACCATCAGGTTGTGACTTTTACAAATGGAGACCAATATATAGCCATTTTGGTTGCTCTTGCGAAGGGGGACAGTTTCCGATCAGTTTCTTTTACTTTTGTTCTCAACCAAGTTGAGCATTGAAATCACCCTTAAGAAACTTCGCATGGTGTTAGGTACTTTAACTTGCGTTTCTTCCAGCAGATCCCATTTGTTTCTATCCTTTGAAGGGGTATGTGTGGTAGGGGTATGTATGTTAAGTAGGGTGTAAGTTATTTTGGCATGTTTGATTTCTGATACAGACAGTTTATCATTCACTGGTTCAAAATTTGTGGCTGTTTACAGAGGCTGGTCCTCATGACAAATGCAGTCCCAAGCTTCTGCAAAAGAATATTGTGATTTAAACATTGCATTAGAATGACCACAAAAATCTCAGTGAGACCTCCCACCACCATCTGTGATACTTTTACTGTATGCTGTATTGCTTTTAAGAGTTACCCATTCTTTGGATAAGGGAAGACCCTTATTTTATGTGCAAAATCATGATGTGTCACTAGTCTTTTATGATTTTTTTTTTCATTTAACCACATTTTACATATTTTTATAGGAATCTGTGCATATTATGTTCATCGGTCTAGTTTTAAACATTAGTTTAGTGTATATTCCTGTGGCTGTACTGCATTTCAGACATGTGCTGCAATATTTGATGACAATGACATTAAATTATTGCAGGTGCTCTTGTGGTTTTGGATGTCCATGCTAGGGACGTGCTTGCAGGGATTATTGACAAGAATGTTTTAAAAGATGATGACTTCCAGTGGTTATGTCAACTTCGTTATTATTGGGAGGTAACTCTTAGCAAGGAATTTACTTTTCTAACTAAGAAATCATTAAAGATAATTTTGATGTTGGCAACTTAGAATGAACTTCTAATATGTTAAGACTGTTAAGATTCGTAAAAGCACAACCAGTATTTCTCATATGGTTTATAATGTTACTCTTTCATTTTGAGATGTTTTTCTAGGTGAACACACAGTTTTATGCTTAGTCTGCATTCTCGCAAATTAAGTAGTAACAGAAGAGTATCATCTTCCCCCAACTACCCAGCTAGGACTATATTTAGAAGTGTTTGAATCTCTATCATTTGGAAATTCTTAAAATTGTTTTATTAGTAGAAAGTTGAGAAAAATGGAAGAAGAAAGTGTTAGTGCTGAAGTGCTTAAGGGAAGACAAACTGTGGATTAGGAAAACCAAAATAGTAATGGATTAACAGTCAAAATTCATATTATTATTTAATAATAATTACACCACTTTGTAAGCTGTACATCAGAGTTTATGCTAAATGGGGTAGAAATGGAAATGAAGGAAAAGTAAATGCAGAAGATTGTAAGGAGAAAGTAACTGGTCTTTCTGGAGGGGCTGTCAGAAGATAGATACAAATGTGAGAACTAAGTGTAATTATAATAAGTAAGAAAAATAAACTTTTAGAGAAATAAATTGTAAAAATATACAAAAAAAAATTTTAGAGTAGGACATAAATTAATTTAAATACCTGAGGAGAATAATAATAATGGGAGAAATCAAGGCTTGGGTGAGAACAGAGGAACTAAGCATGTTGACAGTGGTATGAATTATATTCATGTAGTTGGCAGGAGCCACACACCTGATGGAATGCCAGTTTGCACCTATGTCCAGAAGCAGTGATATTGGGAGGGAAATGCACATGACTGATCAATAACAAGTGACATTTAAATTCTCGTGTATTATACAGCTCAATGAACTGCTTTTGCACTTTTAAGTGTTCTTGTTTACATTTATAATCCACTTTTGGAATTAATTCCAGGGTCATTATCAGCACATCCCAGTACTGAGATTACAGTTGTATTTGTTTCAACACAATGGATGACCTTAACAGTTACCTTATTGAAAGGTTACTGCAGCTATGTACAACATCCCAATGCCTGTAGCATAACCAGCTCCTTCCTGAACAGAAATTGTGTAGAAATAAATAACATTTGAAATCTATTTTAAGTGACTTGGACCACATGGGATTTATAATCACACAACCCTTCCAGTCTATGCCATGATAGCTGGCTAGCTTTTTTGTAAAATGGGGTACTTTTCATGCCAAGGGCAAATGGTCATAGATTGATTAAGGAGAAAATAATATAGAGCACTGAATTATTCCATATACTGGATTTTCCATTCCTCTGACACACATTTCATTTCACTTCACAATCTCTTTCTAGATGCAACTTTATTTTATCTCCAGGAATGTGTCCATATCATTAGGAATACTTCTGATACTTGAACTGTTTTCATTCCGTCATGTGATTTAACTGTGATTATTTGTTCATCAAGATCAGATAAAGCATTTACTATTAGCTTTTGTTTGTAGAGCTGTAAGCTTTTGGATCTATGATAGATCAGAGCCACTTTACAAATTGATTCTACTCTAATTATTATCAATTACGAAGTGGAGCTTTACAGTCAGTATTGGGCTATGAAAAAAGAGTTTTAAAGTCAGTATATGTTATCCTATGCTTGTGTCCGGCCCCGGTAGCTGAGTGGTCAGCATGACGGAATGTTAATCCTAAGGTCCCGGGTTCGATTCCCGGCTGGGTTGGAGATTTTCTCCACTCAGGGACTGGGTGTTGTGTTGTGCTAATCATCATCATTTCATCCCCATTGTCGCGCAGGTCGCCGAAGTGGCGTCAACTCGAAAGACCTGCACCAGGTGAACGGTCTACCCGACGGGAGGCCCTAGCCACATGACATTTCATTTCATCCTATGTTTGTTCTTGATGGAGTATTATTATTTGGTTGTTTCTGAGAAATGAGAAGATGATGTGATTAGGGCATATGGCACTGGATTCATTTTCAAGTCCAAATCTTATCTGATCATCCAGATTTTATGTTTTCTGTATTATGCCTGGGTTAGTTAAGGTTAATATCAGGATGGTTTGTTTGAAAAGGCCACATATGATTCACTTTATTAAACTCATCTACTTTGAGTTCCATCTCTAATGAATTCATTGTTGATGAGCCATGAAACCCCAATAATTTTTCCTTTTTTGTAGGTTTATTTTGTGTGTATGTTCCAAAATGTTGAGAGGAGCTATTGGTGTACTAATAAAACCAATAGTGTTGTAGAGCATTTTTGAAACCTGTTGTGTGCCAGAGCATTAGAAATGCTGGTCAGTGAAAATTTTACTGAGATTTGTGAACTGTAATTTGACACTTATTTTCTGTGGACATTTCTCTTGGGATGACTAGGACCAGGTGAAGCAAATGGGGGAGAAGTTGTTGAGGTTCTGGAGGAATGTGAATAAGGTGTCCTCACCTTCAATCCAGATAGCAAAGATGTCATCAATGAATCTCGTGATCTGCAAGCTACACATCAAAGGCAGGGCTACCTGTGAAACCAGTCATGTGATCTACAAGCTGTTCAGATTCATTGATGACACCTTTGCTATCTGGATTGAAGGTGAGAACACCTTATTCACATTCCTCCAGAACCACAACAACTTCTCCCCCATTTACTCCACCTCGTCCTACTCAACCCAACAGGCCACCTTCCTAGATGTTGACCTCCGCCTCAGAGATGGCTACATCAGTACCTCCATCCATATCAAACCTACTAACTGCCAGCAATACCTCCACTTTGACAGCTGCCACCCATTTCATACCAAGAAGTCCCTTCCTTACAGCCTAGCCACCCGTGGTCATTTCATCTGCAGTGACGAGCAGTCGCTCTCTAAACATAACGAGGGTCTCACTGAAGCCTTCACTGACTGTAAGTATCCTCCCATCCTTCTACAAAAACAAATCTCCCGTGCCTTATCTTTCCAGTCTCCCACCACCTTCCAAAGTCACACAGTCCGGCCACAGAGGAGCATTCCCCTCGTAACTCAGTACCATCTGGGACTGGAGCAACTGAATTACATTCTTGCCAGGGTTTCAATTACCTCTCGTAGTGCCTTTAAATGAGAAATGTCTTACCCACTATCCTTCCCACCCCTCCTACCGTGGTATTCCGCCAACCACCGAACCTACATAATATACTTGTCCATCCTTACACAACCCTTGCTCCCAATCCCTTACCTCATGGCTCATACCCCTATAATAGACCTAGATGCAAGATCTGTCCCATACATCCTCCTACCACCACTTACTCCAGTCCGGTCACTAACATTACCTATCACAGCAAAGGCAGGGCTACAAGTG
Source organism: Schistocerca piceifrons (assembly GCF_021461385.2). NCBI lineage: Eukaryota > Metazoa > Arthropoda > Insecta > Orthoptera > Acrididae > Schistocerca > Schistocerca piceifrons. Next base: position 991,580,390 of record NC_060139.1, read on the forward strand.
AAACCAGTCATATGATCTACAAGCTAAGTTGCAACCACTGTGCTGCAATCTATGTAGGCATGACAATCAACAAACTGTCTGTCCGCATGAATGGCCACTGACAAACTGACCGAAAAACAAGTGGACCACCCTGTAGCAGAACACGCTGCCAAACATGGTACTCCTCATCTCAATGACTGCTTCACAGCCTGTGGCAAATGGATCCTTCCCACCAACACCAGCTTTTCTGAATTGCACAGGTGGGAAATTTCCCTGCAATACATCCTACATTCCCTTAACCCTCCCAGTCTCAACCTTCGTTAGTCACTGTACTCACCCATCTAGCCCCCTCCCTGCTCCCATTCCAGCACTACACAGCCGTCATTTCACCGCTACACCCAGTCTTTTAATTTCTTTTATTTTTGTTTCTCTCCTTTCTGCTACTTACCCCCTCCCCCCTCCGCACCTTCTCTCCTATCCTCCATCTAAATTGCAACACTTCACAATCCACCACTCCCACAATACTATCCCTCCCCCTCCCCGCCCCAACATCCTCCTTACCCCCACCCAGTCGCCATTCCCATAATGCTGCTGCTCGCTGAGTAATTTCAGCTCTCTGAGACTGCAGATGTGTGTGCAAGTTGCGCTTGCGTGAGTATGTGTGAGTGTGTGTGTGCGTGTGTGTATGTTTGTCTATTGCTGACAAAGGCCTTAATGTCCAAAAGCTATGATTGTGTGAATCTTTTTACTGTGTCTATTGTGGCTCAGCATCTCCGCTATATGATGAGTAGCAACTTTCCTTCTCTCGGATTGTTACATTCCATCCTGGATTTTCCATTGTTCGATAAAAGAAATTATTCAGATAGTGAATGGAGACGAAAATTTAATAGTCATGGGTGACTGGAACTCGATAGCAGGGAAAGGAAGAGAAGGAAACGTAGTAGGTGAATATGGAATGGGAGTAAGGAGTGAAAGAGGATGCCGCCTGGTAGAATTTTGCACAGAGCGTAACTTAATCATAGCTAACACTTGGTTCAAGAATCGTAAAAGAAAGTTGTATACATGGAAGAAGCCTGGAGATACTGGAAGGTCTCAGGTAGATTATATAATGGTAAGACAGAGATTCAGGAACCAGGTTTTAAATTGTAAGACATTTCCAGGGGCAGATGTGGACTCTGACAACAATGTATTGGTTATGAACTGTAGATTGAAACTAAAGAAGCTGCAAAAAGGTTGAAATCTGAGGAGATAGGACCTGGATAAACTGAAAGAACCAGAGGTTGTAGAGAGCTTCAGGGAGAGCATTAGTGAATGATTGACAAGAATGGGGGAAAGAAATACAGTAGAAGAAGAATGGGTAGCTTTGAGAGATGAAATAGTGAAGGTAGCAGAGGATGAAGTAGGTAAAAAGACGAGGGCTAATAGAAATTACTGGGTAACAGAAGACATATTGAATTTAATTGATGCAAGGAAAAAAATATAAAAATGCAGTAAATGAAACAGGCTAAAAGGAATACAAATGTCTCAAAAATGAGATTGACAGGAAGTGCAAAATGGCTAAGCAGGGATGGCTAGAGGACAAATGTAAGGATGTAGAGGGGCATATCATTAGGGGTAAGATAGATACTGCCTACAGGAAAATTAAGGAGACTTTCGGAGAAAAGAGAACCACTTGCATGAATATCAAGAGCTCAGATGGAAAACCAGTTCTAAGCAAAGAAGGGAAAGCAAAAGGTGGAAGCAGTATATAGAGGGTCTATACAAGGGCGATGTTCTTGAGGACAATATTATAGGAATGGAAGAGAATGTAGATGAAGATGAAATGGGAGATATGATACTGTGTGAAGAGTTTGACAGAGCACTGAAACACATAAGTTGAAACAAGGCCCTGGGAGTAGACAACATTCCAGTAGAACTACTGGCAGCCTTGGGAGTGCCAGGCCTAACAAAACTCTACCATCTAGTGAGCAAGATGTATGAGACAGGTGAAATACCCTCAGACTTACCGAAATATCAGTTTAATAAGCCACAGCTGCAAAATACTAACACGAGTTCTTTACAGACGAATGGAAAGACTGGTAGAAGCCGACCTAGGGGAAGATCAGTTTGCATTCTGTAGAAATGTTGGAACACGTGAGGCAATACTAACCCTACGACTTACCTTAGAAAATAGATTAAGAAAAGGCAAACCTACATTTTTAGCATTTGTAGACTTAGAGAAAGCTTTTGACAATGCTGACTGGAATACTCTCTTTCAAATCCTGAAGCTGGGTGGCAGGGGTAAAATACAGGGAGCGAAAGGCTATTTACTATTTGTGCAGAAACCAGATAGCAGTTAGAAGAGTCAAGTAGGGGGTCTGAAAGGGAAGCAGTGGTTGGGAAGGGAGTGAGACAGGGTTGTAGCCTTTCCCCGATGTTATTCAATCTGTATATTGAGCAAGCAGTAAAGGAAACAAAAGAAAAATTCGGAGTAGGTATTAAAATCCATGGAGAAGGAATAAAAACTTTGAGGTTCACCGATGACATTGTAATTCTGTCAGAGACAGCAAAGGACGTGGAAGAGCAGCTGTAGTTTGTTTGTTAACTATTTTGTCCATTAATCTTTGTTCATTGATATCATGTTCTACATGTTTTAAAATTTCTACATCCTTGTCCCCCATTACTTCCTTTACTGCTTCCACATGAGTATGCTGTTCACATATCCATTTTTTCGTGAACATTTTGTTTTCATCTCTGTATTATCCTTTAGTGTTTCATAAAGTTACACAATGTATAAGTTGTTTCTTTTATGTTCTAACTTAAGTAATCGTATCTCCACTGTGATTTTTTCTACATTTTCTGGTAAGTTGTCACAGAAAGAATGCAGCTTTGCTACTTCTGATTGCACACTGTCTATGTTAACCTGCATATTCTTTTGCATTACCTGTAAATTATCCCGAGTTTCTCTGATTCCGGGTAGCTCCTGTTCATACGTGAGTGTGAGTATTTCAAATTTTTCTTCCACTGTGCCTTTTAATTTCTCACTCATATCGTGAACTGAAGTTTGTGCCTATTTGTCAATTTTCCTATCCACTTCCTTGGAGATTTGCAAAATCTGCTGTGTAAACTTCGTATCCAGATTATTATTGAGTTCTGTGCACAATTTTTTTACCTTGCCTGAAATGTGTCATGCTTGTATTTACCTTTCCAATCTTGGACTTCACTGTGGTCATGTCTGCTGTCATATTAGTCATGTCTGTTTGTATTGTGTCTAAACATGACGTCTTTGAATTTGTTGTGTTCAAATTAGTCTCTAAACCCAACATTTTTGAATTTACTATGTTCAGATTGGTCTTTAAACCCGACATTTTTGAATTTATGTCTGTTTAACAGACATATCTTTCCTAGTCACTTCTGACCTACGCCTGTCAGCATCTGCATCTGTACTACACGTACTACTTTTATTTAAAATATTCCTTTGCCTTGAGCTGTCAATAATTTCATCTACTGTAATCAACGTATTGCTTGTAATGAAATGGTCTGCATTCACGGGTGTCGAGTGCAACAATTGCATGTTTGCACCCAGCATCCAAATAATCATTACTTGACAGTTCCAAACTACTTATTGTTACGTTTTGCAAATGCATGTCTACTACACTGGCATTTTGATTTTGAAATGACATTCTGTATAGTTTTGTCCATCAATTATAGAATTCTTTATGCCTCTGAAGTTACCAAAATTAATATTTTCCCTGTTTGGATTTTACTTCTGCACTATTTCTCGTGCAACGGACTACATATACAGCTATACGTAATTGTAATCTCAGTTGTTGTTCACTCAATATGTTTTTCATACTGATAAAGAAATGTCATTCTCTCTACTTGATTGCAATTGTGTTAGCCTCTGAAGCTTTAGGTTCTGGATTTTAGGAAACAGGTCCTTGGATTTTCTAATAGGTCTACTAGGAATGCATTTTCTACATGCATTGTGCGGTCCTACCTTATTGTTGTCTTGTAATTGGTACTCACCTCTGTTGTACTTTCTTGTCCACTCTTGGTATTGTTGTCTTCTTCCTTGTAATTTATTTATTATTTCTTTTATTTCTGTTGGTATTTTTCCGATGTTACATCATCGTCTCCGTCATGTCATCAGTGTACACGAACCACACAGAAATTATTAACATACATGTGTATTCATTGTCTTAACAGTACTAGTGCTCACAGTTTTGCCCACTATGTACCGTGCCTGTCACCTGTCGCCACTTTATAAGATAATAATAAATATATAAGAAACAAGTTTAGGTATATGGGAATAATGAGACTAATTTTTCAGCACACGGAGAAGCACAATAAGCTGGGCTATGCCTCTAAATGGGTTCATATTGGTTCTGCATGGATGAAACTGTCTTTCTCTTGTTGTAGATTTATGCTTACCAATTAATAATACTACCATGGAACAAGAGCTAGACTCAACTTACTTTTGCCAATAAAAAATAAACATAAAACTCAAAACAGCATTTTCTACCAAGGAATAAAACTGTACAATAAATTACCAAAACAGATACAAGAAATTGCAAAAATACACTTATTTGAAAGGCAGCTAAAAAGTAGCTGCTATGCAGTACATTTTATGCATTGAAGGATTACTTAGATAAAACAGAATAGGGGTTTTGTAAAAAAATGTTATACAAATAAATAATAATAATAATGATTATAAAACATCCAACATTTCACATAACACCTTTACACTATGTTTTTTTTTCCTTTTTTCCCTTTTCTAGAAAAACTTACCTCCAAGCTATGCATAGCACAGTACTAACATCTCTTCCTCTTTCTGAGCTCAACATCTCACTCATTATAGAAGGGTGCTGACTCAGTTTGGGAAGTTGTGGTATAGAAAATGGCCCAGAGATCACCAGTGTGTGTGTGTGTGTGTGTGTGTGTGTGTTTGTGTGTGTAGTGATTGAAGTGTTATGAAACATTGTGTGTATAGTGTGTGCAGTGACTGATGGTGAGATATGAGTGGACAGTGTAGCATTACATTTTTAATAAGTTATTTCTAAAAAAAAAGGTATTGTGTACCAAGAATAAATCTAATGATTGTCTCTAACTAGAAATCTGTAATTGCATGTGTATACAGATTAGCTTATTTTTAAATTGGTCAAAACTTGCAAATACTTTGACATGCCCTATATCGTTGTAAAAAGAGATCCACGGATGAATAAAGCTACTACTACTACTACTACTACTACTACATCTGATTGCCATATCTACCTGCAAAATCTTCACTGTGTCCATGAAATGGTAATCAGATCTTCGTGATAACTCCGAAGTACACAGGTGGGCTTCTTCAATTCTTCTATATTACAGTAATACTTGGAATAATAACTCAATTTGTCACTAACAAAATACGAATGTATTATTTCTTCTACACACAAAAAATATAGACTTTTCACTTATTCTCATAACCAAACTGGCTACCGCCGATTACGCTCTAAAATAAAGTGTGTCTATGTTCATTAGCAGAGAGAGAGTCCTTCCTGTAACTGAGAAACAGAAAAACATCTTATGATTTTTAACATTTGAGAATCAACCATACATGATGGTAGGCTCAGCCTCTATGCTGGGCTACCATTTCAACTTTTCTCTTTGCCTTTAAAGAAAACGAAAACATAAAAGCAAGAAATGCAGAAGGTATATCACATCTGCCGCCACTTGGCGAGTAGACTTTTTTATCTATCCAATTAAATAATTTTATCAATAATTGATTGTTTCCGTTGCAAACATAGTGTGTCATATATTTAACCTCACTCAGAACTTTAGAAATCACATCATCTTACATACTACATTCTTGACAATGGAGGAAAAAAGAGAAAACAAAAAAAAAATTATACTTATGCTTCATGCCTACAAGCTTTCAGTTGAGCGATATTGTGTAATCCAAACAATTTCTTAGATTTAGGATACACAAGTCTGTATGCATCAGGATGCGGATTTTCAAGAATTTTGAATGGTCCTATATAAATATCGAAAAAATTTCTTTATCTCAGATGTCAACACTTTAGATTTCTCTATTGCTTTCACCCACACCAGATCTCCTACCTCAACTTAGAGAATCTGCCTCTTCCATCATGTCCCTTCCTTCTCCTATCCCCCTACTTTTTGATTATCTCCCTAACACACTCTTCTCTCTCTTGCAGTGACAGAATTTTACTTGAAGGAAACTCTACATTCTCAGAAATGAAGTTAGCTGGTCTGTGATTAAACATGGTTTCATATGATGGAAAACCATTCGAATGTTGTAAGCTGTTCATAATATCCTGAAACTCACTGACATAATCTATCCGGGGGTATGGTTCTTAGTACAATATGTTCTAAACAGTCTTCCAATTTCTCTCATATATCTTTCTACAGGGTTACTCAAAGGAAGGTGCACCGAGGTTAGGATATGCTTTGTTTTTGTGTGATGAACAAAATCTTTCCAACCTAGTTATGATATGGCACTGATGAGGTCGACACCAGCATCGATATGTGTTCATTTTCAAACTCTAAGCATCGTCTTTGGACTCCGAACATTGTCTTTGTTCTGTTCCACCATGTTCAGTTCTTATTGAGCCTTGCATGTGTTTAGGTGACTAAATGAACTACTGCTAAGTGGGTGTTGGGTGGTGTAACCAACCTGAACCTCACCTCATTGGTGACCCCAAGTTGTAACGTCTTCCTTTTTTGCTGTTTTACTGTGTCCGCGACCTCCACGTTGGTTATTTTCGTGTGTATTACATTAACACAGCATTCGAACAATGACTTCGGCCCAGCGCCTAACGCCACATTTTGTGATCGACATGCATCGTGTTGCGGGCAATGTACACCTGCCCGGACTGCAACATGATGCCTCTCACTCGATGATTCCGCCAATTTTGCCGGACGTTTTCGAGCCTGCAACAATAGGTGAGGTTAGGAGTGCGCATGATTCCTGCTATCAAATGCCTTTCTTCCCGCCACATGTGATCTCCCTCATCGACTGTGCAGTTACCTCTTATGGATCTCCATGCAGTGCGGGACCAATGCTGATTTCTGCAAATGCTTCGTCAGACAATCTACTACCGCCAGGGTAACAATTTTCCACATCGTCTCACTCTCCGCAAACTGCAAACTCGAGTGGACTTTTTTAGTGTGCGAAACTGATGAATCTGTACTAGGCATTGACTTCTTGCGACACCATAAACTTTCACCGGACGTAGTACGAAACACCATGTTTCATCATCTGTCCCAAGACTCACTTCCCCTGTGCTCCATCGAGCAAACCCCCCGATGTCACATCGGTCCGGGCTCATCTCATCCGTACATGCTTGTCTCTGTCGACGATGTTACAAGAAACCACGCACAAGTGCCTTGTCGAGCTTGATCACGTCGCTTGCCTACGTAAGGAGAACTTCAAGCTCTCCCTCCGGCTCCATGAAACACAGCTCCAGCTTTCCGATGCAGTAAAGGAATTACAGACACTACAGCAAGGACAAAGCGAGGTCAGTAAGTGCACCAAATCTGCTTGCAGTTTCAGCAATCGAGCCTCCATGTGTTTACCTCTCGCTACCCCTCACAACTGTGCTATCAAGACTGCCATAACATGTACTGACAGTTCCGCAGGGTCACACCCTCCTAACATGGCAGCGTTTGACACTCGTCTGGACACCAGTGCGCATGTGCGACCAGCATCACGTGTTCCTGAACTGACGTTACCTACCCCACCCCTTGTGGACAGCACCTCAAAGTAGGCAACTTCGGCTCCTGCGCGCTGCTGTGTGACCACCACTGACAACACAAACAGTGTACTCGCACCAAACATTTCGCCCACGACCGTGCTGCCACAGGCCGCGCCCTCGGACAGTGGACTCACTAACGGCTTATGAGCTCTACCGAGCTCACCTGACCATAGTGCCACTGATTCGGGCCGGTGGCCATCTTGTTGTGTTGACCCCTGGGACACTTTGCTGCCTCAGCTCCCGTTGGATCCGCTGAGTGGCTCCGAAAACCACGACCACGCCTCGCCTTCCCCGCCTGCCACACTTTGTAAGCAAACTGCCTCCCGTGCCACCGGCTACATTTCTGTCATCACCAATGGCACGGTTCACAAGCTTTGCCTCACGCCAGGTCCCCCGATCTCCAGTAAACCATGTCGACTTTGTCCCGAGCACCTCTCCAACCTTAAAAATCAGATTTCTGAACTACTAAGTTCCAGCGTCATTGAACCCTCTGCTAGTAGCTCGTCTACGCCCATACATATGACACCCAAGAAAGACAGGTCCTGGCAAATGTGCGGAGACTACCGTCGACTAAACGCACGAACATTTATGGAGACCTACCCCATACCCAACATTGCCGACCTTACCAGTTACCTTGCAGGTGCGTCCACGTTCTCTGTCATTGATTGCAAACGGGCCTACCACCAGATCCCCATGGCACCTGAAGACATCGAGAAGAAAGCAATCACCACCCTGATCGGGTTATTTCAGTTTCGATTCATGCCCTTTGGTCTGAAAAACGCAACCCAGACCTGGCAACACTTCATCAACGAAGTGCTATTCGACCTAAAATTCTGCTTTGCATGTCTTGATGACATTCTTGTGTTCAGCTCCTCCGTCAGCGACAACATTCGATATGTACAAACTGTTATGAACACTCTTGCGGCAGCAGGCATAAAGACAAACCAGGAAAAATTGCAGCTACATCAACCTGCTGTCACTTTTCTTGGTTTTCGGGTCTCTGCCGACGGCATTTCACTGCCCCCCTGAGAAAGTACAAACAATACTAAACCTATCCAGACCTTCGTCTTTCAAAGATCTCCAGCACTTTCTGGGCACGGTTAATTATTATCGTCAACATCTACCTCGGGCTGCGGAGGTTCAGGCTCCTCTGATGGATGCCTTGCCAGGCACCAACACTTCTGGCTCTCGGCCCGTTCCATGGACACCTGCTATGACTGACTCTTTCACTGCCCTCAAAAATCTTCTTGCCGAGGTCTGCACCATCGCACATTCTCATCCCAATGTGCATCTTTTCATCACCACAGACACGAGCGATACTGCCATCGGCGCTGTCCTTAGGCAGACAATCGAGGGCCAAACTTCGCCTCAGCAGTTCTTCTCGCGCAAGTTCACCAATGCACAACGGAAATATTCTGCGTTTGACAGGGAGTTGCTCGTGGTCTACGAAGCGATCAAGTATTTTAAGACTGACGTTGAGGGACGTCCTGTCTATATTTTAACGGACCACAAACCCCCCACTGCAGCCATTACAAACCCACCAGCTGACCCACCCTCCTCGCCGCTTTTGATACATGGACATATCTCAGTTCACCACTGATGTCAGACACATAAAGGGTGCTGACAATATAGTTACTGATTTCCTTTCATGTGTCGATGCCATCCATTCACTTTAGACCTCTCTGAACTGCCTAACCTCCAACCCGCTGATGAGGAAACACAAAACCTGATTTCAGACTCTACTTCTTCACTACACTTTGTCCGCACCACCTTCCCTGGCATTTCTGGCGAGATCTGGTGCGACAACAGTACAGGCACGTTACGCCTCCTCATCCCAACCACGCTCCGTCAAGCTGTCTTCAACACGTTGCATAATTTAGTCCACCCCGGTCTTTGTGCGTCTGCCCACCTCGTAGCAGAGTGCTTTGTGTGGAGAAATGTCAACAAGGACTGTCAGCAATGGGCACGCTCGTGCATCGCGTGCGAATGCTGCAAAGTACACAACCACACTTCACCCCCCGTCGGCACCTTTTCCATCCCTCCTGGGCATTTCCAGCATATTCATATTGTCATTGTCAGCCCTCTCTCCCCCTCTAACGGTTTTCGTTATGTTCTCTCGTCTATCGACCGAACAACTTGCTGGGTCGAGGCTGTCCCCCTCCCCAATATTACGGCAGAAACTGTTGCTCGAGCTTTTGTTGGGTCATGAGTATCGCGTTTCGGATGTCCAGCTATCATCACGACTGACCAGGGCAGACAATTTGAGTCAGCCCTGTTCAATGGGATTTGTAACATTTGCAGCATCCGGCACATCCATACCACAGCATATCATCCGCAAAGTAATGGGCTAGTCGAGTGCTGGCACCACACTATTAAGGCAGCTCTTCGATGCCACGACTTTCTATGGACACAGGCCTTTCTCCTTGTGCTACTTGGCATTTGTACGATCCCTAAGGAAGACCTTAAAGGCACAATAGCCGAGTTTGTATACGGCCAGAACACTGTTCTCCCTGGCGAATTTGTGAGCCCTTCCGCTTCTCTCCCTCAGTCTGACTTACCTTCCTTCGTTGATTGTCAGATGCCACTTCATCAACCTTCATATCCCTCCACCCGCCAGCCATTCCTGCCCTAAGGTTCACGTCCCGAAATCTCTGGACAATTGCGAGTACGTCATGCTCCGATATGACACTGTCCGTGCTCCTCTCCAACCTCCATATACTGACCCATACTGAGTCCTCCGGCACTCAGCCAACACTTATGCTATCAGATGAAAGATTCACCTGTTACAGTCTCTCTCAACAGACTTAAGCCTGCCCATGTCGAACCTTCTTCTACCCCCCTTCAGGCCACAACCACACCATTCACTGTCATGGCTCATGACCCTCTGACCACTTCCTCCACATCGGACTTACAAACCCGATCGAGTGACTTCCAGCTCCAATCGTCGAGCTCCCCTCTTACCTCACCCTCTACGCCTGTCTCACACACTCCATCGAGTGACTTCCAACTCCAATCGTCGAGCTCTCCTCCGACCTTGCCCACTACGCCGGTCTCACACACTCCGTCGAGTGACTTCCAGTTCCAATCGTCAAGCTCTCCTCTGACCTCGCCCTCTACTCCGGTCTCACGCACTCTGTTGAGTGACCACATGCTCCCCACGTTGAGCAGCTACGATCACGCCCTCCCCGCTGGGCCCTTCACTGGTCCCTTCGACCTCTCCACCACCGCCTGCCTCACCCTGTCGAGGTTTCTCACGCCACCTCATCTTGAATGTGCCCTCACTCAAGGTGTTGTGCCTGTCCCCCTGGACATAATCCACTACATCTCAATAATACTGCGTGATTATACACTGTTCGTTGTGTGTTTCTCTCCATCCAGTGCTCATGACACAACCTCCACCATTTCTTGCCACCTAGTGAAATGTGTTCCCCTCCCGCCTGACGTCGACTTGGACATGCTTCGTGTGTCCACCACACCCACCAGGGTCATCGTCGTCGTCGCTCCATTCAACCCGCAAACCACCAGCCTACCTGTTGCCGCACGACCAGCATGCCCAGTACAACGCCCGGCTCACTTCAACAACTTCCAGTTTTGGTGGCCGAACCTTCCTTCACGACATGTACCCACACAGCTCCCCAATGACGGTGTCGAGCTGACCGTGGTCCGGCTCCCGCAGACCACCCTTGCCGACGCCTTAGTCACCCCCCCTCCCCCTCGGCCTCTCAAGTGTACTGCATGGGGGGGGGGGGGGCTATGTGGCGCTGATGAGGTTTACACCAGCATCAATATGCGTTTGTCTTCAGACTCTGAACATCATCTTTGGACTCTAAGCATTGTCTTTGTTCTGTTCCGCCATGTTCAGTTCTTTATGAGCCTCGCATGTGTTTAGATGAACAAATGAACTACTGCTAAATGGGTGTTGTTTGGTGTAACCAACCCGAACGTCACCTCAGTGTAAACTGAGAACCATTGTCAGATAAAATTGTTTTAAGAATACCCACCTGACAAAAATTTGTGTTTTCAAATTTAGACATGATTTGCTTACTGGTAGTTTTCTTAAGAGGAAACAGCTTTATGAACTTCAAAAATACATCAACCACCACAAAAACATAACAAAATCTATTCTTTTACTTGGGAAAAGGTCCATAAACGTCCTCAGACATGAGATCTAGATTACTATTATGTTTTGCATTTGGCCTCTACTTGTTTGATTTTGACATCTGCCACAGCTTGCAATCTTCTTCTTGAGTCTCCTTCCTATGTTATAAAAACAGATGTTTTCCTGATACTTTTGTGTACATCTGGTTGGTCCACAATGACCAAAATTCTCATGTATACAAGTAATTAAAGTATCAATACATTGTTCTGTTATGAACATAGTTTCCAATCATCCGAGTCAATCTTATGTCTCCTGAATAAAATACCCATGTGTACCTTATAATATTGTTCTGTCTGTTGTCCTCCTTTCTTACCCAATATGCTCTTAACCAATTTCCAATTTTGATCATAATTTTGATACCTGTGGATGTCTTTGCATGAAGGTAACCTAGACAAACCATCAGTGACTACATTGTCTGTGCCCACAATGTATCTCATTTTATAATTGAGTTGCTGTAAAAACAAGGCCCAGTGAGTAATCCTGTTACTGTACAGATTACACACCTGAAGATAACAATGCTTTGTGATCAGTATAGATGATGACTTTGTGACCTAGTAGATAATTTTTAAACTTATTGAATACCCAATGTACAGCCAAAAGTTCTTTCTCAGTTACAGTGTATGTCTTTTAATGCTTCTGCAATACTCTGCTAGCAAATTTAAGAGACCTATGTTCATTAACACCATCAATTTCAATCTCATGAAATAAATGAGCAGCCAAACCAATATCACTGCTGTCTGTCACAATACAAAAAGAAAGAAAATCTGGTCTGAATGATATCTGACTTTGACATAACTGTCCTTTGAACTCATCAAAAGCATCCTGACATTCCTGATTCTAATCCCAAATGATATTATTCTTCAAAAGTTCACACAGGCATGAAGCATTCAAAGGTTTGCTGCTACAAAATTTTCTAAGCACTCCAGTTAACACAAAAAAGATTTAAGCTGTTTTTTGTTGCAAGAAGCAGTAAAATTAGCAATAGCATCAAGTTTCTCTTTGTGAGGTGCAATTCCTTTCTTAGATACATGTCCTAAAAATTTAACTTCTTCCATACCAAATTTACATTTTTAACAGACCTCTTCCTTCCTAAATTTCCACAGTCTATAAGTTGTCCTACTCCTTTGTCCACATGCTGACTTTAGGTACTACAGGAGGTTCAAATTTATAGTCAGAGGTTGTTAACAAGTACGAACAGTGTTGGTACTTAGCTGTTACAATGATCTCTTCATTATTGTCTTAATAATGTATCTAAGAGTGATTCCACTGAGAGGTTCCCGCAGTTTTCTTTATGTTAGGATGAGACTAACAGGTTTGCTCGGTAACATGGTATTTTGTTTTTTAGAGAAAAAGTTATTTTATTTTATGCACATCACATATTTAATAAATCTCACATTTAACACTTCTACACCAATATAAACTAACACATCGTCTTCCGCCATATCTGTATCACCACCTCACCCAACCAACGCTAGATATAAAAAGACCGCGAACCTCATGTTCCAAAGATCCACTTCCTCCCTGCGTGACCAAAGATAACAGTCTCTTTGAGTTGTTCAACTTGAAGTCAAAGACAATATTTACATAAAATATTACGTGTAAAGAAATTACAGAAATAAATGATTTTATGTTCTGTTATACACTTACCTATTTTCGAAGTCATACCTTCTGATCCAACTCTGAAAACACATCTCTTAACGGATCAAAATGTTATTCCCAAGTCTTTTGAGTGACCAAAATGTCATCAACATACACAATTTTGAACTCACTACACTTCCCAAGACAGAATCCAGTGCTCTTATAAAGTCAGCTGCAAATACATTTAGCCCAAATGGCACCACACAGTATTGTAAACACTTATCTCCATACAAAAATGCAGTATACTTTCTAGAATTAATTTCAAGTGGGATATGATGAAATACAGAGGTCAAGTCCAAATTTCTCATGTATTTTACATAATCAAATTTGTGTAACAGCCTGTCCATGTTCTCAGGAAGGTCATTCTCTCTGATAAGAAACTTATTAAGATGTCAGAATCCAAAACAATTCTCACTCCACCATTTCTCTTATTTACCACAACTAAAGAATTATTGTAAGCACTCCTACTTCTCTCAATTACCTGCCACATTTCCATTTTCTGAATTTCTTTCTCAGCATCTTTCCTTTTCGAAAATGGTATATTATACAGCTTGAGAAAGAAAGGTTGATGGTCTCTAAGGTAAAGCATGCACTGATAGCCTCTCACTTTCCCTGGTCTTTCACTGAACACATTTATGAACTCCAATAACAAATTCCTAAGTTGTTCTTTTTGTTGGTCGTTAAGGGTTGCAGCTTCCCTTACTTTAGAATCTAGTACACTTTCAAAATCCTCGTTCTCTGTCTTGTCAAAATCTATATCATCATCAAACAATTGGTAATCACTTTGGTTCACAATGTTTTAGAAATAGTTACTAGTTTCCCCACAGTTTAAAATTCAGAAATTAGTTTTTTTGTAAGTATTAGTTTTGGTTTCCAAGGTAAACAATTCTTTAGCATTCCATCCAAAACAAGCTTCAACTATCACTATCCAATCCATACCTAGAATTATATTGTCTTCCTAACTAGGGATCACTAAGCATTCACGTTCAAAGCTTTTGTCTTCTATACTAAAAGTACCTAAGAGTTTACCAATTTGCTTTGCTTACCTGTAGCTTCTTTTATCTTTACACCTACAATGAGCATTTCCACTAAATTCTTACTATACTTGATCTTGTCTCAAAATTGTTCAGATATACCACAAATCAGGCTACCTGTATCAATAAAACAGTTACCTTCCGACTGATCAATCTTTATTTTAATGTAAGGACACCCAAAATCTGAATCGTCTTCTTTTTTGTCAGACACTTCATGCAAAAGATCACTCTCAGTTTCATCAAATGCTACATCCACACTGTCTTTACATGGTTTTTTCAACTTTAATGGTATCATGATGTTACTTTGGTTATTCATGTCATTAAGTAAAGAAACACAATGAATGGATTCCATAGCAAACCAACATCACTTGCTACAGAAGGAACACAAAATGGATTACTGTCAAAATTACACTTCCTGCTTAGATTTCCTTTCACCTGATTCCACCAATTGGGATACAAATTTTGACTAACCACAGCTAACTTATTCTAGAATGCACATTTATCTATGTTATGATCAATCTGGTCCCAAACAAACTTCAAAAATTTTTCAGCTTGATTCTCTAAGCTCACAGATAACTCACCTTTACTGTTGGGATCATTACTCTACATGACATTAATGAAAAACTGTTTTGCTGGGACTGGTATTCCATGACTTTCACTTACTTTACCTGTATTGTAAACATCATTCACAAACAACTCTGAAACTTCATTATTCTTAAATTTCACAAATACCTGGTGCTCATCATCATCATATTCCTCCACAATTATTTCATCAATAACATTACTAACACTACAAGTCTCATCTCTGTGAAAGTCACTTACCTCACCTACATTCATTTGCAATAAGCCACACGTCTCACCCTTACCAACCTTAGTTGTTTCACAGCCCTCATTCATGTCTACATAAATATATCACCTAGTTCAGATCCAATACAGTTATCACCTGATTTACATACATCAATAACACTGTTTTCTGACAAAGAGAAGAAATCATTAGTACATACTACATCAAAATTTTCACTACTCTCTCATTCGGGTTTGTGATTAGCACCTACATCACCATAATTAACCATAGTATTCCAAAACTTTTGATCAAAACATAAATGAGAAATCTGATATTCTTTGTGTTCAGTTTCAGATACATGTGCCATATCATTAACACTGTTATTATTGTCTAATTGCAACTGTAACTTGGGGGTCCTGTGCTAATTGTGTTTCTACTACTTTTAACAGAAAACTGTTCCCTTTTAGGGAAGTATTATGGATTGAATATGTACCAAATGATGATCTGCACACAAATGATGGTGGAGTGCCATGAAGAACTCGGTACTGTCTAATATAGGGTCATAATTGAAAATTATGTGAATACAGTTAACCATGAAAGGTGGGCAAAAAATTAAGTACAAAAATTCAAGTATTGAAGTGGTGGAACACTTAGAAGAAAGCTTCCATTATTGATCCTTAGTAATAGGAAGAGACGCCAGATGGTCGGAAGAGACGTCAGATGGTCGGTTGTAGACTAGAGTGGATTAATCACAGTGATGCACACGGAAGACATTTTCAGATAATAATCTCACTTTGTACATGTACACATCATCAGCAGGCATTTAGATGATTAATTTTGCAATTCTCTTGATAGATAGGATGGCCATTAGAGTGCATTAGTCTTGTGCATGTTTGGTGTTGTTACTAGGCATGGTGTGGCGTGTAAGGGGCATGAACAGCATAAGATACTAAGTGATCACTGTGAAGGACACAGAGATGCTGCGTACAATGCTATCAGCACCTGAGGGAACGTGAAAGGGGCCTTATTGTAGACCTCCATTTGGCTACCTGGTTTAAGCATGAAATATCCATATTTGTGGGGCATTTAGATTTGATACCCTTCCCAACCAAATCAGTGCATACATCCAGGCGAGGTGGAGGGGGGGATACAGTGTCATACTGATAAATGGGCTTATACTGCCAAGTTTTCTTAAATTTAACTCGATTTTGTAATCACTGTAATAGCTTCGCTTTATAAACTTTGTGGCGTGAGTGCATCCTTCTCATGGTTGAATGGATGTGTACACGGTCTGATTACACAATATCCTCAATGAGCCATCTGTAATTGGTTCAGAATCACATGTTCCCAGAACGAGTTTTCACTCTGCAGTGAAGTTTGTGCTGATGTGAAGCTTCCTGTTGGGTTAAAACTGTGTGCTGGGCCATGTCCTTTAACTTTAGACACTGTCTCCTGGGTACCGTACAACCTGTGTCAAACCTGGGTCCTTAGGCTTTCATGGAGAGATGCTATACTGACTGATCTCACTTGCCCTCACAGCTTTACTTCCACCTCTATCATATCTTCTACCTTCCAAGCTTCAAAAAACCCTCCTGGATACATTGTGGGACTACTACTCTTGGAAGAAATGTAACTGTAGAGATGTGGCATAGCCAAAGTCTAGGCGATGGTTCTCAGAATGAATTTTCACTCTGCAGTGAAATGTAGAGTGATCTGAAACTTCCTGGCAGATTAAAACTATGTTACAGACTGGTACTCAAACCTGGGACCTTTGCGACTTTTGCAGACACCACTCTACTAACTCAGCTAGCCAAGAGACTAATGGCTCATCCTTGCAACGTTTAATCTGCCAGAAATTTAAAATCAGTGCATACCCTGCTGTGAAGTGAAAATCAGTTCTGAAAACAATCCCAAGACTGTGTCTAAGCCACATTTCCGCAGTAACTTTTTTCCTGGAGTTCAATATGCTATTCCCATCAGAGGGTATGCAGCAGAAATTCTGTGGGGTGTGGGAGGTAAGAAATGAGGTACTGATGGAAGTAAACCTGTGAGGGTGGGTTCTGAGTTTTACTTACATTGGTCATCAGTAGAATATTTATCTGTGAAAGACCAAGGCTACAAATAAATATAATCAATGATCTTGAGGCAGCCAGCACCCCTCATTTTCTACTTGTGGATTGTGAGAGAAGCTTCTTTGTTAATGTGCTATTCAAATGGCAAAACTCTACATTTCCAACCATTTAACAGGGGCAGTAATGATAATATTTGTGGTAACCAAATTAACATAAAACATCTCACTGTCAAGAAATGAGTTAAACTAACTGCACATAATGTGAACTTTGATTCCATCTCTAACAGTTTTGTCATCTACACTGTGTTAATCTGTAATCTTCCTTCTTTACTAATCTCACTCAAGGCAAATTGTTCTGTTCATGCAAATGTAAAATAAAGATGCAAATAGCAAGTTCCAGAAAAAAGTATGTTTCTGCCATCAGCTGTACAATTGTATGCTTATTCTATACTGGTTTCAATTGCTACAATCATATTCATGGGAGAAAAATAGTCTACATCAATGGATCAAAAATACTTTTTCATCAGTATGACCCAACCAAACGTAGAATATACGTAACTCTCATAATAGTCTGTCATAACATAGGCCATAAAACATGCTGTGCCATGGCACAGATACAATAATGCATACTTGGTGATCCATAAACTTGCTGGCTGTAATTGCACCAAGGCAAAGCACAATTATATGGACCTTGTTAACACAGGCTATTAGTACAGTTATGTATGTTCCACACTTGGTTGGGTCATATTTAATGTAATCATATTTTTCATCCATTAGTGTACTCTGTTTTCTCCTATGAAGATACTATAATTATTTAAACCGGTAGAGAATAAATGTACAATTGTACATCTGGTGGCACAAATATACTTTTTTTCAGAATATCTAATAGCATATGTCTTCTAGAAACCTTCGTGACCTCAAAATAGCTTATTTTCTCTGTTCAGTCCTAATGCTGTACCTCGTTGGTGAAATGAGACTTTACCACATTTAATACTAGTATTTGGCACTATTGCAACATACATTGGATGTTAATTAAGTTAGAAATTTTTTCCATTATAAGTAACTAATTCATATGACAAAAACTAGGATTAAATTATTGACATAACATGATCAGCAACTACTGCTATGGAGTTAATAACTTTTTTCACATATCGTGCATCAAGAGATAGCAGATGACAGTACCTGCTAGAATTCTTGAACTTTATGAAATGACAGTGTTCAAGTCCAGTAGATTTATGCATTTAGTGGGTTAGTGCAGTACTAAATGCCATACACCACTGGAACCTAATGTATGACATTTTAATTCTGTGTAATTTAAATAATCACCTTCACCTTCTTTTTGGTATGGTGTATTTAGTTTGTATCCCTCTGACTGCATATGTTCAACTTTTGTAATGTGGAAATACTACTTAGACTAATATATCACCTTCACAAGTAGTGTGCATGGATCTCTAATGTTTTCTGTTATTAAGAAAAGTGTACATGTTCAGATGATTATTTCTCATTTAACTAATTTTTCCCTTTCTTTCCAGTTTTTCTTGCATGTAGTGTCTCTCTCTTTTGTGTCTCTTTTATTATACGGGGTGTTTCAAAATGAATATATGGGTTTAAAAGCTTTCTAGCATTTATTACATTCAGTTTACAATTATAAATAATACAGCAAATGAAAGAGCAGCTTAAATATTTTTGTTTGTGTACCACTGCACAAATGGAAGAGTATGGAGCCACGAAGTGAGTGGAGAACATGTTGAGCAAGTGAAAGAGACTTTCATGAGCAGCCCCAAGATTTCAGTTTGCTAGGCCAGTCGTAGTGAACTAGCAGTTCCAGTAAGGTATGTATGGAGGCTTTTAGCAAGATACTTTCAACTACATCCTTATCATTTGCAGTTGTTACAGACGTTAAAGCCTACAGATCCACGGTTTACATCCAACTTTGGAAACTAAATTTTACTGCATGACGATGAAGATTTTCTGAATACTGTCGTCTTCAGTGATGAATTGACATTTCACCTAAGTGGAAAAGTCACCACACATAATGTGCACATCTTGGAGCCACTAAATCGATGGTACAGATGCAGTAAGGTTCTCCTAGATTAAATGTTTTATCTGTCATATCCCGGCGGGAAGCTTATCCAACTGGAAGAATGTGAAATACAGAACTTTACTTGGCAGCAAGATGGTGTGCCACCTGCCTGTCATAACTCAGTACGCAGTTGATTAAACGACATTGTGCCTGACTGCTGAACTGGCCACAGGGGATCGGATAACAGAGACTGTTTTGCATGACCTCCATCTTCACATCCAATCTGACACCATGCGATTTTTACCTTTGAGGGTTCATAAACCATCATGAGTAGTGTCTCTGCTACCATCTGATCTAACCAACTTTCAAAATAGCCTTGTTGCACTGATCATGACATTGGAACAACTCTCATATTGACTAGATGTGATATAAATGGTGTTCATATTGAATACTTGTAAGAAAAACAGTGTGAGTTGCTCTTTCATTTGATGTATTATTTATAATTGTTAGTTGAATGTAATCAATACTCCAAATCCTTAAAACCCGTATATTCATTTTGAAATACCCTGTATATTCCCAGTCATCTTTATTTTGCGTACCACCATCTCAACCACATGTAGCTTATCAAATTTTCAGATCTCATCGTAATGTAAACAATTCAGTTTTCCACTGGACCATTTCCAGAAAGTATCCCTTGGCACGATGACCTGGTTGGTGTTTACAGTGAGATTTTTATATCTGTAAGCTGTACCATTCTCTTTTCTTGCAACTGTATCCTATCTTCCCCAAGTAGGAGACCCTTAGTTATGAAAGCTGACATTTTTATATCATGCTATACATTTCTACCTGCTGCTGCTGCTTGGTGAATGTTTCTTTTCTTGAGCTATGTAGCAACCCTGTGATGATTTTCTCTAGCTATATTATGTATGTTTACAGTTCAGTGATACTTTTCATAGATTTACATACCTTTTTCTATACTTTGTAACTACATTTCTTTGTTTGTCTAAGTATCTTACTCCAGTTATATTTCAATGAAAGTAGTAAGTAACAAGGAAAACACATGTTGTAAATTTATAGTATTGCCATTGGTAGTTGTAATTATAGTGCTACACAAAATGTACAATGGCATTTTTTAATCAAAGTTATTCTCCCAGTACATATTACGGATACATTATAAATATTTGTTTTATGTTTCCATAGGAGGGCCAGATGGTTACTCGCATGATAAATTCCCAGTTAATGTATGGCTATGAATACCTGGGCAACTCACCAAGGCTTGTTATAACGCCACTCACTGATAGATGCTACAGGACACTGTTTGGTGCCTTACATCTACATTTAGGTAAGTACCGTCAAACAAACTTTTTCTGCACTCTCAGTGGGTTTAATTCTAATTTTCTGCACAGATTTTTTTTATAACACAAGTATATCTTTAAGAACAAATCTTTATGTTACTAAATTTGATAATCATGGTTGTCATGGAGGTTTGGTTTAGGATACAAAATGTACCATTGGGATATATTATTTCTTTAAGGAAAAAGTAAAAAATGTGGATTGCAGTTAAGTGATTTCATGATTTCAAACCCTATCACACATTATGTGTAATGGATTTAGTGGAATAACACTGGTTAATAACCTCATTCAAGCTGCAGAATTCATAAGTATCATAATGTACTGCCATTTTTCCTGAGCCATCTATGACGTTGGATATGCAGTAGTTTTAGAATCAGTTTATTTCGGATCCATCTGAGCTTCTGTTCCAGAGATTAAGGATCCATTGCAAAACATGGATATTAAGGACTTAAGGACCTCTTGAGTGATTGCATGGTCTCCTTGAAGAAGCCACTCACTGTAAAGCTGTAGCAGGTTAGCATTGAATAGTTTGTCACTCAACATCATTACTTCAAGCTGTGAAGTCATGCTGCTTCTCTTTAGCAAATAGCACAATATAATTGCTTGTCCTCAGCAACATAGGCATTGAGTTTGTGAATGCCAAACATTTAATTTTCACCATTTGTGGTACGCACTATGTCTCCAAGGCAGGAACTTATGACATGGAATAAACCACCTGATCAGTAGGTAACACGAACATGGTATGATGTTTATTGACATTCCAGCTTACAGATACACTGTGTCCATCCCTCTCTTGATACATGCACATAATTAAAACATACATCCAAACAGTAGTTCATCTGATATATTCCAAAAATAAACTTTTTATCATGGTGGTAATCATTCACCAGTTCAAAAAATGCTTGTACAACACAACACTCCATCAAAGTGATATGTTACATTATATACAGTTCTGTATTTGCACAACACATTTACATATGCACATGTCTGAAAATAAACATATGCCTTGCACTTGATCATTTTACCATGCCAAAGGAAACTGTAGGGGTGTCTGGAGCTGGTTCACTTGGAGTGTGGTACATCTCGGTCTCAAAGTCTGGACTATGACTTAACAGTGCTCACTTCCTGGATTTGGGAACAGCTGGTCTGCACCTCAATTGTTCCTTGTTATTTGTTGGTGTTGCTTTAGGGTGTCTATCCACATGATTGACATGAACTGAAATCAAGTGAAAAGGCAACTGTAATGACTGGTGACAGCGGCTCCAAGAATGAGTGTGGTCATTTGCAGTATTTTCTAAACTTTCTGACCTGACTCTCCTTTAACACTACATTGCTCAGATCTCCAGTCCAATAATGTACTATGATTGTGTAATTTTGCTTTCTGAAGGAATGACTGATGATTTCACTGTTTCACTCCCTTCTATGCCTCCTTTAGTATACATACTAATTTTTGTAAGTGTTAATTGCTAGTTACAGTGGTGGCCAAAGTCCAGGGGTGAATGGTGAATGTGTCCTCCTTCCATACAGGATTTCATACAGTCTAAGGCCAGTGGACATGAGCATTTTTGCATTGTCAGCACCACAGCATATAACAGACAAATGTCATAGGTATCACACTTGCTGCTCTCTTAGAGGCTAACCATCTTAATGACCAGTCTGTGGATTCACCAGATGTGTCCATTTCCAACAGAGTGTGCTAGTATAGTTCTAAGTTCAGTCATGTCCGTCAGCCTACAAGTCTGATTAAGCAGTTCATTTCTAAAATTCATTCCTTGATCACTTATGGTGCTTAATGATAACCTAAGCTTCAGCATCCACTCTTTAAAAAAAAAATTTAGCTGCAGTCTCATCTCTCTGACTTGGTATTGGTATCATAAGAAGGTATCTGAAAAGATGATCTAATGTGGTCCTTTGGTACTGTAGTCTTAGGTAATGGTTCAACAGGAACACACAATTCTATTCTTTCAAAGGATTCACTAGTCTCTGTCAGTTCTTGCAATTGTGCCTTGATTTTTCATTACAGTAATCATATTTTGTATTGTATTATACTTTTGATACAACTACAGAAGGAGATTTTACTCGTTGCCACCCTCAGCTATTTATAGTGCTCTGAGGGAAACACTATGAGAGGAGAACAATGAGAAAACTGAGAGACTGATAGTGATTAGTGACAAGAACACGTACATTGACAAATACTCAAATTTTCACAAACAGTTCAGCCAGCAGATCCTGAAGATTAACTGCTATCAGAAGTTAAGGCTGGACAATAAACAGTTCTTATCCCATTAGAATGTTCACTGAAGACATGCTGGTGTGGACTTACTAGAAGCATATGATGTGGTGTGATGTATACAAGTAGAAGGAGTTCTTTTTGATAATTGAGCAGCCTTTGAATTGCCCACTCTGCTGTGGTGCTGGTGCACATCACTTCTACTGAAACTCTTGGTGCAGCAATCACTGGGCTATATGCCATCTCTGGAGTGGGTTGTCAACCTATCAACACCTACAGTGCTGCATTATGGTGTGCGCTGTGCTTACACCGCCACACTCCCCCCCCCCCCCCCCCCCCCCCGTCCCCCGTCCCCCGTCCCCCCTTCCCTCCCCCAGATGCTGCAGATCTCCTGGTCATTGTCTGATATGGTTGTGGTGTGAACTGATGGCAAGGGCTAGCTTTAGTGCAGATGCAGCATATGGGATGGGAACCAGGACTGAAGCTGGCAACAGGCCTCTGTCCATGCACTGGCATTCTCCCTCAGCCCCTACGGGAACCCCTGGAAAATGGCAGGAAGGGCATACTCCTACATCCAGGGCCGGAGTGTTGATCGCCGGAGGGCACCCTTCAAAGAGGGGTGGCAGACAGTGGATAGCCACAACCCTAGCTCCAGGCCGCATGCTGAATCTGTAAAACAAAACACAGCAGCAGGCTCACAGAGTCTCAGAGGACGAAGCTGGTTCCAGTGTCTTTTGAGCAGTGACCCTGTAGGGGAGAAACCAAGAACATGTTGTGTCAAAGGACATAGAGTACTGTGTCCTAGATCTGAAAATGAGAAACTTTTTTCTGACCAGCAGATGAAGAAACAGGGTGCAATGCCAATGGCTCTGCAGGAGTTCAGCTGGAGAGGTCCATCTTGAGGCATCACACAGTAGGTGGACAGAAACAGTTGCAAGGCTTGCTCCCATGAGTGAGTTCCACAGAATTGACTCATCCACACCTTGAACGTTCACACGAAAATTTCAGCTCCACCATTTGGGTGCTGATGAAACGGTGCTGTGGTCACATGATCAGTACCGTTGGCTGTGCAAAACTGTTCAATTTCCTGTGTGGTGAACTGAAGTGCACCATCTGACACTAACATTTCTGTGCATTATTTGACACAAATACTTCCTGCAAGCTGTTGATGCAAAAAATTGAAGTAAGTGTTCTAATAGTACTGGTAGACATCATAGAGTCCATTGGAACCACAAAGGGTAAATGACTGAAGGCACCCACTAAAATAAGCCATTGTGTGTTCCAGAAAGGTACAGCAAAATCATTGTGGATGCATTTTGTTGGACCGCTGGGCCATGGTCATTCTTTTCTGAGGTGAAAATGCCAGTTACTCCATGCAAGCAGCGCAGCGTGACATCATGTCTTCAGTCTGGACATCTATCCCTGGCCAAGAACAATGGCTTCAAGCAAACTGCTTTGTCTTCACTATACCCTAGTGTCCCTGATGCAAAAACTTTAAAACATCCTGCTGAATGGTGCATGGGATGATGACCTGGGCCTGGTCATTCTTAGTGTTTAACAATAAAACACCATGCTATACTGACAGGCTTGATGGTGACCCAAGTATTGATGTACTTGTGGATGAACTATGTCTTTCATTCTACTTGGCCACATTGTGCACAAGCAATTCAGCAAAATTCGTAAATATGTATCTACAGCTGTCACCTGTGCTATGAACGAAAGTCCATAGGAAAATTGTGAACTGTGGGACGATCCAGAATATCTACCTGACAACATAATGGTTCAGAGGAGTCAAACTGATCATCCTTGTCCACTGGTGATGTTGACAACACATCAAGATTCTGTAGTGGTAGTTCTGTAGTTCAACAGCAGTAAAGACCATGGTGGAATAGGCTTGGCGTGGTGGAAGAGGGAAGTTAGTGGCCTATTATCCATGACCAAGCAGAACGTCCTTCCTTAGAGGTAATGATGAAACCTGGTTACACCATAAATGATTGCCAGTGCTTCTTTTTCAATGTGACTGTAATTTGCCTAAGTCTTAGTCAGAAGTTTGGAGGCAAATTCTATTGGATGATCTGCTGATCTGACACGACGCAACACAATGGCACATAGGCCAATAGAAGAAGCATCAACCACTAACACAACTGGTTTATTTGGATAAAAATGTATGGAGTACATGTTACTACGTAGTGCCCATTTCAACTGATCAAAAGCCATCTGACATTCCTTGGTCCATGAAAATGGAACAGCCATAACTTGTGAAGCAGAGCTGCAATCAGAGAGGCATGAGGAATGAATTTGAAGTTGTTGTCCAGGTTGCCTAACTCTTCTTGCAGTTCTTTTAGGGTTCTGGGACCCAGGAAATCTTTGATGGTGACATAAATGACGTGTCCGAGATATTACATTTCCATCTGGAAATAAGAGCATTCACCTTTGTGATGCTTGAAGCCTGCCAATAACAGTAATTGAAAAAGGCTCTTGAGACTGACTAAAGGTTCTTCTGCAGAATGTCCATACATGACAGTGTCATCCAAGATATTTGAGCAAGATTGCCAGTGCTGAGGCACTGCTGAAGGGCATGCATTGCAGTTCTAATAGCTCGAGATGAGTGGTAATAACCAAAAATTTCTTTGCATAGTTATCCAAAGGCCATTGGAGGCAAGCATCCACCAAGTATGTGATGTTTGAAATTTTCCCGGCGTACTGATTGTTCCATAAAAACACGGGAGAACTGCCGTAAGTCAGTAACATCTAGCCACGATATTTCGGCACAAAGTCTTTTGGCCATCTTCAGGTGAGTACAGCTAGAGAAGTACTGGTGAATACGTGCTGAGCTCTGCTATTTAAAGCCAAAGGGGGCTGCATTGTGCATGCGCTGCACATGTACTGTTTAGCGTGCACATTCATCTTTATACCGATAACTACTTCTTTGCAATGGGGTTCCAAGCGGAATTTAACTGGTAACCACTATCTCGATTGATAAAAGAGTCTCGCTGTCTGACAATTTTATTTCTATGGATTCATTTATAATTGAACTCCAGAAATTTGATGTTTGAGCCACAATTTTTGTATCATTGTAATTCATAGAATGGCCAGTAGAAATGCAATGTTCAGCGATTGCGGACTTGGTGGGTTGGAGAAGGCGAGTATGCCGCTGGTGTTCCACAATACGTTCCTGCACCGTTCTTGTTGTCTGCCCTATATATGACTTGCCGCAATCACACGGAATTTTGTAGACACCTGATTTACATAGGTCCAGGTCATCTTTAACGGATCCCACCAAAAGATGACTCTAACTTGATGCTTCCTCAATATTCTACCTATGTGTGACGAGATGTTCCCAATAAAAGGTAGATAAGCCGTTGACCAGAAGTGTGCTCCCTGCCGCCGTTGGATAAGCAGCTGAGCAGCAAGTCGTATACTCCTAGCTCACTCATTTGTTACATAGTTTAATTCTTAATTTCTTTGCGTGTTTTTGGTACTTGCATTGTGTAATTCATAAATTTCGGGCGTATTATAGTATTTGAGAGTTGTAGCATCGCGTTTTAGTACCTGAATAGTGTAATTCGCGTAGTCGTTTGTCTACTGTTTTGTTTTGAACGGCCAGTGTCGGTTGGTCGCAGTCAGTGTGCTCCCTGCCGCCGTTGGATAAGCAGCTGAGCAGCAAGTCGTATACTCCTAGCTCACTCATTTGTTACATAGTTTAATTCTTAATTTCTTTGCGTGTTTTTGGTACTTGCATTGTTTAATTCATAAATTTCGGGCGTATTATAGTATTTGAGAGTGTAGCATCGTGTTTTAGTACCTGAATAGTGTAATTTCGCTTAGTCTCCTTCCGCCGCCGAGCAGTGTCAGCAGTGCGCAAGTAGCAGCATTACTGCATTTACTAGGCAATCTTGTATTTTAATAACCGTTTAAATTTTGTCGATTTGTTTGCGCTCTCTGTAGATTAGTTCACACGTTCTTAGCAAAACAGTTCTTAGTATGGATAGGGACTGCAACTGCTGTGTTCGGATGCAGGCTGAGTTGGCATCCCTTCGCTCCCAGCTTCAGGCAGTGTTGGCTTCGGTCACACAGCTTGAGGCTGTTGCCAATGGGCATCACTGTGGGGGTCGGGATGGGGGTTTGTCGGGGACGGCCAGCTCGTCCCACGCATCCCCTGATCGGACTACGACTGTGGTTGCCCGGGATACTGCCCGCATTGAGGCTGATCCCTCACCTGTGGTAGAGTGGGAGGTCGTTTCAAGGTATGGCAGGGGGCGAAAGACATTCCGGAGGGCTGAACGGAAAGCCTCTCCAGTTTGTCTGACGAACCGGTTTCAGGCTCTGTCTCAGGCTGATACTGATCTTCGGCCTGACATGGCTGCTTGTCCTGTTCCAGAGGTTGCCCCTCAGTCTGCAAGATCCGGGCAGTCGCAGAGGGTGGGCTTACTGGTAGTTGGGAGCTCCAACGTCAGGCGCGTAATGGGGCCCCTTAGGGAAATGGCAGCAAGAGAGGGGAAGAAAACCAATGTGCACTCCGTGTGCATACCGGGGGGAGTCATTCCAGATGTGGAAAGGGTCCTTCCGGATGCCATGAAGGGTACAGGGTGCACCCATCTGCAGGTGGTCGCTCATGTCGGCACCAATGATGTGTGTCGCTATGGATCGGAGGAAATCCTCTCTGGCTTCCGGCGGCTATCTGATTTGGTGAAGACTGCTAGTCTCGCTACCGGGATGAAAGCAGAGCTCACCATCTGCAGCATCGTCGACAGGACTGACTGCGGACCTTTGGTACAGAGCCGAGTGGAGGGTCTGAATCAGAGGCTGAGACGGTTCTGCGACCGTGTGGGCTGCAGATTCCTCGACTTGCGCCATAGGGTGGTGGGGTTTCGGGTTCCGCTGGATAGGTCAGGAGTCCACTACACGCAACAAGCGGCTACACGGGTAGCAGGGGTTGTGTGGCGTGGGCTGGGCGGTTTTTTAGGTTAGATGGCCTTGGGCAAGTACAGAAAGGGCAACAGCCTCAACGGGTGCGGGGCAAAGTCAGGACATGCGGGGAACAAGCAGCAATCGGTATTCTAATTGTCAACTGTCGAAGCTGCGTTGGTAAAGTACCGGAACTTCAAGCGCTGATAGAAAGCACCGAAGCTGAAATCGTTATAGGTACAGAAAGCTGGCTTAAGCCAGAGATAAATTCTGCCGAAATTTTTACAAAGGTACAGACGGTGTTTAGAAAGGATAGATTGCATGCAACCGGTGGTGGAGTGTTCATCGCTGTTAGTAGTAGTTTATCCTGTAGTGAAGTAGAAGTGGATAGTTCCTGTGAATTATTATGGGTGGAGGTTACACTAAACAACCGAACTAGGTTAATAATTGGCTCCTTTTACCGACCTCCCGACTCAGCAGCATTAGTGGCAGAACAACTGAGAGAAAATTTGGAATACATTTCACATAAATTTTCTCAGCATGTTATAGTCTTAGGTGGAGATTTCAATTTACCAGATATAGACTGGGACACTCAGATGTTTAGGACGGGTGGTAGGGACAGAGCATCGAGTGACATTATACTGAGTGCACTATCCGAAAATTACCTCGAGCAATTAAACAGAGAACCGACTCGTGGAGATAACATATTGGACCTACTGATAACAAACAGACTCGAACTTTTCGAATCTGTATGTACAGAGCAGGGAATCAGTGATCATAAGGCCGTTGCAGCATCCCTGAATATGGAAGTTAATAGGAATATAAAAAAAGGGAGGAAGGTTTATCTGTTTAGCAAGAGTAATAGAAGGCAGATTTCAGACTACCTAACAGATCAAAACGAAAATTTCTGTTCCGACACTGACAATGTTGAGTGTTTATGGAAAAAGTTCAAGGCAATCGTAAAATGCGTTTTAGACAGGTACGTGCCGAGTAAAACTGTGAGGGACGGGAAAAACCCACCGTGGTACAACAACAAAGTTAGGAAACTACTGCGAAAGCAAAGAGAGCTCCACTCCAAGTTTAAACGCAGCCAAAACCTCTCAGACAAACAGAAGCTAAACGATGTCAAAGTTAGCGTAAGGAGGGCTATGCGTGAAGCGTTCATTGAATTCGAAAGTAAAATTCTATGTACCGACTTGACAGAAAATCCTAGGAAGTTCTGGTCTTACGTTAAATCAGTAAGAGGCTCGAAACAGCATATCCAGACACTACGGGATGATGATGGCATTGAAACAGAGGATGACTCGCGTAAAGCTGAAATACTAAACACCTTTTTCCAAAGCTGTTTCACAGAGGAAGACCGCACTGCAGTTCCTTCTCTAAATCCTCGCACAAACGAAAAAATGGCTGACATCGAAATAAGTGTCCAAGGAATAGAAAAGCAACTGAAATCACTCAATAGAGGAAAGTCCACTGGACCTGACGGGATACCAATTCGATTCTACACAGAGTACGCGAAAGAACTAGCCCCCCTTCTAACAGCCGTGTACCGCAAGTCTCTAGAGGAACGGAGGGTTCCAAATGATTGGAAAAGAGCACAGATAGTCCCAGTCTTCAAGAAGGGTCGTCGAGCAGATGCGGAAAACTATAGACCTATATCTCTTACGTCGATCTCTTGTAGAATTTTAGAACATGTTTTTTGCTCGCGTATCATGTCATTTCTGGAAACCCAGAATCTACTATGTAGGAATCAACATGGATTCCGGAAACAGCGATCGTGTGAGACCCAACTCGCCTTATTTGTTCATGAGACCCAGAAAATATTAGATACAGGCTCCCAGGTAGATGCTATTTTTCTTGACTTCCGGAAGGCGTTCGATACAGTTCCGCACTGTCGCCTGATAAACAAAGTAAGAGCCTACGGAATATCAGACCAGCTGTGTGGCTGGATAGAAGAGTTTTTAGCAAACAGAACACAGCATGTTGTTATCAATGGAGAGACGTCTACAGACGTTAAAGTAACCTCTGGCGTGCCACAGGGGAGTGTTATGGGACCATTGCTTTTCACAATATATATAAATGACTTAGTAGATAGTGTCGGAAGTTCCATGCGGCTTTTCGCGGATGATGCTGTAGTATACAGAGAAGTTGCTGCATTAGAAAATTGTAGCGAAATACAGGAAGATCTGCAGCGGATAGGCACTTGGTGCAGGGAGTGGCAACTGACCCTTAACATAGACAAATGTAATGTATTGCGAATACATAGAAAGAAGGATCCTTTATTGTATGATTATATGATAGCGGAACAAACACTGGTAGCAGTTACTTCTGTAAAATATCTGGGAGTATGCGTACGGAACGATTTGAAGTGGAATGATCATATAAAACTAATTGTTGGTAAGGCGGGTACCAGGTTGAGATTCATTGGGAGAGTGCTTAGAAAATGTAGTCCATCAACAAAGGAGGTGGCTTACAAAACACTCGTTCGACCTATACTTGAGTATTGCTCATCAGTGTGGGATCCGTACCAGGTCGGGTTGACGGAGGAGATAGAGAAGATCCAAAGAAGAGCGGCGCGTTTCGTCACTGGGTTATTTGGTAACCGTGATAGCGTTACGGAGATGTTTAATAAACTCAAGTGGCAGACTCTGCAAGAGAGGCGCTCTGCATCGCGGTGTAGATTGCTCGCCAGGTTTCGAGAGGGTGCGTTTCTGGATGAGGTATCGAATATATTGCTTCCCCCTACTTATACTTCCCGAGGAGATCACGAATGTAAAATTAGAGAGATTAGAGCGCGCACGGAGGCTTTCAGACAGTCGTTCTTCCCGCGAACCATACGCGACTGGAACAGGAAAGGGAGGTAATGACAGTGGCACGTAAAGTGCCCTCCGCCACACACCGTTGGGTGGCTTGCGGAGTATCAATGTAGATGTAGAAGACCTCTTCTTCTTCCTTGTTGCGTCATTTGTAGGACTGCATAGCTCTGTTCACTTGGTTAGTTGAAAAGCCATTCATCAGGAATACTTTTTGCAGGTGTTTCAGTTCTGCTTGAAGACTGTTGACATCAGAAATAGTATGGGCACAGTGGATTAAAGTTTTAAGGACACCCACTGTTTGTGGCAGATGGTGGCCACTGGTAGCTTGCAGATACAAATCTGTCTGGGTCAGTTTCCTATACACCGAATGACCAAGTGTGCCATCATTCTTGCGCCATACCAGAACATCTAAAAATGGCAAACAACCATCTTTTTCAGTTTCCATAGTGAACTTAATATTTTCATGTATGGAATTCATATGATGTAAAAATTCCTGTCTCGTGACCAAAAATCGGGCCCTTATATATCTTCACAATAATAGGAACTGAAACTACACATTTTCTTATGTTTAATTTACAGAAATTAAAACTGAACCATACCTCATTCAATTAACTGAAAACCTGGAAAAATTCCATTTTTTTAACGGTTTCTTCTACTACAAGAGTTAGGGTGAATTATTTGTTTAAATCATGAAATTAACAGACATAGTTATGCAAACAACGCTTTGACAAAACTGTTAATTGCTTGGTAATGAATTAAAGGCTGACTTGGCTAACATGTTTTTGAATAGAGTCAAATAGTTCCTTCACGGGTACTATTAGTTTTTCCACCAAATATTTATAACTAGTACAGAATTTATATTTGTTTATAGGTCAACAATAGAATTTAAGTTATGAAAAAAATTGCCGTGCGGGATTAGCTGAGCGGTCTAAGGTGCTCCAGTCATGGACTGTGCGACTGGTCCCGGCGGAGGTTTGGGTCCTCCTTCGGGCATGGGTGTGTGTGTCTGTCCTTAGGATAATTTAGGTTAAGTAGTGTGTAAGCTTAGGGACTGATGACCTTAGCAGTTAAGTCCCGTAAGATTTCACACACATTTGATTTATGAAATAATTACTAATTTCACCCTATAACAAAAGATACTAACTAGTAATAGTTAAAATAAATTAGAAAATCAATTACATACATAAAACTAAGCACAAATTAATGATTGAATATAATAGAGGGAAACATTCCACGTGGGAAAAATATATCTAAAAACACAGATGATGTGACTTACCGAACGAAAGTGCTGGCAGGTCGATAGACGCACAAACAAACACAAACATACACACGAAATTCAAGCTTTCGCAACAAACTGTTGCCTCATCAGGAAAGAGGGAAGGAGAGGGAAAGATGAAAGGATGTGGGTTTTAAGGGAGAGGGTAAGGAGTCATTCCAATCCCGGGAGCGGAAAGACTTACTTTAGGGGGAAAAAAGGACAGGTATACACTCGCACACACACACATATCCATCTGCACATACACAGACACAAGCAGACAGGTCTACTTCTCCACTCAACTCTGAGTACTACTCTCATTCAATCAGAAAATTAAATCCTCACAAAAAGTTACCAAATAGTTTAACTGTCAGAATATTCACATCAGTCTAGCACCACCGTTATCAGTTAATCAGCAAAATTACTGTTCTTCATTCCAATATTACCACTTTAAGCTCAAATTCCTTGGAACACAAATAGAAGTTTTCAGGTAACCTATAGAGCCAATGGCATGTACCTCACTAAAATATTGCTCTTTCTGTTAAGCTCTCATTCCCAGCTACAGTGTCATGAATTACACAATTTGCATAGTACCCACGTTGCATAGTTCAAAACTAGATCATCAATACAGTTACACCACATTTGTTTGTGTACAGTACTTTTTTTGCATTAGTCATGTCTGTCAGCTCCATTATTTTACTTACCTTTCTTACCTCGTTAGCTAGTGGAGTGCATTCTCAAAAAATATTTCTACTACAGAGACAGGCTCCCTAACCATTAAGACCCTAACATTATTCATTATTTTGTTATTTCATTATTGCTTCATTAACTAAGAAATAAACACCTGCTCTGCTTAGCCAATGCAAAATTGAATCTACTGAAAAACAGTCCACAGTAACAGGGCCTTATTCTAAGGCAAACATAACTCTCATTACTAATCAGGCAAAATTATCACTTAGAAAAACTATTATTTCACTGTATTCCGTCAAATTGCTTAAGATTATAGCCTGAAGGGCAAATTACATACAACTCTTGCTTATTCTTTCCACACATTACTTCTGGCAACTATGAGGGTTGAATGAAAAGTAATGCCTCCACCTTCGTTAATTGGATTTGGATAGCAATATTAAAATAAATCAAACACAGAAATAATACTTAGAATGTGATCTTTAATTACCAATATTCACTTTTGCATATAATCACCAGCCAATTAGATTCATTTCTGCCAATGATGAACAAGTTTTCTGAAGATATCACGGAAAAATTTGACACTGTTTCCTCAACCACAGTCTCACAATGATGTCCCTGCAGATAGCCTTTCGTTATCGGGAACAGATAGAGGCCAGACAGTGCTAAATCTGGACTGTATGGAAGATGCCATATGGTGGAGACATTCAGTCTCTGAAGTTCTACTCTGGCGGCATGTGAAGTGTGAGGTTTGGCATTGTTATGCTGCAGGAAAACATTTCCCTTTTCCTTTCAGACCCTTTTTAGGCATCATTTGCAGCATTGTGATGTAATGCTCTGAATTTATTGTTGTTCCACGATCAAGGAAATCATCATAGATAACACCATCTGTGTCCCAGAACACTGTGGCCATGATTTTTCCAGCTGAGGGCTATGTCTTGAATTCCTTTTTCTGGGGAGAGTGTTTGTGTTGATATCCTATAGACTGACGTTTCCTCTCCGGGTCATAATGACATACCCACATTTTGTCTCCTGTCACGATTGAGTGGAGAAAGGTGTCACCTTCATTCTCACAACGTGAGAGGAGTTCCTGGCAAACTTCAAGACTGAGTGCATTTCAGGAGTCAGCATCCAGGGTACCCATCATGCACAGATCTTCCGATAGCCAAGCAAAGCAATAATCAGACTCACACTGTTTTGTGAAATTCCGATTGTGCTTGCAGTTTCTCTCTGACTGATACGACAATCATCCTGAATCAATCTGTTGACATTTTTCTTGTGAAACTCAGTGGTTGCTGTCACAGGATGTCCAACTCTTTGTTTGTCATGCAGGTCAGATGTTCCTGCCTCAACATCTTTAAACTTACTCGCCCAACAATGCACATTACTCACATCAACACAATCACCATAAACCCCTTTCATTTTCAGTTGAATCTTCTTTGGGGTGACATCTTCTGTTGTAAAGAATTCAGTGACTGCATGTTGCTTAAATCGCATTGACTTACCATCTGCATGGGGTTCCATAATTTACACTGTAGCAACACAACCATTCAATGCTAAGGCTTTCGTCCAACTGGAGCTGTAGAGAAGAGGCTATGGAACAAGCCAGTACCTGCCGCATACCAATGCTGCCAACTGTTAAGGAGTTACTAAGGTGGAGGTACTACTTTTCAGTCAACCCTCATATGTTTGAAGTTGTAATTCCTTAATGTTAGAAAAGGCTGTACCATGACGCACTTCTAAGGGTAGATATCTCCATATACTTATTGCACTGAACACAAACACTTCTATTATACCACAATTAATGTTAAGACATAATATCCAAAATCGATTTTACTGCGTATTGCCTCTGCTGCTGCACCAAGTTCTACTAATTTCACACATGAGCTGATTACTTCAGATTTTAATTATAGTCCACATATGCTCATACCTTTCATTTTCAGTTTATCTTACCTCTTTATTTGACAGAAATTCCTTAACCATGGTACCAATTTACTTTCTTCAATCCTCTTGTGATCCCATTACTTATAACTACTACAACATAATAAAATATATACATAGATAACCATGGAGAAATCTTTTTCTAAAATATTTCTATACTTAAAGTATCCTGCTGCACAAAATCACATGACAGTCAAAGTAGAATAATTCTGATTCACTTATAAACTACAGATAGGATAGGAGAAGAGTTTGACTGCCTCAGGAAACATGAAAAATGAGACAACTAGCTGGGGTAAGCATTATCGCCACATAATGAATCCAACACATAATGTTGAACCCCCTACTTGCTTGTAGGTCTTACTTCTGATTCAGTGCACATTACGGTAAGTTCCTCCTCTTCTTTTATGAGATTAACATTGCTACCTGTACCATCATTCAACATCTCACTAGAATTAGAAATTACACTCATCTTACTACTATCATTTACATTACCCTCACCTGTTATTACAGCACATTTACAGACACATGGTTCTTCATCACTACCTGCTCTAGTGTGAGCCAAAACTGGAGTATTATCTAGTTCAAATGGTTTGTTTCAGAATTAAAATCATCTCCTCTATTTTTGTTACCTGAAATTCTCCTATTATTTCCGTGCTGATTCTGGCTATCCTCCACCCAACCATTCCTTGAATTTCTACTGTAATCAGTCCTGTTAATCCTATTTACCTGAAATTCTCTCCCTGATTGATTATTGTCATCAGAATTCCTCCTACGATCTTCCACTGAGGGTTTCCCCCTCTCCAATTTACCAGCATTATTCAAGAAATCACTAATATTACCCCTAGGGGCAGGTACAAGCAATACTCTAACTTTCAGAGGCACCTTAGTTTCTAAACCCATAATTATTGATTCACTGCCTAGCTCTTTGTCCAAATATTTCAGTTTGTTTGTCCAAAGTTGACAGAAACCTTTCACAGTATCCTTCCTGAAGTCAAATCTCTCTCCTCCCCAAAATTCAGTCAAAAGTCTCTGCTGCTTCTCTTTGGAACAATATTCATCTGAAAATGCTTACTCAAAGCTTTGCTATGAAGTACAACTATCAGCTACCTGAGCTGCCCACCCATAAGCATCCCCTTTCAAAAAACCTCTCACAAATGACATTTTTTCTTTGTCATTCCATGTTTCAGGCAAATCATTAAATTATCTAATGAAATCCAGTGGATGCACTTCCCCATACAGTTCAATTTTGAATCTACATTTTTATTTACTTTTATCAGTTTTTTCCTCTACCACTACTGCACACTTGGTTTCAATCCTCGGTTTCAAAATCATTTTTAATCTGATCAATTTGGTTCTCAAGTTTAACCCTGTCTTCAATACAAAATTTCCTGGCAGCTTTGGCTTCATCTTTACACTGTTTTTTGGAAGTCTCCATCCTCCTACTATAGTCATCACAATGTTTCTTTCTGTCTTCTATACATTTACTACTGATTAATCTTAGTTTCTCATTAGTATTCTGCTCTACTTTCTTTATCATATCACCACAGTCTTTAACTACTGCCTGAACCTACTTATTTAATTCTGAAAAATTAGAGCTGACTACCTTAATTTCCTTTTTAATTTCTTTCTTTAGTTCATCCTTTAAGCTAGTGATGTCAGTTTTAAAACTACTAATGTCTCACTGTTTTCCACCCTACTAATGTCTTCTTTCGTACTCATATTACTGAAACTACTCATAATTTGCCTTAACATCACTTCCACTTTCCCATCTGCCATATACATTTTCCCCTGCTGACTTTCGCTACTAGGTTCCTCCCCCTTAGCCTTAACAATTTCATCCACTTCAGTACTGTTCTCATCCATTTCGCTCACCTCACCATACACTGTAGATGACGCTTTTATCATTTCATCTACAATAAGACTTTTGTTCCCATCATTCAAAGTTACATTCATGTCTGATTCAAACCCACTGTCATCTACAGAACCAGTCCCCATTAATTCCTTCTGTTGTCCCTTGTCTACCATCACACTGTCTTGTTCATTATGACCACTCATTATGTATCATTTAATATAAAACAACTTTTGCTATGAAATTGCCTTGTTTTTAATCACTCACCTACTGCTGCTGCATTTGTCATCTCAATTTGTCATCTGCATGGCGGCTGCAGGTAGTAATTCTCTCAGCGATGTGTCTTGTTTATCCTGGTCAGCTGTGTGGACCTGCATGCTGATTGGCTGCTCCTGTACTCAGTGGCTGCTTCCATAGAACCCACTCACTGATTGGCTGCTGTTATACTGTGACCATGAAATCCATGCACTGATTGGCTGTTGCACTTCCTTCATATGTTCTTGAGTTCACTATTCAAAGTTCGTGAGTCCTAGTTTATGGTGCCCAACTATAATAGTGCCCAGGGCTCCATATGTGAAGTTCACTTGCTTTATTTCTTTGTTGATGGTCCTCAGTGTTGACGTACTGTGTTGTGATACTGACTGAAAAAATAGGGGTTGGAAGTGCAGTACCACTACTGTAAAAGATGTAGCCAACAACTGCACAGTTGGGTTTCACAGTTCTTTACTTTCATTGTTC
Organism: Schistocerca piceifrons; assembly: GCF_021461385.2. Taxonomy (NCBI): domain Eukaryota; kingdom Metazoa; phylum Arthropoda; class Insecta; order Orthoptera; family Acrididae; genus Schistocerca; species Schistocerca piceifrons. The sequence goes on from NC_060139.1 coordinate 991,617,594, forward strand.
ACAACCCCGCAATATTACACAGTTATATGGCCAGTGTACTATTGTTTAACTTTCGATAAGCCTCATTAATAGGTTGCAAGCAAATATCCACAAACAGCTACAACAGTTTACTGTTGAACATCTACAAGCAGTAAAAGCCTAACCACACAGTTCTTGCTGAATAATACGCTACATATTGAACAGACGCTTTCATTCTTTTAGCATACGGCCTATTACACTTATTTCACAGTTAAGTGGATGCATTGTTGTTGATCTAACCATTATGGGTTTCTCGTCTGAAATTTGGCTGTGGACTCACTGTTTCGTGACCAAAAATCGGGCCCTTATATATTCTCACAATAATAGGCACAGAAATTACACATTTTGTGGTGTTTAATTTACAGAAATTACCATTAAAACATACCTCATTCAATTAACTGAACACATGAAAAAAATTCCGTCTTTTTAACAGTTTCTTCTACTACAGGAGTTAGGGAGAATTATTTGTTTAAATCATGAAATTAACAGATGTAGTTATGCAAACAATACTTTTGACAAAACTTTTAATTACTTGGGAATCAATTAAGGGCTGGCTTTGCTAACATGTTTTCGAATAGATTCAAATAGACCCTTTAAGAATAGTATTAGTTTGTGCTCCAAATGTTTATAATTAGTACAGAATTTATATTTGTTTATAAGTCAATTATAGAATTTAAGTTACGAAACAATTACTAATTTCACCCTATAACAAAACATACTAACTAGTAATAGCCAAAATAAATTAGAAAATCAATTACATACATAAAACTAAGCACAAAATTAAATCTGGTGGTATATTCTTTAATACTGAGGGTCAACCTTTCTCTTTTATGGAAATGCAGATTATACTCATGTACGTTAATGGTAATTAGTCAAAAATGAAGAAATGGATTTTAAGGAGGCAGGTGGCAAAACAATAGGTGAAGTAAAAATATCCCAGCTTGCTTCGTCACATCATGTCTGAGAGTCGTCGACTTAAAATCAACACGTAGTTGAAGTCATCCTGAAGGTTTGCAAAGGATAAATGACCCCATCAGCTTGCCATTACTGTAATTTTTCAGTGACCTTTTCCCTAATGGGCATGCGCACTTGTCTAGCTCAACACAACTGTGCATTGCCTTTCGGTACATGTGAGGTAAAAAATTGTTTGTACAACCAAGACTATCACTAAAAAGTTCACTAAATTTGTAGGCACATCTGTTGAAATTTCCAGCACTTATTGTGGATTGACAATCCAAAAATGTCAAAAGAATCTAAGCCAGAAATATTCCATGAAGATTTGGAAGAAAGCACTGTGAATACAACTGTGTTCATTACACCTTGAAAAGCAGATGGCATACTGAAAGTTTGTAAAACTGCCCCTGCATGTTATAAAGTGACAATACATACTTAGCTGGACTCAGTATTGGTGAACCTATGCTCACTAAGCTACACAGTGGACTGTGTGGTGTGTTAATTTTTGCTACTGGCTCAACCAAATATATTACAAGTGGGATAAGAAGACTCATTTCCAAATTTTGATATAAAGTGGGAGACTAGTCGGCTGTGATGGTTCATAAACAGTATGCCGACTGGTAATATTGACACTAGTTTCTGAGATTTAGAAGCACTCAGTCTAAGGGTGAGAACGCATCTGCCTATCTCTGCTAAAGTTTATCATTATTCACAAGTCTTGCCAACTCTTTGCGCCCAGGTTGGCAAATGTAATGTGTGAAGTTTCATGAGAAGCCCTACTGCCATGGGTGAGTTACTGGGACATGAATGTTCTATATTGAGGGAATTATTATCCTTAAAAATGTCTTTTTGTCAGTAGGCATGACTTCTGGTGGTGCTCAGAAACAAATTCTAGATATGCAACAGTTCTGCATATGTCCTGGAGCTGCTGTTAGGAAGCACTGTAACTTCTAACTCTACCTGTCTCAGTACAACCCACTTTCATTAGACACTCTGATCATAGAAGCTGGTGGCCACTGCAGAAGTGGTTTTGAAATTTTCGTTTCTGTATTATGTATATTTAGCCCAGTGCAAAGCTGTGTTTTTGGTAACGTATGTTAACAGTTTTTGTTTTATATGGATAAGTTTCTCATCTTAAACAGAGAAACACATTTTAGGTAATTATTTTTGTGTCAGATGTGTTAATTAATTTTTTATAGTTGATGTTTTTTTATGTACCCTACATGTAACTTTTCAAAACAAAATATGTCTTGACATTTAGGTGGTGCCCCAGAAGGTCCTGCAGGCACAGGAAAAACTGAAACAACAAAGGATTTGGCCAAAGCTGTTGCAAAACAGTGTGTTGTATTCAACTGCTCAGATGGGCTTGATTACCTTGCCTTAGGAAAATTTTTTAAGGTATATCAGTAACCCAAAACATTTTCTTTGAACTGAGTGCTGTACAGCAGATTTTTGTTTGAACTATTACCTATACTCTACACTTTATCTGCTGCTGCTGCTGTTTGTTGGGTAGAATATTATTATTTTTTGTGATTACTAACAGTTCAACTGCTTTGAATGTATATGTCTGTCACAAACTTGCAAGCCCTCTATGCCAGTGATGTGTACATGCGGCAGGGGTCAATAGCGCTTCGGCCTCAAATGTCGTGTATATTCATTTAGATGTTTTAACACAGCATTAATAGATGACTACACCTAAAGTGTGTCATGACAGTGTACGTTATAGAAATAACCCCAGTATTGGTTTTAGATGGCAGATGAAGCTTTTTTATCTGTCTTTCTTTCATTTTAGTGGGATTACAGTGTTGGGTCATATTACAAAGATGTTTGAAACTGAAGTCAACTAAGAAAATGCTGACAACAGAGAGAATTTCCCTCCAGTTTGTTTACAGTTTCAGTTGCATGGAATGACCAGCTGGGACTGGTATGAGGCATGCCGTACTGCATTCAGGAAGCTCATTGCTAACCCTAGCTCAGCAACCAAAAGCTTAACTTTGTGCATGCATATACATTAATAAACTTTTTATTGAATATAACAGCATTTCTATCATAAATGAATGGAAAATTTGGATACAGAAGCTTCTTAAGCTTCTTTCCAGGTTCCAGCACATAGCCCCTTTTTTTGCGGGGGCAAGGGGGCTGCTCTGTTAAGACTGATGTGACTAATTTGGAGAAATGTACTAAATTTGATATACTACATAATATTTAAACTTATCACTTGCTATGCACATAGCTCTCATTTGCTGTTATTTAATTTTTATGGCCTCTGTCAAATACCATTGAGAGAATAGAGCAATCACAATTATCAAATATGTTTAGCATACAGTATGTTTAGAATAGATTAGGTTATTTTTCATTCCAGTACATCCATAGTGAGGAGATACTGTAGGATGTAGAAAATGTCAGAAAAACAGGAGTAGACAATAAATATTTACAAAGATAAACAAATATGCTAATGTACCTTCCACAGATCCCAAGAGGAATGGTCCTCATGGATGGTGAATAAATAAAAAAATCTTAAACATATTTTTGTTTGAATGGTAGTAAATAACTTGTTGCAAAATGTAAATTCTCCCATCAACAGGCTCGTTTTCTCTTTTGTGTTCCCTTCTGTCTTGGAGTGCTGTTGTAATAGATCCGGTTCATTTTGCTTACTAAGTACGGGGTGATTAAAAGTTCCAGTTTCAAAACACCGTACAAAAATGAACCTCTGCACAGAAGACATAAAATTTTAACAAAATATTATTGAAGGAGGAGAAACATTATGGGGGTGGGGGTGGAATGTAAATTTTCCCAATAGATGGCACTATAAGTATCATAACGTAAGTGGATTCAGTTGCAAATGACACATGACTCACAGTTCAATGCCTAAGGAGTGAGCTGCAAATTGAACCAAATCTGCTGTGCAATCTACATGGCTGCACAAGTTCAACATTTTACCATTGTGGCACTGTTAGTTAGGTAAGCCTCTCCATCATGGCTAGGTTGTATGGCAATGGATGGGATAAGTTGGTTTTTAATTGCCCTGATGCCCATAACCCATGTAAGAAGCAACAATGGCATCAGTTTTTAATTGTACTGAGGGTAGGAACTGCATAAAAGCAACAATGAAATCAGTTTTTAGTTGTTGTGGGACTGGCACGAGATATGTTCAGTATGCTGTCCGCCGTTTTCTACCACAAGCTGAGACTGAGATACAGCATGTTCCACAACAGATCGAAATGCCTCAGGGGTCACATTCAAAATGCTTTGCACAGAATGTGGCTTCATTTCACTAGATTTGTAATCAGAGCACTGAATACAGCACCCATCAGATAACCCCACAGCCAGAAGTCAAATAGGTTAAGACCAGGTGACCTGCGCAGGCAGGCTGTAGGGAAATGATGGCTGATAATGCCTTTGCAGCAGCTGATTCACTGGCAACACAATGTGTGGAGAAGCGCTATTTTGCATGAAAATGATCCTACCATAGATCCACTCTGTTGAAGAGTTGGAATGATGTTGGCAGACAAATGACTCTCATAGCATTTACCACTGCTTTTACAGGTAACAGGACTCGCAGGACCCATCTCTTCAATAGAATATGGCCCTATGATAACCAATACTATCAATCAACACTACACAGTTATCATTGCAGAATGAAGCATACTGGTTGATGTGCATGTTCTCCAATTCTGTGTATTGACATGTCCTTGGACATGGAAATGGGCTTCGTCTGTACAGAGAATGTTCTACAGCTATTCGTTGTACACTTCCATGTGCACAAGAACTTCTAGGGCAAACGTTATCGTACTGGCATATCAGCTTGAAGCAACTCCTGAACATGGGTAATTTTGCATGGATAGCAATGTAGGGTGTTATGCAGAATTTTATGTGCCCTCTCAGAGGCATGTCCAGAGTTCAGGCAATTCCCTGTGCACTGTTTGTATGAACATTGTCACTCAGTCCCCCCTATAATGCGGTGGCCATGTCTTCTACTGGTGTTGGATCAGTTGTTTTGCTCATTGCACTTCAAAAGAATCTGTCTTTTGAAATTTCATAATAATTTTCTGCCTTTTTTTTTTTTGTATCCTCAAGGGTCTCAAATTTCTCCTGAGCTACTGGCAGACAGTGATTATTCTTGTAAAAGAGCGTTACCAGCAGTGTGCAATCCTGTATCGAGACCATCACGTTGAGCGTCTCAGGTGCAAACTGAGAAACAGGCATGTACTCCACATCTTTTTTTTGTATATGCTACCACTCACAGTGCCATCAAGTCATAAAATTTTCAGTAATATTACTACTACTACTATTATTATAAATGTTGTTGTTTTTACCTCTTCTGACATAATATTCTGTTTGCAGTTGACAGCATTTTGAACAGTGGTTCTTTATTTACAGTGTTTTAAAGCTGGAACTTAAATAACAATCACCCCGAATTTCTACTGTAATCATCCCCAGTCATCTACATGTGAAAAATTGTACTGTGCGTGTATGGTATCAGAACATTATTTAAAGTGAGCGATTTGTTGTGATTAACTGACAGAATCATAATTCTAAAATTAGCCTCCTCCTCATGGTTGTTCCTAGTGACTCATGATTCATTTCTTTCTAGTAAAGTAGCTGCCAAATTCTAATATCTGAAACAACATTTAATTAGTTTCATTAGCTTTCAATTGAAGTAGCACTCATTTTTAATTTTAAGAAAACACACACACAAATGCATACTTTATGACCACAATGTCATTGACTGAGTGGTTGCCTAGGCAAATGGGTAGTTGGGTGGTGGGGACATAGGAGTAAGAAAGGAGTGTGGTAACTGAGAGTGAGTGGTGAGAGATGTGGGGACAAAGAAGCTTAGTGAGGTGTTTGTGGATGGGGAGGGAAAAGAGAAGAGGCTGCAGGCTTGTAACAATGGAAAAATAAGCTTTATATACATTGTAAAGGGGAGTACAGAGTTAAGACAGGCAGCATGCGAGTTGGAAAAAGGGTTTTGCCAGAATGGAGGATATATTGGAGGAATTGTTCCTAGTTGTGCAGTTAAGAGCACCTTGTGCTGGGGGAACAATCCAAAAAACAAAGGTTCTCAAGCAGCTGTTGATATCATTGATATTTTTCTGTGCAGTATTTCAGGAATTGAGTGGTTGACTTTACAGTTAACCTGAGTATAGTTTTTGTTACTTGACTTTGTAGACAGCTGGTTAACTAGCATTTCCACATGAATATTTTTGACTAATTGATGTGCAAGCAGTATATATGATGTGACTGCTGTCACACATGGCTATACCTTTTGCTAGACAGGGCATACTTGTGACTGGAGTAAGAGTTGGAATGTGCTTTTATATGAGAAGTCTTACATCTGCACAAAATAACAGCCTATGAAATGCAAGATTGGAAGGAATGCTGCAGAGGGAGGATTGAGGGTACTGAATGGTTGATGGTTAGCCAAATTCTTTTACTATTAACAATCATGTTTTCACCTACCATCTACAACATGTCTAACATTACTTACAAATGTGAAAAATGTTGTATTTACATGGGATTGCAGTACCCTACTGCCCCACACCTAAACACTTTTGACACTATATTTTATGATTACCCTCTTATCAATAAATTAAAATACATTCTTGAACTTCAGCATTGCACTTTGTACAATGTAGTTATTTTAAAAACATTAAATCATTTATTTTGTTTATGTTTCCCTATTCCTCCATGTGCAAACAAGCATAAATCCATTGTAAATAGGTGTTATAATTTTCATTTAAAAGAGTTTCATTATGCAGTTCTTCTTCTGGTTTGCTTCTGATTTAGACATTTCTTTTCTTGACAGATGCTTATCAGGCTTCAATAATCTGAATTATTATCTCTGCAGGGACTAGCTTCTTGTGGAGCATGGTCATGTTTCGATGAGTTCAATCGAATTGACCTTGAAGTATTGTCTGTTGTTGCCCAACAGATACTAACAATACAGAGGGCAGTAAATGCAGGTGTTGTGTCATTAGTTTTTGAAGGAACTGAAATAAAGTTGGATCCAACTTGTGCTGTATTTATAACAATGAATCCAGGTTATGCTGGACGATCAGAACTGCCTGACAATCTAAAGGTATGTAAATAATGTAGGATACATAGAAAACGTAGAAAGATAAGCATGAGTAGTGTTAAAATATGAGCACTTTCCTTGCTTTCTTTTTTAAATTCCAGAGAAGTCATCAAAATGGAATGCATTTTGTGCCATTACTCTTGACAAAGTTCATGCATCTTTATTTTTTGTGGAGAAAACTGTGACAGGAATGTCATACCTTAACTTACTACAAAATTGGTTGTTTCCTCAACTTCATCAAGATTCCAGTGCTTCCATTTTTATGCATGATGATGCCCCATCTCACTTTCACCATGAGGTGTGACATTATCTTAACCATCGGGGGTGCGTGCTATTTTTTATATCATGAGCAAGCGCTGGCATACTTTGTACACATGTAAAGAAGTTGTTGTGCAACATGACCACACAGTTCCTACCACGAAAGTTCAAAGCTGGATTGTTAACAAATGGCTTACTCCCTTAGCTGCTAATATAAATCAGGTAACATATTAATGTCAAATTTAATCTGAGATGTTGTTGTTGTTGTAGTAGTAGTAGTCTTCAGTCCTGAGACTGGTTTGATGCAGCTCTCCATGCTACTCTATCCTGTGCAAGCTTCTTCAACTCCCAGTACTTACTACAACCTACAGCCTTCTGAATCTGCTTAGTTTATTCATCTCTTGGTCTCCCTCTACGATTTTTACCCTCCACACTGCCCTCCAACGCTAAATTTGTGATCCCTTGATGCCTCAGAACATGTCCTACCAACCGGTCCCTTCTTCTTGTGAAGTTGTGCCACAAACTCCTCTTCTCCCGAATTCTATTCAATACCTCCTCATTAGTTATGTGATCTACCCATCTAATCTTCAGCATTCTTCTGTAGCACCACATTTCAAAAACTTCTATTCTCTTCTTGTCCAAACTATTTATTGTCCATGTTTCACTTCCATACATGGCTACACTCCATACAAATACTTTCAGAAACAACTTCCTGACACTTAAATCTATTCTTGGTGTTAACAAATTTCTCTTCTTCAGAAACGCTTTCCTTGCCATTGCCAGTCTACATTTTATATCCTCTCTACTTCAACCATCATCAGTTATTTTGCTCCCCAAATAGCAAAACTCCTTTACTACTTTAAGTGTCTCATTTCCTAATCTAATTCCCTCAGCATCACCCGACTTAATTTGACTACATTGCATTATCCTCGTTTTGATTTTGTTGATGTTCATCTTATATCCTCCTTTCAAGACACTGTCCATTCTGTTCAACTGCTCTTCTAAGTCCTTTGCTGTCTCTGACAGAATTACAATGTCATCGGTGAACCTCAAAGTTTTTATTTCTTCTCCATGGATTTTAATACCTACACTGAATTTTTCTTTTGTTTCCTTCACTGCTTGCTCAATATACAGATTGAATAACATCGGGGAGAGGCTACAACCCTGTCTCACTCCCTTCCCAACCACTGCTTCCCTTTCATGTCCCTCGACTCTTATAACTGCCATCTGGTTTTTGTACAAATTGTAAAGAGCCTTTCGGTCCCTGTATTTTTCCACTGCCACCTTCATAATTTGAAAGAAAGTATTTCAGTCAACATTGTCAAAAGCTTTCTCTAAGTATACAAATGCTAGAAATGTAGGTTTGCCTTTCCTTAATCTTTCTTCTTAGATAAGTTGTAAGGTCATTATTGCCTCACGTGTTCCGACATTTCTACGAATCCAAACTGATCTGAGGTCGGCTTCTACCAGTTTTTCCATTCGTCTGTAAAGAATTCACGTTAGTATTTTGCAGCTGTACCTTATTAAACTGATAGTCCAGTAATTTTCACATCTGTCAACCCTGCTTTCTTTGGGATTGGAATTATTATATTCTTCTTGAAGTCTGAGGGTATTTCGCCTGTCTCATATATCTTGCTCACCAGATGGTAGAGTTTTGTCAGGACTGGCCCTCCCAGGGCCGTTAGTAGTTCTAATGGAATGTTGTCTAATCCCGGGGCCTTGTTTCGACTCAGGTCTTTCAGTGCTCTGTCAAACTCTTCACGCAGTATCGTATCTCCCATCTCATCCTCATCTACATCCTCCTCCATTTCCATAATATTGTCCTCAAGTACATCGCCCTTGTATAGACCCTCTATGTACTCCTTCCATCTTTCTACTTTCCCTTCTTTCCTTATAACTGGGTTTCTATCTGAGCTCTTTTCTCCAAAGGAAAATTAAATTTTCCTGTAGGCAGTATCTATCTTACCCCTAGTGAGATAAGCCTCTACATCCTTACATTTGTCCTCTAGCCATCCTTGCTTAGCTATTTTGCACTTCCTGTTGATCTCATTTTTGAGACGTTTGTATTCCTTTTTGCCTGCTTCATTTACAGCATTTTTATATTTTCTCCTTTCATCAATTAAGTTCAATATCTCTTCTGTTACCCAAGGAGCCCTCGTCTTTGTACCTACTTGACCCTCTGGTTCCTTCACTATTTCATCTCTCAAAGCTACCCATCGGTCTTCTACTGTAATTCTTTTCCCCATTCTTGTCAGTCGTTCCCTAATGCTCTCCGTGAAGCTCTCTACAACCTCTGGTTCTTTCAGTTTATCCAGGTCCTATCTCCTCAAATTCCCACCTTTTTGCAGTTTCTTCAGTTTTAATCTACAGTTCATAACCAATAGATTGTGGTCAGAGTCCACATCTGCTCCTGGAAATGTCTTACAATTTAAAACCTGGTTCCTAAATCTCTGTCTTACCATTATATAATCTTTCTGATACCTTCTCGTATCTCCAGGATTCTTCCATGTATACAACCTTCTTTAATGATTCTTGAACCAAGTGTTAGCTATGATTAAGTTGTGCTCTGTGCAAAATTCTATCAGGCGGCTTCGTCTTTCATTTCTTAGCCCCAATCCATATTCACCTACTACGTTTCCTTCTCTCCCTTTTCCTACTCTCGCATTCCAGTCACCCATGACTATCAAATTTTCGTCTCTCTTCACTACCTGAATAACTTCTTTTATCTCATCATATATTTCATCAATTTCTTCATCACCTGCAGAGCTAGTTGGCATATAATCTTGTACTACTGTAGTAGCATGGGCTTCGTGTCTATCTTGGCCATAATAATGCGTTCACTATGCTGTTTGTAGTAGCTTACTCGCACTCCTATTTTTCATTCATTATTATACCTACTCTTCCATTACCCCTATTTGATTTCATATTTATAACCCTGTATTTGCCTGACCAAAAGTCTTGTTCCTCCTGCCACCGAACTACACTAATTCCCACTATATGTAACTTTAACCTATCCATTTCCCTTTTTAAATTTTCTAACCTACCTGCCCGATTAAGGGATCTGACATTCCACGCTCTGATCCGTAGAACGCCAGTTTTCTTTCTCCTGATAGCGACGTGCTCTTGAGTGGTCCCCGCCTGTAGATCCGAATGGGGGACTATTTTTCCTCCGGAATATTTTATCCAAGAGGACGCCATCAGCATTCAACCATACAGCAAAGCTGCATGCCCTCCGGAAAAATTATGGCCGTAGTTTCCCCATGCTTTCAGCCGTTCTCAGTACCAGCACAGCTAGGCCGTTTTGATTAGTGTTACAAGGGCAGATCAGTCAATCATCCAGCCTGTTGCCCCTGCAACTGCTAAAAAGGCTGCTGCCCCTCTTCAGGAACCACACGTTTGTCTGGCCTCTCAACAGATACCCCTTCGTTGTGGTTGTACCTACGGTACCGCCATCTGCATCACTGAGGCACGCAAGCCTCCCCACCAATGGCAGGTCCATGGTGTAATCTGAGATAGTAAACTTATTTACACTAATTTTTTAAAGGGCATTTCACTACTGGAACTGGGTATGGACATAATATCATAGTGTCCAGAAAGTTAAAAATTTGAGCAAAATTGACCTGTCCAGAGGATGTTGACATGAGGAAGGAATTTCAGATAGGAATGGAAAGGTAGTCCCATTTCACATGTAGACATTCTCATGTAGACATTCTTCTCTCCCAAGGCAAGCAGTTTCTGCTAATTATAGTGGAGCATTTCATGCGCTGACCAGAGATGATGCCAATAGCAGACATCACCACTGAGACCATTACCATGGCCTTCATCTTCTCCTGAGTAGCATGCTTCAGCTGCTCCAGGCACTTAACAACAGATGAACATGTTATTTATAAGGGTTGTCTTTCTCTCTATGATCTTTCTCCTACTAATGTCATCGTTTCAATAGAGACAGTATATCTTTACCACAGAGATCTCGTTGTTCATTTTTTGAGACAAAATTATTTTGTTTAGGGTCCATTGCTGCACTGATAACTACTGTTTCTTCAGAATATTCAGTCAGTTTATATTCTCATACTGAATTATTGCACTTCATCAAATAAAAATGTATTATGATCAATCGATTGTGGCCCCTTTGACAAGATGGCTAACGAGTCTGAACATATTAAAATGTTTTTATACTATCATGTACACTCATGTTTTTATACTATGTTTTATTTCAAATGAAACAGTCTCATCTTTCAAACATTTCCCCAGTGCAAGTTCCCATAGTTCTTATTTGCCTGACAGAACCTGTGACTATCAGCATCATGCTACCCTTTCCTCCTTTGCTGACAATACCAGCTAAACAGGCTAAGCTAGTGACCAATAGGAAATGTGGGAAATGAATCATTTGTGGTTACTGGTTGCATTTTGGAGGGCAAAGCAAAATATAGTCTCTCTCCTTGTTTCCAGCCTTCCAACACAGAAACGCTCTCTTGTGTTCATGCCTTCTTTCAGAGTAGACAGCTTTATGCCACCCCCCCTCCCCCCCTCCTCTCTTATAGTTTTCTACAGAGCAGATGACTAGGTCACTCATGTCTGACTCTGTTTTTCAGGATCAGTGACCAGCTAACTTTATATAAATGACGTCCTCTCATGTCTGGCCTGAAGAGATGCCACAACATTTTGATTCATGTTTGGTCCTCTGTGTTGGGTGACAATTTTAGAGTGCCGCACCACCATTATTAATGTGCTGTGGGTGCCACAGCACACCGGTGTACAATCTGGAATGGCCACACTTGCCATGCAGCTCTGCAGTTTGGCTGCAACTGCTCTGTCAGAGGGATCTGTCTTTGATCCAATACACTTCTATCTCATTGCCATTGGTGCTCTGCTGCCACACAAGTGGCACATGCTCAGCTGCCTGCATGTACATTGTCCCATTTTTACCTACAAGATTGTGTTGCAACTCTTTCGCTTTTCTGCCATCTAGCTGACAATGGCAGACATCGATAACATGGAGAAACCTACTTTTGTTTTTTAATTTTGTGATATTGCTGTTATGCTTAATCTGTAGAAAGAAGAAAGAGTATGGTTTAATGTCTTGTCATTATTGAAGTCATTACAGATGGAGCATAAGTTCATATTGTGTTGAGGATATGGAAGGAAATTAATTGTGCCCTTTCAAAGGAACTATCCCTGGATTTGCCTGGAGCATATTACAGAAAACCAAAACCATGGTGGCCAGTTGCAGATTTGAGCTGTCATCCTCCCAGATATGAGTCCAGTGTTCTACCTCACTCAGTCAGAATTTATAGAGATGGTTTTTGTGTGGACTGGATTTTAAATGTAGTAAGATAAAAAAAGTGTGAAGATCGCTAATTTCACATTTTGAATACAGATTTTTCGGTGTACGTGCGCCAAGAAGAAAATAGATTAGCATATAACTTTATGAGAGTCATGGTTATGCTGATTATTCTGTGACATGCCCATGAGAAAAAGGTTCAGTACTGACCTGTTTGGAGCTGTAATTTTATAGGAAGAACATTTAAAGACACTATTTGAGGATGGCATTATTTATAGATGTATGTTTCCTAAGTCTTACTTTTTAAGATGGTATTTTGGATAGATCTTTAAATCATCCACCAGGGCTTTGTAACTTACAAGATGCAATTGGTGACTATGGGGTGTTCTAGCTGTACATAACAATTATTCAGTTTCATTTTTATGTTGCAATCCCCACTACATTCTTTAGTCTTTCTGTCAGATTCATTAGTACCATTTTGTGCCCCAATAGGAATAGTTTCCCATCCTAACAGGCATGACTGATTTAAGCATTTGTGCACCTTTTTTTCCCACCAAACCTAGTCTAGCAAGAAATTTTTCCATCCGTGTGCCAGAGAATGCTCCCATGTTATAACCTGGATGGGAGCATGTTCTTGTTTGAATGCCAGACACAAATGCATTGCCGGTGTGTAGACATTGAAAGAAAAGCCACATACCATTAGGTTCTGCAATACTGGTAGTATTTAACATGGTACCAGTGAAAGTAGGTAATTGTGGGCCTGTCTGTCTACAGTTGTAACACAATTACTACCTGCTGTCAAAAACACTACGGCACTGTGTGACCAAATGGATTTGTGGCACTTGTACCACAGAATTGCATGAACAGCAGCACACCAGTATTCGCCTGCAAGTTCAGATTTTACCATAGACCACCCTTTGGCAGTGGTGCAGTGTCCATGGAGTCACAAGAGGCAAAAGCGAAAACCAATGTGACCTGGACCTCTGTACCCTGTGGACATTTACACCAATCGCAGATTCTGTTAGCTGCAGACTGTGTGGGTTGAGCAGAATACGCACTCCCAACCGATGCGTATGTGAAAATGGAAAAGGAGCCAGTCATTTGCTCCATCCTGTAGTGTCCATGAATTAAATTTTGTTCCTTGTTAAGAGACGTAATTTACATATTTAGCCAGACATGTTCTCTGTCTTTCCACAGCCACAAGACCAGACTATGTGCTTGATCACTGAGGAATGTGCACTCTCCAGCATCAGGGATCAAGCTTTTTACTGCAGGCACGTGACTGTGGCAAGAGAACATTTAGGACAATAACTCTGCAATTGGTGTATCAACCAGTTTCAGTAAATGAATTATTATGTAATCACGTGTTTGATTAGTTACAATCACCTGAGCTCAAACCCTGAACTTAGTGTGTGGGTGCAGGACTAAAAGCCAGCTCACTACATGATGGACTTGAATTCAGTAAAAAACATCCATTTTCCACTTCACTGGTGGTTCCAACATGATCTGCAGGCAAAACACATGGTGATGCACTTGATCAGTGGAAGTGATGCGGAACTGCAAGAAGACTCCAATGTTTCTGTGCTTACACACACACGCACACACACACACACACACACACACACACACACACACACACACACACACAATTTGAACACAGAATTTTTATTCTTGTTTTGTGGGTGATTTTTCATGTTTTTGTCGCATTACCTTTAGTGTGTGTTTACCTCTGTGCGTGAGAACTTAGCTATTGCATTCTGATGAAAAATGGCTCTGAGCACTATAGGACTTAACTTCTGAGGTCATCAGTCCCCTAGAACTTAGAACTACTTAAACCTAACTAACCTGAGGACATCACACACATCCATGCCCGAGGCAGGATTCGAACCTGCGACGGTAGCGGTCGCGTGGTTCCAGACTGTAGCGCCTAGAACTGCTCGGCCACTCTGGCCAGCGCATTCTGATGACTATGGAGGCAATAGAAGAGCTGTCAGTATGCAGTCAGCTCCTGGAGAATGAGCTACACTTATGAACTGCACACATGGATCTGACTCATGTGGAACCAGCTCATGAAAATTTGCATGCGCTAAACAGCACCACACAGATGCCACCTGCCATCGCTGTGGTGACAACTAGTGCCAGGCACATGTTGGTTAGTGTGGTCTGCTTTTGGCCCAATGACCAGTATGTCGTTTACCCAACTAGAAACAGTTTTTCTTAGTAACAACTTCACTTTTGATCTCATCAAATTTGGACACATCGTGAGCCAGCTTGATCAAAACTACGCAACTGAAGAGCAGGACATAATCACCACCCCACCAATGCAGTCCTCATATAAATGTCTGATGGAGGGAGTGATCTGATGGATTTCAGTATCCAAAGAACGACAGTTGCTCCAATTTCTGTGTGAACAGAAATGCGGGCCTTAGACCTTTTCAGTTTCTGTACCACCTGCGGAGCCTCCCACAGTCTGACATGGTCCCAGACTTGCTGTTATGCACTATCTCTGTGTGCAGCCACACCAAACATGTGAAAGTGGTATTGACCAAGCAGACACACATGCAGCTGGATGCCACTGCAAACTTTGCTGATTGTTACACAACATGCTGGCAACGGTACGAAGTACCACGGTCACAGCAGCCTATGACGCCACACCCACACCTCCATGGCAGCATACACCTCCAGCAACTTCTGCCTTAGACTCTGGCCTACACCATCCAGTGCAGAAGTTGGCCACCCAGGTGGCAACACTTACCACACAAGTCAATCAGTCACATGATTGACTCCAACACGAGCTTGAGGGTAGTGGGACAAGAACAGCAGGCAGTGTTCTTCACCGCAAAACCCATGGCATGCTCCAGACTGTGAACAGGCATCCTGGAGAAATTCCCTCACCTGTCTGGGACACTGAGGGAAGTCAAATATCACCACTGTATTACCATACCCAAACCCTACACCTCGTGTTGTCACATTCCCTCACACCTGATCAGCCTGCAATATGAAAGGCAGAGTGTGAGGCCATGCTGCGGCAAGGCACCATGCGATCCTCGGGCAGTCTGTAGTCCTCTGTGTTACATTTAGTTGCAAAAAAGAACAATTCATAGTGCCCATGTGGGGACTATTGCATACTGAATTCAAAGATGGTGCCAGTAGATACCCAGTGCCACTCTTGCTAGATTTTTAGGTACGTGTTGGTGGGCTCAAATATATTCAGCAAGATCAACCACCCAAAGATGTAAATGGATATTCCTGTGGCACTGGAAGACATACAAAAAACAGTGATCATCAGCCCCTTTTGGCTCTTCAAGAATGATCCATGGCACTTGATTCAGTATAGTGCTAGCAGGTTGGTTCATGTTCCTAGCATGCAGAATTGGCTGTTTGGTGGTATGAGGAAGGTCCGAGAGAGGGCACAAGTGGTACATCAGCAACGAGTGAGGCTATGGGGCATATAAGGGGTGCTGCGCTGTGAAAAGGAGAGGAACTTGGAGAGTATGTGGCGAGTGGTGTGTGCAGAGCTGAGGAAAGGGACCAAGCCTTGCTCAGTGGGATTGCTGCCTCTGTGTTGGCATATGTGGTATTTGGAGCCAGTATCACCACTGGGTGGAGTGACAACCTTCTGGTGCTGATTTCCATCCAGGACTGCTCGGCAATGCATGTGGCCAGTTCCTGTTTCTGAGTCTGGTAAGACATTTAAACTGATAATTGCATGTTTACATGTAAAGGACAATGTCCTGCTGTGCTTTGTAATTTTAGTGGAGTTCTAGCGTTTGTTGAGGCACAGTAATCCACAGTGCTTTTTTTTCTAAAAAAAAGTTTGAGGGTACTCCGACATTGGATATAATGCAGTTAAAATTACTTATAACTGAAGCGTGGGATACACCCGTCTGCTATTAGCCATGACGTCATACAAAAAAATTGTGTTGGACTCTTCAGATGACTTTATAGCTCAAATGAACCAGGCAGTAGCAGGAAACACCCAGACATACAAGAGAATGTGGTATCGAACACTTCAGTTTACATCATCTCAAATGAAGCATGTGATTCCCATCAACCCCTGAACAACAAAAGAAAATGGTATCGTACACTTCAATTGACCTATAATACACCTCAAATGAAACAGGTGAGTCCAATCAACCCTCCGACATACAAAACAATACAAGGAAATATTACGGAACACGTATTTCAACCTATAAAACACCACTAAAAGATACAATACAACAAAAACTCCCGAAATGGCACAGATGATGGGTGGTATCCTGATCTTCAACTGACCCAATTTTTAATACAGATGAAAATTCATTTAACTATAAAACTACAGTGTAACTTACATTAATAGCATTACAACTGTTTCCAAACTGACTTTAGTTCATGGCTGCTGTAATCGTCATGCTTTCTTACTTTACTCTTGCTATCAGTAGCAAAATGTCTGCCTTTCATGAACCAAGAGCGTACATAGTCCATGGGCTGGAACAACATCAGTGGAGGACCAACCAACTTTATGAACATCAGATTGCTGACTGTGGAAAGATGAAATGAAGCTCTTGTTGGCGAGACAATCATATTCATTTGGGAAAACCCAGGTTCACATTCACTCATTGATATAGGAACACATTTCAGTACATTCTAAAGAGGAAGGAGGGATACTGGAATTTTCTTCTCCATCAAATACTCCTGAACTGGCTGCCTGTGATTCAGTTGTCGAGAATGGTTGGTGCAGCTTTGAAATGCTTGAAACAGTGAATGACATTTCTTTTCCCACCAAAAACTGCACTGGTATTGTTTGTATTGCAATTATCAACACGAAAAATGAAATAAAAAATTTACGTCTGTGAAATAAATCTTTGGTGCCCTTGAAATAAATCTTTGGTACCCATCCAAGTTCTCAACACCATTAAAGAATTACTTTGTCGATGAAAAAGTTTAGGGGTACACATCCCTCAGCGTTCCCCCAGAAAAACAGTACTGGTAATCCACCCGTTACAACAGCCATTGTTCCAGCGCAGCATAATATGTGATAGTCAAAATGCTTTATAATCGTGACTGTTAGACAAATCACTGTGCTCTTATAAGCCAAATATTCTACTTTGAATTTGATGGACATTATTGATGTTCTGGAAACTACATTAATTGCCTGAATTATGGCTGAGTTCCCAGTTTCTTGTAGCTTTAATTCAAAGCCATTGCTGATGTGAAAAGACACTGTTTGTGCAGACTAATGTAGAAACATAACACTCACTTCCTTAAGTCGAATTGGTTTGTTCCACATTAGTAATTCATCATCCTTGCGTTTAAAAATTTGTTGATTTAGTATTTTTATCTGTTGTAGTTCAGTCCATCTGTGGGGGCTGTGTCCTCTCCCCAGTTAGTGGGCGAGAGCTTAGGCCAGATTTCTGCTGCCCTGGTTCGTCATGCGTCTGATACCACTCTCTTAGCGACCAACTGACTGACTGACCAGCGTGCTGGTGTTAGAAAAGACCAAGCCATCTCACTCAATCTGCTGATGGCTCAAAGCCAGAGCTGTAAAACTATAATAACTTTATTGTATGTATCTTGTTTCTTAAACCCATGCACCCATGGGTGACTTCCCTGATGCAACCTGCTGCTTCGCACACATCCATGTGGTCATTGTGGGCCCCCTTCCTCTGTTCCAAGGCGAGCAGTATCTAGTGACATAGTGACCAGTATCACATGCTGGCCAGAGAC
The DNA here is from genome assembly GCF_021461385.2 of Schistocerca piceifrons. Taxonomy (NCBI): domain Eukaryota; kingdom Metazoa; phylum Arthropoda; class Insecta; order Orthoptera; family Acrididae; genus Schistocerca; species Schistocerca piceifrons. Next base: position 991,635,890 of record NC_060139.1, read on the forward strand.
AATACCAATCATGTACATCACCACCGAGACCATTGCCACTGCCTTCATCAACACCTGGTGGCATACTTCAGCTGCCACAGTCACATAGCAACACCACGGCTGCCAGTTCGACAGTGCTGAATACACAGGTCACATGAGTGTGTGGCATGTGGCTACATTGAAAGACCAGCTATCACCAGCACCTAAAGGCTTGATGCAGCAGCTCTATTGGACACTGTAAGTGTCCCTGATGTGTCACATCATCACCTGGACTCAAGAACTCCCATTCTTACTGCTCAGCTTGTGAGTTAACACAGAAGGACAAGATCGGTGTTTGACCTGCAGACCTTGTCTATGTTCAGTACTTGCCATCCTTGAAGAATTTACGGAGGAGGAACAACAACCACCACCACACAGTGCCACAGCCTGACCATTGGCTTGCCATTGAGCCACACACGGACACAGCATGGCACTGGGATATTATTTGTTCAAGCTGATTTACAGTGCTGCATGCATTTTGTGTTGCACATGGTTGTGGTGGTATGCACTACTGGTGTAATGTTGTCTGGAAGTGGAAGAGCCAGGCAAAATAATGTCTGGACATCTATGTTATCAAAATTTTTGTTAAAAATGCTCAGGAAAAGTAACTTTACCAATTAGGTCAACAGTATCTTCACATATTAGGACAAAATCATCCAATTAGATAAATAAATTTGAGAACAGTTACTAATAATTGATAAACAATTTCTTCAAAGGGTCTTTTCCTTTGTTAAAAGGATAAACAATTAAGTACAATACTCGAGACTGCCTCCACTAATAGGCGATCAGTAAACACCTTTAGAATGTGTTTGACTAAAATACAACAAAAAATGCAGGTTTACCTAGAAGGAGTTCATTAAAAGGAAAGAGAAATGATTAAAGCTGCTTGATAAGAAACCACTACAGATTGGGCAATGTGGTCTGGACAAACGGCCCCAAAATTACTTAGGGCAGGCTGCGATATGCTGCTCTTCACACGCCTCCTCTTCTAAGTGGGTACATGATGCACCAAGACACAACATACAATTATAGCCTGATGAACAGAGAAGTAACTTTTAAGTAAAACAAGTAAAAACCCAAGTCATCAGATTAGGCTATATGCTGGCAGCATAGGCAAAACAGTTTTGATAAGTCGCTAAAAGATAATAAGGTAGCTGGCCAAGGCAACTACCCCCACTTACACTTGATTGTAAAGAAGTTAAGCAGCCAGCTGAGCTTCAGCTTCAAGTCATGCCATGAGTTGGAAATGGTAAATACTTAACTGTTACGTGGTAGAGAAAACATATTTCAGAATACATGCAACAATATTTGTCCCTGTAAGGTGCATAAGCTTGTAGGCTCCCAATAACTAAAGAAAGCGTCATGGCAATTTAACGCACAATCTACCAGACAAAAGAAATATTTTAAATGTCACAAATAATGACACACTGACCATAAATACAAACAGTCCAAAATCCCAATAATTTAGAACAAATTACAACTGTCATGACAGGTACCAATTGAAGCTATTATGTTTTCGTATGAGTGACACACCCCTCAAATCGCCTGGCCAGACATAGGAACAGGGAACAACAACAACAGGAGGCTGAACCAAGTCTGTGTAGCAGCAGCAAGATGCAAACACATGCAGAAACAAAACCAGTCATAATTATCAAGCTCAGAGCAGGGAGCAAATCAATCTATCTGAGTGCCCAGTGGCCTTGACACCAAAGCAACAAACTAAAAGTAGCTTACTGACCTTCCAAAGCCATTGTGCAGTGACAGACAATGGAAAATCTTGTAGCCACCAGGAGATTCATGGGTGACAATGACCCACTGCACTGCCCACTCCAAATGTGATCAGCCACAGGAACAATATGTCCGCTCCTGTTTCTAGTGCATGTCCCTCATGTCCAGTAGAAGCTCAGCCAGGCAAACTTGGAAGTCACAAAGGTGGTAGAACCGACAGCCAGTCCGTTGGACCCCAGACTTGTGCTGCCCGTGCTGCTTCACTCATTGCCTCTCCCACAAAATGGTCTCATTGCCAGTTGTGGCAAATGTGCCAAGCCCCCTTCATGCCAAAGATAGTGTTTCAGGAGACATGGTGCAAGCTATTGATCGCACGACAATTCAGGCCTCACAAGGAAGACTTAATTAATACTACCTCTCTTAACTTAGCTACACTGCACCTACAACTTTTTTCCACTCTCTTCATGGAGTGACCGAAGTGGATACCTCCAGTCCCACAAAGTGATGTGACAGTTTTCTGGATGCCTTAATTTGTAGAGTCTCTACCCCCAAAATTTAATATGAAGGCTACATCACCGAACTGAACGTTCCCTTGATGTTGGCCCTGTTTTACCATTCTGCTTTCCTTTTATGGACACTCTGAATATTTACCATGACTCTATGACAGTTATCCTTGATTAACTGAGGACTAATATCATTGTGCAACAGGCCACGTATGGCCCAATATTTGATAAAGAGGAACTAAGGGTATAGGAAAACATGAGAGAAACATAGGTAGCTTTGGTGCCTCATGTCTGAGAGTATTAAATGCTAGTTTCAGCAATGGTAAGGGAAGATCTCATTTAATTTGAGCCTCAGAGTGAAAAACAATCAGAGAAGACTCTAAGTTATGATTAACCTGCTCCACAAATGAAGGTTGGGGGGTAATAAGGTGTTGTGGTGATGTGTTTAATTGCTGATCGAAAAACAGAAGTTCCAAAAATTCCCTCGAAGAGAAACAAGGTGCATGATTGCTGACAGTGACCTTCAGAGGACTGAACCAAGAGAAAATCTTACTCAAATACCTAATACTTTGGCTGGCAGTAATACTGCTGCTGGGGAGCAGCCAGCTGAACCAAATAAAACCATCAGCCACCGCAAATATATAGCGCTGCCCACCTTGGGTCCATGTAAGATGGTCCATGGGATCTTCTACCCAAGTGGATTGAAGCAACCCCTTAAACCCATTGGAATTACCCTTAGCCATCTTGAATTCCTAACACTGACTAAAAACTTTTCTAACATCATAATACAGGGTGGTCCAAGTTAGGGACTCACAGATCATGTGAATGGTATATATGTCCTCAGATGACACCCACCCCCCTCTCCACACACACACACACACACACACACACACACACACACACACACACAACAGAATTATGATAATATTTGAAAACACCCAGAACAAGCGTGGCAGGCAGACAGATTTTCAGCTCTTCTTCCTGGTGCCCACAGCGGCAGAGAATGTCCTTCTGCAGTTTGTACCCAGGAACTTGCTGACCAGCTCTCAACTGCTCCCAAATTGAGCCCAACTTGGTGTTCTGCTCTTGTGGTTGTGCAAGGTAAGCAAACAATACTGGAACCCCAGTAAGCACTGAATTAACAATACCTTGGGCCACCTTGACACTGTGGAGAGATGAACCCTTCTCCTTCTCTTTGAATGTTCTGCTCTGTGTATCTGCTACAATATTACCACATCCCCTAATGTGGCGCATGTTGAATCAGAAGGTGGAAATTTGGACAGCCATTTTTATCCATGCAAGCCAGAATCCAACTAAGAGCCTGGTTGTCTGTTTCCAATGTGAATTCTCAGTGTTTGAGGTAATACTTAAATTTCTCTAGCGCAAAGAGGACGGCCAACATTTCCAACTCATGAGTAGAGTATTTCTTCTCAGCTGTATTGGCTGGAGACAGGCACCTAGAGGCATAGGCTAAGGAATCTACTCGCCAACTTGCACCTGAAGCAAACATTGCAGCAACCCAAGAGTTAGTGGCATTGGCTTGGATCGCAAAGGGTTTACTGAAGTCAGGAATGACCAGAACTGGTGCACGTGAGCTTAAGCACATTAAACACAACCTGCTGACTGTGGTTCCAGACAAATGGCTCACCCTTTTTTGTCCAACTGGTTTATGGAGCAGCTATCTCAGCAAACTTTGGAATGAATTTTTGGAAGAAGTTTGCCTTTCAGATGAAATGAGCTACCCATTTCGTAGTCATAGGAGGGCAGAAACTGTAAATAGCTCAGGCCCCAGACTGATCAGTCCTGATACCATCAGCCAATACTAGATGCCTGAGAAAATGTATCGCATGTCGGGCTAAGGTAACTTTAGATACGAAATTGTTAAGGCTTATGTGGCCACTTGTTGACAAACTGCCTATTGGCTTCTGTCTTGGATTCTTTGACTGACATTCATCTGATGATTTTATTGACTTTTCACCAGCACAAATGGCTGGCATTGTCAAAGCTTCACCCTCCATCACCGGCAGTGGAGGGTGAAGCTTTGACAATACCAGCCACTCGTGCTGGCGAAACATAGCAAAATCATCAAAAGAACATTAGCCAAAGAACCCGAGACAGAAGCCGATAGGCAGTTTGTAACTTTAGATGTTTGACAGTTAGCCTTGCTTGCCTCAGACCATCCAAAAACAGTCACAAATGCTCCAAATGCTTGGAGAAACTAGTGCTCTAAATGACAACACTATCCAAGTAGTTATACACACACTTGAACTTCAGATCTCAAGAGCATGGAATCGAGTAACCTAGAAAGAACTGCTGACCTGGTAGAAATGTCAGAAGGCACCCAGTTGAATTCATAGAAGTTCCAATCAGTGCAAAAGGCAGTGGCCACGTTTGGTTCTTTGGCAAGGAGATTCTTGTAATACATCTGGTTAAGACTGAAAATGGATAAATAGTGGGCTCTGGGAAGAAGTGTGAAACACCCCTGTAGGTCAGGAAGGAGGACAGATTCAAAGATCACTTTCAGATTAAGGACACAATAGTCAACAGTGGAAACCCCCCCCCCCCCCTTTGCCCCCACTATTTTTAGGCAAGATGAATATTGTTGATGCATACAGTGAGGTGGACGGCCTTATAACACCCTCAGTGAGCATTTTATCTACCAACTGATGGAATCCTTTCATCTTGTAGAAGGCTGTAGCTACCAGAATGGTACACACTATTGATGTTATGTTGCCTGGGAGTGAGAGGGATGGGTAAAATAAGGATAGAACAACATTCATACCATGATTTTTGGTAATGCTCCTCAGGAAAAGTAACTTTACCGATTAGGTCAATAGGACCTTGATATATTAAGACAAAACCATCCATTATATACAACAATTTGAGAACAATTACTGGTAATTGATAAAACAGTCTCTTGAAAGGTTCTTTTCCTGTGTTAAAAAGCTATACGATTAAGTACAAAATTCAAGAATGCCCCAAATAACAGTGTTCTATACCAGTATAACATGACAGATAAACAGTCTTCAAACCAGGCAGGCAGTAAACATGTTTAGTGTATGTTTGAATAAAGTACAACAAATAATTCAGGTTTATCTAAAAGGATTTCATTAAAAGAAAAACAATTAAAACTGGTTGACGTGAAACCACTGCAATGTAGTCTGGACAAACGGCCCCAAAATTACATAACACAGGTCCAATATGCTGCTCACCACACTCCTCCTAAGCAGCCAGTGGCTACACATCCCAAGGCATAACATACAAAGATAGCCTGATGAACAGAGTAGCAACTTTAAGTGAAATGAGTAAAAACTTAGTCATCAGATAAGGATATACGCTGGCTGTATAGAAAAAACAGTTGTGGTAAGTCACTAAATGATAATAAGGGTACTGGCCAAGGCAACCATCCCCACTTACACCTGATAGTTAAGAAGTTCAGTGGCCAACCAAGATTCAGCTTCAAATCACACAAGGTGGAAACAGTAAATACTTAACTGTCATGTGGGATGGAAAACATAGGTGAAAGGGAGACATGAACAGTTGGCTGGTGAACTCAACCTAAGTTAAACAAAAGATTGCCTGGGAAGTATAACCCTCCAAAATACATGCAACAAAATTTTTCCCCATAAGATGCATAAGCTTCTGGGCTCCCAATAACTGAAGGAAGCGAGTTGGTGATTAGTGCACAATGTACCAGGCAAAAAAGTATTTTGAACATCACATATAATGAAACATTGAACATAACAAAAATTTACATTACCCCAAGGAGCCATAAACCCCAGTAATATAAAACATTTAACAAAAATTTACATAATCCCAAGGAGCCCAAAACCCCAATAATTTAAAACACACGAATCACAACTCTATGACAATCACCAAATTGAGGTTATTATGTTTCCATATGAGCAACACACTCCTCAAATTGCCTGGCCAGACACAGGAACAGGGAACAACAACAATGCAGGAGGCTGAACAGAGTCTGACATAGAAGCAGAAATACAGAAACATGAGCAAGGAAGTGAATCAGTAACGATTATCACATTCACAGCACGGAGAAGGATCAATCTTTATGAAAGCCACGTGGTCTCACCAAATCAATGAACTAAAAGTAGCTTACTGAGCATCCAAAGCCACTGTGCAGTGAGTAGCAGTGTAAAAGCTTGGAGCCACCAGGAGAAGCATGGATATTAATGACCCACTACCTGCTTCTAAATCTGGTCGACCAAAAGCATAAGGTGTCCACTCTTGTTTCTGGTGCATGTCCCTCTTGTCCAGAAAATGCCCATCCAGACAAACTTGAAAGTCATACATGTGGTAGACTAAACAACCAGTCCATTGCCCCACAGGTCTGCACTATCCGAGCTGCTTCACTCACTGCCTCTCTTAGAAAACAGCGTCAACATCACTCATGGCAAATATGCCACACCCATTTCATGCCAAAGGTCATGTTCCAGGAGATGTGGGATGTGCTATCAATCATGCAATGGTTCATGTGATACAGCCACACTTATGCCGCCCTAGTCTGGACTGCACTGCATGATCTCCCATGATGAGGAGACTCTTCAGATCAAGTGTAACAGCAAGCTGACTAAAGTCTTGACTGATTGAGCCAAGCTGACTTACTTCTTGACCACTATGGCTTCCATTCATTTCTTTGACCCTGTGGAGTACCTGTCAAAGGACGATACTCCCCATGCAACTAGTCAGGCAGAGCTCACTCCCATAGTCGCTGGTGACATGCATAGCCCGTGAGTTGTCACCATGCAGCAATGTGCATATCAGCCTACCCCCAACCCCACCCAGGCAGTTGCCTGGGCCATGCCCCACACAGGCGCACTGGCACCCCCACAACAGCAGCCAGTGGTCTACTTTTCATGAGTCGACTGTGCAGACGTTTCAAATGTCCTAGCTTTGTCATAATGAAGTCTCAGTGCACAAAGTACCATATTTACTCAAATCTAAGCCACACTTTTTTTCCGGTTTTTGTAATCCAAAAAACCGCCTGCAGCTTAGAATCGAGTGCAAAGCAAGCGGAAGTTCTGAAAAATGTTGGTAGGTGCCGCCACAACGAACTGCCATCGAATATATGTAGCGTTACACAGGCATGGTTTGTAGGCACAAAGATAAATACTGGTGCCAAAACCTCTCCGCCCCGAGTTGCGACCACTGCATTTTCATACATTATCCAACGAAGTAAATACAAACTCCGTATTGTTCATCTTCGAATTTAGCAGAATTTCAGTGTACTATGAAAATCCGACTGGCAAGACTGTTTGGGATGTTTGTCAATATGGCCAACTCTACGTTCTGAAATTTTTCCTACCTGTGACAAGAGATAGTTGCTAATAGGAACTTTTATGAATTTTGAATCACACGCAGTATTCTCTTCACCATAAGAATAATACGAATATAAACATTTTGCCATGTTTTCTTTCATGTTTGCTGCTATCTCATTTAAATCCTGCCTGCCTAATAAACTACGAAACTAGAGTGAGACAACAGCAAACGCGGAAGAATATACGTATCGTGTCATGTTTATATTCGTATTAAGTGATACAGTCAGAAGTGAAGCACGGCAGCTGACTAGATTTTCAAATCTAAGATGACTCTAATTTCTGTGCAGAATTTGGTGTACTAAAGAAGCGGCTGCAAAGATTTTCAAACAGAGAAAAATTTTCGCTTAACTCTCGTTCAGAACATGTTCTATCATACGCAGTCTATTATTTGGTTCTTGTTGATCATTATCAAAGAAAGCAGCAGTGTAAGTAACAACAAATAGCAGTCTCTTGCCATTGTTTCGCTAATGAGACGATTCCTCTCTCTTTTTTTTTTTTTTTTTTTTTTATTGTTAACGGCAGTAGCGCACACAAAAGCAAGCCATGCCGTGAGCGGCGACAGACCGTAAACACACACTATCAGAATGCGACAAACAATGCATGACACAATACAGTAATGCATTTTCAGCTTAGAGTGATGTATACACCTATAACAAAGAAAATGGCACTTATCAGATCAAAGCAAAATAAGCAATAGATTGAAACCAGACGAAGCACGTGAAAAAGGAAGGGTACCCATACAAATATGGAGGGAGCGCCTGATGCATAGCAATGGCTACCTGGTAAAGCTTAACTGCTAAGCTTACGACTCGAACCAAACTACTGTAGCTGTATCGTCATTCATTCGACCTAAATTGTGTCTCATATTACAGTGGACCAACTTTGATTTGATTTGGAGGTGCGGCCTAAAACTTTTCTCTCCCCTTGAATTTCGAGTCTCAAATTTCAGGTGCGGCTTAGATTCGGGAAATTTTTTTTCCTTTATTTCGAGTCTCATTTTCAGGTGTGGCTTAGATCTGAGTGCGGCTTAGATTTGAGTAAATACGGTAGCCAGCACACACCCCATGTGCTACCTGCCATTGAGACATTGTATCTGGTGAGCCATCTCTCCAGCTCCACTCTCATCTCCAATCAAGCTCCGGATATCACCACCCGTCTCACCGGCTGTTTGTCAGCGACTGCTGCATGTGAACATTTCAGACAGTACCTCTACAAATTTTTTAGTGTACCAACCATTGACAATAAATGTATTGTTATGTAATCACATATTTGATCAATTACTGTTGCCTGAGTCTACACCCTGAACTTGGTGCATGGGTATGGGCAGTAAAAGCCAACTCACCACTTGACAGATGTGAAAACAGTAAAAAATCACTCAGTTCCCACTTCAACGGCGGCACTGACGTGATCTGCAGGCAAAACATGGTGTGATAGTCTTTATCAATAGATGTGACATGGAACCATGAGTGGATTCCCACACAAACATTTCTGTCTTGCCCATAGCCACGTGGCATGTGTGGTTTGAAGTGGAACGTTTATTCTTTTTGTATGCATGTCATCTTCGTGTGTGTTGTGATACTCATAGTAAGTGCTTTCCCTTTTATTTTATTTATTTACACATCTTGTTCCATAGGACCAAATTGAGGAGCTACTCTCCAAAGTCATGGAATGTGTCAGCACATGAAATTACAATATCAAAGTAATAGCTTATAAAATGAAACATTTGTGAACCCAAGAAAGTCAAGCCATAAGTTTAAGTAAATGCAATCAACCGTATCACAAAGGAATCAGCTTAATTTCTCAAGAAACTCCTCGGCAGAATAGAAGAAATGACCCATGAGGAATTGCTTCAGTTTGATTTGAAAGCACATGGGTTACTGCTAAGATTTTTGAGTACTTTTGGTAGCTTATTGAAAATAGATGCAGCAGAATACTGCACACTTTTGTGCACAAGAGTTAAGGAAGTGAGATCCAAATGCAGATTGGATTTCTGCCTAGTATTAACTGAGTGAAAGCTGCTAATTTCTGGGAATAAGCTGATATTGTTAACAAGAAATGACACTAAAGAATATATATATTGAGAGGCCAATGTCAGAATACTGAGACTAGTGAACAGGGGTTGACAAGAAGTTTGCAAACTTAATCATTTATTACCCAAACTGCCTGTTTCTGAACCAAAAATATCCTTTGAGAACGGGAAGAGTTACTCCAAAATATAATACTATATGACATAAGTGAATGGAAATAAGCAAAGTAGATTACTTTTCATGTTGAACGATCTGTTACTTCATATACCATTCAAATAGTAAAAATGGCAGCATTGAGTCTTTGAACAAGATCCTGAACATGGACTTTCCATGACAGTTTGCTATGTATCTGAACACGTAGAAAACTGAACTGTTCAGTTACAATGATCGTATACCTATTCCGCGAAATTAAAACATTAGGTTTCATTGAATTGCGTGTTAGAAACTGTAAAAACTGAGTCTTACTGTGATTCAGCATTAGCTTATTTTCTACAAGGCATGAGCTTATGCCATGAACTGCACTATTTGAAACTCAGCCAAACGTCCTTTACTACCAAACTGGTGTCATCTGCAAGCAAAAATATTTTAGAATTACGTGTAATATTAGAGGGCATATCATTTATATAAATAAGAAGGAGGAGTGTTTCCAACACTGATCCCTGGGGAACCCCCCCCCCCCCCTCCTCATTTGACTGTGCCCCCTCAGACCCCACGTCACAACCAGTCTCAACACTGTGAATAATGACCATTTGCTGTCTGTTGTTAAAGTAAGAGGTGAACCAGTTGTGAGCTGCTCCCCATGTTCCATAACAATCCAACTTCTGGAACAGTATTTTGTGATCAACAAAATCAAACACCTTAGTCAAATCAATAACGATGCCTAGCTTTCAAAATATTATGTTTAATTCATCCAGTACCTCGCAGAAAAAAAAGAATATAGAATTTTCAGTTGTTAATCCACTTCTAACTGAACTGTACATTTGATATAAAATGATCAATTATCTTTGCATACCAACCTTTTCAGCAACTTTTAATAAACACTGACGCCATAGAAATAGGTCTAAAATTGTCTTCAATATCCCTTTCTCCCTTATTATAAAGCAGCTTTACTACTGAGTATTTTAATTGTTCGGGAAACTGACCATTCTTAAAGGAAAAATTACAAGCATGGCTAAGTACAGGGCTAACATGTGCAGCACAGTATTTTAATATTCTACTAGGCATTACATCATATTCATAAAAATCCTTAGTCTTCAGTGGTTTAATTATTGACTCAGTCTCCCCCTTGTCAGTATCACAGATGAGTATTTCAGATATCAATCTGGCAAAGGCATTTTCTAAGAGATTTGTATGATTCCCTGTAGAAACTAAGTTTTTATGTAATTCACCAGCAATGCTCAGAAAATGGTTGTTAAATACTGTACATGTATCTGACTTACTATTAACAGAAATATTTTTACTATGAACTGACTTTATATCACCGATCTTTTGCTGCTGATCAGACACTTCATTCACAACTGACCGTATGGCTCTAATTTTATCCTGTGAATTAGCTATTCTAATTGTGTACCACAAACTGTTTGGCTTCCTAATAACATTTTTAAGCACTTTACAACACTGTTTGTAATGGGCTACTGTATCTCGATAATGTTTACGTCTAACATTTTAATATACTCCCCACTTTGTTCTACATGATATCCAGATATCTACATGATATCAGCCACCCAGCCTGCCTTTTACTGCTAGATTCCTGTTTAGAATGTTATAAAGGAAAGCAGCTCTCAAAGAGCATAAGAAATGTGTTAAGGAAAGCATTATATTTGTCATCTGTGTTATCAGCACTATAAACACCCTGCCACTCATGTTACTGAACGAGGTTTAAAAAACTCTCTATTGCCATTGGATTAGCTTTCCTACATAGTTTGTAATTATATGTAACATTTGTTTGAGTACAAAAGCCTTTTAGTATTAGACTTTGTGCATCATGGTCTGAAGTTACCACCTACATCACGTCCCCTGTCCCTATCAAGACTATTCCCATCTCCACCCACAATCATTACCTGTTCCTCTTTCGTGAACTTCCTACATAGCTCCTTTATGCTGTCAGTCACCTGAGACAACCCTGCACTAGGCTTCACAATGTGGTGACCTGGTATTCATTCTCCAATACTTCCTGCAACTGCTGGCCCACACCTCTACTGTGCAAACTACCTAGCAGCAGACTGTTCTTCTTTCTTGTGTGTGAGAACTTAGCTATTTTATTATAATGACGTTGGAGTAACTCCAAAAGGCAACAGAAGATCTGTCGGGACACAGTCGGCTCATGGAGAGTGAGCTACAGACATGGCCTGTACACATGGTCCTAGCTTATGTGGAGCCACCTCGTGAAAATTTGCATGTGCAAAACAGTGCCAAACTGAACCACTCAATGTTGCTGGCATGACAACTAGCACAGGACAAGCGTTGTTTGCAGTATCCTACTTTTGGCTTCATTACCTGTTCATGTGATTTAGCCAAATGGAAGAGTTTTTTTGAAGTAACAGTGTCACTTATGACCTTGCCAAATTTGGACATATCGAGAGAAAGCTTGATCAAAACTATGAAGGACATAATCACCACCTCACCAATGCAGTCCTTGTATAACTATCTGTAGGAGAGATTGATCTGATGGATTTCATTGGCCATTAAGCAATGGGTGCACCAGTTACTGCAATAAGAGGAATGCAGCAACCGGAGACCTCCTCAGCTCCTGTGCCACCTATGGAGCCTTACAGAGTCTGAAATTGTCCCAGACATGTTGTTGCACACTGTCTGGGTGTGCAGTCCCTCTGTACAGGTGCAAACAGTAATTGCCGTGCACACAAACATGCAGCTGGATGCTGTTGCAAACTTGGACTATCAGTACATAATGCACTGGCAACAGTGCCTAGTACTGAGGCCACACCATACCCCTGCCTCCACAACAGCACACATGGTCTCTGACCTACACATCCTAGTGCAGAACTTGGCCACCCAGATGGCAGCACTTACCATTAAAGTCCATCAGTTGGCATTCTTACAGCCAGAGGGCAGCACTTATCACAGCAACAGCCAATCTGGCTACAGGCAACCCAACCCATGCACTCGGCAAGAGAACAAAAGCCATTCTGTCGGTAACGTGCTAACAGTGGAACCACCTTCAAGCGGCAACTGTTGGTACCCTGCCCATTTTGGCAGCAAAGCCACCAAGTGCCATTCACCATGCTCACACCCAAGTACCAGCTATGACCAGGCTATACATACCCAATTGCAATCCAGTATCAAAGCATCAGTTCATAGTGGAATGGGGTGGGGCCTGAGGTACCTGGCCGACACTGGTTCTGATTTATCCATTTTTCCTGCAGACATAGTTAAGAGATCATAGCAAAGCCAAAACTGTGCACCTCATGTTGGCAAACAATCCTGCCATAAAAACATATGGTACTAATCACTGGAATGTGGACCTTGCACTTTGCCGCACCTTTGAGGTGGAGGTCCACTGTGGCCAACATCAATGAGCCGACCCTGGGCGTGGATTTCTTTGGCCACTACAAGCTGCTTTCTGACACTTCAAATGAGCAGATGATAGACTCCACAATGAGTTTGAGGATAGTTGATCAGTGACAGCAAGTAGTATTCTTCAGCATAAAACCTATAGCATGCACTGAACATTTACATAGATATCCTGGAGATATTCCCATAGATTACTAGCCCATCTGGGGCACCGAGGGAAGTCAAACATAAGACACTCCACCACAATATTACCATGCATAACCCCCTCCCTCCCCCAGCTCACGCCGCCCATGTCACCTTGCACCCAATAGGCTCATGGTAACAAAAGCTGAGTTTGACGCCACCTGCCACATGCCATCGTATGACCGTCAAGTAGTCTGTGGTCTTCTATCTTACATTTAGTACCGAGGAAGGATAATTTGTGGTGCCCATGTGGGGACTACCATGCACTGAATTCAAGGACAGTGCCAGACAGCTACTTGGGGCCCTACTAGCTTGATTTTAGCTATGCATTGCTGTGCTCGACTGTATTCAGCAAGGTCAGTTGCCAGGTGGCATACACACAGATCCCCATTGTAGTGGTACATGTTGTTATAAAGCATGTTACTAGACTGATGAAAGATGTCCAAAACATGACTCTAATTAGTGGTAGCATAAAGGGCGTCTACTGTGCCTGTGTTTATTGGAATTTCTGTGTAGATACGAGAAAGAATAATCTGGACATAGTTGCGGATCCCTGGCAGACTGCTATGTGTGCTGCACTTAAACAATTGGTTCATGGTAGGCAACAGCTACTCGCTTTGTTTTTGTGCACATTATTGGAATCAAAATGCTTGTGGGTTGCATATGACTGCAAGTTGCTTGTGGTGTACCAGGCAGTGAATTACTTCTGTTCATCAGTAGAAGCCCAGTCTTTCATTATTTTGACTGACCACAAGCTGGTAACTCACGTTTTGGAGCAACAACATCAACTGTTCACCATCACAACTACAACAGCTGGGATACGTGTTACAGTTCCCCACCGACATATGCCACATTTCTGCGATGGAAAATGTCATCGCCAACTGCTTGTTCACAGTTGCACGGTTATCTCCTTCACCTTTGTAGTTTGGGGATGTCGCCTAAGAACAGGAAAATGATGAGCAAGTGGGCAGCTTCCAACATGACACCTCCAGTAGCCTACAACTGGAACTAGTGCCCTTTCCTGATTCCTCCTGCAAGCTTTGGTTGATGTTTCAAAAAGTGTACATCACCCATTTCTCCAAGAGAAATTCTGATGCAGTGCATCTAAATGATATCCATCCCCATGCTTCCATTGGTGCCTTCCCTGACATAACACACTGCTTTGCACACATCCACAAGGACATTTTGGGCCCCCTTCCTCTGTCCAAAGGGAAGTGGTGTCTACTTAAGTGGTGGACCATTTTGTGCACTGGCCAGAGGCAGTGCCAATAGTGGATGTCACCACTGAGACCATTGCCACTACCTTTGTTGACTCCTGGGTGGTAGGCTTCAGCAGTCACAAACAACAGACCATAGCAGCCAGTTCGACAGTGTGCTGTTTACACATCACCCATCTGTGTGGTGTGTGGCTACATCAAATGACCAGCTACCACCAAACATCTAACAGCATGGTTGAGCTGTCCAGAGGATGCTGAAATTCTCCCTGACATTTCACAGCATCGCCTGGATGGAGGCGCTTCCACTCATACTCCTGAGCCTGTGACTAACACTGAAGTACTAGTTCTGCATCTCACTTGTAGACCTCATCTACAATCAGTTGCTCGCCATCCCCAGTGAATTCATGAAGGAGGTACCATCGCCACCCAATACCTCAGCCCCACCACTTGAAGAACATCTGTACAGTCACATGGCTGACCTCTGACCACCTGCACTGATGCAGCACAGTACCAGCAGAGTATTTTTTCATGCTGGTTTACAATGCTGCATGCATTTTATGTTGTGCATGGACATGGACAACCACCACTCAGGCAGCCCTACTTGGGACCACACCATTTGATCACCAGCAATAAGAAGACTCTGCAGATCGAATGTAATGGCAAACTGACTACATTCTCAATCGATAAGAGTCCAACGACCTTATGTCGTGACCACTCTCATCATCGTTCAGTTCTTCAACTGGCAGAGAAGCAGTCGGGCACAGCCCGCTCCTGTAGCCACTGATGACACACAGACCATGCCCCACACATGGGCAATGGTCACCCCCACCACAGCAGCTAGTGGACTATGTCATATGAACTGGCCGCCAGTCGATTTCAAATGCCCATGGTGCATCATGATGATGTCACACTGCATTATGCAGCTACCTGCTGCCTGCCATTGAGGCACTTGTCTCCACCGGGCCACCAGGTCACATCTCTCTGCCTCTGACACATCGGGTGTGGAGGTTGGATCAACTCCCAAGCCAGTCTCTGTGCCTGTTCCAATTGAGATCCGGACACCATCTCTCACACTACAGGGCTTGTCCACTGCGGTTTGAGGATCTGCATTTGAGTCCTGATGACACTGCGTTTGTGCAGACCTAGTCTCTCCATAGTCTCTATGTCCCCGCTGCTGTGTGCATCAAGGACCCATTGATTGTCACACCAAGTTTATGTATCAGGTGTTTCAAGAACTCAATGCAATATTTATAGTACATCTATGTGAACATTTTTCTTCATGTCTTTTATTCATGTTTAACCATACTTTGTTTGTGTGCCAGTGTCCTCCAAGTTGACATCTCTGCATTGAACATTTCAAACCACAAATTACCACGGACAGCTCCCAGAAGTCACTGCTGTCACTAGTGAGCCATGCAAGCACAAACGCACTATGCGTCCAGCCAGACACAGATGACACCATGTGCTGCCACCCAATCACAACTGACTGGCCTGCTGCCATGGGACTTGGACTGACATAAACACAAGAATGCAAGACACAAACATTTGCTGGATGCAGATGTATTGCTTCAACTATTGGCAGCTACAGAGCTCTGTTCTCAAATGGGGATCTATGTGGTAGCTGTACCACAGAATCATGTAGACAACAGCGTACTAGCATTTGCCCGTGAGCGCTGATTTTATTGTTAGGCCAACCTTTGGCAACTTTTTAGTGCCCATGACTGAAGAAGAAACAAAAGGGAAAACCAGTGCGAGCTAGACCCCCATGCCTTGTGGACATTTATGCTGATCTCAGATTCTGTCATCCATGCGCTGTGTAAATCGAGTACAAAGCGTGCACTCCATCAATGCAGTGACAAAATTAGAACAGGTGCCAATTGTTTGTTCTGTCCCATCATGTCTGCAAATTAAGTGGTGCCCCAGGAGATGAGAGGTAATTTGTGCATTCAAATGGACTCACTCCCTATGTCTCTGCAGCTGCAAGGCCATACTATGCACTGAACTTGTAAGGAGTGTGCACCATCTGGGATCAGCAGTCGAGCTATTTATCGCAGTCATGTGGACATTTCAGACAGTATTTCTGCAAGTTTTTTTTTTTTTTTTTTTTTTTTTTTTTGCACCAACTGTTGTCAATAAATGTAATATTATGTAATCATTTGTTTGATCAGTTACTGTCACCTGAGCTTACACTCTGAACTTAGTGCAAGGGTGCAGCAGTAAAAGCTGGCTCGCCAAATGATGGACTTGAAAGCAGTAAAAACCATACATTTCCTGCTTCAGTTGTGTGACTAAAGGGATTAAATTCTTCCCCTACACCTTCTTTGTTTTGGTGGTATCTTTAATTTTCACTCAATTCTTACTATTTTATGTTTACAAATTTGTCTCTGTATTATATGTGAATGATCTCTTACTTATTTTATTCACTGTGTGAACTTACCGCATTTACTACATTGATGTTTAAATCAATATTTGTGCTTCACTGAAATAATTTCATTTGTATTTGTTTCAGTGCATGTTAATGGTAGGAGGTACACTATTCTGTGAACAGTGAGGACTATTTTGCACTTTACTTAATATATAACTGTAATGTTTTTTTGGTAGGATTAATGATGAGTTATGAATAGTCAGGTAGGTTTTGGAACCAAAACACTTTGTCTTTGTCTAGCAGTTGCATTTCAGTTAATATTGTTTTTATGATGAACATTTAACCTTGGTGAGAAGGATTTTCCGTGTCTATAAATGCCAACATTGTACGAAGAAGTAGTCAGCTGGACTGCATGTATTTTAAGCTTTAGTCTTCGTTTAGATAAGCAGTCTACTTTCTACAGTCATGCTGCAGATGTCTGATTTGCAATAGTGTATTCTTCCTGAAGAGGCTATGATGTGCATGTTCCTCCATATTCTTTTCAGCAATATATTTCGTACAGGGGTAATGATTATGTATTCCTTTGCCCAACGAATTATAGGCACTATTTTCAGTTGCCATAGGTTACACTTTTGTGTATTTGCATTGTGTGTTCCTTGGAAATGAAAGGCTGTATCCAGTCTGCTTTGCTATATAGGTTTTTTCCATGGTGCCACTTTTCATGATTTCAGTTTTTTGAGTGTTTTGTTGCTAAGCTTAGAACTTGCAACCCTTCTCTCTGTGGGATGTATTGTGTTTACTTTTTGTATCAATCTTTCATGAAATATCATATTATTGAACATCAGATGTAATTTATTCCCTGTTTTCTCCATTACATTAACACATGCACAAATAGAAACATGAGTAATGCTCATTTTGCAGCTGGTGCACAGAAACAGGTACCAGTAACTACCAGAGAGATTGAAATAGTCTGGAAAGTTATAAACAGTAAATATGTGGGAAGCCTTTTGCAATTTGATGACTTTATGTACATTAGGTCTTATTGGATCTTGGGATTTCTTACTTGGCTGTCTGACATAAATGCTGTCTTGGCATCATTTATGAGACCATTTATGACTACCATTTAAGTACTGAAATATTGTTCATTAATTAAACACTCAACTTTTTCTGTGTTTATTGGCCTTTTTAAACTTTTATGCAGATGAACAGTACAAACTATAGTTAAAACAGAGTGGAGTTCTTCCTGCATAATATAGAATCATTTCTTTTAAGTTAAGACACTTTACACAAATAAACGTGCTGTTCTGTTTATTTATTATTTATTTATTGCAGAAAAACTGAAATAAGTTATGCCAATGATACATCAGAGTAGCATTACTTACATGTTAACCAGGTCATGTATTTTAATCAGTGTTTACTCCTCCAGAGCTCATGTAAACTGACAATAACAGTGACAGATTGAGCAAAAAAGTTTATGAGCAAGTTTTTGAGGATGGTTTCGTATGTGTCAAGAAATCATAATACAGGTTTCCTATTGAGATATTGGACAGAATCTGCAAGAACATCAAATTGGTTAATGTCTTCATCAGGCATTATGTGATCAGCACATAGTCATATTTACAAAACCAATTTGTGATATGAATATAAAATGACTTGTTCAAAATCATTACTATTTATCATGCGAATGAACCATGGAACATGAAACTAAGTATTAACATTTATATTGTATCAGGTTACTTAATTATACAGTCATATAGTAATGGTAATAGCAAATGAATGTTACAAATGCGACATTAAAAGCTTTTACTGAAAACTCTACGTATTTCTTCAAATTCAGTATTGAAGAACTTCCAAGTGTGTCTTGACAACAGTCAACTCAGAATGAGCATCATGTGCTTTCTTAGGACAGAATAGCCAAAATAAAATATGGACTGGCAGCAAATCAATAAAATGTATAATTATCCCTTTTTAAATTTCAGGCATTGTTTCGATCTGTAGCAATGATGGTTCCAGATTATGCTTTGATTTCTGAAATTGTTCTGTATTCCTTTGGCTTTGTAAGTGCACGGCCTTTAGCAGTTAAAATTGTGGCAACCTACAGGCTTTGTTCAGAGCAACTGTCATCTCAGCATCATTATGATTATGGTATGTATCTTGTGACTCTCATTCTATTGCAGTGTAATTTAGACATAGAAATTCAAATCCAAACCATGAACATAAAAAGCACCCATTACCAACAGTCTACATTCCACACTCTTAAACTACTTCTCAGGCACATTTTTATGGCAGTTAAATGTAAATAAACGCTGTAGTTAAACGTCAATAAATGCTGTAGTATAGAAATATGATTTATATAACTCACTGTATGACTAATATTGCTAGTTTTCCTATTGATGAGAAACAGAAAGTTGAGTTTGTTTACAAGCCATATTTTTGCACTAGAAATCAGATTTTTTTATTATTTATATGTGATAAGATATATTGGATTACTTATAGACTGCAGAGAATGAAGAGAGAGAGTATCAGATTCAGAAACGAGGCCCCATAAGTCTCAACATTGGTCTTACTGCAGATATTTAATTAGGGTTGTCATATTTTGGTCAAATATTGTGGGCCATCAGACCAACCACATTTTTCTCTGTTTCCCAAGGCTTCCTTTTATCAAGGTAGCCAGTGCTGTGGAATTCAGTCCCATTTGACATTATTTACAAAGTTGAATTTGTGGCTTTGACCCAGGTGTGTCAAAACAGAGAGTAAAAACGTGGTTCTTCACAAATGAGCCTTATAACTGCTTTTTTGAAGATTATAAGCTTGAAATTAACCTTTTATACAAATGGAAATTCCTAAGCTGTTTTGTTCTGTCTTATGTTTTCGGACTGCAGTTCTAAACATGTGACACAACTAAGTTATTTTTCAGATGTGTCATCAAGCCTACAGTGTAATTTTATTTTTGTATTAAATTTGTTTCATGTATGTGCTACTATGTATTTTGCTGAGATGAAAGTGAAAATATAAAATTATGTGTTCTTAGGGATGCGAGCAGTGAAATCTGTGTTAACTGCAGCTGGAAACTTAAAACTGAAATATCCACAAGAATCAGAGGACATTCTAATGCTACGATCAATCAAGGATGTTAATTTGCCTAAGTTTCTTACACATGATCTTCCTTTATTCCAGGTATATAGTATTGTTTATGAATTAACTGTTGATACATTTCCAATTTATTGTTTTACAATACTGGAAATAAATGATGAAGCAAAAATAAATTTTCAGGGCATTACTTCAGATTTATTTCCTGGTGTAGAACTTCCAGCACCAGATTACACAATTTTAAACAGAGAAGTTGAGACAGCTTGTGAAACACACAACATACAGTGCACAGAACCTTTTCTTGAAAAGGTGCAGCAAATATATGAAATGATGATAGTACGACATGGTTTCATGATAGTTGGTTTTCCATTTGGTGGGAAAACTACAGCTTACCGCATGTTAGCTGCTGGTCTAGCACTGATTGAGGAAAAGGTAAGATAGTCAAGTGATAACAAATAAATCAGTAAGAAAATAATTTCTTGGTGCATGTGCAAACACTATAAGAGTATGGAAGCTATGTAATGGCAGAGTGTAAACTGTCCAAGGGGAGAGGAATGAAGTGGAGGATGAAGCCCTCTCACCCTCTCAGAAGGCTGCCATCCAGTGTCTTGAGTTCTGTGTTCTGAAAAAGCAGAAATGACAAAATGGTCATAGGAATTACTGATCTCTTTTGGTGTTGTGTTGTGAGGGAAATACTCAGACCTCATTAGGGGCATGCTTAGTCTCTTCACTCATTTGAAACTAAGAAAATAAAACAACAAGGAACACTCAACACATAGCAAAGCAGAGTACATAAAGCAAACAATTGTTTGATGAGGGTGGCAGAGTCATAAACATCATAGTTCAGGCCTGGCCTTTACTAGTATTCTAAGCAACCATAGTTCAAAACACTCTTCACCTGAAACTGGCATTCTGTGGTTGGTAATGACATATATATGGTAGTTCAGTCCCAGCATCCACCAACATACTAAGAAACTATAGTTCGAAACATATCCCCCCCCCCCACCCCCCCACCCACCACCCTCCTAACCTAAAAATACCATGATAAAGTGTCCACATAACACTCCTGAAAGGACGAAGTATTAGCAAGTAAAAATAAACTATTATGCACTTTCTTCTTTTTATATTAAAAGAAATTTAGTTTAGTTACAGTTAAGGTAGTTTATGGTCTATTTCAGTTATATAATATATAAAATAGATTAGTTACAGGTAAGGTAGTATATGCTCTATTTCAGTTTTATAATATATAAAAGAGATTGAAAATTCAATTTAGATTTTATGGTCTGCATCAGTTTTATAACATATGAAGGATATTGAAAATACTGTTCAGATTTTAGCTTTTGAGATGTGTTCAGATATTCCTACAGACAAGTGTAATTACAAATGTTCTGAAGTAGCATTGACTTGTGACAGTTGGATAAGAGAAACTAGTGCTCATATTGAAGGCATATAGATGGCTGTTTTCCCTTGCTGCATTTGCAAGGGAACAGGAAAGGGAATGGCTAGTAGTGGTACAAAGTACCATGTGCCATACACCATGTGATGGCTTGTGGAGTGTGTTTGGAAATGTAGGTGTGACATATTTGCTGTTGCGTGACTGGCACATTGAATGTTGTCAGTTATTTTCTATTAAGGTGTATACCAGTTAACATGTTGCTACATTAAATGTCTTTATTGTTGTATACAAGAATAGGATACAACATATTTCCTACCGTAAATCTAAATTGCACATTGCTGTAAAAGTAGAAACAATGTTTGAGAATTTTAAGGAACAAATTTTCGAAAGGTAAGAACAAAATCACAGTAAAAGTTAATTTGGATCTCATGCCAACAAAAAGACAGTAAGATCAGGAGAAACCAGTGAAAGATGTGAAACAGTTACCAAATTCTTCAACCAAAATGAACTGTAAATTACTAATATGCTGTTTTATCTGATTGTAATTTTCAAATGGCAGTAATACTGCATCTCATCAACCAGGTTTAGCCAAGAAGGGAAAAGTAATGACTCCAAATTTTTTACATGAAAACTCTTAAAGCCTTTTAAATAAAACAAACATTATTAACATTCTACATCTTTATTCTTAGTGTCTATATATTTATTTCTCAACATAGCTGCTCTGGCAATGAACACGTTTCTTCCAACAAGACATCAGTTTTTTGATATTAACAGTGTAGAATGTTTCACTTTGCTGATAGGGCCACAACCTCACCTCTGCTAGCACTGTTTCATCATTATCGGAGTGAATTCCTCAAAGGTGTTATTTGTTTTGAAGACAGATGAAAATTGGATGGAGACAAGTCGATTGTTGCAGATCCAGCAGTTCTTGTGTATGGTGTGGCATTGTAATACTGAATGAGAGGGTGCTCCATGTGTGGATGAACTCTTCAAATTCGAAACTCAACTAAAGTGCACGGTTTCTCACAAACCAACATTGTTACATTACACACTGCCATGTTATATGCTACAATTTGGAGCCCTCTAGTGCTTGAAGTCTGCAAATATGTGGTCATGAACAATAAAGATATAGAATGTTAATAATGTTTCCTTTCTTTAAAATGTTTTAAGAGTTTTCACATAGAAAATTCAAAGGCACTACTTTTCAGCATGCCCTTATACACTTTCGTAAGATCATAATTGGGCACTCAGTGACAGTTTACTTGATGACTGTTGACAATTAGTCCCCAGGATACACAGTAGATGACAAATTTAATTTTTGCTGAAAATATTATTCAATACTACAGATCAAGTTTTGTTTGCAAAGTATTCTACATCTAAATCTACATGGATATCTGCTAATCACACTTACTGTATTTACTCGACTCTAAGCCGCACTTTTTTCCGGTTTTTGTAATCCAAAAAATCGTCTGCGGCTTAGAATCGAGTGCAAAGCAAGCGGGAGTTCTGAAAAAAATTTGGTGGGTGCCGCCACGACTAACTTCTGCCGTCGAATATATGTAGCGCTACACAGGCATGCTTTGTAGGCACAAAGATAAATACTGGCACCAAAATCTCTGCGTCAGTAAATAAATTAAAAAAAAAAGTGGAAGACGAGCCTTTTTCCTCCGCCCAGAGTTTCGACCACTGTATTTTGGTACATTATCCAACGAAGTAAATACAAATTCTGTATTGTTGATCTTCGAATGTAGCAGCATTTCAATGTACTACGAAAATCCGACTGGCAAAACTGTTTGGGATGTTTGTCAATATGGCCAACTCTATGTTCTGAATTTTTTCCTACCTGTGAGAAGAGATGGTTGCTAATAGGAACTTTTATGAATTGTGAATCACATGCAGTATTCTCTTCACTATAAGATTAATATGAATATAAACATTTTGCCATGTATTGTTTCGTGTTTGCTACTATCTCATTTAAATCCTGTCTGCCTAATAAACTACGAAACTAGAGTGAGACAACAGCAAACGCAGAAGAATATACATATCGGGTCTACTATCTATGACTAAGGAATGACGTCATTGTTCAAAGCCAACGTGTTGTATCCCCTGCTGCACTAGACCCTACATATCATGTCATGTTTATATTCGTATTATTCTTATGCCTGATAATGATACAGTCAGAAATGAAGCACGGCAACTGACTAGATTTTTAAATCTAAGATGACTCTAATTTCTGTGCAGAATGTAATGAACTAAAGACGCCTGCAAAGATTTTCAAACGGAGAAAAATTTTCGCTAAAATTTCGTTCAGAACATCATCTATCATACGCAGTCTATTATTTGGTTCTTGTTGATCATTATCAAAGAAAGCAGTTGTGTAAGTAACAACAAATGTTTCGCTAATGAGACGATTCCACTCTATTTTTTATTTGTAAGCGGCGGTAGCGCGCACAAAAGCAAGCCACGCCGCGAGCGGCGACAGGCCGTAAACAGTCATTATCAGAATGCGACAACCAATGCATGACACAGTACAGTAATGCATTTTCAGCTTAGAGTGACGTAAACACCTATAACAAAGAAAACGGCGCTTATCAGATCAAAGAAAAATAAGCAATCAATTCAAACCAGACGAAGCATGTGAAAAAGGAAGGATATCCGTATAAATACGGACGGAGCGCGTGATGCGTAGCAATGGCTACCTGGTAAACCGTAACTGCTAAGCTTACGACTTGAACCAAACTACTGCAGCTGTATCATCATTCATTCGACCTAAATTGTGTCTCATATTACAATTAGACGAACTTTGTTTTGATTTGGAGGTGCGACCTAAAACTTTCTCTCCCCTTGAATTTCGAGTCTCAAATTTCAGTTGCGGCTTAGATTCGGGAAAATTTTTTTTCCTTGATTTCGAGTCTCATTTTTCAGGTGCGGCTTAGATTCGAGTGCGGCTTAGATTCGAGTAAATATGGTAATTGCCAGGCAATGGTAGCCCAGAGATTTTGTAACTAATACCTGGAAACAAAGTGATTTATCTTGGTTACAGAGAACTTCACTTAATGCAGCTAACCAGCTATAATCCAGGTTATGAAGATGCAGTATGAGTAACATTGCAGAATTCTTAACTTGGCAACAAATAACCAGTTTCCTGATTACAGTAGCAATGAGACAGGTCACATTACATATTAAATTCAGTTCATTGGCCAATAACTTCAATGAATCTGAAAAAAACAGATATCCATTACACCTACATGAAAAGGCATTGCCTGCTTGAACAGAATATATGAATTTTGTGAAAATGACTGTAAAAGAGACCAAAAAAATATTTAACCACTTTTCTAACAATAACAATTTATCAGTGTACTTTGGCCTCTGTAAAGAATTCACTACAGAGACAGCAATATTATATGACCTCACAAACTCAGTTTTGGCAGTTCTGATAGAATTAAACAAGAGAAATTGTGATGTTAATGTTTTCTGTGATCATTGCAACTTATTTGATTGTGTGGATCACATTACTCTGCAGGGGTGTCTAACAGGTGAAATAATATCCTAACAGTATAAAATGAAGGGCTACATTAACATATGATACCATAGAAATAAGTTTATATTGTAGTGTAGAAACATTAAATATGGTGTCCACAAGTTTTGGATCTTGACCTACATAAATTATTTACTCAGAAGAATGGAGTATTCTTCATAACAAATGTTACTGTATTTGCTGATGACACAATAATACATTCTGCTGAATGATGAGTATGACACTTGTCAAAATGTTGTTGTATCTCAACTTGCACCTGCCTGTAGAACCAAGATATTTTCATCAAATTAACCAAATGATGATGATCTTGCAAAAACTCATTTCATGTGCTTCTAAGTGAATAAAAGTGAGTTAAAGGTACCAGAAGCACAGATCAGTAGCCATGAAGCTCCATGTTTGAAGTTCCTTGACATCCAAATCGATAATAAAGTGAGGTGGCTCCATATTGTATATATGTTAACCAAAATGCTCAGTTTTGCATCTTTTTCACTTAGACCTGTAGACAGGCTTCCCTACATAATTTTCATGCTCTCCCGTCTATATTCTCAAACAAAAATCTATAACGGGTTAACTCTATAACAGGTTTATTGGTAGACATCAACTAGGAAACTGAAAATTATCAGATATTCAAAATTAAAGAGGAAGAATAACTTACTATCCACTCCTACAATTTACTAGAATATTTGGACTTCACTTTGCTCATGTAATTATACCAAAACAGCAAATTAATATAATAGAGGGAAACATTCCATGCGGAAAAAATATATTTAAAAACAAAGATGATGTGACTTACCATACGAAAGCACTGGCAGGTCGATAGAAACACAAACAGACACATACATACACACAAAATTCAAGCTTTCGCAAAAAACTGTTGCCTCATCAGGAAAGAGGGAAGGAGAGGGAAAGACGAAAGGAAGTGGGTTTTAAGGGAGAGGGTAAGGAGTCATTCCAATCCCGGGAGTGGAAAGACTTACCTTAGGGGGAAAAAAGGACGGGTATACGCTCACACACACACACACACACACACATATCCATCCACACATATACAGACACAAGCAGACATATTTAAAGACAAAGAGTTTGGGCAGAGATGTCAGTCGAGGCAGAAGTGCAGAGGCAAAGATGATGTTGAATGACAGGTGAGGTATGAGTGGCGGCAACTTGAAATTAGCGGAGATTGAGGCCTGGTGGGTAACGGGAAGAGAGGATATATTGAAGAGCAAGTTCCCATCTCCGGAGTTCGGATAGGTTGGTGTTGGTGGGAAGTATCCAGATAACCCGGACGGTGTAACACTGTGCCAAGATGTGCTGGCCGTGCACCAAGGCATGTTTAGCCACAGGGTGATCCTCATTACCAACAAACACTGTCTGCCTGTGTCCATTCATGCGAATGGACAGTTTGTTGCTGGTCATTCCCACATAGAATGCATCACAGTGTAGGCAGGTCAGTTGGTAAATCATGTGGGTGCTTTCACATGTGGCTCTGCCTTTGATCGTGTACACCTTCCGGGTTACAGGACTGGAGTAGGTGGTGGTGGGAGGGTGCATGGGACAGGTTTTACACCGGGGGCGGTTACAGGGATAGGAGCCAGAGGGTAGGGAAGGTGGTTTGGGGATTTCATAGGGATGAACTAACAGGTTACGAAGGTTAGGTGGATGGCGGAAAGACACTCTTGGTGGAGTGGGGAGGATTTCATGAAGGATGGATCTCATTTCAGGGCAGGATTTGAGGAAGTCGTATCCCTGCTGGACAGCCACATTCAGAGTCTGGTCCAGTCCCGGAAAGTATCCTGTCACAAGTGGGGCACTTTTGTGGTTCTTCTGTGGGGGATTCTGGGTTTGAGGGGATGAGGAAGTGGCTCTGGTTATTTGCTTCTGTACCAGGTCGGGAGGGTAGTTGCGGGATGCGAAAGCTGTTGTCAGGTTGTTGGTGTAATGGTTCAGGGATTCCAGACTGGGGCAGATTCGTTTGCCACGAAGACCTAGGCTGTAGGGAAGGGACCGTTTGATGTGGAATGGGTGGCAGCTGTCATAATAGAGGTACTGTTGCTTGTTGGTGGGTTTGATGTGGACGGACATGTGAAGCTGGCCATTGGACAGGTGGAGGTCAATGTCAAGGAAAGTGGCATGGGATTTGGAGTACGACCAGGTGAATCTGATGGAACCAAAGGAGTTGAGGTTGGAGAGGAAATTCAGGAGTTCTTCTTCACTGTGAGTCCAGATCATGAAGATGTTACCAATAAATCTGTACCAAACTTTGGGTTGGCAGGCCTGGGTAACCAAGAAGGCTTCCTCTAAGCAACCCATGAATAGGTTGGCGTACGAGGGGGCCATCCTGGTACCCATGGCTGTTCCCTTTAGTTGTTGGTATGTCTGGCCTTCAAAAGTGAAGAAGTTGTGGGTCAGGATGAAGCTGGCTAAGATGATGAGGAAAGAGGTTTTAGGTAGGGTGGCAGGTGATCGGTGTGAAAGGAAATGCTCCATCGCAGCGAGGCCCTGGACGTGAGGAATATTTGTGTATAAGGAAGTGGCATCAATGGTTACAAGGATGGTTTCCGGGGGTAACACATTGGGTAAGGATTCCAGGCGTTCGAGAAAGTGGTTGGTGTCTTTGATGAAGGATGGGAGACTGCATGTAATGAGTTGAAGGCGTTGATCTACGTAGGCAGAGATATGTTCTGTGGGGGCTTGGTAACCAGCTACAATGGGGCAGCCGGGATGATTGGGTTTGTGGATTTTAGGAAGAAGGTAGAAGGTGGGGGTGCGGGGTGTCGGTGGGGTCAGGAGCTTGATGGAGTCAGGTGAAAGGTTTTGCAGGGGGCCTAAGGTTCTGAGGATTCCTTGAAGCTCCGCCTGGACATCGGGAATGGGGTTACCTTGGCAAACTTTGTATGTGGTGTTGTCTGAAAGCTGACGCAGTCCCTCAGCCAATACTCCCGACGATCAAGTACCACGGTCGTGGAACCCTTGTCTGCCAGAAGAATGACAATGGATCGGTCAGCCTTCAGATCATGGATAGCCTGGGCTTCAGCAGTGGTGATGTTGGGAGTAGGATTAAGTTTTTTTTAAGAAGGATTGAGATGCAAGGCTGGAAGTCAGAAATTCCTGGAAGGTTTGGAGAGGGTGATTTTGAGGAAGAGGAGCTGGATCCCGCTGCGACGGAGGACGGAACTGTTCCAGGCAGGGTTCAATTTGGATGGTGTCTTGGGGAGTTGGATCATTAGGAGTAGGATTAGGATCATTTTTCTTCGTGGCAAAGTGATATTTCCAGCAGAGAGTACGACTGTAGGACAGTAAATCTTTGACGAGGGCTGTTTGGTTGAATCTGGGAGTGGGGCTGAAGGTGAGGCCTTTGGATAGGACAGAGGTTTCGGATTGGGAGAGAGGTTTGGAGGAAAGGTTAACTACTGAATTAGGGTGTTGTGGTTCCAGATTGTGTTGATTGGAATTTTGAGGTTTTGGAGGGAGTGGAGCTGGAAGTGGGAGATTGAGTAGATGGGAGAGACTGGGTTTGTGTGCAATGAGAGGAGGTTGAGGTTTGCTGGAAAGGTTGTGAAGGGTGAGTGAGTTGCCTTTCCGGAGGTGGGAAACCAGGAGATTGGATAATTTTTTGAGGTGGAGGGTGGCATGATGTTCTAATTTACGGTTGGCCTGTAGGAGGATGAACTGAACAGCCGGTGTGGATGTGGGAGAGGAAAGATTAAGGACTTTTATTAAGGATAGGAGTTGACGGGTGTGTTCATTGGCTGAGTTGATGTGTAGGTGAAGGATTAGGTGGGTGAGGGCAATGGATTGTTCAGTTTGGAACTGGTATAGGGACTGATGGAAAGAAGGGTTGCAGCCAGAGATGGGAACTTTAAGTGTGAGGCCTTTGGGGGTAATGCCAAATGTCAGACAAGCCTGAGAAAATAGAATATGGGAGCGTAATCTGGCTAGGGCGAAGGCATGTTTGCGGAGGGAATGTAAATAAAACTTAATGGGGTCGTTGTGAGGGTGATATGGTATTTGAAGGTGGAAAGTGTAACATGAGGAAATGAAAATGAAAATATATGGGGAGGGATACAGGTGGACTGGAAAGTAACTGGAGATCTGGTGTGAAAAAAGGCGAAAAGGTGTTGGTTACAGCTGGGCTATGTTGGACTTGGGTTGGTAGACAGCGATGTGCACAAAGGTTAGGTGGTTGTGTTGCCGCCAAAACACGTAAGAGGACGGAGAAATTCGGGAATATTTCGAAGAAACTGCGTGTAATATATTAAAAGGAGTGGTTTTGTGGTGGCAGATTATGAAAATGACGCTAACAATTGTCTGACGAAGAAATAATGACGTTAAAACCTGTGGGAAGCGGCTAAAAATTATCAGTGATGTGGGAAAAACGGAAATGGAAATAAAGCGAAAGTTATTACAACTAGCCGAACTAGGTGAAAGGAACTGTTTGTGAACTAGAAATGATGGATTTTATAGCGGCAGTAGTGTTGAAAGCGGCAAAAAAATTTTTTTGGTTCTGGTTTGGAAGTGGGTTACGTATTATTGAGTATATATAGGCGAGATAAAATTGTATAGCAGATTACGGTAAAAAGGAGAAGGTGAATACAAAGTGAAACTACTGGCAAAAACAGAAAGAGAAAATAAGACGACAGAAAAGATTTCGAAATGCAACAGTGACAATAACAAACGTAATTGTTGGGTTCAAATTAATGATATCAATATAATAGAGGGAAACATTCCACACGGGAAAAATATATTTAAAAACAAAGATGATGTGACTTACCATACGAAAGCACTGTCAGGTTAATAGAAACACAAACAGACACATACATACATACAAAATTCAAGCTTTCGCAACAAACTGTTGCCTCATCAGGAAAGAGGGAAGGAGATACTGTAAGATGATACACCCTTTAACAATAAAAAGAAAAACAATGTAGCAGGACAGGTTGTTCAATGTACTGGAAGAGAACTGTTTGAGTTTAGGACTTCTTCAGGAGCAAGAGAAAGAATGAATAACTGACTGATACAGCCTTGTAACATTAGCCATCTTGCTATGCAGGTATTGTAAACAAATAAAACAAGCAGAAAATACAGCTGTTATTTTTCCTTAAAGCATGTAGTTCAACTGTATGGTTGAATGATGATGATATCCTCTTGAATAAAATATTCTGGAGGTAAACATAGTTCTCCATTTGGATCTCAGTGCAAGGACTAGTTAGGAGAACGTTGTTATCAGGAAGAGCTGCTGGCATTCTATTGGTTAGAGCTGGAATGTTAGATTGCCTAATTGGTTAGACAGGTTAGTGAATTTAAAAAGGAAATTGAAAACTCAACAATATAAGGAAAATACTGATTGCTATTTACCATATAGGTGACATGTTTAAGTCACTGACAGGCACAATGAAAAAGACACTTACACGTTAGCTCTTGCCCAAAGCCAGCACCAGAAAAGGAAACACACACATTCATTCACCGAAGCAAGTCCACCTCATGCACACATTACCACCATCTCCAGCTGCTTGAACCAAAATGCGACTGTTACATGGAATGGAAGGAGCAGTGTGGAGGGGGCGAGGAAGGGATAGCAGGGTATGGGTGGATGGAGAGAAAATCACTTTCTGCCAGAGTGTGTAGGGATCAAACGGCCAACAGGCACAGCGTCAGGAGGCTGTGGGACAGGGTAGTTTGGGGGTGGGGTGGGGGGTGGAGGGGAGTGATAAAGAAGAGGAGGGGGAAGCAGAAAGACAGGGGGTGTACTGGCAGAGACTGGCACACAAAGAGGGTGACAGAATGAGAATAAGGAGGATGTGGGAACTGTTGGATGGAGGGTGTGGGGACAGTAGATTACCATAGGTTGAGGCCAGGTTAATTTCAGGAGTGGAGAATGTGTTGTAAGGATAGCTCCCATCTGTGCAGTTTAGAAAAGCTGTGATGGAGGGGAGGATCCATACGGCTTGGATAGTGAAATTGTTGTGTCCTCATCACCACTGTAGAGTCTTGTACCATAGGAATCTAGGGAGAGGATGTTTTCTGGTGGCCGGTATCCTTTTTCTGCAATGCAACTGCTCACATGTATTAACAGGGTTCTTTATTTACATACAGGAAGCTACTTATCTTTAAGGCATTGGCAGTGTGTTACTTGCAAGTCTGTCTTTGGTGTCTTTCCTGATATGTTTGATCCCGCACCTACTACCAATCTTCTTGCTACATCTTTTCTGACCAGTGTGCTGGTGACAGCTTACACCAGCACAGAAATAGTCACTGGATAGGTAGAAGATACATTTTGTGGAAATTACTGAAGTATAGTGGCAGGAGGAGGAGGACTTCTGGTCAAGTGAGTACAGGACTCTAAATGCAAATTCAGTTAGGGGAAATGCAAGAGTAGGACTAATAATGAATAAAAATAATAAAAGAAGAAGAGGCACTCCGTTTTCAGGCCACAAGTGGCCCATCGGGACCATCCGACCGCCATGTCATCCTCAGCTGAGGATGCAGATAGGAGGGGCATGTGGTCAGCACACCGCTCTCCCGGTCGTTATGATGGTTTTATTTGACCGGAGCCACTACTATTCGGTTGAGTAGCTCCTCAATTGGCATCACGAGGCTGAGCGCACCCTGAAAAATGCCAACAGCACATGGCAGCCCGGATGGTCACCCATCCAAGTGCTGGCCATGCCTGACAGCTCTTAACTTTGGTGATCTGACAGGAACCGGTGTATCCACTGCGGCAAGGCCGTTGACCATTAGAAAAAGAAGCACCTGTATTAATATCAAGACCACAGATGGAAAGCTGTACTAAGCAAAGAGGCTGAAACCTGGAAGGAATATATAGAACAAAGAGAACTCGAAGTATAGAAAGGAAAGAAGAAGTAGATGAAGAATAGATGTGAGATGTGATGCTGCAAGAATAATTTAACCAGAGCCTGAAAGATCTGAGTTGAAACAAGGCCCAATGAGTAGATGGTATTCCCACAGAATTACTGAGATCCTCTGGAAAGCCAGCCATGACACAACTATTCCACCTGTTGTACAGGATATGTGAGACAGGCAAAATACCCTCAGACTTCATTAACAATGTAATAATTCCAATTCCAAAGAAGGTAAGTGCTGACAGATGTGAATAGTTTAATTACCTAAGGGTGTTAATGTCCATGTAGATTTGCACCTGTGACCCAAATAATAAAAAAAGTAATTCCATCAAACAAAATCAGTCCAATTCATAAGAGTAGGTCCCATAAGGAAACCATGGCCATATGTTTTGCAACAAATATTCCACACAATAAGTAATATAGTGGAACAAATATTCCATAAAATAAGTGATGATGTTGCCCTTCAAAAAAAGCAGTCATGTCTTACCTCTGTTGGACAACACACTGCCAATCAGGTTGATTATAAGTAAAAATTATGTTAAATTAAGATCTCTATTAGTTGTTGTCAAAAGCAAAGCAAACTCTGTCAGAAACAGAAACTGCAGCTAAAAATAAAATTATTTAATAAATAAGGACAGAATTTCTATACCAGCACAACCTAACCAAGTACTACTTATAGACTTCAGTGCCAATTACGCTTGCTATCACAAGTTGCACAAATCTGTAACAGTTTTGGACAGCTGATCAGGTTTGTGAAGGTCTTTTTCCATCTGAGGCAGTATGTAGCTTTACAAATGGTAGGAACTTAGAATTATTGCCAGTGTTAGATAAAGATAAGCAATATTTATTGAATGAATTTACAGAAAAATAATCCTGTAATAGTAATTATTTGTGTTTATTGTTATTGTCTGCCAAATGCTGTTGGCAAGTGAGGTGCACTCAGCCCTTGTGAGGCACATTGAGGAGCTACTTGATTCAGAGGTAGCAGTTCTGGTCACAAAAACTGACAACAGCTGGAAGAACAGGCTGCTGACCACACATCCCTCCATATCGGCATCCAGTGATGCCTGTAGGCTGTGAATGACATGGTGGTCAGTCAGCACTGTTAGAGTCTTTCAAGACTTTTTGGACAGAGAGAGAGAGAGAGAATTGTTATTTAGTTTATCTGTGCCTTTTCTGGCTATCTATAGAATTTTTTGAATGTACAACACAATCTTCCACTGTAACAGAAACTGATGAAGTGAGGCTCACACCTTTTGTTGGGAAACCTGCTGTGTCCTATGTCAAGAGGAGGTAAGTGCGAAATGGTAGGATTCTACTGATCATTGGCAGTTCAAATAAGTGGCGAATAATGGTATTCCATAGTGAACTGGCAGTAAGGAAGGGAAGGCACCATGTGCACTCAGCAAGCACATGGGCTTCATTCAGCATGTTGAAGAGGCAATTTCAGTGGCCATTGAGGGGACTGAATACCACCAACTGTCAATTGTGGTACACTTGGGAAAAAGCTGTGCCTGTCGTGTGGGCTCCAAAGTCATACTTGGGTCATTCCAGTGACTGGCAGAGAAGTTTGAGAAGACCAGCCTTGCACATGGATTTTCAAAGAAGCTCTCAATTTGCAGCATTTTCCCCAAAACTGTTTGTGGCCCCTGTGGTTCTTGTCAAATAGAAGGTTTGAACCAGACGCTTTGAAGATTCTGTAACAAGCTAGCTGTGACTTTCTAGACTTGTACTGTGGGGTTGAGAACTATTTGGTCCCTCTAGATGGGACAGTGTGTACAGTATGGATAACAATATCTTTGGGAGACCCAGAAGTGTCAATAAAAGATCCAAGGAAAACCTGCCTTCAGGTAAGATTATTAAAATCCTTGTAATTAACTGCTGAAACATTTCCAACTAAGTGCCTGAGTTTGAAGTGCTCCTAAGAAGCATTGGAGCTCACATAACATTGTATAGAAGCTGGTTAAAATGATGTATTAACTACAGTGAGATTTTTGGGGAAAAATTAATTGTGTGTCCTTAGGGTAGGCTACTGGTAAGTGGAGGTGGTGAATTTGTCACAATACATTTGAATCTATACTCTGCAAATCACCACAAGGTGCCTGGCATAAGTTATGTCCCATTGTGTCCATTGTACAAATTATTAGGGTTTCTTGCCATTCCATTTGTGTATGGAGTGCAGGAAGAATGACTGTGTGAATGCTTCTGTGTGTGCAGTAATTATTCTAATCTTATCGTCATGATCCTTATGTGAGTAAAATGTAGGGTATTGTAGTTTAGTCCTAGAGGTATCATTTAAAGCTGGTTCTTAAAACTTTGTTAATAAACTTTCTTGAGATAGTTTATGTCTATCTTCAAGAGTCTTCCAATTCAGTTCCTTCAGTATGTCTGTGACACTCTCCCACAGATTAAACAAACCTGTAATTGTTCATGCAAGCCTTCTCTGTATATGTTTAAAGTCTCCAGTTAGTGGTATTTGGTATGGGTCCCACACATTTGAGCAATATTCTAAGCTGGGTCAGACGAGTGATTTGTAAGAAATCACCTTTGTAAACTGATTGCCCTTCCCCAGTATTCTACTACTACACTGAAATCTACCACCTGCTTCTTGCGCTGCCAAGAATGTCATCATTCCAATTAATATCCATATGATGTGTTACACATAGAGATACCTATGACTTGCCCAATTCCAACTGTGACTCATTGATAATATTATTGTAGGATACTAAGGTTCTTTTGTTTTGTAGGACAGTTTTACATTTCTGAACATTAAAAGCAAGTTGACAATCTTTGCACCACTTTGAAATCTTATCAAGGCCTGACTGAGTATTTATGCAGCTTCTTTCAGGCAGTACTTTATTACAGACAACTGCATCATCTGCAAAAATCGAAGTGAGTTCTACTGATGATGACTCTCCATCCAAGATGACGTGCTGCATCCTTCATAGCCAAAGTATTCATTCCAGCCACATATTTCACTTGATACCCCCTATGATCATACTTTTGTTAATAAGCACTGTTGTGGTACTGAGTCAAATGCCTTTCAGAAATAAAAAATACTGCATCTAACTGACTGCCTTCATCCAAATGTTCCAGCATGTCATATGACAAATGTGCGAGTTGGGTTTCGCATGATTGATTTTTTCGTAATCCACGCTGGTTGGCATTATGAAGGTCATTGTGTTCAAGATGCTTCATTATGTTTGGGCTCAGAATACGTTCTAAGAGTCTATAACAAATTGATGTCAAGGATATCGGACGGTAGTTTTGTGGATCACTTCCACTACTCTTCTTGCAAGTGTATGTCACCTGTGCTTTTTTCCAAGAACTGGGCACAGTTTTTTGTTCAAGGGATCTACTGTAGATTAGAGTTAGAAGAGGGGCTAACTCAGCCACAAATTCAGTGTAGAATTTGACACTGATTCCATCAGCCCCTGGAGCTTTGTTCAATTTTAACAATTTCAGCTGTTTCTCAACACTATACTAATACTTATTTCATTAATCTTTTCAGCAGTATGAGGATTTCTCTTGGGGTTTCCTATGTAAAGGAACATTTGAAAATGGATTTAAGCATTTCAGCTTTTTCTAGGGACTGGACCCTAATTTTTGTGCCACTAACAGCCTTGACATATGGCCAGAATTTTTTTGGTGCTGTGAAAGATCATTCGACAGTATTCTGCTGCGATAGTCATTGAAGGCATCATGTATTGCTCTCCTGACAACCAAACATGTCCATTTAGCATCACACTGATCATGCAATAATCTCTGGTTCCTTAGAAGTTTCTTTACAGTTGCTGTATGCCATGGAGGTTCCCATCCATTATGGACTGTTCTGCTGGGTACATATCTACCCAGGGCATGGTCAACTATTGTTTTAAACTTGAGCTGTAGTTCCTCTACATGTTCCTGCCATGTGCTGAAAGTTTCTCATTGAGATATGGCACTACTGATGTTTTGTCTAGTTTACTGAACATTTGTAACATTCTGCTTGTTTTAGTTGTCCTTTGTACTATGGATATCATTGTTGCCACAACTTATTGTAGGATACTAAGGTTCTTTTGTTTTGTAGGACAGTTTTACATTTCTGAACATTAAAAGCAAGTTGACAATCTTTGCACCACTTTGAAATCTTATCAAGGCCTGACTGAGTATTTATGCAGCTTCTTTCAGGCAGTACTTTATTACAGACAACTGCATCATCTGCAAAAATCGAAGTGAGTTCTACTGATGATGACTCTCCATCCAAGATGACGTGCTGCATCCTTCATAGCCAAAGTATTCATTCCAGCCACATATTTCACTTGATACCCCCTATGATCATACTTTTGTTAATAAGCACTGTTGTGGTACTGAGTCAAATGCCTTTCAGAAATAAAAAATACTGCATCTAACTGACTGCCTTCATCCAAATGTTCCAGCATGTCATATGACAAATGTGCGAGTTGGGTTTCGCATGATTGATTTTTTCGTAATCCACGCTGGTTGGCATTAGGAAGGTCATTGTGTTCAAGATGCTTCATTATGTTTGGGCTCAGAATACGTTCTAAGAGTCTATAACAAATTGATGTCAAGGATATCGGACGGTAGTTTTGTGGATCACTTCCACTACTCTTCTTGCAAGTGTATGTCACCTGTGCTTTTTTCCAAGAACTGGGCACAGTTTTTTGTTCAAGGGATCTACTGTAGATTAGAGTTAGAAGAGGGGCTAACTCAGCCACAAATTCAGTGTAGAATTTGACACTGATTCCATCAGCCCCTGGAGCTTTGTTCAATTTTAACAATTTCAGCTGTTTCTCAACACTATACTAATACTTATTTCATTAATCTTTTCAGCAGTATGAGGATTTCTCTTGGGGTTTCCTATGTAAAGGAACATTTGAAAATGGATTTAAGCATTTCAGCTTTTTCTAGGGACTGGATCCTAATTTTTGTGCCACTAACAGCCTTGACATATGGCCAGAATTTTTTTGGTGCTGTGAAAGATCATTCGACAGTATTCTGCTGCGATAGTCATTGAAGGCATCATGTATTGCTCTCCTGACAACCAAACATGTCCATTTAGCATCACACTGATCATGCAATAATCTCTGGTTCCTTAGAAGTTTCTTTACAGTTGCTGTATGCCATGGAGGTTCCCATCCATTATGGACTGTTCTGCTGGGTACATATCTACCCAGGGCATGGTCAACTATTGTTTTAAACTTGAGCTGTAGTTCCTCTACATGTTCCTGCCATGTGCTGAAAGTTTCTCATTGAGATATGGCACTACTGATGTTTTGTCTAGTTTACTGAACATTTGTAACATTCTGCTTGTTTTAGTTGTCCTTTGTACTATGGATATCATTGTTGCCACAACTGTGTCATGGTCACTAATACCAATTTCAATGTGGACATCCTCAAAAAGGTCAGGTCTATTTGTTACCATTATATCCAATATATTTCCATCACAACTGGGGTTCCTAACTATCTGTTCTTGGTAGTTTTCAAAGGAGACATTTAGTAATGTTTCACATGATATCTTATCATGTCCTCTACTAACAGAACAGTATTTTTTCCAATTAATTGTTGGATGATTAAAGTCTCCACCAGTGATTACAGTATGATTGGAGAACTTACATACCAGTGAACTGAGATTTTCTCTAAAATTTTCAGTTACATTGGGAGATGAGTGTGGAGGGTGATAGAAGGATCCAATTATTATTTTATGCCCACCCCTGATACTGAGTCTTGCTCAAACAATCTCACATACACCTCAATTCCTTTCTTGGTGGATTTGAGTTTCTTGACTACTGTAACAAATATATCACCTCCATATCCCATTTGTCTGTCCTTTTGATATACAATTAAAATTTTCCCAATAATCTCGTTAGTATCACTTTCTGTATCTAGTATTATGTGAGCTTCAGTACTTTTCATGAATGCTTCAAACTCTGGCACTTTGTTGTGATTGCTTAGGCAGTTTACCACTAGGATTTAAATACTATCACCTTTGAGAGGCATTTCTTTTGATCTTATACTGATACTTCTGGGTTTCTTACAGCTACAATTACCTGGATACGATGGAGAGTCACCTAATCCAAGAAAATACTTTGTGTGCACCCCACACACAAGTAGCTGCTCCTGATGTATAGTGCACACCTAACCCATTTAGGGGCAGGCACTCTACAGTTCTCAATCCTTTGGTGAAAGTCCAGGAAGTTGCAACCTAGTTTGTCACAGAACCTTTGAAGTCTCTGGTTCAGTCCTGCCACTTGACTCAGAACCAAAGGTCCACAATCAGTTCTGGGGTCAATGCTGCAAATTGTGAGCTTTGTTGAAACTCATTGCACAATTTTGGTCTTCTCCCCCTTCCCCGCCATTTACTGGAATGATCCAAATATGACCTCGAAGTTGAGACAATAGGCATCATTTGTTCCAATAAATGCCACATACTGCAGTTGGTTGCATCCTGTTCTCTCAATGGCTGCTGGCATAGCCTCTTCAACATGTTGAATGAGCCCTCCAGACATACACACCGAGTGCACCTGGTGTACTTTCCTGTTCCTTGCTGCCATTTCCCTAAGCAGTACCATCATTCACCTTATGTTTGAGCTGCTGACAATGAATAGACCCCTACCACTTTGTGTTTGTCTCATCTTGACACCAGACAAAATAGGTTTCCCCAAAACCTGGGAAGTGAGTTCCACTGGCTCAGTTTCAGTTTCAGTGAGAGACAGCACCTCAGACTTGTTGGTTATGGGGATCAGTACAACTCCCTGAGTCCACCATGGGTCCATCCACCCTGTGCAGCACACCTATCAGCCATTGACAAGCGAATTGCAGTCAAGCTAACAAGTAATGACAGATTCAGTATTTTCTGCAGAGGAGACAGGATCCACAGGAGAGGACAGTGCTTGAGAAACCTCTGGTACTGGCATTGAAGGTACATGACTCCAGGAGTTTTCCCAACATACTGATTTGTAGCAGCTGTGAATCGTTTGATAATAGTCAGGGCTATTACCAGCTGCTTATGAAGGGCAACCAACTCATCCCGTGTTCAATAACAGCATCACAATAGGGCTCATTTTGGCTGGTGAAATGTATTACAAGGCAGGGGAAAAATAACTTTAAATTAAGCCCACTGACTATTTTTTAATCTATTGAGCTGAAAAGTTGTTAATTCCCTACAAGAATTGAAACAGATTCACAAAACGAGATTTCTATTAAGGGAATATAAAAATCTGTTATAAAAATTACTAGTTTCATAAAACATTTTGACATTAACAAGCAAACTTGAAAACAGAGTTAATGTATCATAAATGCAGATAACTTAAGGGCAGCTGACCTTTAAGGGGAAACTAGATGTAACACTATATGTTAGTTAGAATATCTGCTACAGTAAATAAAACACAAACGCCAATTTAGTAGAAATTGCTCATAGATTATGGAAAGGACAATGGAGAGCTTTTGAAATTTGTTGAAAACCTCTGATTATTTGCGTTGTTTGGTATGAAATAAATTAAGTGTTGAAAACACTTGTGCCAGTAACTTACAAAAATGTAGTTTTGTAAGCATCCGAAAATTCTCAAAAATAGCCTTATTCTCACATGCTTGTACAACAAAATTAGAGAACGATTGTTTTGACTAAGGGTAGCCCTATTGTTCTCAAATGTTTTAAAAGAACCCAATTTAGTTTAAGACAAGAATTGATGATAACAGTATGGGTTTATTGCAGCGTTTGTGAAATTTCGCTATATATCACAAATTTCACTATATATCGCAATACAAATAGGTCTGATAACAATTGATGATTATGCAGAAGTGTTGAGAACAGTGTAATATGACAATCTAGTTCAAATCGGCAAACACAAATCTTGTACACATGGTCTCACACACAGGAAAATTTCGAAGTTGGCTTTTATATATAAATAAATGTGCATACTGTAGGGGTAGTATTCTACATCGCCATAAATATAATCCTTACCATATCAGTCTCCACCAAGAATTAACAGGTATGGGTTGTGTGCATCACATTGAATTCTGCTGATGGGCTTGACTTCAGATTCAGAGGGATGACACATTTATTAATTTGATTTTATTTACTGACGAGGCTACATTCACGAACCATGAAATGTTAATTTGTATAACATGCATTACTGGGCAACTGAAAATCCATGTTGGCTGCAGCAAGTTGCACACAAAAAACTGTGGTCGGTGAATCTATGATGTGAAAGCCTGGAGCACAGAATTATAGGCCCCTATTTCATCGAAGGAAGTCTTAATGATGGGAAGTACACCACATTCCTGCAAGAAACATTCGGTCTGTTATTAGAAGAAATACCTTTAGGAACAAGGAATAGAATGTGGTATCAACACGATGGGTGTCTCACGCATTTTTCGCTGATGCCTAGAAATGAGATGCAGAGACAATTCCCAGATAGTTGGATTAGACACAGAGGAGATGTGTCATGGCCGGCTTGTTTGCCAGACTTGAAGCCTCTAAATTTTTTCTTTTGGGGATTTCTAAAAGACATTGTTTATAAACACACTGCAACCACACCTGAAGATATGCAAGAGAGAATTGTTAGAGCATGTGCTTTGATAAGTGCCAATGTGACAAGGAATACCATTCAATCCATGATAAGAAGATTGCAGCACTGTATTAATACCAATGGTCATCACTTCAAACACCTTCTGTAAATGAATGTTCATGCCACCTTTGTGACCTTACTGTTACACATGATTGGATTAATCTAGATAGCCGCTATCAGAAAATAAGTAATTAAAAAAAAAAAGGGTTGACCTTCACATCTCTGAAGCGACCCCACCTAGGAACAAAAAACCAATGTCATATTATGACCCTTGTTGTCCCATGCAATATTTGTCCCACAAACTTTTCAGCTCCTATCCTACTTTTGGAGTTATTCTT
Organism: Schistocerca piceifrons; assembly: GCF_021461385.2. Classification (NCBI taxonomy): domain Eukaryota; kingdom Metazoa; phylum Arthropoda; class Insecta; order Orthoptera; family Acrididae; genus Schistocerca; species Schistocerca piceifrons. Next base: position 991,676,590 of record NC_060139.1, read on the forward strand.
GGTGGCATGACACTGCAGACAATGTTATTTGTAACCTCTGACTTTTTGAAGATGATGGAGTTATCTGCCATGAAGTACTGTCTGGAAAAAGCTGTGCAAATATTCAGTCAGAACTGGATAAGATTTCAAGCTGGTGCTAAGATTGGCATCTTGCTTTAAATGTTCAGAAATACTGAATTTTTACACTCCACAAAGTGAAGAACTTAATATCCTGTGGCTACAATTATCAGTGAATTACAGTTGGAATTGTTCAAATCTACAAATCCTTGTGTAACAGTTTGTAGAAATTTGAAGTGGATTTATCACATAGGCTGTGTTGTTGGTAAAGCAAGTGGTAGCCTTTGTTGTTGGTAGAATTCTGGGAAATGCAGTCTACAAAGGAGATTGCTTATAAAACACTCCTGTGACACAGCCTAGTATATTGCTGAAGTGTGTTGGATCCGTACCCAGAACTAACAGCGGTATTCATCTTATACAGGCAAAGACGCCATGGAAGGTTATACATTTGATAATGGGAGAGTGTCATGCAGATGCAAAACAGACTGAACTGGCATATGCTTCAAGATAGATGCAAACTGAGCCAAGTAAGCCTACATGCAAAATTTCAAGAACCAACTGTAATGACGAATATAAGTGTATAATATAACACCTATGTATCACTCATATACAGATACTGAGGACTAGAGTAGATTAACTACAGTGTGTGCAGAGGCATTTAAGCAGTCATTCTTGCTGCACTCCATATGGAGCAGGAAGCAGTACTAATAACTGGTACACTGGAAGTACCTTCTCCCATACACTTTAAAGTGGTTTGCAGAGAGTACATTTATACATAGGTGTAGATGTAGATATATCTTTTGGTCATCTATAATGAAAGCACTCTGTCTTCAGGCCACAAGTGGCCCATCGGGGCCATCCGACCGCTGTGTCATCCTCAGGAGAGGATGCGAATAGGAGGGGCGTGTGGTCAGCACACCGCTCTCCCGGTCGTTATGATGGTTTCCTTTGACCGGAGCCGCTACTGTTCGGTTGAGTAGCTCCTCAATTGGCATCACGAGGCTGAGTACACCCCGATAAATGGCAACAGCGCATGGCGGCTGGATGGTCACCCATCCAAGTGCCGGCCACGCCCGACAGCGCTTAACTTGGGTGCTCTCACGGGAACCAGTGTAGCCACTGCGGCAAGGCCATTGCCTCATCTATTATGACCTTGATGTCAATGGGACATTAAACCCTAATTTTCCTTCTTTTTTTCTGCATCTTTTGGCACCATTTATATGATTTTTTTTTGTTAAAATTATTTTGTTATTTTTATGACTAGAAGCCTCAGTCTTTCTAATACAGTGTTCTATATTTCTAATTATTGAGAATATTATTGTTCTAGTTGGCATTAGCCATTCCCAACCTATGTTATCTACCAGAGTTGCTGGGCTAGCAGCATTTCTAGATATACTAACTAGGATATGAATTGCAGGTGAAAAACTTTAATATTTGAAGCTATGGTAAACTGTTAGGTATATATAGTTATATACTTTAATATAGTTACAGCTATATAACAGTGACAAACTGTAGCCTCACCCACAATTACTTCTTCTTTGAAAGCATTACCTACAAACAAATGTGGCTTATGGCCGTGGGCACCAGCATGGCATGATCCTATGCCAATTTGTTCATTGGCCATCTAGAGGACTCCTTCCTAGACACACAGAATCCCTATCCTCTCACATGGTTCAGATTCAATGATGACATCTTTGTGATCTGGATTGAGGGTACGGACACACTATCCACATTCCTCCAGAACCTCAACACCTTCTACCCATTCACCTCACCTGGTCCTACTCAACCAACAAGCCAACTCCCTCGACATTGACCTTCATATCAAAAATGGTTACACCAGTATCTACACACATATCAAACCAACCAACCACCTGCAATACTTCCAATTCAACCATTGCCACCAACTCAGTACCAAGAAGTCCCTTCCTTCCAGATTAACCACCTGTGATTGTCACATCTGTAGTGACGAGCAGTTAGAAACATACCAAGGGTCTCACTGAGACTTGACAGGTCATAATTACCCTCCCAATGTTGTACAAAAACAGATCAACCGTGCCTTATCTCTCCAGTTACCCACCACCTCCCTAAGTCCCACTGTCCGGCCACAGAGGAGCATACCCCTTGTGACTCAGTACCACTAGGACTGGAACAACTGAATCACATTCTCCACCAGGGTTTCGACTATGTCTTCCCTGAAATGAGGAATGTCCTACCCACTATCCTTCCCATCCCTCCCACAGTGGTATTCTGCCACCCACTGAACCTTCACAGTATCTTCATCCATCCCTACACAACCCCAGCTCCCAACCACTTGCATCATGGCTCATAACCCTGTAATAGACCTACATGCAAAACCTGTCCCATGCATCCTCTCACCAGCCTCTACTCAATTCTGGTCAAAAGCATCACGTATCCCATCGAAGGCAGGGCTATGTGTGAAACCAGTCATGTGATCTATAAACTAAGCTGCAACTCTAATATTCTGATGACATAAAGTGTGAGTGTGGATCTGGGGTATGTCGGCTTATTCCCCCAAACTACCTTCCACATTTTTACGAGATGACTTACTTGGAATTTGCAGCTACTCTTCTTTACTGTATAGCTGGCTGCTGGAAACCCTATTCACTTCTTTACGACTTCTTTACAAGATGACTTACTTGGAATTCGTATCCACTTTTCTTTACTGAGTAGCCTACTGCTGGAAACCCTCTTGACTTCTTCTGGGTCAAATTACACTAGTTACAGGAATTTTTAGACTCTTTCTACTTATGAAATAGGTAGACATAAAAACATTGACTAACCATGTATTTGACCTCCATCCACAATAAAAATGGCATGAATATGTAACTTCCTGCAAGTCTGTCATACAGTTTGATGTTAGAAACAAATTGAGTTACACTTAAGTTGGCTTGGATACCATGACCTTTCTTAACAGGAATCATAAATGAGTCTTGCCTCTAACAAAGTTGCTTCAAGAGTCTACATGAGTATTTTATCAATTGTTCTTGTTTTAATAACAATAGTCAGTGACACAATAAGCACAGAGCTGAATATAAACTCCATGGTTCTTCCTTACACAATCACTAAAACATCTATAGATTGCCCAACAGGTACTTGTTGGTGCTGTCTGACCATTGCGTCTACTTTCTCCACGCAACTGATTTTAAACCTGCACACACAAACATGTGATGCGCAGTAGGTAGGATTCTGCCATCCCACACTCATATCCAGAATATTGTGTGTTTGAGACGGTAGAGGGCTGAGTGGTTCTAAATTTACACAGAAATTCTCTAATCACAACATATGCCTGCCTCAGATCAAACACGCGATATTTTATAGATAATCATTATGCAAATAAATCAGTCATAATAACATTTCATATCTTAACAGTATACATTTCTTACATAAGTTTATATACATATCTTTCCTTTCCATACCAATTCTCTGTTGTCTCTTGAACAATCTTTCACTTACTGTTTCTCTACTCTTTTCTTGTTTTACTTTGTTATTAAGACATGAGCATTTACTCATGGTTTTAGTCAGCTTTACTAATATTTTTTCCTTCTTCCCAATCTTAAACTTTAGGTGTTTATGACACATGAGTAAATTATTTTCTATTCTTATCTTCTGTACTACCTTCTTCCTAATATGTACTATTTTCATTATTCATAGCTTGGACGAAATGAAAGTGTTCATTTGACTTTCATTTAGTTCCACAAAACATAATAATGCTAGTTGTTCATATAATTCACACTTCCCAGAATAATCTCGATAAAATTTGTGACTGTTGACATGATACTGTTTCCTTCTCGTAGGATCAGCACCTATTCCTTGCTTGTGGGTTGACCTTAAGAAAGCACCCCTCTTTCCATTCTGGTAGGTACGCCCCTTACAAAGCATCTCCATTTTTTAGGCCGCAGATCATCCTATCTCCACGTAGGTACACCTGCCCTTTGTACTTAGTGAATGCTGGATGCCCCCCTTATCCTTTCTGAGTAGGCCTCGCGATTCAATACCCTAGTATATATTTCAATGTATATCATAGTTAAGTATCTTCTGGCAAAGCTATAAATCTGTCTTAAACTTTGCATTCATTCTTTAATTTATCATTTACTCCCTAGACTCCTCCACTACTTATCGACTTCTATATTTTCAATAGATATTATGTCTGCATATACTATTTACATCCACTATCCTTCATTTCAGCAGAGTACTCATTATGCTGACATTTCTTAATGATCAACCTGACTAATTCTACTCCTACTTTTGTTTTCTTTCTTTGCTCACGCCTATCTCTTATTTACTCATTACTACTTTATAGTTATTCTTTATGTATGTACACCTCTTCTTAAGTATATTCGATGTAGAACTGTCATAGCTTCCTATGTATGTGCACATATTTCCATATGTACACACATTTTCCCTACAACACCTGGTGGTTCTCACATCGTAACAGGCTTCCTCTTATGTGATTTAATGTTTCTGTAGAAGTGTACATTTGTGTATATGTGGATGTGTGTTCATGTAGTCTGACTCTTCGGCCTTCTGATGTAAAGATAAGATTTAGGTTTTTAGTAACCACAGAAATAGGGAATGACTTCAGCGATAGAAGTTTGTGAATATGTAAAGAGGGAAAAATAGACAGGTCCTCAAATGAGAAGTAAGATAGGAAAAAATAGATATGGATGCTAGGATCAAAGAAGAGAAAGAAGATAGCCCCAAAGACAGGAAACCCTTCCCACCCCCCTTCCCTTGGATCCCTCCCCAAAGACAGGAAACCCTTCCCACCCCCCTTCCCTTGGATCCCTACCCCTCAGATACTTGAGTGAGACACCGGAGGAGGTTTGGTGTTAAATTGTCTCCTACCGAATGGACTTGTCTCATCTTCACTCTTTGAGGTCCCTGAAGGAAATCCTAGCAATCCTATGAAAATCGCAAATGATAAAAGATCAGGCACACTTGTTTGTGAGGGTTGTTTGAAAGGTGTTTTGTGTTAGTCATGATTTATCTGTTCTTGTAAATCATGCTTTTAGTACAATATCCACCCCCTTCAAAATTTATACAAACACTCCCATCTATATCACATCTCATAAAATGTATAAAATACTTTACACAAAATAGAAAATCTATACACTATTGTATAACAGTCGTTCAGCTAGTCACATCTTATTATATTTTCCACAAATATAACTATTTAGTTTATTTCATCTAGGTATCACTTTTTTCTGTGATCCTCTTACGTTGTTCTCTATTTGATAGTCATATCCAGTTTTCTAAGCAATAAGATTACAGAATAGTTCTAGATTTTAAAGGAATTTGGTGCAGGAAACTATCTGGAAAAAACACCAAAACCAATTTGGGATCCGACTGTCGTTACTCCACCCATTAACTTAGAATGTTAATGTCCCTGGGGGATAGATGACAGAATATTTTAAGGTTTTGAAGGAATTCGGTGTAAGAAAACTATTTTGGAAGAAACACCGAAAACAACTTGGGATCCGACTGTCGTTACTCCGCCCGTTAACTTGGAATGTTAACGTTCTTGGGGGATATACAATTTTACATCCTTTACATTGCACACACCCCCCCCCCCCCCTCCCCCAAAAGCTTCTATTCTCTTCTTGTCTAAACTATTTATCGTCCATGTTTCACTTCCATACAAATACTTTCAGAAATGACTTCCTGACACTTAAATCTATACTCGATGTTAACAAATTTCTCTTCTTCAGAAACGCTTCCCTTGCCATTGGCAGTCTGCATTTTATATCCTCTTTACTTCGACCATCATCAGTTATTTTGCTCCCAAAATAGCAAAACTCCTTTACTACTTTAAGTGTCTCATTTCCTAATCTAATTCCCCCAGCATCACCTGACTTAATTTGACTACTTCCATTATCCTTGTTTTGATTTTGTTGATGTTCATCTTATACCCTACTTTGAAGACACTGTCTATTCCGTTCAACTGCTTTTCCAAGTCCTTTGCTGTCTCTGACAGAATTACAATATCATCGGCGAACCTCAAAGTTTTTATTTGTTCTCCATGGATTTTAAAACCTACTCTGAACTTTTCTTTTGTTTTCTTTACTGCTTGCTCAATATACAGATTGAGTAACATCTGGGAGAGGCTACAACCCTGTCTCACTCCCTTCCCAACCACTGCTTCCCTTTCATGTCCCTCGACTCTTATAACTGCCATCTGCTTTCTGTACAAATTGTAAATAGCCTTTCACTCCCTGTATTTTACCCCTGCCACCTTCAGAATTTGATAGAGAGTATTCCAGTCAACATTGTCAAAAGCTTTCTCTAAGTCTACAAATGCTAGAAACGTAGGTTTGCCTTTCCTTAATCTTTCTTCTAAGATAAGACGTAGGGTCAGTATTGCCTTACGTGTTCCAACATTTCTATGGTATCCAAAATGATCTTCCCCGAGGTCGGCTTCTACCAGTTTCTCCATTTGTCTGTAAAGAATTCGCATTAGTATTTTGCAGCTGTGACTTATTAAACTGATAGTTCAGTAATTTTCACATCTGTCAACACCTGCTTTCTTTGGGATTGGAATTATTATATTCTTCTTGAAGTCTGAGGGTATTTCACCTGTCTCATACATCTTGCTCACCAGATGGTAGAGTTTTGTCAGGATTGGCTCTCCCAAGGCTGTCAGTAGTTCTAATGGAATGTTGTCTACTCTGGAATGTTGTCTACTACTGGAAGAAGGAGTAGGCGATACATTCCCAGATGTTATTCTCTCAGTAACATTTCCTTCTATATTTTTCCAAAATGTTCCTCCAAACTAATTACATTTATAATATAAGAGGTAGCTATTTTCGCTTTGAAATTCCTTTCTGCATTATCTACCTGGGAATTAACACCTGTAATTTGCAATTGAATGATTGGCATTAATTCATTATGCTTATCTACACTCTCTTTCAAAGTATTCATTTCCTGTCTTACATCATTATATTTGATATTGTACACACCTGTAGAAGGCTGAGTGGTTCTAGAATTTACACAGAAATTATTGAATCGCTACACAACCACTGTGTTGCATTCTGCGTGGGCATGACTACCAACAAGCTGTCTGTCCACATGAATGACCATAGACAAATAATGGCCAAGAAACAGCTGAACCACCCTATAGCTGAGCATGCCCCTCAATACAATATTCTTCATTTCAGTGACTGTTTCACAGCCTCTGACATCTGGATCCTTCCTACCAAATCCAGCTTTTCTGAATTCCAGAGATAGGAACTCTCCTTGGAATATATCCAACGTTCCTGTAGCCCTCCTGGCCTCAATCTTTGTTAGTCATTGTCCTTACCCATCTAGCTCCTTCCCTGTTCCCATTCCAGCACTACATAGTCATCTCTTCCACCATCGCACCCTCAGCCTTTTTACTTCCCTCCTTTACCATTACCCCCCCCCCCCCCCCCCCTCCAATCTTTGACTAACCTCCTACCTCCTGTCTGCACCTAGCTGCCCTACCCTCTCTCCACCTCATCGCCACTCCCACAATCAGCACCTACCCTGCCATTTGCCCCCCTCCCCACCCCAGCCCCCTCCTTACTCCGACTGCCTGGTTAAGACTCCCGTCATGCACTGCTGCTCGCAGTCTGGCCTCAGCAGCAAAAGACTGTAGATGTGTATGTGTGTGTGTGTGTGTGTGTGTGTGTTATATTTTTGATGAAAGCCTTGTTGGACAAAAACTCACTTTCTGGCATTCATTTCAATGTGCCTATCTGTGACTCAGGCTATATGGTGAGTAACAACTACCCTTTTAATATAATTACTGTATTTAAGACAGTGTTGTCACAATTACACTAATAAAAATTATCGGAGAAACGTTCAAGAACAGAGAATGGTTCACCAATACAAACATTGCTCAGCTGACATATGCTAATGTGTAGCCATATTTTCCTGTTTTATGGAAGAACTGTCAGTTGAGTGAGTCTATGGATACTGCTGTATGCAGGAATAGTCTCCCTATAATAAAGTTAAAACTAGAATATCTCATAATTGATAGATGTTAAGATAGGGGAATAGGTAAACTCCTGCCACTGATAATGGGAAGATGGTCCTATGAAAGAGACAGAGAATTCAGGTAGTTGGAGCAATTTTCACAGAGGATGTATCATGCTCGATAGAGATGAATCCTAGGATCCTTACTGAAGTAGTAGTTATTAACTTACATCACATAGGCTGTCAAGAAAGTTTAGACTCCAGATATACAGAAGACATCTGAGGGAATAGGATACAGCTGTAGGTAAACAACTAGAATTCTCTCAGATACAGATTTATTAGCACTTCGCTTCTTCACAGATACAAGTCCGGAGTCTAACTGCCGTTAGCAGCCAACATCCTCCCAAAACCCTCTCCTCAAAGATAGCACACTTATACACTGAACAAATATCGATATTTATGGCACTATATGCCACTTCTTATGCCACTTACCACCCCCCCCCCCCCCCCACCGCGTAGTATGGAATATGTCCCTGTGAATTGGGGGGGGGGGGGGGGCGGGGGGTGCTTTGACCAGATCGTGAATTAAATCGACGCGCTCATGAATATGGTTAATGAGGCAGGCGAAGCATGCGTCATCATCCAACGCACAGACATTGAATGTTTGCTGAACCAGGTTAAACCAGAACTCCGGGTTTGAAGTTCACAGATTTGGAACTGCAGTCACTGCGGAGGTGCACCTATTTCTTTGGACGGAAGTAGAGCATGCAGAAGATAGCGAGTTCGAAATATTGGCATCCCGTAATGCGGAAATCGTGAAATTCACTTGACGCCGGGGGGGAGGGGGAGGGGATCGTAGTCAAAATGTGCATTCTCATTGGCGTGGTAGCTCGGACAGAAGTCACAAGTACTTAAGTACGCCGGCAAATGTCTGTTATGCACACTGTATTCACACGACCGTGAGTGGTGGGGCTGGTTGTAGATGTCCGGGTAATTACTGTCCAGCACTGAATTGTTGACTTGATTAGAAGCAACACAAGGATCCCACACATGTCCACTAGGATGCACACTCAGTGTGATATTTGCTGTTTGGTGAGCATTGAGAACCTGTTGACTAGCCAGCGTGGAAGGATACACACGTGGAGGGAACTGATTCGAGTTTGAATTTACTACTGGATTTTCCAAAGTAGCAAAACTTCGCTCGACGCCACGAGCTGTATTGAATTGTGCATTCGACACAGGAGTAGGAATGTTCTGAACAACACTCCGTGGAGAACACATGAAAAGGTCCAGGTTAACAAAGCCAGAGTCCGCGACCATTGGTGGTTGGAAGAAACTGGTGGCACTCGATGAATTCCGCTGCATGTTCGGGCTGAAAGATTCTGAAGAGTCTTGCGGCATGTCCACTACGATGGTAGGAGTGCTGGAGAGATGTTGCTGAAATCCGGGTGGCAGTGAGTGCTGAAAGGGCATTGTCTGAAGCTGAACAATGGCCCTCGTGATCGCGAAGAAACCCGACATGGTAGGCGCACAAATAACCTTCGGGCGGTAACTCGGACATGTATTGCACAAAAAACGGGGTCACCAGTGAGGGAATAGGATATAGTTGTAGGTAAACAACTAGAATTCTCTCAGATACAGATGTATTAGCACTTCGCTTCTACACAGATACAAGTCCGGAGGCTAACTGCAGTTAGCGGCCAACATCCTCCCAAAGCCCTCTCCTCAAAGATAGCACACTTATACACTGAACAAATATCGATATTTATGGCGCTCTATACCCCACATCTTATCATTGATATAGTGTGGATGTGTGACAGAGAACTTGTGCATAGGAATTTAGTAATCTTGTTTTTTTCTTAAAGCGTCTTTTGCAAGATGCAGACCTGGAAAAGTCTACTCACTAAGCGGCAGCAGGAGAACACCCCTGTAAAAAGTATTATTTATGTAAACTTTCGGATCCATTGGCTTCTTCTTCTGGCAGAAGGGTTGAAGGGGAAGGAAGAGGGGTCAAGGAAAATGACTGGTGCAGTTTAGGGAATGGTGCAGAGTTTGGAAAAGTCGCCCAGAACCCCAGGTCAGAGGAGACTTACCAGATGTGATGGGAAGGAAAGACTGATTGTTGGAGACGACACTGAACAAGATTTGAAAATGTTAAAGAGCTTAAAGGAGGAAGACAGGTAGTATGTAAGTCAGAGATTACTGCTAAAACATCATGCATGAGTTCAATAAGAAGAAAGGAAAAGTGTATTGTGTGTGATAGAGGTGGGAGGGGGACAGCGAAGAATAGAATTTCAGAAAAAGAAAGATGGTTCAAATGGCTCTGAGCACTATGGGACTTAACATCTCAGGTCATCAGTCCCCTAGAACATCACACACATCCATGCCCGAGGCAGGATTCGAACCTGCGACCGTAGCGGTCACGCGGTTCCAGACTGAAGCGCCTAGAATCGCTCGGCCACCACGGCCGGCAAAAAGAAAGATGTAGAAAACTAAAACAAGGTGAAGAAAGGAAACTTTACTGTGAAGAAATGGTGAGACTGAAGAAATTAACATAAATTAAGGCCAGGTCTCACCTGTGGAGTTCTGCCAAACGGTGTCTGGGGGAAAAATTCAGACGGCAGCTGCGATGAAACAGGCATCGTGATCACAACTGCTATGTTGTTGTGCATGCTCTTGAGTGTTACCACTATACACCGTCTGCCTATGTCCATTCATTCTAACTGATAATTTGGTGGTAGTCATGGTGATGTAAAAGATCGAACAGTGCTTATATAACATTTGGTATATGACATGTCATTTAACAGGTGGCTCTCCATTTGATAGTATATGTTTTGCATCACAGGGCCGGTACAGATGGTGGTAGGTGCATACTTCAAGTCTTGCAGTGGGGATGGTCACAGGGGTGGGAGCCATAGGGTAGGTAAATAAGTGCAGAAGTGGTATAGAGTCTGACAATGATATTGCAGAGATTGGGAGGAAGAAAAAAACTGTTCTAGGTGTGGTGGGAAGTCAATTGGACAGAATGAAACTCATTGTAAGGCATGATTTTAGGAAGTCATGGTCTTGTCAGAGTAGGTGAGTAACACATTCAAGATCGGGGTAATACTAAGGACAGGTATTGTACTCATACATTGTTTTTAGGAGGGATCAGCATGTAACTCTACATACTGTAGTAGACAAAATTAATTTTTAAGTTTTTCTCTCTATTTGGTTAAGATGTGCAGAGTTAGAATATTACTAGTGTGCAAATTATAAAAACATGCTGTTGAACATCTGAAACGTACAGACTCACGCATGCTTGAATACAACACTGAACTCACGTGTGACATTCTTAGTAAGTTGTGCATAATTAATTCTACTAAGAAATTTGTTAATGAAGTAGAAGCCAACTCCCAGTCCTCAAAATGTGCTTTATTAGAGACTACATTTTGTACTGTTGCTGATAACTTATTAAAATATATTGTGCTTTTTGGACCAGACAGAGGTTCAAAACCTGGATCCTTATATTCTGTTGATTGGTCTGCTTAAAATTTTCAGTTTTATGTACCTCTTGTTCTAGGGTGAAATGGATGAACATAAAGTAGAAATAATTGTGATAAATCCTAAATCAATACAATTGGGCAGCTATTGGTCAGTTTGACCCAGTTTCCCATGAGTGGTCTGATGGTGTATTGGCTGTTAGCTACAGACAATTTGCAATTTCTCCTAACTTGAACAGGTATGAAAATAATGAATATAATCTGTTAAATGCATGATGAATTAACTACTTTAGCGATGTAAGCTTTGAGAGAAATAAGACACACCAATATAATACATTTTCATTGCTTAATGTAAAATATTTGAAACTTACATAAAATAAAGGAAAGACAACTACTCATTCAAAGCTGACTGATGTATGGCACATAGAAAAACTCAGCAGAATACAACATTTAACTAGCTTATGAGCTCTTGTCTTTTTTTCTAGCAAAATCACACACATTCATATTCAGATATACAAACATATGACAGTTAGACTGACTGTTTATTAGCAGTTATTGAGGGCAGTTGCCTGGCTAAATGGAGATGGGGGAGAGGTAGGGAAAGATGCATGAGGCAAGGAGGAAGGTCGTTCAATGGTTGAGTCAGCAGTTGAACAAAAAGCCTAGAGCGGTTCAGAGTCAGAGGCTAGAGCATGTATGTGGTAGGGCTAGGGAAGGGGTGGGGAGTGTAGAGGAAAGGGAGGGGAGGAAAGGAGACAAGCATGGAGATGAAGAAAGAATTTTTTTTTTTTTTTTTTTTTTTTTTTTTTGGGGGGGGGGGGGGGGGGAAGAGAAATGGAGAAGAGTGAAATATGGGGGGATGGAGTGTTAATACATATTTTGTATGTATAGTTATATCAGTTTAGGCCTTGAACAGTTGTATTTCTAGTGCTCCTATTTTTTTCCATTTTATTTACAAACTATTAGTGCCATATAAAATTGATACATAGCATATTCAACATTTTGTTAAAGGTATACGTTTATCTTCATTTATATTTGTGCCACTGCAACAGTGTTAATCATTGATGTTGTTATACATGCATGACTGTTAAGTCATCAATTTTTGGTTTATACTACATATCTCTTATTTAACTTTAAGCTGACTAAATGGCCATTAGCTACCAAAGGGCAAACAAATAAATAGAGAGAATATGGCTGCATTGGGTGGTGGGGGGATGAAGTCATTTGTGTCATGGTGCACAACAAATTTTGAACTTGAAAGTCAAGTCTGTGTCCGCCACAGTTTGGAAGTGGCCACTAATGTGAGTAAACACTTGGTTACTTGTCATGCATACATAAAATGCTACACCGTAATTGCAGCATAGTTGATGTATATCTTGGCAGTATTCACATTTGAGCCTGCCTTTTATAGGATAGGAAATGCCTGTGACTGGACTGCTGTGAGAGATGGTGGGTGGGTTTATGGGGCCATGTATTGCAATCTGGGTCGGTCACAACATAATATGTGAATGCAAAAACTGAAGTACCAATTTTTAGTATTAATTGTACAGGGAGGCCAATGATCTTTATATAATTTGGAAAATACTTTGCCTTAGATATGCACAAAGAAAAAATGATGCATATGTGTGTAGCCATTAAGAGTGGTAAAAGGATGTAGAAGCTTTCAGATTCATAACAATGATGTTACATTCTTTACCATACATTAAAATCTCTGGTAACTGAACATTGAAAACTGAAGAGCTACCAAGATCTACCCAGTGCAGTGATCAGGTGCTATGGTAGAAATGGCACACGAAAGTAACAACATTTTGTGAAATTGTGTTCTAGGGGCTTCCATGTTTACATGCTTCATTTGCAGTAATACATGCATACCGGGCAGCTACAATGCAACATCTGCTAGGTCGATGATGATGTCAGCAGTGAAAATCAACATATCATAGTTATGAAGTTTGTAAATAACATTGTATATTGGCGTCGTTATTTCACTTACTTTACTATAAGAGTAACTGTGTGGTCATTTCTGCCATTACGAGAAAATCTGAAGTAAGTTTCTAATTTTTAATTTCTTCATTTTGAATAACTACAACTTCTGACTTCCACTTTTGTATGGAAACTACATTTTTTTAGGGTATGCCTAGAAGGAGAATGCCAAGGGGTTCAAGTGAAAGACACAAAGCTAGGCAGACACAACTTTGACATAGAGAAAGTAACCAAAATGTGGACATTCATAATGATAATGCATCTGTTTTATTCAATGATCATAATATTTATACCAGAGCATTGAAAAATGAAGTACTTTATTTTAAAGTTAATTGTACAATGAGGCCAATGAAACTTATATAATTTGGAAGGAACCTTTGTCGTAGATGTGTACAAAAGAAAAAAATCATGTATATACTTAGTCATGAGGAGAGAAATCTCTCTCTCTCTCTCTCTCTCTCTCTCTCTCTCTCACACACACACATACACACACACACACACACACACACACACGGGAAAAGTTTTCCTATGATATTGGTACCAACTTTTACCATGCGTAACAGTCAGGTGGTATGGTAGAAACCACACATGAAAGTTAACAATGTTTTGTGAAGTTGCATTCTAAGTATGTTTATGTTTAAATGCTCAGACAGTTCATTTGCAGTAACGCACGTGTACCAGACAGCTACAATGCCGCAACTGCTACGTCGTTGATGTTGGCAATAATGGAAAACAAAACGTAGTAACAAAGCTGTCTAGAGTACAACAAACATTGCTTATTAGCATTGTTTTTTCACTTCTTTGATCTAAGAGTAAACAGAACTATTTTCATTTGCTGCTATCACCAAAAAATTTAGTGTGTTCCTAATTTTCAGTATCTTCATTTTGAGTAGCCGCAACATCCATTATTAAAAGGAAACTATACTTTTTTTAGGCTTTTCCTCGAAGGAAAATGTAAACAGGTCAGACTGAAAGGCAAAGAGCTAGAGAGAGACAATTTTTGTGTAGAGAAAGTAATTGGGATAATGCAGATGCTGATATGATAATTCTATTGTTGTTTTGAAGGATGCATTTAAATGTGCACTGAACTTAAATTCAAATAATTTTGAGAACTGCAATTGCAGTTTGATGAATTTATAGTGCAAATTTTGTAATGCAAATCATTTTGTGTGTGAATTGACTTTAGGTGATACAAAGCCACTCACGTTGTGTTGTCATAAGGAAAAAGTTAATATGCCGCAATTAACACAAAATTTATTTTTCAATGCAGTGTATCAAAGACTCCCTTCAAATGATTAAACAATTAAAGAGAAATCAAAGATTATTTCTAGAATATACATAGCTACAATGCAGCATTTGCCATCGATCAGTTCTGCAGCAAAAATTTTGGACACTTGAAGATACATGACATTTGCTATCACAGATGAGGTCCACTGAAGCAGTTGGTCAAATTTGGAGCACAGACGATACTATTAATAATTTCTGCACCAACATATTGTTCCTGAAGCCTTCTTTTATTTTTATTGTTACATACTTGTGGGAGTAATTCAGCACCATTTGTTTGTTATACAAAAATATTTATAATAAATATAACACATAATGGAAACAAATGTGACATGATCTTGATAAGGGCAAAAGAGGTAACAGGAAATGACATGTAAACCCACCTAGTTCTTCTGGCATTTTAAAGATTTAGAAAAACATGAAATGAATTCCTTTTCTTTCTTATTGTAGACTACTTAACGTCATTTAATATTTTGAAGGTGATAACAAATCACTTATGTGGTAGTGAGAACAACACATCACTCATGTGGTAGTGACGAGTAGTAGTCTTTGGTTTCAGGGGAGCAGGAATGCGTGGAATCACTAGAAGTAAAACAACCTCCACTGCCCACAACTTAACCTAATTCTTGCACAGAAAGAAGCAAACTAAGTAGCCATGTAAAATATTTAACCATTTCTCTTCTGAATTAAAGACGGCAGCAGATAATTAAAGTTTTCAAAAGAAACTGAAATCATCTGTGCTTGACGACTCCATGTACTTGAAAGATCACTGTGATTATGTATGATTTATTAAATTTTGTTGTAGGTTATGACTGAAAAAATTTAGTTACGCAAATGGCCAACATGCAGCCAGGTTTTCACAGTGAAACTGATTATTTTTTGTAAAGCTGCTGCCATATTCATGAATATGAACCACAGAACATTAAAAAAATCTAGACTAAGCATTGTATTTGAAATAAGCCAACAGTGGAAAGCCCAGGATAGAGCAACAACAGTATTATAAAAAGGACATCTCTCATTTTCTGGTTCCGTCCCCACACCTCCCCTCCCCCCCCCCCCCCCCACCCTCCCCAAAAAAGTAAAGAAACAAAAAATAAAAAATCAGCCAAAGAGCCTTCAACTAAAATATAAACCTAGCAACCCTGCCCTGCCTCCACCACACCACTGCATGCTTCCTCAAGCACCACTACTGCATCTTGCCCCCCCCCCCCCCTCCGCCCCTCCCATCCCTCCCCTCCCCTGCCTGACCCATACCTACTCCTTACTCCTACCATCCTACCACACAAACCGAGCGAGGTGGCGCAGTGGTTAGCACACTGGACTCGCATTCGGGAGGACGAGGGTTCAATCCCGCGTCCAGCCATCCTGATTTAGGTTTTCCGTGATTTCCCTAAATCGCTCCAGGCAAATGCCAGGGTGGTTCCTTTGAACGGGCACGGCCGACTTCCTTCCTCATCCTTCCCTAATCCGATGAGACCGATGACCTCGCTGTTTGGTCTCTTCCCCTAAGCAACCCCAACCAACCCAACCTACCACACAAGACAAATTGCTGTTCTCATCGGGCATAATTGCAGTCTGTGTCCGGCCAAAGCAGTTTGAAACAGAGGTCGTGCATGTGTGTGAATTGGGCTTGTATGAATGTGTGTGTGTAATATTTATTTTTTATTTATATATTTTTTATTTGTTTTATTTATTTATTTATTTGGAGGAAGCAGTTTTGGCAGAAAGCTCAAATGGCTTTTGAATAGGGTGTACAATCAATCACCTTTCAGCTATCTAATTTCGAAACTGTTATTTTATTTGGGTATCAGTTTTGGTAGGTATCTGTAGATTTCCGCTTGCTACAGTGATCACTTCAACCATCATCTGCTGACTCAGTTGATCACTGAAGTGATCACTGTAGTAAGCAGAAGTCTACAGGTACCAGTATTTGAATGCTGACCCCTATTTTGACTGGAACTGAGGCTGGAATCCTCCTACACATTGGTCAGGGACCTGAAGGTGGTGTAGTAAATCATAGAAACTAGTAGCCAAATAAAATAATAGTTTGGAAATTACAAGGCTGAAAGGTGTTTGATTTGACATCCTGTAGCAAACAGCCGAGTCCCACAAAACACTAAATGTCTTCTGTTGTGGCTGTCTGCAACTCAATGTTTCCTCTATGTAGAGAGTATTGCTGTCCTTTTCATAATATTTGAACTAATTAAATATATAATTTCAGCATTTGTTCTCTCTCTCTCTCTCTCTCTCTCTCTCTCTCTCTCTCTCTCTCTCTCTCTCTCTCTCTTGCTGTCTTGCACATGCTTCATTGAAGAATTCTTGTGTAATCTGTGTGTAAAGAAAAAAGAACATGATGCATGGTCATTATTACTCTGCTATTATAAATCTATAAAATATAACTGATTTTTTGTTTGCAACAATATGTTCTGAACCAGATGTGTACTTGTTTCAGAAAATGGCTGATATTTGATGGACCAGTGGATGCTGTCTGGATTGAGAATATGAATACTGTTCTAGACGATAACAAAAAATTATGTCTGATGTCAGGAGAAATTATTCAGTTAGCTCCTACTACAAACTTGATCTTCGAACCTATGGACCTTGAAGTAGCTTCACCAGCCACAGTAATTCACCTAATTCCCTCAGATAATACTATTTTATGAGTTATCAGTTTTGTGTTAATTTTGTAGTTATTAATATTTTGAACGTATTTGAGAGATTAGACCAATACACAGTTACTAACTACTAAAACACTACCAACTGAAGCATGCAAACACACACACACACACACACACACACACACACACACACACACTGTTTGAATAGTTTTTGTTCATGAACAGCTTTATTTCACTTATTAGGTGGTGTAATATTCTTATTTATTTGAAAAAAAGTTTTATTTCCATCAACAGTCCCAGTATAAAACCTGCATTACAATTTCTGGTTTTGGTCGTGAATAGTTCCTGAGATCTGCAGAAAGAAATTTTAATGCAAATTGTGACAGAGTACAATATTTTTTGAGTTTACTGATATGTATCAGTTTGCTGCATCTTTTCTTAAGATATGAGCCATATCAAAAGTGTAATATTAATTATCTCTGCCTTGAGATATATTCTGCAAGTGACAGGTTTTGTTGTGATGGAGATAGTTTGCTATATTGAAGATCTCCCAACATCTTTTCAGAAATGTTCACATGGTTCATCTCCCTAATCTTGTACACATGACATGAATAAATGATCTCCATTCCTACAGATCTTTCAGTGATGCGGCAATTCAAGATGTACTTTATTCCTTGATTAGTTATCTTGAAATTTTGTCTCAGTATACCTAAGTACCTTGAAAGACATTATCTTTGATGTCCTTAGTGCATACATTAATTTTTCTTTCTGTCATTCAGAGAATCAGTTATATTATTCCACATTTATATTCTGCACGTTGAAGGAAATAATTTTTTATCAAGTAAACTGTAGTATCTACAGTTCTTTATTGACAACAACAACAACACACAAGTGCAGTGAGCTGAGCACTGGGATACCACAACCATGAGAGGAAACTCACTGAAGAATAAGAGCCCAGATAAAGTCTTATCATATGATATATTGTCCTATAATGACATGTAAATGTCCAGCTCTGTGAGATGAACCTTCATGTACTGTGGCTGATGTACACAAGAGCAAAACTGTGTTATTGACGTGCTACCAGGAACACTTGTCTGGTGATGATGCTGCCATGGAGTGAAGAAGGTGCACTCATATTGCCTTGTCATTGGTGGTGCCAAATACAAATGATGTGGTCATAGTGGCAGCATATGCAGGTGTGCCACCACATAAACCTCTTTCCATTACCGACTTTCACAGCTTTTATACCCTTCCCTCCTCTAACCTCCCTATCTTTTCACAGAACCAGTTTAAGTCACAAACAATCAATGCCAAGTGTGAGTGTACATTTGTACTGAAATATTGTGCAGACAGGGATGCCTGGAGTGCAACACAAAGGATGCAGACACACATCAGGTCGCAGCACAGGGCAGAGCAGATGAAGCAGCATCTGGGGCTGATAAACAGGGAGGATTTGTGCCGGGCTGCAGCCATTCAGTGGGATGGTCCTATAGGTGCTGATAAACAAAGGCAAGACTGAGACTGCTGATGAATCTGTGAAGCACTTCTTAAACTGAGTCTCAAATGGGCGCACCATGAGCCTTGCCTCCCCTTTTGACTGCAGGTGAAATGGAGTGGAGGTAAGGAGGGTAATACCATTGTCAGTGCAGGAATCTGAAACAATGCCAAAGTGCACTGTTGGCCATTATCAGAGACAGCCCTTTGGTCACGAAAACCTGGGTGGGAGCACATACAGTAGTTTCTGACTTTGTGGAGCACATCTGCATGACATATGCCAGTTGGACAGTGCATCAAATACTGTCAACCACATGGAATTATAGGAAGGGCCCACAAATTGATGTGGGCATGGTCCCATGGCTGACAGGGCGTAGGCCATGGAGTGTAGGTGTCATGGTGCCACCTGCTGCACAATGCCATGTTTGTACTCATGAAGGACCATTTCTATTTCCAAATCAGTGCCGAGCTAGTAGATAAATTGCCATGTGAGGACCTTCATGTATGTCATGCCCCAGTGGCCGTGATGTAGGAGAAAAGTATATGAGCTTGCAGGACCAGAGGGACAGTGATTCAGGGATTGTCAAGATCAGTCCTAAGGTGGAACATGCCATCGGTGACTGCAGCCAGTGATGGAGGAGGAAATAGTTGTGGAGTGAACCCGACGTTTAGGCCAGCCAAATGCTGAGGCCAGCCATCACACACAAACTGAACCACCTGACAGAGTGCAGGATTCTGAGTCATTGCAAGGGCTATGAAATGGGCCATTAGTGGACATCTTTCAACTGCTTGCTGCAAACAGTTATTGACATGAAAAAAGATAACCTTAGCTTTGTCAAGGCTGAGTTAGGCCCCATGGACAAGTGCAACAACACATCCACCTTGCATGCTGTGGTGTCGATCTGTTAGTGATAAACGCTCAGAAACAAATCTCAATTCTGGAGTTGCGCAGTCCTGTCAGGAAGGTGTGAATGAGGGCCAAGAAGTACTACAAGTAGCTAATTGTCAGTGATGAGATGGAATTTGTTGCCATGAAGGAAGATGTGAACTTCTGGACTGTGTACACACTGGCCAGAGCATTGATCTCTATTTGAAAATAATTGTGTTGTGCACAAAAGCACAGATGCATGGCAATGACTTGAGCAGCAACTTCATGTGGTTGAACACTCTGTTGCAATCTGCCAGCCAAATGAAAGAAGCACCTTTTTTACACAAATTATTGAGTGGATAAATGATGTTTGCCATGCTGGGGAGAGATTTGGAATAATAACTGACTTCACCACAAAACCCTCAAGTTTCTTCAGGTTCCATAGTGGAGATAGCTTGGCAATCCCTGTCACATGCTGTTCCATAGGTTATATGCCGTCCTTCAAAGAAGGTGACCCCAGATATTTGATTTCCATCTGAAGAAATTTTGACTTTTGCAAATTGTGTTTAATGCCTACTGCTTCCAGTTATGTGAGTGGGATATGAAAGTTAGCAAGATGAACCTGCCATGAGGGATCAGTGACAGTGCTGTCAGCAAGAAAATACGCACAACATGGTACATCTCCCGTTACCTGTTCCAAAAATCTCTTAAAAAGGCAGGTCACGCATGAAGCCGAAAGGCGGTCACATATATAAATATAAGAAGAATGGTGTGTTAATGTCAATAACTGCCTTAGAGGTAGAATTGAAATGAATCTGCAGGTACACCTTTATGAAGTCAATTTTCAAAAAACGACATCATGTCATTGACCACCAACGTTGTGAGGATTTCGTCAGTGCATGGATTTGGGTAGCAATTGACTATCAATTCGGCATTAATAGTGGACTTAAAATCCCAGCACCATGTAGGCTTATGAAGAACCACCAGAGGTGTAGTCCTCTGGCTAGAAGGAACTGATTCAAAGGTGCCCAGGTCTTGCAACCTGTCCAGTTCATCATTGAGAGCTGGTCACAGAGCAAAAGGTATTGGCTGAGCGTTATAGAATTGGGTATAGCTACAGGTTTAAGGATAACGTGAGCCTTATAGTCCTTCATGGTACCCAGTTCAAGTGAAAATTGAGACCTGAACTTGTGGCAGAGCTTGTCCAATGCCTGGAATGGAATCCACTTGGAATGCTGAATGCGAAATCCAAAAGCTGTTAATGTGTCAAGACCAATTTCTGATTCACTCTGTCAATTGCCAAATATGTGATTGCTCTTGTACAAGCTGATATGCAGTTTCAGTGAACTGCCCATGAACAGGAATGGGCTGCTATCCATAATGACCACATGATGATCTGTTGAGCTAAGAGTGGGGCAACACAAGTGATGATAGGTTTCAATATTTAGTAGGGATACAGAGGCACTGGTATCGACCTTGAAACAGAACAGCTGTAACTGAATGTGCAGTCTAATACAGATCTTGCTGGGAATACCAAGATTCTGACCATGCTTGGGCATAACAGTATGGACTTCTGTAAACTCCATGCCCTGACCAAGAACTGGTTCCATGAACAGCTACAGTAGAGAGCTGATGCCTGCCCTTATTTACAATATACCACGCACTGTATCTATGGAGTGGGCAGTGACTGTGGGTGTGGCACAAAAACAATCATATCACAAGGGTTACCAGCATCAGTAGACAGCACTGTCCAACTGCAACCAGCATGAACCCGATGAACATGATGGTGACATTGAACATGTCGTTGAATGACATTTTTACACTGGAAAAGCACACACCAGTGCAACATCCAAGACATCTTCATAGTGTTCCTTCACAGCCTGAGATACCTCAAACATTTGGGAGTGATAGCAAAAACCTCCTCCACTCTCAGATCTTCTTAGCACAAAGCCTCACTACTACTACCTTCTAGTCTGGAGCAGAATGGACCATGATATCATGTATCAAAGTATCTGCATAGGACTACTGATGGAAATTTCCTACTTAAACTGTGGAGGTTGGCTACCTATGCACGTCAGGACTGGTCTCTTCTTTTTTTTAAAAAAAAAAACCACTGGTAAAACTCCATATGGGAAGCAATGATATGGGTTTGCTTTTCATAATATGCTCTGAGCAACTTACTCAGTTCAGAAAAGACAACACTGCTGGGTCCTCCAATGGAACAAGTTTTTGAAGTGAATGAAATGTTTTGGACTTAGCCCAAGACGAAAAGAAAGCATGTTGCAAAGAAAAGTCTTCTACCAGAAATTGGGCAAAACATTGCCAGTTATGTATGGGTTCCAACCTTCCTTTGCTTTATGGAATGGTGGAAAAGATGCGGGAGTGCACAGGTATGTCGAGGGAAGATTGGGAGGGCCCTCGGCACTGTGCAAATTCGAAACCAACTGACAGACAAATTCTAACTACTGCTGCTGTTGTTCAAATTGCCATTGCTGCTGAATAAGCTGCTACTGCTGTTGCTGTAACTGAACCAACACTGAATCCATTGTATCTGTGGAAGATGTGGAAACTAAACAACCTCATCAGTGAAAACTAGAATACAAGTGCAAGTAGTGTCTGATCACAAATAATGACACGTAAATGTCCTAGTCTGTGTGTTGATCCTTCACCAAGCATGACTCATGCACAAGCGAGTGAGGCCATGCTGCCAAGAACAGTCGTCCAGTGGTGGTGCTGCCCTCAAGTGAAGCAGGCACCTTCTTGTGATGGCACCAGATACTAACATTGCAGTCGTGGCTACAGCATATGTGGGCATGCTGTTACATAAATAACTTTAAATCATTAACTCTCACAGTAATTATACCCTCCTCTCTTATGTTCCCACAGAACTAGTTTAAGTTATGAATAATGATGCCATGTATGAGTGTAAAATTCCACTAAAATAGTATTTCATATTAGTTTTGACTGATTTCAAGAGCAAATGATCTAATGTGTCTTCATTTATTCTTGTAGAAAAACTGTTACTTTCAGTTCACAGCACTTTGGAATTATTGGCACTTCTCTCATCAACTGAGTAAAAACTATGCCTGACCATTTTTTCAATTATATAAGTTTCTGCAAAAAAAAGGAAGCATGCACCTTAATCCATCACCTCAGCAATATTTGGCCATTCTTAACCAAATCTGAACAGTCTGGATAGTTTTGTTCTATATAAAGGCTTTAAGTCACTTAGGTAGCCTCACATTGTCAGTAAAATACTAGGAAGCAATTTAAATCAGAAGTATTATAAATGTTGTATTTGTGGCTTGCAGGAATGAAGAAACAAAGCATCCAAAATTTGTAGGAGTATGGCCAATATATACACAAAGTGGAGAAATGTGTGAGGATGCTGAGCAAAAAATCCAGCAAATGTTATGTTTATGGGTACATAGAACTTGTTGAATATGAGAGTTGTTTGAAAGGTTCTCAGAATCACCATGAGAGGTCAGCACTAGTGCAATGAGCAGTCCACATGATATTCATCGGACTGTTTCCTGTAAACACGTGCCACATCAGTATTCTTGGAAGAGAGCTGTGGCAGCAATGTGGCTCTGTTGTTGTCCCCACATAGTGATTTGCAAAAATGGAAAAAATTGAGATTTGAACAGTGATTAAGTACTTCGTAAAGAAAGGTATGAGAACAAAGAACATCCATGTCGATTACCAGAATACAATGGGGGACTCGGCTCCTTCACATCCAATTGTTGCCAGGTGGACAAATGAATTTAAATTTAGTCAGGAGAGCTTAGATGATGATCCGTGCAATTGTCGACCAAGATGTGTCACTACTCCATAAATCACTGCAAAAGTGCACAAAATGTTCATGGACGATTGCCATTGAAAGTGCGTGAAATTGCTCACGCTTGCCAGATGTCATCTGAAAGGGTATATTACATTTTAACTGAAGAATTAGAAATGAAAAAATTATCTGCAAGATGGGTGCTGTGATTCTTGACGTTGGATCAAAAATACATGAGAATGCACATATCGGAACCAAGTTTGGCCTGTTTTATGAGAAATGAACAAGATTTTTTGCACCAGTTTGTGGCCACAAATGAAACTTGGGTGCAATACTATACCCCAGAGACAAATCAACAGTCAAAGCAGTGGAAACATGCAGATTCTCCACCACCAAAGAAAGCAAAGACAAGTCCTTCGGCAGGAAAGGTCATGTCATCAGTGTTCTGGGATGCAAAGGGGATTCTATTTGTAGATTATCTCCCCACTGGGCAAAAAATTGCTGGAGAATACTATGCTAACTCCCTGGACAAATTGCAACAGAAGGCATGTGAAAAAAGCCAGGAAGAAAGTCATCTTCCATCGAGACAATATGCACCTGCACACATGTGCTATTGCCATGGCAAAATTACATGAACTAAGGTATGAATTGTTGCCACACCCACCATATTCACCTGTGAGACTTCCATCTCTTCCCAAAACTTTAAATTTTTCTTGGTGGGCAAAGATTGACTTCAAAGAAAGAATTGATAGCCAAAGTTGATAACTATTTTGCTGACCTGGAGGAAACTCATTTTCGAGATGGGGGTCAAGACACTGAAACATTGTTGAACCAAGTGCATTAATCTACAAGGAGACTAGATTGAAAAAGAAAAAAAAGTTTCAGTGATGTAAGTACTTTTTTTCTATTCTGTTCCAAGATCTTTTCAAACCACACTCGTATAATAACAGTGCTATGTGCATCTTCTTCTTTCTCCATTTTTCTCCATTTTTTTGCTTTCCAATAATCATGTGTTGTCATAGGTGAATACAATTGAAACAAGCAACTGTTTAACTATTGATCCAGAAGATAAGGTATTTGTAACTGATGTAATTTTCAAGTCAACTCAATGTTTTGTTGTATGACGACTGGGAAAAATTGGTGCAAAAATTGGAAGCCCAAGTAATATTTGCATTTTCTTTCATTTATGTGCTGATTGGTACATATTTTTATGTTATTCTTGAATTCAGTCTACTTCTCTTATGCAAGTTATGTACAGATACGTATCACTGATTATCATTTCACTTGAGTGCTTTGTACATAAAAGCCAAATGTATCAGAAATTTGTTTTAATGATTTATTTAGTCCTTACATAGGATATGTTACATTTTTCTTTAATGTCTGTTTGGACATATTGTGGACCACATTTGAGATTTTTGTGGGAATAATACTTCTGCAGCCACACTTTTTTTGACTTATGCTTTTCAGTTTCCTGCCTTTTACACTCTCAAACTCTCTTTAGGTTGTAATTTTCTAGGCTTTCTCTGTCAGTCAGTCTAGGTCCTCTTCTATTTAACAGGCTTCTTGAACTGTTTGTGAGTGTCTATTACTCTGTTATTATTCTGTGCTCGTTCCTGCCTATCATGTCTTGTATGGTTAACTCCTAGTTTCTCTAATTCTTCTGTAACTTCTTTCATCAATACTGTGGTGGTCTTGCAATTCTTAGAACCAACTGGGCAGTCTACTTTACCTTATTCTACATTTTAGCAGCAAACTTCAACTATCTTTTCCTCATATCATTTATCGTTCATACAGCATTAGACTTCACATTTTCTGTCTAATGTTACCTTAATTTGGAGGGAGAGATGAAAGAAATCAGTGAAACAAAAGGGAAACAATTTCCACTGATCATACATGCCCCTGTTGTAGTGAGCAAGTGGCATTGGTTTTTTATGACTTACTTTCCTCTTTCAGTCAATCCCTTTGGATACAAGTTAAGAAATACGAAAACTTGGCGTAACTTTGGTGCTAAATAAAATGTTTCTGACAAGAGCTTTTTTACTATTGTACCTGCATATATATTTTTCCACTTATATTCTATGGATAATATCCTCTATTTTTAGTTAATTGTGTCATTATGTATATTTTTCAGGTTTCACGCTGTGGAATGATTTATATGGAACCTGTTACTCTTGGATGGCAGCCCTTACTTATGTCTTGGATGAATACACTTCCATCAGGTCTACCTGAGCTACATCGTGCAGTTGTAGCAGCACTTTTCAATCGTTTCTGCCCACCGTTGCTTTACTTTGTTAGAAAAGGTGGATACAGGGTAAGAAGTTTCAGTTTTAAATATTTTGAATATAGATTTCACAATGTCATTCTATTCAGAACTGTGGATAATGAAAAGAAATTATTGAGATGAAGAGAGAGAGAAAAAGTCAATGGGACATAAGGAAACAGTTTACACTAATCAAACATGTCCCTGTTGTAGTGATAGATGCTGATGGAGTATAATGTATCTTGCTCTTTCAGTTGATCCATTCATTTGAAGATGAATTTTTGATTGTGTTGTATCAACAATGTAGGAAAAAATAGATTGCTACTTACCGTAAAGAGAGAGAGAGAGAGAGAGACTCTGGCTTCAGCTGCCAGAGACTGTGGTCATGTGTGCATTTACATGAGTGTGTTTGTGTTTATGTTGTCTATTTTGATGAAGACTGCGCTAGCTGATAGCTCGCTTTCCGCCGGTCTTTTTTTTTGTGCCTATCAGCGACTCAGCATCTCCGCTTTTCATAGTACTGCTACATTCCATCCTGGATATTACAATGTTTGATGCAGTGTGACTATTATTGAACTATGTGAAATAAAATCATCATATCTTCTGAACAGTTTGCCTTATCTTCTGAATGGTTCGCATTAGGATGTTCAAACTGGACTGTTGGGGGGCATGATGAGAATTAGTACACTTTGGTTTAGCGACAGGCCTGCTTTCATTTGGATGGGTTCGTCAGTAAGCAAAACTGGTGCATTTGTGGGGACTAAGAATCTGCATTTCGCAATTGAAAAGTCTCTTCACGCTCAACAGGTGACTACGTGGCGTGCAGTGTCCAGCCACAGAATAATTAGTGCGATATTTCTCGGTTTCATGGTGACTACCAAATGGTATGTGAAGATTTTGGAAGATGATTGCACCCCTATTATCCAAAGTGACTCTGATTTCAACAAGATGTGTTTCATGCAAGGCAGATCTCCACCCCATCAGAGCAGGAGAGTGTTTGATGTCCTGGAGGAGCAATTTTGGGACTGCATTCTGGCTCTGGGGTACCCAGAGACCACTAGCATGGGACTTGATTGACTGCCATATTCTCCAGATCTGAACACATGCTGACACTTTTTTGTGGGGCTGTATTAAAGACAAGGTGTACAACAATAAATCCAACAGCCATTCAGGAGGTCATCAACAGCAACAATGTTCTGACACTTCAGCGGGTCATGCAGAATTTCGCTATTTATGTGCGCCACATCATCACCAATGTGGTAGGCATATTGAACATGTCATGACCTAAATCCAAATATCTGTAGTATTGTTTACATGTTGAACAAAGTGTGTGCATGCTGTAGTTTGTAACTAATATACCTTTTTTTTCACATAGTTCAATAATTGTCACCCTGTACATTTTATGTATGTTTATAACTTTATAAATCACGTCATTGTAGTGCCATCAAAACTGATGTGTTACTGTCATGCTGGTTAAGGTTGCCATAAAAGAGGATACAAAATCACACTAATTAAGTTGTCATCCCATGGTTATATGACATACACTGATGTCTTCTATTAATAAGTATGGTGAGCCATATCCACCCTCTTAAAGTTGCTGCAGAGGAGTATCCCCACCCCATCATTTCCCAGTATCGCATCAGACCTGAACAACTTAAACACATCCTTTGCTAGAGCTTTGACTACCTTTCAACATTCCCTGTAATGAGGAGCATCCTATAAACAATCCCTCTCACCTTCCCAGAAAGATATTCTGACCCCCTCACCCAACATGTGTAATATTCTGGTCCATCCTTATGCCACATCTGCTTCCAACGACTTGCAAATTGGCCACATCTCTTTGGAAGAGAAATGTGTAAGTCCTGTCATATGCTCTTACCCAACACATCCTATTCCAGTATTACCAAAGCAGAAGTACTTATGTTACATACTTGCTCTGTTATAACGTGTGTGCACAGTTTTTTGTGTGGTTATGACCAGCAATCGACTGAGCATCCAGGTATGTCCACAGTCAAACTGTGATAAAATGCGGAGTTGGTAACCCAGTATCAGAACAATGCTGCTGAGCACAACATACTTGACTTTCGGGCCCTCATTTCCCTGGTACCAGTTTATATATAATATGCATCTAGTCACATTTTTGAATGTGATATGAATTCACATACTATTAAATACTTTTCAACTCACTGGAGACTTGGAGTGTTTAGGAAACAAAACCACATTGAAACTTATGCCTAAACTCGCAATATTTCTGCCAGGGTGATGACCACAGTGTCTGGCTACATGTGATCTACAAAATAATGTTCCTGTAACACCAGCAGTGATTCATAAATCATATCAAATTAAAAGCTAGATGACTTACATATTATACCTATGTAATCCACTAATTTGAATCACAGTTGCAGTTAACCATCCTTAATGGATTTGTCAGTTATTGGGTAGGTGTGCAAGTTTGTAGAATTTTTGCCTAAGTGTAATAAACACAACAGATCACATAACAGAGACTTTAGTCATCAGTAGTATTTACAACAGCCTGCCAACACTGGGGTAACTTTTTGGTTCCATGACCACAGAAATCACATGGCTTTTGGTGAAGAACTTCTTGAGCCATGTTTGGAGCAAATTTTCATCTGGAAAGGAGGTTCATTGTGAGCAGAAAAAGTGTTAATCTGAGGTCACAACATCAGGTGAATGAGGTGAGTGTGGAATGACGGCCCAACCCAACTCCTGTATAGGTTGTGACACATGATTGGAATGGTCACTGTTGTTCATGACTAATTCACGCCAAAAAAGCAAAGATTCACATTTGGCCAGCCGCTAATTTTTGAGATTTTGGGTTAGAGCATGCGGTACCCATACATTCAATTTTTGAATATTCCCTGTTGCATGCAAATGTCACACATTGGTGGAATGATCACAGTTCATCACATTTCCCAGTTCCCTAGTACACAATTAGGGTAATGTGTTAAAATGATCTTCATCAATCTCCAAAGGTCTTTCTGAACATGGAGAGGCAATAATGTCAAAACAATTCTCCTGAAAATGAGAAAGACTATTTCTTGCCATTCTCCGTCCAATGGTGTTATCCCCATACATGATGAAAATGTTTGCAGCTTGCTCCACTGCTATCACCCCTCTGTTGATCTCAAACAGAAGAATATGTTGGAAATGTTCTGATTTCTTATCTTAGCACTGTATTTTCTAGTGTCCAGAGCTCCACTCACTATCCCCAAATGACAAAATGACAAGACCTAATCTCAAATAGCAACAGTGAACTAAAAACATGCAAAACAAAAATGCTGTGAACTTATCCACCAGCCTAATACATTTTTGCCTTACTTCATATTTATCAAGCCACTTTGATATCTTGCCAGATGTCACCATCCTGCTGCGATATTACAATACAAAATTCCACACAAATTTGCCATTCCTTTCCTTCTTCCATTTCTTCAGTTGCCCAATTAAGGAATTTGGAGGTAACCCTTCCAAATCTAGGTCAATGACCGTGGCACATCTTATATTCTCTTGTATTTGAAGTTGGTTGGATTTAGCTCATTTGGTCCTAGTTAGTATAAAATATATGGCTTGCAACAAAAGTAAATAACTGCCAAACACTCTCTGACAACATACTATGGAACAAACTGCCTGCACCAGAACATGGAAGCCTAACAGAGGTGCGTGACTTGTTGGCAACACAGACCTACATGTTGGTATTGCAAGTTCAAAGTCCACTTGCACATACTCAACCTGTTACTTACCAGAGAGTGTTGTTGTTCATACACTGTGCCCAAACAGGTGAACTCCAGTGCCACATTACTCCAACACAGTGAGGTTGGTACACCAGAAAATGAGGAGCAAACAAATCTGGTAAAATCTTAATGTATTATTGATCCCCAGTGTCATACAATTTGAGAGGTGTGCATTCATTACTGCAATGACACAAAGTTATGAATGCATTTATCAGAATTAATGAAGCACAGGTGATGACTGTTACTTCCTGTCATCGTGACACTCTCATCACAAATGAGTCAGTCACATATTCTCCAAGATACAAAACGATCTAAATCTACTATTGCAACCAAGAGGGCATCAGATCAGAACAATGATGCTGTAAACTACTAGACTGTCCACAGTGTCCCACTTATTGACACACACTGGCTATGTGACAGTATTTGATTGGACATTGTTAATAGTGCAGGACTGCATGTTTATTTTTGTATTTCTTATGCATATTCCATAGACTGAGAAGTGCTTGTAGGCACAAGTCTGTAAGGATAAGGAACAAGTCAAAGCTTGTAATTTATCGTTGTGAATTGTAAATTGTGATGCCTGCCATTTACATAACATCAGTTTATATACAATTTATTTCCATTAGTTTACATCCTAATTTTTATCAGTACACACAGAGATAAATGCAAACATAACTATAAACTTACATAAAGATTCATTTTGATTTATCTAGTAAGAAACACTAGTATTATGTGTTGTATAACATGAAGAAGATAATTGATATAACATATATAGTTAGCACAGAAACATGAAACAAAAACATGTGGAAAATCACGTCTGTCATATATTTGGCCACTGCAGCTAGAGACTGTGGTCATGTATGTGTGAATTGCATTTGCCTGAATGTATGTGAGTATGTTGTGTGTTTCTGATGAAGGCTCGTTGGCCGAAAGCTCACTTTCTGACGGTCTTTTCTTTGTGCCTATTTGCGACTCAGCAGCTCCGCTATATGGTGAGCAGCAACTATCCTTTTCATAATATTGTTCCATATCTGTATCTCTTACAAAAATATCATCTGGGGAATAAGTAGTATTTTCAAGAAATTTCCTAACCCTTGATAATACAGATGGTGTTTGACAGTTGCCACTGTGAGCAGATTTTCCATACCTCTCAGCGATTGAAAATATCTGGACATTGGTTACCAGGAGACTGGTATACTACCACTTGCCAGCCACTAGTGACAAACTCTTGCATTGAGATGAAGCAGCATGGATAGGTGTCAGTAAAGTTCAGTTTGACTTGATCCCCATCCAGAGGCAACAGCCCAGTATACTAAATTTTGCACCATGTACACTGCCACATCACCCACAAATTTGATCACAGTATTTTTATTACTGTATACTGTATGCACACAATAAGTAAAATATTGTTATTTGCTATCCTTCTTTGTGTTGCAGTACTACTTGCCAGTTATACTGCAACAAGAATTAATTGAAAGCTAGACACAACTATGTTTATACGGCAATATTCTGATGTTTCATACAGTCTAGTAGTGTCAGTGAGTGCTGTTTGAACCATTCTGAATGAAGTGCAATTCTGATCATTGGTGTGTGACAGTGAAAACAGTCTGGTGCTTTCATACCATACTTAGCTATGCTTAGAAGAAGCTAGTGAAAAAGGAAGAAAACAAAAGTCACGTAATATGAAAATCTCTCTACTTGTGTTCAGTTTCCCTTTCCATAACAACTTTCATTTTGTGTTTTGGTTCAGCTAAAAGTAGTAATATCACATAGCATTCATTATAACTCTAATCTGTAAATATCAAGATATATCACTGTAAATCATTCATGTTTACTAATGCTACTTTATACATTACACAATAGATGAATGGTGACAAGATATGTGTTTTAGTTGTTGTAGGTGTCTTCGTTAATTCTTTCTAATATTTCATATTTGGTCAGATTTTCAATTGATTTTTGTGCTTTAACTTTATTCATAGTAAACTGAAACTTTAAATGTATTTCTAATGTGTGTTAATTCATACAATTGTTTCTTGTGTATTACAGTCAAATACAAATATTTCTGTGTGTAATAAGACTCTAATCTTCACACAAATGTATGTAATTAATTCCTTTTTTGATCCTCAGGAATTATGTTCTACATCAGAATCAAACATGGTCCGAGCAACAATGAATATGTTTGATTGCTTCATTGAAGATTTTAAGGATGAAAAATACATGGAAGAAATATCACATCTTAACATGAGAGCTCAATTAGAGGTAGTATATTATTTGTACTTGTTGAATAAATAATAACTGATAACAAATAATAAATGAAAATAGATAAAAAAAATAATAAATATGTGACGCCTTGAAATTAGGAAGTGAAATTGTACCAATTAGAAGGACTATGTTCACCATTAGTTTTTGGTCTCTCATATGGTTTTTACTCATATCTAAAAAGCTATCTGTGTTGTGATAAACTTTCTGCTTAGTATGCAATCATTTACATGTTCTCGCTTTTCATGTGCCAAATGCACATTCAAACATCCCATATTATTTGAAACATGTTAATGGTACAAGTATAAATTTTTGTGTTTCAGGGAATATTTTTCTTCTCTAGTGTTTGGTCCTTGGGTGGCACACTTGGTTCCACAGGGCGTCTAAAGTTTGACTTGCTTTTTAGAGGTCTTTTAGCTAAGGAGTTTCCTGCAGATTTGAAAACTGATTTTGGGCTTCTGGAAGATGTTCCACCACCATTCAAACCATATATTACTCTCATTCCATCAGAAGGTCTTGTGTATGACTACAGATACTTTAAGGAGGTAAGAAAATTTGACATAATCACATACAAATAGAAGCATTTTGTATCATAATTACAGACTTATTGTATATAATGACAAACTCTGCAGGGCATAGGGCGTTGGAGACCATGGACAGAAGAACTTGAAACTGCTCCACCTATTCCCCGAGATATACCAGTTAATCAGATAATTGTGATTACTGTTGAAACAATACGAAACTCTGCTGTTCTTCAACTCTTAATTACTCACCAGAAGCCAGCTATGTTTGTTGGCCCAACAGGAACAGGAAAATCTGCCTACATAACAGTCAGTACCATATAGTATGTTAGAGCAATTGTGCATTGTTCATGAATAACTAACCAACAGAAGTGAAATTTTACAGGACCTGTTGTTGCACAAAGTGGATGGAAACGTTTACAAGCCATTGTTTATTAATTTTTCTGCACAGACTACTGCAAATCAGACTCAAGATATAATTATGAGTAAACTTGATAAGCGAAAGAAAGGTAAAAACATCTTTTCATTTTTCGTGTTACTGGACTGGTTGTCAGAACCCTTCTTGGAACAGACTAATTTGCTGAAACAGGATCATAATATACTGACTCATTACAGACAACCAGTATTTATAACAAGTAGTCTTTACAACTCTTGACATCTTATCAGTTGGTGTATACTATTTAAATTTTATATATATATATTTTTTACTCATCAAGTTTCATTTAATGTATGACCATAATTATCTACCAACCTAAGGTCTGTATTGGAAGGTCAGGTTCTATCTGTTACAAATCAGGATAAAGGGGAGTGATGAAGTAGTGAAACCTTCATAAAAATGGTTATTCCAACTTGTCTGCTTGGTAATGTCTTGTAAGGATCCATATTCAGAATTCCAGTGAAGACCTCAACAGTGTTTAAGGTGAACAGGACCAGAAAACCACCAATATGGCTCACAGAATGAAAGCAGTAGCTGTTGGGGTCAGTATACAATGAAGCTTCATTCTGGAGAAAGATAGACATTCCTCCAGTAGCCACTGTTGGTATAATAGAAATGAGATTGATACAGTAACTGTGACATGTGGTACGTAGTACCATAGTTGGGATGAATGTAAGGCTTGCAGGATTACACTATGGAGAGCCGAGGGAAACCACCAAATTGTAATCACCTAATACATGCATTTCTGTGCTAAAAATATCGTAATGGCTTCCTCTTGGATAAAGCATTCCAGGAGTGAAATAGGTCCCTATGGGTCCCTATTCTGATCTACATACATGCACTAGGCACTATTGTAGATGAACTGTCACACAAAAACAGAATTCTAATTAGGATGTGCACGTTAGATCTTATAACATTAAGGCACTGTGGGAAACAATAAATGTAGATATGGAAAGGATGCAGATAAATATTTTAGGAATCAGTATTATCCAATGACCAGATGAGGAAAACTTTTGTAGTGGGGATATACTGGGTTGAATGGTGGTAGAGCAGGAGTAGACATAGTAATGAATAGAGAAACTGACAACAGAGTGAAGGTTTATTTGCAGCAAAGAGAGTGGACATTTATTATGTTTATCATATCAGTAAGAATAGCAACTGTGGAAGAATGGCTGCAAGTATGGACAGTATAAAAATATTTATGTCTTACTTTAATGAGTATTCAACAGAGGTTGTAGTCATAGACACGTACAAACCAACCACAGATGAAGTACATTTTCAGCATATAAGCACACTGCAACTCAGCAGTTTGATGACCAACAAACTTAAGAAGTACACATTAAGTTCACACTGAATGATGAAATAGTTCTTAGATATTACAACTCTGAGTACTGACATCAATCAGGTCTAGAATTTATCAGGTGTAGAATTAGGGAACATACTCGTCCATCCTTACACAACCCCTGCTCCCAATTCCTTACCTCATGGCTCCTATGCCTGTAATAGACTTAGATGCATGACCTGTCCATTACATCCTCCCACCACCACCTACTACAGTCCGGTCACTAACATTACCTATCCCATCAAAGGCAGGGCTACCTGTGAAACCAGTCATGTAAACTACAAGCTAAGCTGCAGCCACTGTGCTGGATTCTATGTAGGCGTGACAACCAACAAGCTGTCTGTCCATGTGAATGACCACCGACAAACTGTGGCCAAGAAACAAGTGGACCACCCTGGTGCTGAACACGCTGTCAAACATGATACCCTTCATTTCAATGACTGCTTCACAGCCTGTGCCATATGGATCCTTCCCACCATCACCAGCTTTTCTGAACTGTGCAGGTGGGAACTTTCCCTGCAATACATCCCATGTTCCAACCCTCCTGGCCTCAACCTTCATCAGTCACTGTCCTCACCCATCCAGCCCCTTCCCTGTTCCCATTCCAGCACTACACAATCATCATTCCATCATCACACCCAGTCTTTTTATTTCTCTACTTTTCCATTAATCCGCCCACCTCTCCCCATTCCTCCATCTAACCTGCAGCACTTCACTTTCCACCACCCCACAATGCATTGGTGCTGCTGCTTGCTG
The DNA here is from genome assembly GCF_021461385.2 of Schistocerca piceifrons. Taxonomy (NCBI): domain Eukaryota; kingdom Metazoa; phylum Arthropoda; class Insecta; order Orthoptera; family Acrididae; genus Schistocerca; species Schistocerca piceifrons. The sequence continues at coordinate 991,711,430 of NC_060139.1, forward strand.
CGTGGTTTCAGTTTCCTGAGACTGCAGTTGTGTGTGTGAGTTGCATTTGCGTGCATGGGTGTGTGTGTGTGTGTGTGTGTGTGTGTCTGTCATCTATTGTTGACGAAGGCCTTAATGGCTGAAAGCTTTAATTGTGAGAATATTTTTGTTTTGCCTATCTGCGACTCAGCATCTCTGCTATGTGATGAGCACCAACTTTCCTTTCATAATATTGTTACATTCCATCCTGGATTTTCCATTGACTGATTACAGAACATATTATACATAGTGCAGCCCAGGTCTGTTAAGACCTGGGAGACTACATTCTGGGGAGAGCTGAACAACGTATACCTCCTCCCCCATATGTCTTGTGAAATGACCACAATGAGAAAATTTGATAAATTGTGCTGGGGGCAATAGGATGGTTTTGTGGCATGAGGATATTTGATTGCACGTAGTTATTGGTCTCATGAACATTCCCTAGGTCCATTCCTAAGAACATCAACCTTTCATCAGAAGACAGGACAGCCAGGCACACCCTGAGAGTAGATCCTGGTCTAATCCCCATCCCTGCAGACAAAAGTTCCACCAATGACGTGATGAGTCCCAGTAACTACTGGATGGAAGGCCTCTGCCAGCAGTTTGACTCCTCCACCTACAAGCTCTGCCAGAATGATACCATTCCAGAAGTCCAACATAACCTCCAATCCCTCCTGAAATCCATAGGCCTTTCCTATAACCTTTCCTCTGACAAGCTGAAGTCCCTAGCAGCGGGACTGACTTTTTGAAACTCTTTCTTTCTCATCCCATCTGTTAAGTTTCCCCTGACCTGTGATTGTGGATGATTTTCCCAAAATCTACCCCTTTCGCTTGACCTCTCCAGTCCTTTTCCTTCACCCCTCTTCCTTCCCCTTCAACCCTTCTGCCTGGAAAAGGAGCCACTGGCACTGAAATCTTGCTGAATCATAATCTTATTCTATGTGTGTGTTCTGCCACCACTTGATGATTAGATTTTTTTGTATCCAATTATATTATTCCTATTGTAAAGCTATAGAGTGTACTACAAATTGCAGATATTTTTTTCATTGATTACTCACTAATCAGGACTCACTAGGATGAATGGCTGCAGGGTTTGATACCTGGGATCTTAACCTTCAACATTCAAAAAGTTGGTGCCATCACCGGGGATCTCTCCTTGGGAGTCCATCTCTCTCCACACCCCAAAAACACCCCATGCACCAACTTTATACATGCTTCCCAAAATCCACAAACCCAAAAATCCTGGATGTCCATTTGTATCTGGATATTGTCCTCACAGTGAAAGAATTTCTGCATTGTTGTTAAACACCTCCAACCAGTTACATGAAACCTAGCATCCCATATTAAAGATACCAACCACTTCCTTCAGTGACATTCCACAATCCCCAATGCTTTACCTCCTGGATCCCTGCTCATCACTGTTGATGCCAACTCCACATACACCAACATCCCTCATGTCCATTGACTTCCACTATCTAACACTATCTCTCCCAACATCTTTCAGACTCAAAACCCACCACTTCATTCCTCATGCACCTCACCAACTGTACCCTGTCACAAAACTACTTTTCCTTTGGAGGGAAAGTATACAAACAAATCTGCAACACAGCCATGGGCACCTGTAGAGCAACTTCGTATACCAACCTATTCAGTGGCCCTCGAGAGGAAACCTTCCTTGTCCTCTACAACTCTGAACCACTAGTCTGGTTCAGGTTCATTGATGATATCTTCATGATCAGAACTCTAGGCCAAGGTATGCTATCCACATACCTTCATGATCTCAACACTTTCTCTCCCATCCATTTCATCTGGGCCACCTCTGCTCAATGTGCCACTTTTCTGGATGTTGACATCCACTTCTCTCATTAATCGATTCACACCTCTGGTCACATTAGACGCACTTACCACCAACAGTACCTGTATTTAAACAGCTGCCATTGCTTCGACCCCAAAAAATTCACTCCCGTACAGCCTAGCCACCTGCAGAAGATGTACCTTCTGTGAGGAGAACTCCTTACCCAGTATGCTTAATGTCTCACGATGGTCTTCACAGACCTGAAATAACTGCCAAGCTTAGACCACAGGCAGATTTCCCATACCATATCCTCACGCAACACCAACTCTCCCACCATCCCTGATAATGAGCTATGAAGGAGTGCCTCCCCCCCCCCCTCCCCCCCTCCACCCTGTCACTTGGTATCACCATTGACTGGAACGTCTGAACCATATCCTTTGCCAGGGCTTTGATTACCTATCATCATGACCTGAAATGAGTGACATCCTACCCAAGATCCTTCGCTCCCCACCTAAAGTGGTATGCTGTTTCCCACCCAAGCTACGCAACATCCTAGTCCATCCCTATGTCACTCCCACTGGCAACCCGTTGGAGAATAATAAGATCCCTGTGGCAGACCAAGGATCAAGACTTGCCCAATCCAACCACCCAGCACCTTCTATAGTCCTGTCATAGGCTTATCTTACCCCATCAGAGACTAGGCCACCTGTGAAAGAAGCATTTCATGAACCAACTCTACTGCAAATACTGCATAGCTTTTTACATTGATATGACTACCATCCAGCTGTCCACCAGGATGAATGGACACCACAAAGCTGTTGCCAAGAACAAAGTGGACCACTCTGTGGCACAACATGCAGCTGACCACAGCATGCTCCTTTTCAATGGCTGCTTCACAACATGGGTCATCTGTACTATTTCCTCCATAACCAGCTTCTCTGCACTATGCAGTAGGGAGTCATTCTTACAACACATCCTCTACTCCCTTAATCATCCTGACCTCAATCTCAAGCAATCCACTGTCTCTGCACCCTCCACCCAACAGTTTCCATTCCTCCATCCTATCACCCTCCCTAAATTCATGTCCAAATGTCACGTTCAGCATGGGCCACTACCCACTAGCCCCTACAACTGTGGATTACAAAGCCTAGCCTATATACCTGTCACCTCTCGTTCTCACATTGCTATCCAGCAAGTGGACTGCTTCCATCTGAGCTGGTAGCCTTCCAGCCACAGTACCTCTCCCTGCATCCTGCCTCCCTCACCTTCTATCCATCCCACCTGACACTACCCATTCCACAACCAGCCCACCTATCAAAATACAAGCATTAGGACTGTTATTCCAGTTGGGACCATGGAGAGGTGTACACGTGTGTGTGTGTTTTTCCATGTGTATTTTACTCTAGCTTGTCAAAGGATAAACCTGAAAGCTAGCAAGTTTTCTTCCTTTCGCCTGTGCCTATTGACAACATTTTTTATTTGTATTTGTGATGGATAATACAGGTCATTGAGATACTTTTGAGCATGGTGGCTACATACTGATTCATTTGTATCATTTTAATCATCAGTAAAGTGATGGAACTGTGATTCGACAGATCTGAATGTGGATGTATTGGCTTAATAGTTCCCTGATTGATCCATTTCCAAGATAAGGGCCTAGGCGTGATGACGTTATAGGAAGAGAGACAATCACAGACATTTAAAGCCCTATTTACTAAGCAGCTCGTTATAATGAAATTACAATCGGAGGCACTATGAATGTAGTGTGGGACAATACGTTGAAAATGTGGGTTTCGCGGGAGGCGTGCCAGAGATAAATCCCTGCAGTCGCGCTATCCTCTGTGTCCTCGGTGGCTCAGATGGATAGAGCGTCTGCATGTAAGCAGGAGATCCCGGATTCGAGTCCCGGTCAGGGCACACATTTTCATCTGTCCCCGTTAACGTATGTCAGTGCCTGTAAGCAGCTAAGGGTGTTCATTTCATTGAAATTTAAAGCCCTTTCTGAAGACATTTCCCATGTATATGAAGATTTTATTTTTTTATGCAGAAATGAGATGACTGTATCAGGGTAAAATGCTGGAGCAGTTTCTGAATTTGACACATGAGATTGAATTTTTTATGACTAAAAAGATTGGAAATATCTCCATATCAAAAAATTCAGATTTTTGGTGTGACTTAGCATTTTTGACCTATGTTACTAATCATTTAAATACATTAATTATATGGCTTCAAGTCAGAAATCAATTACTTACTCAATTTTATGGCCATATTATGTCTTTTCACTGAAAGTTAAATATGTTGCAAACCTAACTGAATTCAGGTAGTTACCGTATTTACTCAAATCTAAGCCGCACTTTTTTTCCGGTTTTTGTAATCCAAAAAACCGCTTGCGGCTTAGAATCGAGTGCAAAGCATGCGGGAATTCTGAAAAATGTTGGTAGGTGCCGCCACAACGAACTTCTGCTGTCGAATATATGTAGCGCTACACAGGCATGGTTTGTAGGCACAAAAAAAAAAAGGTGGAAGACGAGCTTTTTTTCTCCGCCCCGAGATTCGACCACTGCATTTTCATACATTATCCAACAAAGTAAATACAAACTCCATATTGTTCATCTTCGAATGTAGCAGAATTTCAGTGTACTAAGAAAATCCGACTGGGATGTTTGTGAATATGGCCAACTCTACGTTCTGAAATTTTTCCTACCTGTGACAAGAGATGGTTGCTAATAGGAACTTTTATGAATTGTGAATCACATGCAGTATTCTCTTCACCATAAGAATAATACGAATATAAACATTTTGCCATGTTTTCTTTCATGTTTGCTGCTATCTCATTTAAATCCTGCCTGCCTAATAAACTACGAAACTAGAGTGAGACAACAGCAAACGCGGAAGAATATATGTATCGTGTCATGTTTATATTCGTATTAAGTGATACAGTCAGAAATGAAGCACGGCAACTGACTTGATTTTCAAATCTAATTCTAATTTCTGTGCAGAATTTGATGCACTAAAGAAGCGGCCACAAAGATTTTCAAACGGAGAAAAATTTTCGCCTAACTCTCATTCAGAACATGTTCTATCATACGCAGTCTATTATTTGGTTCTTGTTGATCATTATCAAAGAAAGCAGCAGTGTAAGTAACAATAAATAGCAGTCTCTTGCCATTGTTTCGCTAATGAGACGATTCCTCTCTCTTTTTTTTATTGTTAGCGGCAGTAGCGCGCACAAAAGCAAGCCATGCCGCGAGGGGCGACAGTCCGTAAACACGCACTATCAGAATGCGACAAACAATGTATGACACAGTACAGTAATGCATTTTCAGCTTAGAGTGACGTAAACACCTATAACAAAGAAAACAGCACTTATCAGATCGAAGCAAAATAAGCAATAGATTCAAACCAGACGAAGCACGTGAAAAAGGAAGGGTACCCGTATAAATACGGACGGAGCGCCTGACGCATAGCAATGGCTACCTGGTAAAGCTTAACTGCTAAGCTTACGACTCGAACCAAACTACTGTAGCTGTATCGTCATTCATTAGACCTAAATTCTGTCTCATATTACAATGGACCAACTTTGATTCGATTTGTAGGTGCGGCCTAAAACTTTTCTCTTCCCTTGAATTTCGAGTCTCAAATTTCAGGTGCGGCTTAGATTCGGGAATTTTTTTTTTCCTTTATTTCGAGTCTCATTTTTTGGGTGCGGCTTAGATTCGAGTGCGGCTTAGATTCGAGTAAATACAGTACATCTATTTTCGTAATTACTAAAATGAGTTAGGAAAGAAACAAACCAACTACAAGAGCATATGTGATAAAATAGTTGGTAGCTTGAGATCCCTCCAAGGCCTGTTTCACTGATTTTCACAAGGCAAAGTTATTGTTAGATTTATTTTGCAACCCTTGTGCCATTGTGCCTGAGAATGTGCATGAAGCAGAGCAAATGGAACTCACTGACATTCATAATGATGAGACTCTGTACATGGAATTCTCTGCAGCAAGTCTGTTGAATTTCCTTCATTGTGTCAGTAGAAACCATAACAACTCATTGGCAGGTAATGCATTAAAATACACAAAAGTATCTGGACACCCTCCAAAAACATATGTTTTCCATATTGGGTGCATTGTGCAGCCACCTACTGCCAGGTACTCCATATTAGCAACCTCAGTAGTCATTAGACATCATGAGAAAGCAGAATGGGGTGCTCTGCAGAACTCACAGACTTTGAATTTGGTCAGGTAATTTGGTGTCACTTTTGTCATACATCTGTACATGAGATTTCCACACTCATAAACATCCCTAACTCCACTGTTTCCAATGTGTTAGTGAAGTGGAAATGTGAAGGGACACATGCAGCACAAAAGCATCTAGGCCTTCTTGTCTATTGACTGACAGAGACCGCCGACAGCTGAAGAGGGTCGTAATGTGTAATAGCCAGACATTTACTCAGACCATCACACAGGAATTCCAAACTCCATCAGGATCCACTCCAAGTACTATGAGAGGCGGGAGATTAGAAAACTTGGATTTCATGGTCGAGCGGCTGCTCGTAAGCCACACGTCACGCTGGTAAATGCCAAACAATGTCTCACTTGGTGTAAGGAGCATAAACATTGGATAATTGAACAGTGGAAAAACATTGTGTGGAGTGATGAATCACGGTACACAATGTGGTGATCTGATGGCAGGGTGTGGGTATGGCGAATGCCCCGTGAACATCATCTGTCAGCATTTGTGGTGCCAACACTAAAATTCGGAGGCAGTGGTGTTATGGTGTGGTCATGTTTTTCATGGAGGGCGCTTGCACCCCTTGTTGTTTTGCGTGACACTGTCACAGCACAGGCCTACATTGTTGTTTTAAGCACCCTCTTGCTTCCCACACTTGAAGAGCAATTTGGGGATGGTGATTGCATCTTTTCAACCTGATCGAGCACTTGTTCACAATGCATGACCTGTGGTGGAGTGGTTACACAACAATAACATCCCTGTAATGGACTGGTCTGCACGGAGTCCTGACCTGAATCCTATAGAACACCTTTGGGATGTTTTGGATTGCTGACTTCATGCCAGACCTCACTGCCCAACATTGATGCCTCTCCTCAGTGCAGCTCTCCATGAAGAATGGACTGCCATTCCCCAAGAAACCTTCCAGGACATGATTGAATGTATGCATACGAGAGTGGAAGCTGTCATCAAGGCTAAGGGCGGACCAGCATCATATTGAATTCCAGCATTACAGATGGAGGGCACCATGGACTTGTAAGTCATTTTCAGGCAGGTGTCCACCTTGTGTTAACTCATGTATGTGAATCAACTTTTCCTAAATGCACATTAACAAATCAAAAACTAGGGATCACTTGATGTATGACAATTTTGCACTTGTCTTTGACAAACTGGACCAAACATCAAGCAACTGTGAAATCTGTGGAGTGTTTCAAATTAAATTGTGGAATTAATGTTTTTCTAAAAAAAATGTTGTAATTATATTTCTTAAATAAACTGAATATTTGTGAAAGAAATTACGTGAACTAATTATGTATGTGGCTATCCCGCCCACTCACACACACACACACACACACACACACACACACACACACATACACAAAAGAAATGGGTTTGCAGGCCATGGTACTTGAGTCTCTACACCCCTGCATTACACAGTTTATTTTGGGAAACATCTCAAAGTTAAGATGAAAATTTTAGGCAATAGATGGCTGGTTTGCAAGAATTTATTTTTATAGATTTTTCGTTGCAAGTTCCTTAATGTGACAGACTCATAAATATAAAATCATGAACTGTTTAATCAACAAAGATTTAGAATCAGCTGTTTATCTACTCATTTTGTTACATTGTATATTAATAGGGGGCAATCACTACATAAAAGAAGAGAGAAAGGAAAAGAGAAAAAAAGACCATCACCAGTTTTTTATGTAGACAATAGCACAGTCTGTTACGTGGTAACACTCCTTGCACTGCTTTCTATTTCTGATAAATCAGCTTCAGTATCCATAGTCCTACATATTAGCAGTAATAAAAAAAAAAAAACATGAATTATTTATCTAGGGATTGTGCATTTAAAGGTAATGCTCTCAGGATTTCCAAATATAATTGTTCACTGTCAATAGAGAGGCATAATTTTAAATAATGTTTTTGTGCCTTCTTATTTCATATTGTGAAATTTAATTGTTATATATACAATGAAAATTATTTACAAAATTTGATATTGAAATGATTTGTAAATATATTTTGTTTGGACTTAACAAATTTATTAATGAAAATAATCTGACAGATCTTAATGTTAAAAGCATGGCTCAAGTACACATTAATAAATGAGTGCCTATTGAGGCAATTAAATTCACTAGACCTGTGGTTCATTCTCAGAGAACCTCTAGAGTACATTGAGTACCTAGTAAAATGTGAATGCTTGTTGAAATACTGGTGAAAAGTACAGAGTGAAAACTTTTGAAACACAAATAATGCAGAAATTACTACCAACTGAAGAAACTGGATGCAGATAGAGAGCAGTGGAATATAGGGTGCAGTAAATCATCCCAAAGACTAATTACACACACCACAAAGTGACTTGCAGGGTGTAGATGTTGATACAGGAAAGTGATAACTGTGGATTTTCCTTTGTTGCACTTTCACTATTGGAAAAAAAATGTAAATTTCTGTTTCAAGACAACACTCTGTGCCATTGTCTATTACAGACAATTCAAGAATGTTAACAGTTTCAGAAGAGCAAAAGAAATAAATATTTTATTGCTCATAGAACTTGGATATCGCGATTTGGACCAAATCTATCAAATTTCCCTATTGGTCTGCATATTCAGTAATGATAACTTCACTGTGAATAACACTTGATTATGATCAGTAACTGATAATAGTGCTTTACATGATCAAGGATAATGCTTTTATATTTTTATTTTTATATGAAGTCTGATGTCTGCCAAATTTGCCACCTTGTAATTTCTTTTAAGTTTTTCAGTTTAATGTATGCTCCTCATGTGATGCAGCACTATAACTTTAGTTCTACTTTTGCTCATATTTTTAATATCTATTATTTTATTTTTCTATCTCAGGAGTGTTTGGGCCACCACTGGGCAAAAAACTTGTTGTATTTGTTGATGATGTGAATATGCCTTTGAAAGAAACATATGGTGCCCAGCCTCCAATAGAAATTCTGAGACAGTGGCTGGACCATTGGACATGGTATGACAGGAAGGAAATAGTACCAATGAAACTAATTGATGTCCAGGTATGTCGATCAGTATTGCTTAAGGATGCAAATAATAAAGGTGGCTCTCTCTACTCAGTAATTGCATCATTTTTGGTAGCCATTGAAAGGAAGAAATCGGACAAATTGAAATAACTCTCATGCTGGAAATGCTTACCTCAACCACCAGCGTACTTAGTTAGATTTAATAATGACGGGGAGTAAAATGTAATGAAATAATGGTACTTGTTATCATGTCATTGTTAGATGTAGCAGTTTTTGTAGTAGGAGTATTCATAAATATAAGAGCAGTGAAAATGAAAATATGGTGTTGAAAATTATAAATAAGTCTCATTAAATGTGATTCCAATGATGCCATAGTCAGAAATCTTAAATGCTTATTATAATACTCGTTGTGTAAATGGAACAGCAGATGAGACTAGGAAAAGTTTGCACTAAGAATCACTCAAATTTGGGGGATAATTTTCAAATATGTAATCTGAACATGCATTAAAGAGTAAAACTGCTCAAATGGAATTAATAATTTTATAACAAGGAAACTTACTGTCAAAAATATCTTTAATTTAAAAAAAATAGTTTGACTGCCCAGTACATACTTTTAAGAGATGCAAAACTCAGTACACTTTATAGAAATGCATAAAAAACAATAACAACAGTACTCTCACCTTTCAGACCAACTATAGTGAGGTGCACTTAAGAAAGTTGTTGCATTATGTCTTCTGTGCAGAAAAGGATGGAGAATACTTTTCTGGCAGGGCCAATGTGCTCTCTTTTTCTGTGCCGTGCCTCACACTCAAGCTGTGGCATACCCAGGCAACATTGGGCCAGTATTTCTGATTCTGATCCTCCCTAAAAGAAATTTGTATGCTCAGAAGTATGTAGCTGCCCTTCTTAATGTAATACTTCTTGTGTTTGCTTTGTGCTACTCATAATAAAAACTACTGTGGCTAAGTGCTCTTGTCTTAGCCAAACTTTCTCAAAAGTCAATGCTAAATATTCTAAAAGTAACCTCAAGTGTATGCCTCAGACAGATATGACAGAATAAAGCTATTGGTTGGAGTGTCAGATGACTCTCTGTTAATTTCCACTGTGAATTGCTCTATCACTAGCAGCAATCTGGAGGGGGTGGGGAAGGTGAAGGGATAGTAGTGTACTGGTGGGGAGAGAGGTGAATGCTTTCTGGTGGAGTGTGAAGGGACTAGAGCCAACAAGCGCAGCATCAGGAGGTTGTGGGGTGCGGAGGTGGGGAAAAAAGGAGAGGACCAGGGAAAGATGGGTGACTGCATTGGCAGAGGGTGGCAAAAAAACAAGCTCAGAGATGAGAATGGACAGGAGACGATTGGAGAGAGGGGTTGGAAGCTGTTGGGTGGAGGCTGTGGGGACGGTCTGTTACCTCACATTGAGGCGGGATAGTCACGGGAACGGAGAATGTGTTGTCATTTTTTTATTTCTCAAGTTTTATGAACTTCTTTCTTGCATTAAATTTTTAATTATACTTCCTCTTCTTGTTGGGCACACACACACACACACACACACACACACACACACACACACACACACACACACACACACACACGTAGTACACATTTAAAAGTGATGAAGATATTTCTAAATTTTCAAACTATTAATTCCTTTCTCATGGAGGATACAGAGGTAGATTGGTGAAGGTTAGAAAGATTAGAAAGAAGGGGCTTGATGTCCCTCAGACCCCAGAATAAGAAGGACCCACCTGCTGCAAGAATAACACAACAGGAGGGATCCCCTCATCTTGAAGCCTGAGCTATCTGTTCCTTCTATCTCACCTTCCTCAAGTTATCCCTCTTTCCTCCCAGTGGAAGGAACTGTTAGTTCTGAAAGCTGTGAACAGTTTGTTCTTGTATTAAAATATTTCTCTAAACAGTGGAAGGTAAGTGTTGGCTGTCCCTTTTTATCTTTGTAAATAATTTCTATGATGGAAGCAACAAAGGTGAACACTCACCAGTAACTTAATAATGGGTGACACATGGACATGCATACAACACATCAGAAAATCTCATTAGGTTTAGCTTTTTTCATAGTCAAAGAAACACTCACATATGTGACATCCAAATACAACACCCCTATAACTGTTACATCACAAGCTAGTGCCCATCCTTTCATAATTTACTTAACTATACTCACTGCCAGAAAAGGGTTTATATACTAATTTTTCCTGTCTCTTTTTTCTTTTTTGCTTTCAGATAGTGTGTGCCATGGGTCCAGCAACAGGTGGGGCTAACACAGTCACACCTCGATTTCTTCGCCATTTTAATGTTCTCTGTATTGATGAATTTGATGATTCGACAATGTTGACAATATTCAGCAAAATTATGTTGTGGCATCTCGACACAAGGTAAAAAAAATCTCAGAAAGGTATTTCTGATTGTGATACACCTGTTCTACATCATTAGAAGAGTGCTATAAGTTGCTATAGTACTAAATTAAAAATATCAGTAGCCATCCCAGAGCATTTTATGTAAGTAGAATACAAGACCATTAAAAGAAGGTGAAGAAGAGTTACTGATTGCAACTGTAGTTAAAGTAACTTCATCTTCTCTTTATACCTTTGCTCCACAGGGAACACATCCACTTTTAGTAATATCATCTCTTACTGAAAGGGCTGCAAGTGGCAGCTTTTTTATTTCACACACACACGCACACACACACACACACACACACACACACACACACAATAAGGGCAGTTGGATAAGTGATCTAAGTGTCTACCAAAGAGCAGCAGAGATTTGTACATATAAAATAATAATAATAATAATAATAATTCAACCTGTGTATGTTTGTGCTTGCAAAACTCAAAAATTACTCCACCACTTGACTTTAAATTTTGACACAATGTTTCATTCAAATACATGTGTTTTTATACGCCTATTTTTAATATTTGTAAATTATATGTGTTACAAAAATGGGAAATATTATTACCAAAACTCTTGAAACATTCTAGACAAATTTACTTAAAATTGTGATATGCTATTGAACATTATTACCAGCTACAGACTGTATACTTAAACATTCAGGCAGAGATAGAATATATATTTTTCAAACAACAGTGTACATGTTTTCTATTGAAACTGACTGCTGTAAAAACCTTCGTTTTTTTTCTTTCTCACAGTCAGTTTTAACTACAGTAGCAACCATTAGACAAATTACATTTCACATATACATCCTTTGCCATTATATATAAATATATTTTTAAACATAAATTGAATATGCAACATTGTGCAGTTTTGTTTTCTTTCTTGCAGATGGTTTTCACAGAAAAAAAGGAAAGTTATATTCTTGGTTTACTGGCTTGTGATTAGAACACTACTACAGAACGTAAATTTGCAAATAGAATAAACAAGGCTCAGGGTCAGAGAAAGAAGGGAGGGGGACAAAGAGGAGATAGACAGAGCGGTAGGAAAAATGGACATAGAGAGTGGAAATGAGGAGATGGACAGAGAGAGGGACAGGAAGAGTTGGACAGAAAGGGGGAGGAGAAGATGGGCAGAGAGAGGGGGGAGAAGGGGATTGGGATATACATCCAGTACCCATGCATATTAGAAACATCTGTTTTCTCTTTTTTTTCTTTTCCTTTTAATCAGACTGAGCCACAGCTACATGAGGCAGGGCATACCTAGTTTTGATATGTTTGTTAGCATTTTCTAACATTTATGTTGAATGTTTCACATAGACACATCATATACAGTGTTAAGTGCCACAGAAATGGAGAATAAGGAGTGCTTTGCTGCAGTGAAAGATTTTTATTTTAATTGTTTTATAGTTGCACAGAATGAAACTAAAATGGCCAGTATTCATCTCTCTACCACCGATGGCAATTGTTTATTTTAGGTTAATTTGCTTAAATGTGCTCACAAAAGTACAGGAGGTGAAGCTTACTCTGGCTTGGTAGTTCACACCATCACTCAGGAGCCCATTGCTTCAGTATCGTAGGCTTTTCAAGTGAACGTGAACCCTAAACATTTCATGGAAAATCTGGGTATGTTGATTACTGACTTCTGTCCATTATATTCAAGACTATTTTGACACAAACACAGGCAATTTTTCGATACAGTCCTCAAAACTGCATGTGTATATTGTGATACATGACTTGTGTGAGCCCTGGGCTTAGCAAGGCATCCATAAAACCCTCCCCATAAATCCTTTGACAATGCAGCCATAATATTGTCATACAAAAATGTTCCTTTTTCAATACCTGCCAAATTCCATAACCCAGGGATAGACTATTACAGCACAGTATTTATAAAATATTATGACTCACCTGTCAGCTGAGATAATGCAGTAAAAGCAGGAGTGACTGCAAGAGGGGTGCAACTCCTCCACAAAATTGTGCCCATTTGAATCTCTCAAGGAACTCTTATGCTATGTTTACTCATTGGTTGCAAAATCTAACCATATCTGCCTAATTTGTTAGTTGTGATGCTCAGAAATTTCTTTGTCCTTTGAAAACTGAAAGAACTTCTGCGTCGACAATATTGTTTCCGTCACAGTGATATGATTTCTGTGGAGTGGAACTTCTTGTTGAGCTTAATTGAGGACATCTGGAATCATGTTTGATGTTTGGTAAACATGGCACTGGATGGAACCTCCTCATGTAGTGATGTCTCAGTTACTATAAAATGTGATAGTGATGTGTGTAAAATTTGTGTAAAAAGGTTAAGCGAGGTATCCTGTGTATCACCTGCAAGTCATGGTACAACCATAAATGTGTAAAAGTGAATCTGAAGTATATAAAAGATGAACATGAAACCTATAAACTGGACATTATAGAATGTAAAATGTCCAACCTTTCTGTTTGTTTGTTAGCAGAATAATTTGTGGGAAATATGCTCCTCACTCTTCTGCTACATCTTAGCTCAACTTGTGCCATGCACTGGCCCACACAGGACTGGGTCTGCAGAAAGAAATAATGGGACAAGAAATGTTCTCACAGTTCCTTCATTGAAAATGGACACAACTACACATAACATATAATACAAAAAAATTAACTTAGATTTTACATTCTCCAATTTTATGTTTAATGTGTTTCTACTGCATAATTTCATAGCCTCTGTGGAAAACCTATATGATCAGTGCTAAAAATTTCCTAATTTTGTGTTTCCCGCTAGTAAGGTTTACTAGATTCATTGTTTTCACTCAAAGTCTTACTTGACTTCATCCAGTTTTCTTCATATTGAACTTTTGATGTGACTAAATGAGTTATAAGTGACACCAAAGACAGACGGGTCACTCCGTGACTGATGTCAAAGTTAAGTGAATATTTTAGGCTGTTGCAGGAAGGCAAGACGTGAGAAAGGAAATGCCGATGTAATCCTTGATTGATGTTGTCCACACAACTTGCAACATTATTTAGCTTCACTGTGCAGTGACGATGGGTCGAGTATGTTTGATACTAATTTTTGCAGGAACTATCAAAATCATTACGTGGTGGCACAGTGAAGGTGACCAGGAATGAGGCTGTTGATTTGTTGATTGCTATAGTAAAAAGTTACTGTTTATGGACATGTTAGTGACGGGAGAATCTCAGTTGTAGCAATAACTCTTTAGGGGAATGGATATGTGGTTGTGCAACCTACAAAATATTTGTGACAAGGAAGAATATGAATGTCGATGAAGATTTCTTGGGTCTCCAGCCAGGCGGTAGCGTCATTCCTGCTTGTAGTAACATCTGGTCGGTCTTCTTAGATTTTACTGCATGTCGAATCACCGCAAACCTTGGTAAGATGTTCTCGTCTTGACAGTGTTGTCAGAAAGCCATTGCCATTGTTTTATTCTTATTGCTGTTCAACACAAATTCTCATTCCACACAACTGATATACCAAGTCCTTATTCTTGCTGACCACATTACATTGCTATCAGCATACCTCAAAGTTTTCATTTCTTCTGCCTGAACTTAATGACCTTTTCAAACTAGTGCTTGGTTTCCTTTACTGCCTGCTCTCAGTACAAATCGGATAACATAGAAGAAAGACTATAACTTTGTCTCTCCCTCTTCTCAAGTACTGTCTACCTTTCACTTCCTTTGGCTCTTATAAACATAGTTAAGTTTCTGTACAAGTTGTAGATAACCTTTCACTCCCTGAATTTATCCTTGCTGCCTTAAGAACTTCACGGAGTGTATTCCAGTCAACACTGTCAAAAGCTTTATCTGAATACACAAATGCTATTGACATAGGTTTGCCTTTCTTAAACCTATATTCTGATATAAGTCATAAGGTCACTATTGTCTCGTGTGTTCCTACATTGATCCAGAATCCAAACTGAGCTTATCTCAGGTTGGGTTCTATCAGTTTATCCATTCTAAAGTAATTGTTGTTGTTGTTGTTGTTGTCTTCAGACCTGAGACTGGTTTGATGCAGCTCTCCATGCTACTCTATCCTGTGCAAGCTTCTTCATTTCCCAGTACTTACTGCAACCTACATCCTTCTGAATCTGCTTAGTGTATTCATCTATTGGTCTCCCTCTACAATTTTTACCCTCCACGCTGTCCTCCAATGCTGAATTTGTGATCCCCTAAAGCCTCAGAACAGGTCCGACCAACCGGTCCCTTCTTCTTGTCAAGTTGTGCCACAAACTCCTCTTCTCCCCAATTCTATCCAATACCTCCTCATTAGTTATGTGATCTACCCATCTAATCTTCAGCGTTCTTCTGTAGCACCACATTTCGAAAGCTTCTATTCTCTTCTTGTCCAAACTATTTATCGTCCACTTTTCACTTCCATACATGGCTACACTCCATACAAATACTTTCAGAAAACGATTTCCTGACACTTAAATCTATAACTGATGTTAATAAATTTCTCTTCTTCAGAAACGCTTTCCTTGCCATTGCCAGTCTATGTTTTATATCCTCTCTACTTCGACCATCATCAGTTATTTTTGCTCCCCAAATAGCAAAACTCCTTTACTACTTTAAGTGTCTCATTTCCTAATCTAACTCCCTCAGCATCACCAGACTTAATTCGACTACATTCCATTATCCTCATTTTGCTTTTGTTGATGTTCATCTTATATCCTCCTTTCAAGACACTGTCCATTCCATTCAACTGCTCTTCCAAGTCCTTTGCTGTCTCTGACAGAATTACAGTGTCATCGGCGAAACTCAAACTTTTTAGTTCTTCTCCATCAATTTTAATACCTACTCCAAATTTTTCTTTTGTTTCCTTCACTGCTTGCTCAATATACAGATTGAATAACATCGGGGAGAGGCCAGAACCATGTCTCACTCCCTTCCCAACCACTACTTCCCTTTCATGTCCCTCAACTCTTATAACTGCCATCTGGTTTCTGTACAAATCATAAATAGCCCTTCGCTCCTTGTATTTTACCACTGCCACCTTCAGAATTTGAAAGAAAGTATTCCAGTCTGCATTGTCAAAAGCTTTCTCTAAGACTATAAATGCTAGAAACATAGGTTTGCCTTTCCTTAATCTTTCATCTAAGTAAAGTCGTAAGGTCAGTATTGCCTCACATGATCCAACATTTCATTCAGTAAGTACAAAAGAGTCATGAAAATGTTCAGTTGATTCCAGTGCTAGATGCTGCAAGTGAGGTTCTGCATCATGGTGTGGTTTACTGTTAAAGTTCCTATAGTATACAACCATAGAAGACTCAACCAATATGCTGCTTCCTCCTATGTATATCTCACAAAGAGACAATGGTGGTAAAATCGGAGAGATTTGAGCTCATATGGAGGCTTACCAGTAATTGTTCTTCTCTTGAATCATTCAAGACTTCAACAGGGCATGTGATACATGGAATATTGTTGGCACACACCGTAAGGTGGTTGTGAAGTATAGCTGTAGATATTAATCGCTCTACAAATTAAAAGTTCTTGAAGAATGAGATATGTTTTCCCTGTGTTTTTTACAGAGACATTAACACAAAAGAGGTCATTGATTAAACATTGGAAAATCCAGGATGGAATGTAACAATATTATGAAAAAGAAAGTCACTACTCACCATATGGTGGAGATGCTAAGTTGCAGACAGTACAAAAAAAATAGACTGTCACAAAAAAGCTTTCGGCCAATGAGGCCTTTGTTGAAAATACGTGACATGCACACACGCGCACACACAGAGATACTTAGGCAAATGCAACTAACACACGCATGACTGCAGTCATGTGTGTGAGTTATATTTGCATGAATCTGTGTGTGTGTGTGTGTGTGTGTGTGTGTGTGTGTGTGTGTATGTGTGTGCATGACATCTATTTTTATAGTCTTTTGTTGTGCCTATCTGTGATTCAAAATCTTTGCTGTATGGTGAACTGTGAATTGTTATTTTTATTCATCTCATGACGTACATTTGCAATCTATTTGGTTTGGGTACAGGAGACATGTCAAAAATTTATTTAACAGTTACGATGGTTTTCACATTAACAAATAACAGCACTATAATAAATAATAACACTATAAGGATATTTCTTGGAATATGTAACACACTATTTCCAGCTCAAATTTCCACTTTGTCCTGCATGAATTGAGTAATAAAACTTCAGTGTCAGTACCTCATATAGCTTTCTTTTAAGTGAACCTAAATTCATCTGCATCAACTTGTTCCCTTTTAATTTATTACAAATTTTCATTCCCATGTATTGAGGTGCCTGGGCATACCATCTGAGGTGGTGGATGGGGAGCATAAAATTTTCTTTGTTTCTAGTATCATGTGATTGGAAAAAAATGGTTTCCCTCATGAAATTCATGTCTAGTGTACAAAAATATCATAATCTTATAAATGTATAATGATGGCACAGTTAGTATTTTAAGTTTTCTAAGTAATGGTCGACATGGTTCTTTGTGATTTGCAGTGCACTTATTTCAAATGATTTTTTTCTGTATTTTTAGTATCCGCACTATGTTTGTCGAGTTACCCCAAAACACAATACCATACCTAATAATGGATTTGATGTAGCTTGTATTTGCTACTTTTCATGTGTCCATGTCAGTTGCAGTTGAGAATATTTTCATTGCAAATGCAAAGCTGCTCGGTTTGTCTGCCAGGTTTTCGATGTGTGCCGGCCAGCTCAAATTTTTATCTTCATTTTAACCTAAGATTTGACTGAGTCAGCTTCTTCTATACCTTGGTTGTTATGTACAATCTTAGCAATCTTAACCTGCTCACATTTTGACTGTTTTGTTTTGAACTGCATCACGTGGGTCTTAGATATGTTTAGATTCAACCCATTTAGCTGAAATCAAGTTTCTATGGTGCTGAGGGTACTGATCAAAGATTTGGGAATTTTTTCCGAATCCTGATCTTCAGCTAAGACAGAAGTACCATCTGCTAATAGAACTGATTGGGAGCTGATATTTAATGGTAAGTCATTAACATGAAAGAGAAATAGGACTGGGCCTAATATGTAGCCTTTGTGGAACACTCCGAGATATTTTTTTCCAGTCAGAAAAATAATATGTGCCATTTGAAGAAAAGCTAACTCTTTGCTTTGTGTTGAGTAAGTAGGATTTAAGCCATTGGAGGGCACTGCCACTAATACCATACTTTTCAAGTTTGTAAACAAGCAATGCATGGTTTACAGAATCACACACCTTTTTGAGGCCGAGGCCACAGATAATGCATGCCACCTTATTTCTCTTGTCTAACATATTTAATGAAATCAATATCTTTATTATATTTTACTTCTCTGTGCAGCTGCCTTTTCCTTACACTGGAAATTTTTATGCCTTATATTATTGCTGCATAGTCTAGGTGGAAATGTTTCATTAAAGACACCAAGAAAACTATTTAGGAATTTCTCAAAGTTTTCAACGCTTGAGTTACAATGACCAATAGGCCATATTTCTATTTTAGCTTCTCACATTTATGTTAGCAAATTTTCTTTCTAAAGTTCCTGTTCACATGGGTTCTCATTTGTGAAATGTTCCTGTCTGTCTGTGGCAGCTCAGTGAACAATGCACAATGTTCTGAAATACCTAGGTTTAGACAAAATTTATACACATCTTCATATACATAATTAGTTAGAACACTCTCAATACATGTTGCTGATTGCCCATTACCTCTGGTAGATTCAAAGGAATTCAATTTGGAATCATATTTCTTTACTACATCAGTGAATCTTGAAGCATGTAGCAACTTTCCTTTTCATAATCTTGTTAACTCATTGATTGTCAAAAAGTACATCTAAAAATGGTATGAGCAGTTAGAGGAAGTGGCCAGAATGACAAGAAAGCATATTGTCTCCTCTCCCTCTCTCTCTTCCTCCCCCCCCCCCCCCCCCCCATTATTGTGTGTATCTCTTTACATTGTTACATTGCTTACATCATTTACAGTTTGTCTATGATTTTATATCTGTAGGTACTTATTTCTTGAGTCAGAGTTACACACACAAAGTGTGAATGTTACCAAACCATCAGCTTAATACGCCATGTTTACAGAATACTAAGAAGAATGCCCGAGGGCATGCAGCTTTACTATATGGTTAAATGATGATTGCGTCCTCTTGGGTAAAATATTTCAGAGGTAAAATAGTCCCCCATTCGGATCTCCAGGCAGTGACTACTCAAGAGGACGTCGTTATCAGGAGAAAGAAAACTGGCATTCTACGGATCGGAGTGTGGAATGTCAGATCCCTTAGGTGGGCAGGTAGGTTAGAAAATTTAAAAAGGGAAATGGATAGGTTAAAGTTAGATATAGTGGGAATTAGTGAAGTTCGGTGGCAGGAGGAACAAGACTTTTGGTCAGGTGAATACAGGGTTATAAATACAAAATCAACTAGGGGTAATGCAGGAGTAGGTTTAATAATGAATAAAAAAATAGGAGTGAGGGTAAGCTACTACAAACAGCATAGTGAACGCATTATTGTGGCCAAGATAGACACGAAGCCCATGCCTACTACAGTAGTACAAGTTTATGGGCCAACTAGCTCTGCAGATGATGAAGAAATTGATGAAATGTATGATGAGACAGAAGAAATTATTGAGGTAGTGAAGGGAGACAAAAATTTAATAGTCATGGGTGATTGGAATTCGAGAGTAGGAAAAGGGAGAGAAGGGAACATAGTAGGTGAATATGGATTGGGGCTAAGAAATGAGAGAGGAAGCTGTCTGGTAGAATTTTGTACAGAGCAAAACTTAATCATAGCTAACACTTGGTTCAAGAATCATAAAAGAAGGTTGTATACATGGAAGAATCCTGGAGATACTAGATGGTATCAGATAGATTATATAATGGTAAGACAGAGATTTAGGAACCAGGTTTTAAATTGTAAGACTTTTCTAGGGGCAGATGTGGATTCTGACCACAATGTATTGGTTATGAACTGTAGATTAAAACTGAAGAAACTGCAAAAAGGTGGGAATTTAAGGAGATGGGACCTGGATAAACTGACTAAACCAGAGGTTGTACAGGGTTTCAGGGGGAGCATAAGGGAACAATTGACAGGAATATGGGAAAGAAATACAGTAGAAGATGAATGGGTAGCTCTGAGGGATGAAGTAGTGAAGGCAGCAGAGGATCAAGTAAGTAAAAAGACGAGGGCTAGTAGAAATCCTTGGGTAACAGAAGAAATATTGAATTTAATTGATGAAAGGAGAAAATATAAAAATGCAGTAAATGAAGTAGGCAAAAAGGAATACAAACGTCTCAAAAATGAGATCGACAGAAAGTGCAAAATGGCTAAGCAGGGATGGCTAGAGGACAAATGTAAGGATGTGGAGGCTTATCTCACTAGGGGCAAGATAGATACTGCCTACAGGAAAATTAGAGAGACCTTTGGAGAAAAGAGAGCCACTTGTATGAATATCAAGAGCTCAGATGGTAACTCAGTTCTAAGCAAAGAAGGGAAAGCAGAAAGATGGAAGGAGTATATAGAGGGCCTATACAAGGGCGATGTACTTGAGGACAATATCATAGAAATGGAAGAGGATGTAGATGAAGATGAAATGGGAGATACGGTACTGCCTGAAGAGTTTGACAGAGCACTGAAAGACCTGAGTCAAAACAAGGCCCCAGGAGTAGACAACATTCCCTTAGAACTACTGATGGCCTTGGGAGAGCCAGTCTTGACAAAACTCTACCATCTGGTGAGTAAGATGTATGAGACAGGCGAAATACCCTCAGACTTCAAGAACAATATAATAATTCCAATCCCAAAGAAATCAGGTGTTGACAGATGTGAAAATTACCGAACTATCAGTTTAATAAATCACAGCTTCCAAATACTTACGTGAATTCTTTACAGACGAATGGAAGAACTGGTAGAAGTCGACCTCGGGGAAGAGTGTTCTGCACTTCCTTGGATCTTCTCCAATTTTCCTGTGAATCATATTTACTATGGATCTCAGACTGACAAGTGATAGTCAAGTATTGGTCAACAAAGGGTTTTGTAAGCTACCTTCTTTTCGGGTAGCCTACATTTTCTGAGGATTCGTTCAGTGAATCTCAGTGTGACATCTGCCTTATCTGTAATTAGTTTCATGTGCTCATTCCACTTTAACTTTCTCTGTATGCATGATCCCAGGTGTTTTCTGGAAGTGACTGCACCCAGTGATTGTTCTGCAATCATGTAATGATAAGATAATTGATCTTTCTGCCTATTTGTGCTCAATACATTACATTTGTTGATGTTGAAGATGAATTGCCAATCCCTACACAAATCTTTGATCCTCTGCAGGTTTTCCTTCATTTCGCTACAAGTCTCTAGCATTACAACGTCTGTGTATACAACAGTAGCATCTGCAGAAAGCCTCGCAGAACTTCTATTATTATCCACTAGGTAATTAACCCAAAATTACTTTTATGACTGAAGATTTTTCTCCATTGAAAATGGCATACTGTGTTCTGTTTCGTAGAAACTCTTCAATCAACTCACACAGCTAGTGTAATATTCCATACACTCATATTTTGTTCATTAGGTTGCTGTGTGGACTGCACTGAACACCTTTTGGAAACCAAGGAATGTGGTACCTATGTGGGTGTCAGTGTATACTGCCTTCTAGTTTTCGTGGATGAACAGAGAGAGCTGAGTTTTGGATGGTTGTTGGTTCTGAAAACAATGCTGATTCCTACAGAGGAGATTTTCAGTCTCTAGAAATGAAACATGTTCCAAAATTTGACAATAGACTGACATCTGAGATATAGCGCTACATGCATTTATTCGATGCCTCTTCTTGAAAATGGGAATGAGCTTTTTATTTCGAATCATTAGGAATGCTTCACCTGTTCAGTGACCTGCTGTACAATTCTGCTAGAAGTGAAGCAAATTCCTTTGCATACTGCATGGAGAATCTCATCTTAGTATCCCACCAGTCCATTGGCCTTTCCTCTGTTGAGAAGTTTCAGTTGTTTTTCTATTGCATGGCCACTTATTTCAGTCTCTCTCATTCTGGTGTTAATGCAGTGATTTAAAAAGGGAACTACAGTGTGATCTTCCTCAGTGATATAGTTTTGGAAAAAAATTTAGTATTTTGGCTTTCTCTGTGCAATCCTGTGTTTCAAAGCTATTTTGGTCACAGAGGGTCTGAACACAAGACTTCAATCCATTTACCAATTTACCATAAGACCAAAACTTCTTAGAATTTTCTGTCAAGTGTTGAATTTTACTTTCAGATCTGTTGAATTCTCCATGCTTAGCTCTCCTTGCACTAATATTTACGTCATTCACTTTCTGTTTGTTTGTGGTGCTTTGGCTAGAATTAAATTTACAGTGAGGTTCTCTCTTTGCTTTAGTAACAGCTCTGAAACATGGCTGTTAGTCCTCTGGGGGTCTTTCCAACTCTCACAGCTTGGTGCATATGTGTATATAGTATTTTGTACAAAACTGTTGAAATTTGTCTATTGGTGCTCAACATTGTCAATGCTGGAAATTAAAGTTTCATGTCGACTGCTCAAGTTATCTGATATCCGTTTCTTGTCACTCTACCTTAGCAAAAATCTTCCTACCTTTTTTTAGATTCCTACTTGCAGCTATATCCAGTGATTCTGTAAGAACCTTATGATAATTGATTTCCTGTGCTAAACCAACTGAGTTTTTGCAAGATGGCCGCGAGTGTAGAAGTGTGTGAATCTAACTTGAGAAATAGTTATAGTTATGCTGTTAAAAAGGGAGTTTGTAAGAATTGTAACACTGAAATAACAACGCTAAAAGAACGAATTGCTAGCTTACAATTCATAGTCAGTTCCTTAAGAAGCGATATTGACTCACTCAAGAAAGAAAATCGGGATCTGCGATCGAAGCCAACACTAAGTGAAGTGATGCAAGACAAAAGTAATATATCGTCCGAGTGGGTAAAAGTGCCGTACAAAAATAGTGTTCCAACTACAAAAAGAACAACAAAATCCGCTAAAAATGTCACATTTTCGGAGAAAAACAAATATCATGTTTTGCAAACAAGTAACTGTGATAACGACTCTCCAAATGATCGTGAACTTGAAAAAGACAGTGAACTGAAAATGAATAGCGTTTTTTCAAATAATGTCAACAACAAACACAGATCATCAGAGAAAAAGAGTAGTGTACTATTACTAGCAGACAGTCATGGCAGGAATCTATCCAGCATGCTCCGTGAGAAAAATCGCAACATAGCAGTAACTAGTGTAGTGAAACCGGGAGCGGGATGTAAAAATGTTGTAGACATTAACTCTCAGACGAAATTAATGCAAGAAAATGACTTTATCGTCTGTATAATGGGTTCAAACGATGTGGCAAAAAATGAAGCAGAGGTTTGCGTGAAAACGCTACAGAATTTTTTACAAGCTAATAAATGCAGAAACACAGTAGTTGCCACACTTCCTCATAGGCATGATCTGATTTATAATTCGTGTGTAAACAAAGAAATTCGGAAAACAAACATTAAAATAAGGAAACTGTGTTCTCAATACACTAAGTGCGATGTACTGGATATAAGCAAGCTGCATGGAAATCTGCACACGAAGCATGGAATGCATTTGAACTATGAGGGGAAAAGATTTGTTTGTGATCGTGTTAGTGAAATAATCAAAGAAAGACTTGTAAGGGATAGAACAATTTATCAGCTTCCTGAACATCCTTCCAACAGCGAGGAAAACAAAATAAACAAGAAAGAAGAACGAAAATACAATGCTGCTGACGTTCCTAATTTAAACTAGAGGTATGTGATGCTGTAAATATGATTCCCAATTACCAAATCGTGAATACGCCCGAACTAAAAATTTATCACCATAATGTGCAATCCCTGCGTAATAAGATCGATGAAATTAACGTTCTATTGACACATGAACTTAATGATATCTCAGTGTTATGCATTTCTGAGCACTGGCTTAACCCAGAATTAATCCAGAATACGAAAATAAACAAATTTGTCTTGGCTGCTTACTACTGCAGGAAAAACAGCAAACAGGGTGGGGTAGCAATTTACACAAAGGAAAATGTAGATTTTATTACACTACCTGACTTAACTAGGGCAAATGTCGAAAAGGATTATGAAATTGCAGCTATAAAAATTACTCAGTTCAACCTGGTTATTGCTACAGTTTACCGATCACCGTCCGGGAATTTTGAACTTTTCTTAAACAAAATGGAGTCATTGCTAAATAAAGTAAATAAAATAGATTGTGAATTGATAATCTGTGGTGACTTCAATATTGACTTCCTCACGAATAGTGGAAATAGGGAGACCATTTTGAACCTTGCAACGTCCTACAATTTAAAGGCTGAAGTAAAAGCAGCTACCCGAGTATCAGAAACTTGTCAAACAGCTCTTGATCAGTTTCTAGTAAAGAAGAGTTTACACAACACCTCACTAAAAATTTTCAATGCAGGTTTTAGTGATCATCTTGCTCAAATATTAAGCATAAAAGTACAAGGCAGTATTATTAACAACATGTCTCTTAGAACAACATATCGAAGCTATAATCAGCATAATGTGAACTACTTCAACAACTTATTACAGAAAGAAAAATGGCTAGGAGTGTACAAAATGAATGATATAAATGAAAAATTCGACTCTTTCATTGATACATTAACCCATTTCTTTGAACTTGCATTCCCACTGAAAACATTGACCATACGGGGAAACTCTAGAACAAACAGCTGGATCACAAAGGGAATAAGGGTTTCATGCCAGAAGAAAAGACTACTTCATGAAATATGTAACTCAAAAAATTCCTCACCTGTAGTACGCGCATACTATAAAAAATACTCCAAAATATTAAGAAAAGTAATAAAAGCAGCAAAATAATGTGTAATGATGAAATCATTTATAATTCAGCTAATAAATCAAAGGCTATGTGGAGTGTTATAAAAAAAGAATGTGGAGAATACAGACAACCTTGGAAAAATATAACACTATCACATAAAAATAAAAAAGTAACAAACCCCTTAGAAGTAGCTAATACATTTAACAACTTTTTCACAGGTGTTGCTGAAAATATGTTATAATCAAACTTTAAGAGCATCCAGGCAAATGAATATAAAATAAGTACATGTAGAGGATCAATGTACATCAGTTCTGTTTCACAAGATGAAGTAGCTAAAGCAATAAAAGGACTAAAAAATTCCAAATCGGCAGGTATTGATGGTATACCTGCAACAATGTTAAAGAAGAGCGCATCAAACCTAATTGAAGTACTCACACATTTATGCGACTGCTCACTTCAGGCAGGCACTTTCCCTGATGTGTTAAAAACATCAAAAGTTATTCCTGTATATAAAAAAGGGGATAAAGACAATGTAAATAACTACAGACCCATCACAATTTCCTCCTGCATCTCTAAAGTATTGGAAAAAGTTATGTATGAGAAACTTATGAAATTTATAAATAAAAACAGCATCCTATGTAATGAACAACATGGATTTAGAAATAAGAGGTCAACGACAACGGCTGTCTATGAGTGCATCAATTCCATCCTAAACCTGATGGACAAAAAACAGGAAACAATAGGAGTCTTTATTGACTTGTCAAAAGCATTTGACATGGTGGACCATAAAATTCTGCTATCAAAGCTAGAAAGATATGGTATTCGAGGTCTGTCCAACAAGTGGATCAGTTCCTTCCTGACATATCGTATGCAGGCAGTGTGCGTCAAGCACACAGATATTGAACTAAAAACTGTATCTAATCACTTATCTGACTATAAACAAATAAAATGTGGTGTACCCCAAGGATCCGTATTGGGACCCCTTCTGTTTCTTCTGTACATAAATGATCTAAGCTTAAATATTGATGCACACAAATCAATCATATTTGCAGATGACACCACGATTCTATTAAAAGGAGACGACGATGAACAGTTACAGCAGACAGTAAACACGGTCACGAAACAACTTAGCAGCTGGGCACAGAGTAACCAGCTTGTAATAAACAGTAAGAAAACCATTGCTCTAAAATTCCACAATGTTCCTAACAAGGACATGTTTATCCCATCAGTCTCTATCAATGACGAACCAGTTGGTAACAGTACTGAAACCAAATTCTTAGGACTTTGGCTGCAGAGTAACATCAGATGGAATAAGCATATTGAATGTCTCAATACAGAACTGAGCAAAACATGTTATCTTCTTTGTTCATTAAAATCATGCTGTAGTGAGAAAACAGTAATGAATGCATATCATGCGTACTTTCATTCTCGTCTTAGATATGGGGTCACCTTCTGGGGAAACTCTAAAATAGCTAATAGCACTTTTAAACTACAAAAAAGGGCCATTAGAATCTTGTTTGGGTGCAAGCCTAGAGACTCTTGTAAACCCCTGTTTAAGAAATCTGGTATTCCCCCATTACCGTGTGTATACATTATGGAAACCCTTTTGTTCTTTAAATTAAATGTAATAGGCAAGGACCAGAGGCTACAAAAAAACTGTGATATACATGAGCACTTTACCAGACAAAACAGGAACTTACATATGACTCAAATCTGCACAGCACTGTGCCAAAAAGGTACTTTTCACATGGGAGTTAAGCTTTATAACAAACTTCCTGAAAACATAAAAGCTATCACTGAGGTCAATACTTTTGGAAAATCTCTAAAGTCATATTTACAGCATCACTGCTTTTATTCCATTGAAGAATATTTAAATTTATGAAATGTGTTATATAAATACTTGTGCGTAAAGTGTATTATTGTAAGCTTAAATATGTATTATTGTAAGCTTAAATATGTATGCCTTGAAATTACTTTCAGCCTGTATATTTATAACTTGACTTGTCCAATGTCTTATGCATAAGCTGCTATGTAGACAACAGGACCAATAAAATACAATCTACAATCTACAGTCAAAGAGTTTTGATCTGTTGGAGACCAAGAGATAAAATGTGTTGCCTTCATGAGTCGCTTCTCTGATTAGCTGCTCAAAGTAATTTTCAGGTGAGGCATTTAGAATAATTTCACCTGATTACTGGGAAATTTACATGAAATATTCTCCAAGTTTCATCTCAGATATTCCACCAATACTGCCCCTGAGTAGGCATTCTATAAGAGCATCTGGTGACTATATTCAATGCACCTCCAACATTTATCTTAACCCAAACTACCACTGGCACTCAGCCTATCTTTGCAGACTGGTGTGCAAAACAAGTACAAGAGCAGGGGCAGCTCTTTCTTAAGTGCCACAGGGGTATGGCCCCACTAGGAATATTGTGATATAATTTTATAGCATGTATTTTTCCAGTATTGTATCAAAAGGTTTGAGTATGACATGATTTTGGTGTAGTACAAGAGATAGAGACCAGAGGTGATGAGGTCCAGTTTCCACTGCTCTGATGCAGAGACACAGAGTTATTCTGAGCTGCCAGTAGCCAGACCAGGTCTTGCTGCCACTCTTTCACTCCCCCCCCCCCCCCCCCCTCCCCCCAGCACATTCTTCCACTGTGACTAACCTGTTTTCCTCTCCCCACACGAGAGTGAGGGCCAGTGTGAGATGGTCCGTACTCACCTCCACACCCCCGGCCCCTAAAATTTCAGTCATAGTGATGTGAACAACGTCTTTCAATTTCTTGACATCACCTCTCGCCATACCTTATCTCAGGGCCATCTCAGGTGGACCCGCTGGGTGGACCAGCTCATGCCTATCTCCATTTCCGTGGTGTCTCGTCCCCACCCTTGTCCACTTGTCTGTACATCTGCACAGTGCTTGGGGCCAGCAGCCTTGGGTCTCTAGCCAGAGTCATACTGAGATGATCCTGCACCGCTGGCAGAACCAAAGCTGCACTTCCCCCTCACCCCCCGCCCCCCTGCCCCCACTACCCCAGGGAAAAGCACCTTTCTGCAATTTTCTACACAAATAAAGGAAATTTTGTAATTTGTAAGGTAGGTTTAATGAAAATGAAGCAATTTTGGCAAGTGAACTATGTAGATGAAAAATATTTCATGCAGCAAATTAAATGTATCATTGTAGCAGATAAATTAAAAATTGTACAAACTTCCTAAAACAATGGAATGCAAAACAAAATGTGTGTCATAATTGTTTGTAGCAGCTAATGTGTGCCGAATTAATTATGACGTATAACAAAGAATAAAATTTATTTGTTTCAATTAAATTATAAACACTGTATGAGTTGTTAATAGAAAATAAAATAAAAAGTTCTATACTTAAGAGATGACAACATACTCTTTCCCAAGAATTGTGTACTTATTACAATTTTACTGTCCATTTCCTTGCTTTGAGCACAGAAAATTCATTGATAATTTCATTGAAGTCGAATTTAGCAGCTGTGTCATATTCTATAGACAAGATAGCTCAATTTGATGCCTGATTCACCGATACTTGACCTTACGTAAATTTACTATCATTTGTAATTGCAAAGAAATTGTCATACATATGCTCAAAGCTAATTCAGTATTTGGTTAAGCACTCATAACCTTACTTTGCGATGGGGGTGGGAGGAATCGCATATCTAAATGGGAATCATGCTCTGCAACAGCTCTTTCTAGTGGAATTTAAAAGCAGCTATTTCATTTACTAGCTCTACTGTATTGATATCTGTTTTATTTGTCATGAAAATGTGCTCAACATTTTTCAAAACAAAGTATGAAGCTCTCATTTAATGCTTTCCTGACAGGAAATTAATGCTAGATCAAAAGTGTGTTAGATGTGAAATCTGTTTCTCATTTCAGTTATTATTCTATCAAATATATGTAGCAGCTTACATTAAATAGTTTCACTCTAGTCCTCAGTTGACAGAAATCAGCAAAAATGGGAAGCCTTGAGTTAAACAGCACCTGTGACCAACCCTTGAGATCCTACAATATTTAAGCCAAGCAGCAGCAAAAATGCCATTGTTGAACATGAGCTAACTGTATAGGCAGTGGCTTTATGTACCAAGGGTACTGTTGACACATAATATTCGGTAACAGTCATTTTTTATGTACTACCTGGAATAAATGACATTGTGACAGCAGCGCGCACGCTTATTAAGAGGCTTGTTCTTGCAGTCATAGATAATATATTGTGTAGAAGAATTCAAGTGCCTCTTCTGGCTAATTCTGAAATCATCTTTTTCCCTTTCTTTTAACTGCTCAGTTTTTGCATCACTTTATGTAGATTCCTGTAGCCAAATGTAAATGGGGCTACCTCTCAGTAGTGTTCCATATTATGGAGCTGTGTATTTAAAATTCTAGGATTATTAAAGCGGTTCTAAAATGAATAAAGTAATTTATTTACTAAAATATCCTTTCAATTTTTAAGTATGCAAGAGAAGATAGTAATCAATCAATTAGGTGCTCATCAATTTTGTGTATACGGGGGGGAGGGGGGGGGGGCAGCAGGGATGAGTTCACTTCTGTTTACACTTTATTATTGGCTAAAGTATTTTGTGGATTAGGCCTATATCTACATATCTACAACTGTATAATTATCATATCATATTTACTATTTTTCTAGTGTTTTTTTAAGCAGTATGACATAAATTAAGCTTATATAACAAACAGTTCAGAACAATTCCATTATAAAGTTCATTCATTTTTTACCTGGGCCCTACCAACAGCAGAGCTCCAGCCTCCTCTGGAGAAAAGTAAGCTTTGCATGACAGGTCACTGCCAAGTAACATAGATTGAAAAAACTTAGGCTTAATAGGGTGTGCGATCACCACATACAACTGTGCATGTTCTGCAATAAGCTGCCGTGCTGGCTACGAAGTTGGGAATGAGTTCTTGTGGCAAGGCATTCTGTTCCTCCACCAGTGCAGTTGACAACTGCTGGATGATTGTTGGTGCATGTAGACGTGCTGTGATATGTCTCCCCAATGCATCCCTCATGTGGTTGATTGGATTTAAGATGGGGAAATGGGCAAGCCAGTCCATTCAGCGAATATTCTCCCATTCCAAGAGCTCCTCCAACTGTGCTGTTTGATGCAGCCGTGCATTGTTATCCCTAAAAATGAAATCAGGGCTGAGTATACTCTTGGAAAGACACACATGGGAAAGGTGTACAGTATCACACTAACTTTGACTGGTGTGTGTACCATATTCAAAATGTGGAGATCAGTACACTCATGCAACAGTATGCCTCCTCTTGCTATAACATCTGGACCACCAAATGATTATGTTTGACAACAATGAATGAATTGTCAAATGATAAGAGGTAGGAGTATGCAATGCATCCAGGGACATTTCAAATACGATCATT
This sequence comes from Schistocerca piceifrons, assembly GCF_021461385.2. Classification (NCBI taxonomy): domain Eukaryota; kingdom Metazoa; phylum Arthropoda; class Insecta; order Orthoptera; family Acrididae; genus Schistocerca; species Schistocerca piceifrons. The sequence continues at coordinate 991,742,070 of NC_060139.1, forward strand.
TCGTTCCTTCAGTTATTATAGTGTGGTAAGGCATGATGATGCATGTAGGTATGAGCTATATTACTTGGTAGACACACATCGTGTAAGACATGGTTTCGGCCTTAAGTTGTGCTCACCAGTGTACATTCGAACCTGAATTTTGTATTACATTGCTATTAAAATCGGGTTTTAGCCAGGTTTCAGTATCAAGTACTATGTAGACATTGGTGCTATTTTTAAGTAACACTAGATGTGAGAATTTTCCTTGGATGCCCCTGCCGTTATCTAATACCACATCAACATTTTCTTTCTCCAATCTTCATGACAAACATTACTCTCTTTAATTAATGGGGATAGCATTCTTTCCTGTCTCTAATTAGAACTTGTCTTATTGGACCTATGGAGGGCTAATTCCAGCCTAAAAACCCACACGTGCAGGCCACACCCACTCCACTACCATAGTAATTCCTTCATATGTGTAGTATACAGACCTATTAAGGTGAGAATGGGTTTCTACAATTCTTCTCTCAGTAATGGAGGTCATCAGTGACATTCTTATGATATGAAATATGCCAAAGAGTAACTTTTCCGCTTACTGTTGATGACACAAATTTATTTGTAAGTTCATAGTATTACTTTCAAAATTCCAAGTCTTATTCATCTGTGTTGGTTCTCAGCTATCAATTGCTCAGCTCCACAGCTACATTTGTGTTAAATGTACCAATCACTCAAGTTTTTAAGAGTTTGCAACTTTACCATACAAATGACTATATTTCACAAACTGTTTCTATGGCACACCAACAACTATGCCATTCATCTTGACTGGAAATCAGTATCCAGATTTTTTTTTCAGTAGCTGCTTGAAAATTCAGTACCAAATATACGACTTTTCACTAGAAAAATGCTCATATCAGAGCACAAAAAAGGCAAATATGCCCCTGCTTAAAATACTCTGACTGAAAACTGAGGTACTGGCTGCATGTTCTACCTTCCTCAGCACCTGTAAAAATTTTTCCAAAAATTTTGGCTTTAAACATATTTACACTCTTTTTTAACATGCAGCTCACCTCTCACTCCCATAAACTAGCCAATCTGTAGCTCACTCATATCCACTAGTTCATTGCTGTAAGTCACTCAACCCATTCAGTCCCACTTGCCCATTCTCACTCACTCATTCAACCCAACTCATTGTTGTTATCGGTTTGAATCCCTCTAATTTTGTCACTGTCTCCTGTCTCACAGCCACAGGCTCCTCCGTTCTGTCCTACTACTACTGCCTCCTCTCACTATCACTGTATCATTCTTGTTCTCTCTTAATGCTGCTGTCAGTCATTTCTTCCCATTGCTCCTGTCTCTTCTCACTGTCACTACCTCTCTCTTCCTCATTGCCATTGTCACAGACTCTGTCTCTCATTCTCACTGGTTCTCAGACACTTCCACTTTCTCCTTTTCTTTATTCCTCTCCCACTGGCACTGTCTCCTTCACTCTTTTCCTAGTGCTGTTCTTCTCTCATACTGCCATTGTGTCCTTTGCATTTTCTATATCACAACCACTGTCTACTATCTTCCAGTACTTCTTACTTTTCCATCTCTTGCCCACAGCCACTGTCTCTCTCTCAGATAAAAAAGTATGAGTATGTTCACATGCTGGAAAAAAAATTATAATATGGTGAGGAAGGTGGAATGAGGCAGCTGGTGCCCCACTTTTTAGTCAGAATCTGTTAAACAGGAGCATATTCACCTTTTTAGTGCTCCAACATGAGCATTTTTCAACTGGTTTCTTTTCCTTCTACAGCAGAGCATGTCATGCATATGAAAATAACTTTATAGATCAGTAAAATGACGATAATTTACGTATGTGAAATTTAAATAACGCAAAACTGACATGTCAGACCATATTTTTTGTGCACAAAAATTTTGTATGTGTTTCAGTAATACAATATTGGGTTCCCAGAACTCTTCTGGTGATAACAGAGACACCTTACAGCATAGCCCTGCATGCTCCATCACTTTATAAACTATTTTTTACTTCATACCAGCTTTTATATGCGTATTTTAAGTTCAAAGTAGTGCAACTTTGAAATCTGTATCTCAGAAATGGATAAAGATATCAAGAAAACTTTTTTGGTTTCTCCTCGGAACTGCCTATGATCTAAATGGTACCTCCATTAGACCCTTCAGGTGCACCATAACCACATTTAATGCAACAAAAAGTAACCAATTTGCTCATCGTAAGCTGGAGAAAGTGGTAATATTCAAACTTTTACCCTATATTATAGGTTAGTTACAGTAATACAATCCTTCTGTTGGGTATACAAATCATTCCTAGCCCAAGAACTATCCAAAATACTTGACCCTACTTTTCTCTCACACATAGAACCTGTTGTATGAGCCCCAGAAAAATACCTTTTTTTGTGTGTTGTGCTGTGAAACGTATTGGTAGCATGTGTTGTTCCATGCATACCGATTATATGATTACTGTTATCCACAGTTCTTCCTCTGTTACTCAAGGGTTAACCATCTTCCATTTGTTCCTATATTAGTATTTTCTGATCCCTGGTATTAGTATCATGTACATTCCCTTTCTTTTTAATTCACTTCATTTGTTCCTTGTTCTTCATATATTCTCGTGGCTTGGTATATGCCTGACATATATATCTTTTGCCTACTACTTCTATTTGCAAAATAAATCTGATTGATGAAAACTTATCCACTTAACATTTAGTTTTACGTTTTTGGCTCTCTTTGTATTTGTATAATGTAGCTGAGTACAATAATTAACTATGTTGTAATTTATCTTTTTCACACACTCTCAGTATGTTGTGTTTTCAGTTATTTGTGTTGTTGCTTATTACGTACTGACAAAAGAAATATAGAGATCAATTCTCATTTATCACACATTTTTCAACATTAAAAAGATGTTTTTGCATATATTACTGATTTTATTTTTTCAATCATTCCTTTTTACAGAGGTTTCAGTAAGGAATTTGATCCATGTATTACTGAAATTGTTGGAGCAACACTTGAAATATATAAACAGTCCCGAGCTAACTTACTGCCAACCCCAACAAAATCTCATTATCTTTTCAACCTCAGGGATTTTGCAAGAGTTATTCAGGTAAGGTAATGTAGTGATTAAATGCAGTACCGTTGTTTGTTAGAATGAAGTAAGTGCCCTTGTAGTTTTAATGACATCAAAGAAAGTGTGGCTGTAGCTGGTGCACAAAATGTAATTTCTGTTAGAAGCAGCAGTACACAATGGATTAGTGAGCCTTTCACTTCTGTTTATGATATCAATTATCAATACACAATGGATTAGTCACCCTCTCCTTTCTGTTTATAATATCCATTATACCTGATGGACAGGGTGAACAGCAGTCTGTGGCGATTTGCTGGTGATGGAGTGGTGTACAGGAAGGAATTGTTGTTGGGTGACTGTAGCAGAATATAAGATGACTTTTTGGTGTGATGAATGACATCTAGCTAAAAAAAAAAAAAAAAAAAAAAAAAAGTAAGTTAATGCAGATGACTAGGAAAATAAACCCATAATGTTTGAATACAACATTAATAGTATGCTACTTGACACAGTCACATTGATTTAATATCTAGGTGTAACAATGAAAAGTGATATGAAGTGGAATGCGCATGTAAAAATTTTGGTGAGGAAGGCAAATAGTCGACTTCAGTTTATTGGGAGAGTTTTAGGGAAGTGTGGTCCATCTAGGGAGGAGAATGCATGTAGTATACTAATGTGACCCTCTGTTGAGAACTGCTTGAGTGTTTGGCATCCCCACCAGATTGGATTAAAGGAAGACATTGAATCAATTCAGAGCTGAGCTGCTAGATTTGTTACTAGTAGATTCAGTTGACATGCAAGTATTGCGGAGATGCCTTGGGAACTATAATGGAATCTGCAGAGGGAATGCGACATCCTTTATGAGGAATGATGTTGAGAAAATTTAGAGAGCTGGTGTTTGAAAGTGATTGTAGAACAATTCTTCTGCTGCAATTTAAATTTTGCCTAAGTACCACGAATGTAAGATGAGGAAAATTACAGCTTATACGGAGGCTTATAGAAAGTCATTTTTTGCTCGCTCCAGTTGTGTGTGGAACAAGAAGGGAAATGGCTAATAGTGGTACATTGTACCCTCCACTCTACACCATACTGTTGTTTGTAGAGTATGTACATAGATGTAGATATAGAATATTGCTGTCAGATTATACAAGATTTCAATGTAGTTTTTTGTTGTAGTTCTGTGTAACAAAAGTAATTCTAAATGAAACATTATATCACCAAAGTTTTCATGTAAAAGTAGACAAACATTTAGTTTCACTTAAGTCTAGTTTCTTAACCTATGTGTCCAGAGGCACCTCCAGGCTGACTTTAATTTGTAATTGTGATTGCTACACATTACTGAGCAAGCTGCTGTAGTCAATGGTACTTGTACTTATCAAAGAAATCACAGTACTGAACAGTTTGTACATGTAACAACAAACAATTGAAAGATAATTTTTTACCAATGAATTAGTTACATGAAGGCATGTGCAATAATAAAAAGAAGGTAGCGTTAGCAACATTTTACATGTACTGTAGCTCCTGTACCTGACAAAAAAGTGAAGGACCCAGAAGACAGACATAAAGATAACTTCGTTCATGTATACATCAGCAATGTGCATGTAACTAAGTAGAGCAGCAATTCTCTGTGATTGGTAAAATGGTCAACAGGGTGCATCAGCATTATTCATGTTCAATGTTACTGTCAGGCCTGATATAGTATATGAGGGGTGTGAGCAGAATTGGATGTTGAGTGATCACTGTGGAGAACAAGGAGACGCCGCATACTTGTTTGACACATCATTTTCAGCACCTGACAGTGTTTGAGGGTGGATCTCCAGTTGTTCAGAAGGTTGAATTATGCAATATCCAGATTTGGGAGGCATTCTGATGTTATAGTGGTCTGATGTTGGGCTGCATGGTTATATGAGGGCAGTAAAACTCATTGTCAAGGTTCCAGTCAGCCATGTCTGATCACCACAAGGGGGTGATCTCTGTACTGTGCCCCAAGCACCCCTTCACATATGTGTTTGCCTTTTGAGGACAGGTAACGGACTCTCTGCAACATTCTGTGTCATCCCACACATCTTTGTTTGCAGACTAGCAGCAGCCAGACTAAGGAATGAACACTTCATGCATAGGCTGCCATTAGCTCAACACAAATGGGTGTGTTTGGAATGATGCTGTAACAGGGAGGTGTGGACTGCTGGTGAATGGCATCATATTGTGCTCAGTGATGAATCAAAGTTCACCAGTACCCTGGATGACAATTATCTGTAAGCACTGTGGCAACCTGGGGAGAGGTTGTATTACTGTGATACTATTTTTCATCAGGACAATGCTCACTTTCGCATATCACCTGTCTCTATGAACTGTCTGCATGACATTGAGGTACTCCACTGGCCAGCAAGATCCCCAGATCTGCCATGATAGAACATGTGTGGGGCCAGCTGAAACATGAACTCCATCTCACTGCCAGTATCTACAATATTGAGGACCAGTTACAACAGTTGTGGGCCAGCTTGCCTCAGGAGGGGGGAAAAAAGTAGAGGGAAACATTCCACGTGGGAAAAATATATCTAAAACAAAGATGCTGTAACTTACCAAACGAAAGCATTGGTATGTTGATAGAGACAAAAAACACACAAACACACACACACAAATTAAGCTTTTGCAACCCACGGTTGCTTCAACAGGAAAGGGAGAAGGAGAGGGAAAGACGAAAGGATGTGGGTTTTAAGGGAGATGGTAAGGAGTCATTCCAATCCCGGGAGCGGAAAGACTTACCTTAGGGGGAAAAAAGGACAGGTATACACTCGCACACACACACACACACACACACACACATATCCATCCGCACATATACAGACACAGGCAGACATATGTAAATGCTCTCTGTCTGTTAGAAAACTTTCTATTCAACCGCGTATGTCATCAGATAGACCGAAAGCGCGCACTTTTTGGAGCAAGCGACAGTGTAGAACTGAGTGGAATGTCTTTTGAAAGTAGAGAAATGTGGCATCAGCCTGGAAACCGGTATTCAGAGCCTGTTGTATATCATGCACAAAGAGGGCCAGCTGTGCCTCGCATGACTGCTGTTTCCTAAAATTGTGCTGGTTTCTGCAGATGAGCTTCTCAGAGTCTAGAAAGGTCATTATGTCTGAACACAAAATATGTTCCATGATTCTACAACAAATCGATGTCAGTGAAATTGGACGGTAACTATGTGCATCTGATTTTCTACCCTTTTTATAGATTGTTATGACCTGGGCCTTCTTCCAGTCCCGTGGAGCTTTCTGCTGTTCCAATGACCTCTGATAGATGATGGATAAGAATGGTGCTATATCTGTAGCATAGTCAACATATAATCTCACAGGGGTACCATCTGGGCCAGATGCCTTCCTGACATCTAAGGATCTTAACTGTTTTACAATCCCAGATACACTAAACACTATGTCAGCCATCCTTGTGTTTGTTTGATAATTGAAAAGGGGAATGGTGCTGCAGTCCTATACCGTAAACAAGTTTTTGAAAGCTAGGTTTAGAATTTTGGCCTTCTTTTTATCATCATCCGTTACATTACCCATACTGTCAGCAAGGGATGGCCGATGAATAGGTTTGCATAGGGTGGTACTATGTGGATGCCCTTTGCTGTACCACATGTTTCTTATAGGTGATACTGTGGGGTCCTGCACACTCATCGCTTATAGGGTGCCTAAAGGATGCTGCACTCTTGGATAGATATACAACAATTCAAGCAAATCACATTAATAGTTTTTATTACTATAAAGAAGATCGAGAATACTTAACTTTGTATTTAAAACGGTGTTGCAAGTGATGGGTGACATGCAATGTCCATACAAGCAATGACGATGAATTATCAATAACTGCTATCATAGCGCTCTCTGCTAGGCTGCATCTAGTACTGTGCGGCCGTGGATGGCAGGAGCAGCATTTGTATTCCTTTCTTGTAAAAGCCGCTGCTGTCGTGTTGCGGTCCTAGCCAGTAAGCTGTTGGCTGTCATTGTCTCACAGCCTTCTCTCCTCTTGTGTTCTTCATCTCTATGCTGGCACTTGTTGATATGCCAGAACATACCTTACCCCCAAAGCAGTGGACTGTCATCATGTAGGGAGTGTGACCATAGCAGGGGAGGCAGGAGGGTGGATGCCTTGCATGACTGCAAGCTTTGGCTGGAGGGGATGTCAAGCTTCTGGTTGTACCCCATCATCTGGCCTGCTCTCTGGCAGAAATGTCCGTGGAAAACAGTCAGAAGGGTATGTGTCCACCTCCTGATGCCAGGAACTAGATTAAGAAGGCGGCAAATGCTATGGTATGGGCAGTTCCAGCTCTATCAGTAGGACGAGAGGAGGCGGAGTAGGCGAAGTCTCCGTCTCCATGGGGTTGTCCCGCGGTGTGGTAAGGACACCCTCTGGCGGCTGTTGTGGCCATGCTGTCCTCTGAACCTGTGAATCTGGGGGAAGAGACACAGCAAAATCATTGTGTGCATGAGAGAGGCGAAGTTCAGTTTGATGTCGGCACTGCAAGCATATGGACCTGAAATAAGGTACATGTAAGTGCAAAGTCATAGACAATCTCACCTTGTGCCCACCGTCTGATGGCTGCTAAAAACCCTGTAAAAGGAAATATTATGCAATGAGAAGCGATACTTGGGGCCTTCCTTCAGTGCCGGATGCTGAGGAGGGTGGAGCAGGTGGAGCAATGTCCAATGGTGGCAACCATTAAGCAATTCCACAGGCGATGGCCCATCTTGTGGGTGCGAACAATATGAGGCGAGAAACAGTTGTAATGCTTGATCACTGGTGACTGCGGGGTGAAGGTTGGTCACCTGCCACTTAAAGGTTCTGACAAAACATTCTACTTTGCCGTTTGACTGTGGATGGAGCGGTGCACTAGTTAGATGCTGTATGCTATTGTGTTCACAGAATGTTTGAAAATTCATTTGACGTGAACTGTGACCTGCTCTCTGACACTATTACTCCAGGTAAACCTTCAAGGCAAAAAATAGAGGACAACACCTGAATTGTGCTAGTGACATTGTCGAGTTCATTGGCTCAGCAAAAGGAAGCTTACTACACGAGTCAACCACAATCAACCATTGAGTGTTCCAAAAAAGGTCCCACAAAGTCTATGTCCACACACTGCCATGGCGATTGTGACTTAGGCCAAGCAGAGAATTTTTTTGGTGGAGTGGACTGATTTTCCACACATGCATGGATGACACTGTGACATCATCTGTTCTATATGGGTGTCCAAATCCTGTCAAGTACAGTGTCGATGTGTCAACTGTTTCATACGAACAATCACACAGTGTCCTTGGTGAAGTAACTGCAACACTTCCTTTTGCAAAGCTTTAGGGATCAACACAAGTGACTGTCTACATCATTTTGAACAAGAACTACATCTTTCTGGACAGTGAGGCTATGCTGATGTTCAAAGTATCAGTGCAGGACAGAGTTCTTTACGCTATTCAATGAGTGAGGCCAAGATGTGGGAATGTATGTTAGCAAAACGTTCAAATCTGGATCAGCTTCCATGGCCTGTGCAATTTTCTTATAATTCAGTGGAAAAGACTGAAGAAATTCAGAATCCTGAGCATCGATGTGACAACAAGATGCAGCAGAAGAGTCAAAGCCTGTATGAGGGCCAATCAGTGAAAGTGGTTCCGCATTACCATGTTGAGCTATCGGACAATACACAATCTCGAACTGGTATTGAGGCAACAACAAAGCACATCTTTGCAATTTTTGGACAGTTTGTACAGGAACTGGTTTTATTGGAGGAAACAAAGACTACGAAGGCTTGTGATCCATTACTAAGTAGAATTTTCTGCCATACAAGTAGTGGTGGAATTTGATGGCTCCATACACAATAGCCAAAGCCTCTTTCTCGATTTCTGAATATAACACTGAACTTTTGATAACACTTTTGATGCGAAAGCAGTAGGCCTGTCTTTATCACCAATTCTGTGTGAAAGCAGTGCACTGACTTCATAAGAGGAATACAACTGGTTTGTCAGGATCAAAGCGAACTAAGCATCGATCACTGAGCAATGCATCTTTAAGTTTTTAAAAAGCTACTTAACACTCATCTGTCCAAACAAAGGGGACATTCTTTCAACGCAAGTGATGCAGTGGAGCTGCATTTGTGCAGCGTTTGGTATGAACCGAATATAATAGTTCATTTTCCCTAAGACTGACTACAATTCTGTGACTTGCAAGGAACTGGCAAATCTCATAAGGCTAACAAATGTGACTGAAGGGTATGTACACCTTGACTGTTTACGACATGACCAAGATACTGTCACTCAGGTTTAAAAAAAATCTCATTTGTCCAGTCTACACTTTAGTCCTGAATCAGATAACATGCAAAACAAAGCATGAAAATTTGCAATATGTTCTTCAGGTGAATGACCTGCTACGGCAATATCGTCCAAATAGTTTGAACAGTTTGGCACTTGTGCAATCAGCTGTTCCAAATACAGTTGGAAAATGGCGGGTGCAGAAGTCAAACACAAATATTGTCACATATAAGAAGGTGCAATTAGATGAATGATGAACACTAACTTCAATTAACAAAGGTTTATTCAGCACTTGCACATGCAAGAGGTTGGAACAAACTGCCTCCGGCCAGAGCACATACAGTATATATGCAGCTACAGAACATTCCAGTACAATGATTCTTGATATTTGTGGATACTTCTAGAATGTATTCAAACCAAATACAGAAATTAAAACTGTACAGTCCAGGTGAGTTCTGAACTCACGAACCTCCATGCATCTGTTTAGTATCATAACCACTAAACCACAGTGCTACTCAGCTTCTTCTGTGACATTGCTCCCTACTTAAGAGAACAGCATCTCCATATTACATCCTCCTAGTCCGAGAACGAGTCATCAGTCCTGCATACTCCTACTCCTGATGACTGATTCTTGCTCTGGCGGTGATCTTCTTAGAACTTCTTTTCCTGCTACACTCTTCTTCACCTTTCCGCTTGTTGCCTGATGCTGGAGCTTCGAATTTACCCTGGGTTGCAAGATCCTTATAGGACGTCATTTGAAGGACGTGGACCGCATCTCTGATCTTTTGTCGTTTTGTGTCGGGGTCAAAATCTTCTACTTCATAAGTAACGTCAGACAACTCTATTACAACCTTGTTGTTGTTGTTGTGGTCTTCAGTCTAGAGACTGGTTTGATGCAGCTCTCCATGCTACTCTCTCCTGTGCAAGCTTAATCTCCCAGTACCTACTGCAACCTACATCCTTCTAAATCTGCTTAGTGTATTCATCTCTAGGTCTCCCTCTACAATTTTTACCCTCCACGCTGCCCTCCAATATAAATTGGTGATCCCTTGATGCCTCAGAACATGTCCTACCAACCGATTCCTTCTTCTAGTCAAGGTGTGCCACAAATTCCTCTTCTCCCTAATTCTATTCGATACCTCCTCATTAGTTATGTGATCTACCCATATACCTTATAAGGTCCAAAGTAGCGCCTGAGGAGCTTCTCAAAGAGACCAACCTTCTGAACAGGAGTGAAGATCCAGATGAGGTAACCAGGCTGGTAGACAACAGGGCGGTGACTCACATCATACCTTCGGCGATTTTTTTCTTGAGCCTGCAGCATGCGGAGTCGAGCTAACTACCAAGCTTCCTTATCTCTGGTTAACATCTGGCTAATGTAGTCATCGTCCATATCATCAGTATGTAATGGAGACACAGTGTCTATCGTCGTAGTCGCCTCATGCCCAGGCACCAGGAAAAATGACGTAAATCCTGTGGTGTCTTGTTTGGCGGTGTTGTAGGCAAACGTTTCTCTGCTCAACATTGATGAACATTGATAGCATGTCGGCCAAGGTCTTACTAAGGCATTCATTAAGCCCATTAGTTTGCAGGTGGTAGGCAGTCATCAGGTGGCGAGTAACATTGCACCGACGGTTTATCTCTGTCACAAGATTTGATTGCAAATCTTTACCACGATCCATAATTAACAACCTTGGGGCACTGTGTTTTAATACAATGTCTTCCACAATGAATTTGGCTACCTTGGATGCTTCGGCTGTTTTCACGGCTCTTGTAATGGCATAGCATATCAGATAATGAGTGCAAACAATAATCCATCTATTGCCACTAGCAGATGCTGGGAATCGTCCAAGGAGGTCAATCCCAACATGCTGGAAAGTGTGTTTTGGCTGGTGGAATTGGTATCAGTCGGCCAGGTGGTTTCTGAGGAACTGCCTTTCTCCTCTGGCACTCCCAACAGTGCAACACATAGTGGCGGTAACTCCTAAATAAACCTGGCCAGAAAAATCTCTTGTGGATTCTATCGTATGCCTTAATAAATCCTAAATGACCAGCCCCAGGTGTGTCATGGAATTTCTGTAGAACATCTAAGCGCGTGTGTTTAGGAATCATTGGTAGTCACCTCTTTCCAAATGGATCAAAGTTTTTCTTGCAAAGTAATCCATTAACTACCTGAAATTGTCCTTTCACATCATCTGAGCAATTTAAGGCAAGCATAATTTGAGATATCTTGGTGTCCTTATTCTGCTCAGCAGAGAGATCCTGGAGTTCAGTGAGAGAGTCACTATCTTCATCAAAGCCTTGATGGTCTTGCACAAGGTTTTCTGAGAAACAGTTGGCATCTTGGTGTTTTCTTCCACTTTTGTACACTATGGTAATGTATGTCTTGAAGGCATAGTGCCCACCTGGCAAGTCGTCCTGTTGGATCCTTAAGACGTGACAACAAACAAAGTGAATGATGGTCTGTAACAACTGTGAATGGCCTTCCATAGAGTTGTTGTTGTTGTGGTCTTCAGTCCTGAGATTGGTTTGATGCAGCTCTCCATGCTACTCTATCCTATGCAAGCTTTTTCATCTCCCAGTACCTACTGCAACCTACATCCTTCTGAATCTGCTTAGTGTATTCATCTCTTGGTCTCCCTCTACGATTTTTACCCTCCACGCTGCCCTCCAATACTAAATTGGTGATCCCTTGATGCCTCAGAACATGTCCTACCAACTAATCCCTTCTTCTGGTCAAGTTGTGCCACAAACTTCTCTTCTCCCCAATCCTATTCAATACTTCCTCATTAGTTATGTGATCTACCCATCTAATCTTCAGCATTCTTCTGTAGCACCACATTTCGAAAGCTTCTATTCTCTTCTTGTCCAAACTATTTATCGTCCATGTTTCACTTCCTGACGGTCTTCCATACATGGCTACACTCCATACGAATACTTTCAGAAATGACTTCCTGACACTTAAATCAATACTGGATGTTAACAAATTTCTCTTCTTCAGAAACGCTTTCCTTGCCATTGCCAGTCTACATTTTATATCCTCTCTACTTCGACCATCATCAGTTATTTTGCTCCCCAAATAGCAAAACTCCTTTACTACTTTAAGTGTCTCATTTCCTAATCTAATTCCCTCAGCATCACCCGACTTAATTAGACTACATTCCATTATCATTGTTTTACTTTTGTTGATGTTCATCTTATATCCTCCTTTCAAGACACTGTCCATTCCATTCAACTGCTCTTCCAAGTCCTTTGCTGTCTCTGACAGAATTACAATGTCATCGGCGATCCTCAAAGTTTTTATTTCTTCTCCATGAATTTTAATACCTACTCCGAATTTTTCTTTTGTTTCCTTTACTGCTTGCTCAATATACAGATTGAACAACATCGGGGAGAGGCTACAACCCTGTCTTACTCCCTTCCCAACCACTGCTTCCCTTTCACGTCCCTCGACTCTTATAACTGCCATCTGTTTTCTGTACAAATTGTGAATAGCCTTTCACTCCCTGTATTTTACCCCTGCCACCTTTAGAATTTGAAAGAGAGTATTCCAGTCAACATTGTCAAAAGCTTTCTCTAAGTCTACAAATGCTAGAAACGTAGGTTTGCCATTCCTTAATCTTTCTTCTAAGATAAGTCGTAAGGTCAGTATTGCCTCACGTTTTCCAGTGTTTCTACGGAATCCAAACTGATCTTCCCCTAGGTTGGCTTCTACTAGTTTTTCCATTCGTCTGTAAAGAATTCGTGTTAGTATTTTGCAGCTGTGACTTATTAAACTGATAGTTCGGTAATTTTCACATCTGTCAACACCTGCTTTCTTTGGGATTGGAATTATTATATTCTTCTTGAAGTCTGAGGGTATTTCGCCTGTTTCATACATCTTGCTCACCAGATGGTAGAGTTTTGTCAGGACTGGCTCTCCCAAGCCCGTCAGTTCCATAGAGATACTGTCAAAATTTTCACATGGCTCAGATCACAGCAAGACATTCTCTTTCTCTAGTTGAGTAGTTTCTCTCAGCTTGTGTTAGTGTCCTAGAAGCATAGGCTATAACCTTCTCTTTTCCACCCGAAATTTGCACCAGAACAGCACCGATCCCATACCCGCTGGCATCTGTGTGTAGTTCTGTAGGTGCTCTCTCATCATACAGACCTAGTACAGGGTCAGTCATCAGAGCTTTTTGCAGCACATTGAAAGAATCTTGTTGAGCACCACCCCAGATAAATTTAGCATCAGGTCTTAACAACTCTTTGAGTGGCCTGGCTTTGATACAAAAGTCTTTGATAAAATGACAGTAATAAGATTCAGAAGGATGTTGGGTGTAGTAGATACTGGGAGATGAAGAAGCTTGCACAGGATAGAGTAGCATGGAGAGCTGCATCGAACAAGTCTCAGGACTGAAGACCACAACAACAACAAGAATATAATCTGAGGAAGCTTCTCACATCTCTAATACTTTTAGGAATAGGAAATTCCATTATAGATTTCACCTTTTCTGTGTCTGGCCGCACACCTTCGTTTGACTCAAGGTGTCCAAGTATTTTGATTTCTTTTGCTCCAAAGAGACACTTTCTTGGATTAAGTTTCAGTCTGCCTTGTTGGAGACACTTAAGAACAGCCCTCAGTCTTTTTATATGTTCATCAAATGTCTCTGAGAACACTATAATGTCATCTAAATAAGAAAGACGCATCGTTCACTTCAGGTGCCTTAGAAGATTATCCATCATCCATTCAAAAGTTGCTGGTGCATTACACAAACCAAATGGCATTACCTTAAACTCATACAGGCTCCCAGGGGTGATGAATGCAGTTTTCTCATGATCAGCCTCATCTACTTCGATGTGCCAGTATCTTGAGTACATGCCATGGTTGAGAAAAACTTAGCGCCCTTCAGACAATCTCGTGTATCGTCAATTCATGAAAGAGGCAAAATTCCCTTTTTAGTTATCTTATTAAGCTTCCTGTAATCAACACAAAAGTCCCAACTGCCATCCTTCTTCATGACAAGGACCACTGGTGATGACATGGGCTCTGCGAAGGCTGAATGATGTCATTCTTCATAATTTTCTCTACCTCGTCACGAATTATTTGCCGTTCCATTGCTGAAACACAGTATGCTCTCTGGCTTATTTGTTGATGGTCTCCAGTGCTAATCTGGTGCTTCACCATTGATTTGTCTAATTTTCTCTTTACCTGTGGATTGACACATTCAGAGAACTCTTGAAGAATGGCAAGTAGCTTCTTCTGTTGTTCCTTTGTGAGATCTGGTGATAGGTGATGTTGGTGTGAGCTATAGCTTTCAAAAGAGCACCTTCAGTAGTCGCAAATAAGACTTTCTCCACATCTTGAATGACGACCATTGGCAGAAATTCTTTCTAGCCCGAGAGGGACTCTACAACACACATAGTGTTGAAGCTTCTGATCTGATAACTGACAAACCACTCTCACCATTAGCCTACTCAGTTTCTACTGCTTATGCGCTCATAGAATCAGTAGACGAGGCCACGAACCTGTCCTCACATTCACAAATTCACCCTTCACCATATGTGGCCCATCTTGTACTGAGGCAAGTTTCCTGTGGACTTCACTGCCTCCTCTTGCATCTCCAGTGTCTTGGTGCTTACTTTTTGGACCCTCTTCCAAACTTGTGAACACCCATACAGAATCTCTGTTCCCACTCCCTTTATGCTTAATAATGTCTAATGGTGACAGTATCTTTTTACCATACACCACCTGAGATGATGACAACCATGTGCTGATGTCCACTTTCAAATTATACAGCTCCCCACAAAAGGTAAATACACATCTCAGGCCCTGTGGTGGTAGTTGATGTAATCAATAAGTATCCTCCTCATCATTCAGTGAACCCACTCCATCCTTCTATTTGGTTGAGGATGAAGTGGGCTAGTGCTTAAGTTTTTATTCTCAACAACCAACATCTCTCCTTCATCATGTCCTACATGAAGACTGTCTCTGGTCACCCAAACTTCAACACCCATCTGTTCACCAAATGTGGCAGCCTGCTTGTCCAGCATCAGCACCATATCTATATAATGAGAGAAATTGATTGTTATAGTCAGCACAAAATGATTCCCTGCTGGAGTTCAGTTAAACCATCCTAAGACATCTACCAGAGTGAATCAATACTTATCGTGCATTGTGGTCTTAGAGAGTCTTGTGCCTGTTCGTAGATCACACCTTCTGTGTAGCAATCTTCCTCTTCTTGAATCTTTAATGTATTGCCACTAATGTTTACTTTAACTGCTTAACCTTCTAGATGCCAAAATTATCCACATTGATGCATATTATCTTGCTTCTGCCCTTTTCCTGTACATGTACAACACTTCGTCTCACTGAGCAATGTGCTACACCCAATAAATCACTACTCTCTAGTGTTTCCATTATACACATCATACCAGCTAGTGAGTCAGGCTCCACACTCACCCACAGTGTCTTCATAATGTCATTTGACACACAGTCATGGAATTAAAGCTTCATGTCATTACTTGTGGTTTAATTGGATCACCTCCTACTGCAGATGCTCCTCACAACAGGTCAACATTGAAAACAGCTTCCCCTCACTGGAATGTCTTCCCACTAAGTTTCGCTTCATACTGTCAAAGGTCAATTATGACATGATGGTGATGCAGAAAGTCTAACACTAGTATTGTGCTGTAGCCCTCGCTTACATGAGAGACTGCTTTTAAACTTAGTTGCCTACAATTGAAAATTTACCATTGCCAACTCCAATGGCCGTACATCGTTATCCCCTGCCCCATGCAAACTATAACGTGGTGGGTCCCGTTGCCTCCAACCTATAAAAGAATCACCCAAGCCACTAGCATATGGGACCCTCTGTCCAACACACTTATACATTCTTCCACCTACTATGCCCACTATGACACATTCTGCCAGAGTGTATTTTTATTTCCTGCATTCATTTTTAATGGGAATGCCTTTTGGCAGTTCCAAGGTTTCACCTATGAGTTTAATGTGAACTTATTACCATCCTGTGAACCCCTATTGTTATTCCCATAATAATGCTGATGGTTCATACCACTCCTGCTGTGTTGGCAGCACTGCATTGGTACATGCCCTGTACACATATAGTTAAAACATTTTACATTAGCCATAAACATTCTTCCTGCATCTCTCACTCCTGTTGCAACATCATTTACTGCAGATTCCATTGCCAGTCTCACTGCTGCATGGAGATCCATAGGTGCACCAGTGTGCACCCTCTTAGATTTCCAATGCCAAACCCCTCAGGAATGCATCGAGTGCTCTTTGCTTGGCGTCCTGTAACAGCACCTTGTTCTCCTCATTACTCTGTTTTAATTCATACATAGGCTCATTATTTTCTCTAGTTCCATCTGAAACATCCTCTGTTGCTTCATTAGACCTTTTATAAATAACATTTATCCATTATCAGTGAGAGGCAGGTCCACTCCACTCTGATATGGCAGGCTGATGGTGGTAGTGGCAACTGGCCTCTGCCCCAGTGGGACGGTACTTGTGTTGATGCCCTTCAATGTTGACATGAGACCTGGGCAGTGAGCTGGTGACCTGTCAGTAGGCCAAGGCCCTGTCAGTGTTGCACTCTTCCTCCTTGGTGCATCTGTCTTCTGGTACCTGTCTTCCCATGGGAGAGATAACTACCATCCACAAGCCATGACCTTATGCCTCCTGGCAGGGCTCTGGCAGCAGTTGGTACAGATTGCAGGTCCTCTGCACTGTGACACCAAGTCACCAAGGGCAGACTTTAGTAAGAGGGGTGGCTAACATGGCCCAGTCATGAATCCATGGCTGCAGCTGGTGGCTGGTGGTTACCATCATGTGATCTGTGAACAGTGTACAGAAGTGTTATTCTTACACTTACTTCAGTAAAGGTTAATACAAGTGCCTGTTTAGAGATGTAAATGTACTCGATATCTTAGCTAATGTAAAATGCTTTGGCATGTCAAAGTTAAAACAAGTACTTCCGTATGTTTCACCAAGTGCATCTGCCACATATTACAAGCAACAGAGTACATCACTGATCAAGATCACTACTGAACTAACACACAGTGAAAGTTACTAGGGAACATATTGACATTTAGTTCCACTAGAGGTTGCTTGTATTTTCATGGCACTGTCAATTGCAGTTTCAGTTACATAACTTTAATATAACTATGATAACTGGTATACAATTATAAAATTTTTGTAGCAGGAAGATGCTAAAATATTTTCCAGAACATCAAGAGCATACGTTACTTCACAGAGGTAAAACAATAAGTTGAAAGAGACAGTTTCAATAAAAAATGTTATGTGGTGTAGGTTATATACTTTTTTAAAGCAGGTAAAAGCTGAAATATATAAGGAATATAACTATGTAGAGGTAAAGCACTAAGCCAAAAGAAACAAGATGTTGTTAAGACTGCAACCTAAGTAGTATTTCAACATCCTGTCTATATATAATGTCAGATATAAGAAAAAAAGCATGCAGTAACATTTATTGACAATTGTCTTGTGCAGCAGAAACCTAATAAACAACATGATTGCTGGGCATAGAGCACAATATGTAGCTCATTACGTAGGTGACCATCCGGTGTGAATACTTTCAGTTTGATTGTGAAGTTCACGATATTTTCGTAGAGAAGTTAAAATATTATGATATTAGAAATCATTCCAGCAATGGTTTTCATCATCTGAAAGGATGCAGTGTGTTGTATTAAGAAATCCACTGAGTGTACAAAAACAAGCAGTTCCTTAAGAATGGTGAATAATTACTACCAGTGTTCCACAAGGATTGGTATTTACTTTGCTGCTGTTGTTATATATAAATGATATGCCATCATATATCCAAGAAGCAAAAATAGTTTTCTTTGCTGACAATGCAAGTGACAATGCAAGTATTATTACAAAAAGGCTAATGAAGCAACCTTACCTCTTGAAAATGTAAATAAAATTTTACTAAAAATTAATAACCGGTTCTCTGCAAATGGACTTTCTCTAAACCTTAATAAACTGCAGAACATGCGATTCTATACTCCACAAGGCCTAACAACAACATTACAAATAATTTGTGGATGTAAAACACTAATTGAAAAAGAATATTCTAAATTCTGTAATGTTTATATCAATAAGGAACTATATTGGAAGTTATGAATTACAGATTTTCTGAAGTGTCTTGTTAGCTCTGCAATGTGTGTGTTACAGATAAAATCCGACTTTGAAGATGAAAATGTCAAAAGTTGACATACTTTTTTTACTGTATTACTCTAATATCATAAGCCATCATATTCTGGGGCAATATGTAATTGAGGAAGAAAATGTTTATTGCACTGAAGCTTGTACTATGGATAACATGTGGTGCCTACACTATAATCTCTTGTAGACAGCTGTTTAAATTGGTGGGCATACTGACAACAGCTTTCCAGTGAATTTACTGCATTATGAAATTGTCAACATTAAATCATAATTCAAAAACCACATTAATATAATGAATACGATAAAAGACCTACATTATCCTTTACCCAGCCTTAGTGTGGCACAGTAATGAGTGAGGCAATTAGCCATAAAATTTTTGAGTCAGTTCAGTTACCCAGTGATGTTTGTAAGTTAACTGATAATAAATTAACTGGAATCATATGTACTTGACAGCTCATTCTACTCAAAAGAGATATTTATTAATGTTTAAAACATTGTTGTGTGTGTGTGTTTGGGAGTAAGAGACAGAGAGAGTAGATATCCTCCAAGATATCATATTTTTCGCTGAGAAGATGTAGTATAATTATAAAAATGACTCATGATAGTGAGAGACTGCAATTATGATCCATGGAACATGGAAGTAACTGAACTAAGACCCTTCCACATCTACACATACATCTCAGCTCAAAAAAATTCTGCAAAGGCAGTGTATCACAGAGTGCAGTCATCATTTCCCCTTCTTCTTGATCCATTTGCAGGTGGGGCAAAAGAAATTTTCTAGTTTTGTATAATAAAATTTACTAACAGGCACTATTTAACAAAGTGAACAAAAGGATGCCCAAAGGGACACGTGTTTGTTTGACCCATGGAAGAGTGTCACAGGAATGCTGAAATTCAATACCCATCACTTTCCTCATAAGCTTTATTGTGCTCAAATGTAGTCATCCATTTTGCCACTCTTAACACACCAGTCTTACATCCTGGGTTACAAACAATGAATGACACAAGCACTGTTACATACCTCCTTGATGACATCCCAAGTAATGATGTGTACTTTTAAAAGATGTGCCCTTCGCTGTACTTGTTTCTATAATTTGTAGAAGTTCCTGAAGTAACCATTTGCTCTAACATGCCAGGTGACTAATTTTTATCTTATCAGCTTACATCATACAGAAAACGTATGGTATATTTAAAATGCCAGAAAAAAATAGTGTTAATTCTTTGTGCCATTATCCATTTGTTTTGCCTAAAGTGAGAAATATTTTGTCAGTAACTTTCATTATTAATTTTGAAATATTATTGGCCTCTTTAGAATTGTGATCAACACTAGTTAGGAGAGAACAGAATAGATTCTCTATGTGTCTGTCTGATAATCTCAGAATGGAACTCGGCAGGTAAGATAATAATTGTGATTGACATATATTCACAACAAATTTTTTTATTGCAAATTTAACACTGTAAAAATGTTAGTTAAGAAAAATGTTTAATTATTTCATGCATAAATCCTTAAATTTAATTCTTGTCCCCAAAGTGTATCCTGGTGCATTCACCCTCTCTTACATTAATACGCATTGTATGTGTGTTTATCTAGGGTGTCCTTTTATCTGTGCCTGAAGCAACAGAAGATCTGCTTTCAATGAAGCGATTGTGGGTCCATGAGGTGCTCCGGGTTTACTATGACAGATTGGTGGATGATGCTGACAGAGACTGGATTTTTGATACCTTACATGATGTTGTAGCTGAACATCTGAATGAAGACCTTGATAAAATGTTTAAGCACCTGCTACCAAAAGGACAAAAAAGGGTAACTGGATGTTCCATTTTATCATCATGACGATTTAGGCTTCAGACTTTTAAGACTTAACCTTGGCTAATGTTTTTTGGCCTCTTACTTCATACTGACAGGTTGGTGAAAGCGAATTAAGAAATCTTATTTACTGTGATTTTGCAAATCCTAAAGCAGACTCAAGAAATTACCTTGAGGTTTTAGATTTAGATCACTTGCGCTCAGTATGTGAAGGATATCTTGCAGAATTCAACAACATGTCAAAGAAGCCTATGAATCTTGTTCTCTTCAGGTAATTATTTAAATACACCTACAATATGGAAATCACTTGGTAAAGAACATTTTCAATAATGTTTAGTAAAAAAATGCTTTTGCAGGTTTGCAATAGAACATCTTTCTCGTTTGTGTCGTATTTTAAAACAGCCTCGCAGCCATGGTCTGTTAGTTGGTGTTGGAGGCTCTGGGAGGCAGTCCCTTACACGTCTCGCATCTCATATATCTGAGTATGAGCTGTTTCAGGTATTCATTAAAATTTTTACGATTCAAACATTGATTATGATTATACCAATTGAACTTTACAATTTTAGTACTCTTTTTATCAGACTCTCATAGCCAACTTTTCAAATTTCAAAACTATTGTGAGGTATAGAAATAAAAGTACACTCAGGATTTTCATAGTAATATATCCATTAAAACGAAGTGTACAGATAAGCAAAAATTGCGAAGGATTCTATGAGAATACTACTTGTTTCATCAGTGATATTTGTGTTTGTGTCTTCACATATAATTATGTTAATATTTCTGCTTGGATTTTATGTAGAACTTCTATATATATAAAATGCTACGCTACCACTGGGTAATCCATAAATACACAAAATGATTAATTTTTTATTGATTGAATCCCTGTTAATTAAATACCTGATATTTCAAAGCATTTGCCTTCATTTAAACCATGTTTAGTAAGAAACCACCATTTCCTAGAGTGATAATACTGAATATTGGATTTCTACATCTTTAAACGCATGCTCCGTAACACACATTACAACACAGACCAGTTTTGAGCACAACTTCAAGTTGCTGTGTTTTACTTTTTATTAATTGCTTGTTTTGATGAACGATCATTAAGGAATGCTACTTACCATATAGAAGACACATTTAGTTGCAGACAGGCACAATTAAAAGATAGTTACCTATAGCTTTTGGCTGCAGCCTTCATCAGCAAAAGAGAAACACACACCATTCATACACAAAAGCAAGCACACATCATGCACACATGACTGCCAACTGCAGCAGCTCAGCCAGAATGCAGCTTTCATCTGGGATGCACGCAGCAATCTGGAGGTGGCCAAGAAGGGGAAGGGATAGTAGTGTACAGGAGGGGGAGAGGCAAACACTGTCTGGCAGAGTGTGCAGGGACTAGAATACCAACAGGTGAACTGGCAGAAGGTAGTGGGGCAGGGAGATGGGGAAAAAAGGAGCAAAAATAATAGGAGCAGGGAAAGATGCACAGATGCATTGGCAGAGCATGGCAAACAAAGATAGCTGGAGACAAGAATGGGGAGGAGATGATAGAACAGAGGAGTTGAAAGCTGTTTGGTGGAGAGTGTGAAGACAAGGATAGCTCCCATCTGTGGATTTCAGTAAAATTGATGGTACAGTGGAGGAGCCAGTTTGCCTGTGTAGTGAAGCAGCCATTGAAATCAAGATTGTTATGCTCCACTGCATGTTGTGCCACAGGGTGGTCTACTTTGCTCTTGGTCACAGTTTGACAGTGGCCATTAATCCTGGTGGACAGCTGGTTGGTAGTCATACCAATATAAAATGCTGTGCAGTGATTGCAGCAGAGCTGGTAAATGACATGACTGTTTCACAGGTGGTGCGGCCCCTGATGGGCTAGGATAAACCTGTGACAGGACTGGACTGGGAAGTGCTGGGTCAGTGGATTGGGCAGGTCTTACAACTGGGCCTCCCACAGGGATATGATCCTTGTGGCAAGGTGGCAGACAGTTCTGCCAAGTATCTGACTCCTCCACGCATAAAATTTGCCAGAGTGATCTCATCCCAGAAGTTCAACACAATCTGCAGTTCTGCTTGAAGTATTAGGACCTGCCCAGAACTTTTCCCCTGAATCCATTTCCCTTCTACCCCTATGACACCCCACTCACTCACCTTCTATGTGCTCCCTAAAATCCACAAACCCAACAAGCCTGGATGCCCCATTGTGACTGGTCCAATATGCTGAGTCTCACACCAGTGTCTTCTTAGACAGGCACTAGACCCCAGACCTAGGCTGGAAACAGATCTCCCGTGCCATTTCCCATCGTACCCCAATCCTCCCACTAGTCCCAAGAACCAGTCACAAAGGAGTGGCCCTCCCTCAGGCAGTAGTACCACAGACTGGACCAACTGAACTACATCCTTTGCCAAGGCTTTGATTACCTATCACCAAGCCCTGAAATGAAGGACATCCTACCCAAGATCCTTCCTGTCGCTCCTAAAGTGGTGTTCCATTGCTCAACCAACCTTCACAGCAACCTAGTTTAGCCCTATGCTACTCCCAATCCCAGTGCCTTGTCGCAAGAATCATACCCCTGTGGAAGACCCACATGTAAGACTTGCCCAATCCACCCACCCATCACTTCCGTGTCCAGTCCTGTCACAGGTTTATCCTACCCCATCAGGGGCTGGGCCACCTGTGAAAGAAGCCAAGTTATTTACCAGCTCTGCTGCAATCACTGCACAGCTTTTTATATTGGTATGACTATCAGCCAGCTGTCCATCAGAATGAAGGGCCACTGCCAAACTGTGGCCAAGAGCAAAGTAGACCAACATGTAGCACAACCAGGGCGTATACGACCCGGGACAACCGGGAGATCCAGGAAAAACCCGGGAATTTTTTCATCCGACTGCAGCAGCAGCAGCAAAAAAAAAAAAAGAAGAAGAAGAAGGAAATGCGCCATATACAGCAACAAAACACAGTGATCATACAAGATTCTGCCAACAGCAAAGTGTGTCAAAGGCTTAAGGAAGACTATGCAATGCTCCATAACAACAAATTGTCTCCGATGAGCATGACGTGACAACTGTTTAAATTAGACTCGTTTGAGCAGTTGACTCACGTATGAGTTGTACCTTTTTTCACTTCTGGTTATAGGAAGTATGGCTGGGCCCCACTACTAATATTGCCCCGGTTCGGAAATATAGTAAATATTGGGCTGATGCCCAGAGCAGTTCCGGTGGGGAGATGGGTCATCACCACGTGACTTGTGTTTACGTTCAGTGATTTTGTTGCTTCCTCTACGTTTATTGCTTTCACGTTAAATGATAACGAACAGATTTTTGCATCTGGGAGTTATCAGATGAATTATGGAAAGCTGAAATATGTCATTAGTTTTAATTTCCACCTTCCTGACAGTCAAGCATTAATCGCCTTGCACAACAATGAAGTCATTTTTGTCGGTTTTCTAAAGAGATTTGGCTTTCATTAATCTTTTCTGCTGAGGCAGTCAATTTATTTGAAACGAAATATTTAATTTCACACTATTGGCTAGTTTCAACTGTTTGCTGCATTTCAAGTGCACGTATGGCACTATGCCATAATAAAGAACCAAACACGAGAATACAGTACTGGTACTCCAAGAAAATTTACATATGAATCTGGACATACGAATGTGCATTTTAAGCCGAATTATCCATTTTAGTATGGTTCACAAAATACTGATGCTCTTGTATTATCCTCTGATGTCTTGTTTCTTTTATGACATAATGTAAGATCTTTTAATGTTTTACATGTACGAACATATGGACTTCCTACGTCGTCATAGCTGCGTAAGCGCGGTGACGCCTATTATCTGCCGCTATGTTCCAACTGCTGAAATGAATCTATTTCTAACAGGTCGCAGGAAAATATTGCAAATGGTGGTTTGAAAAGCTTTACATTCAGACCAAATTTCCTTTTACACAAGATCAACTGTGTGTGAGAATGTACGACGAAATTCTTAAATCACGAACCGTTTGACTCTCATTTAAAAATCAGTTCTTTGAGGACGACCATTTAGAAGAATTTCGAGCCCTGAAGATCAGACATTTACGTCATTATTAAAAATTTTACTAGCACATTTGTGTGATGTATCTTAAAGTGTACACGTGCAAAAAAGATCAACATTACATGTGGAAGCTTAGCTTCTCTTCCAGCTTTAATTTAAACCATTAATTTTTCTATTTGTGTATTCGCGCTACTTAAGAGTGATCTTGCTGCTATTGGCTGACTACATCACGTGTCCTATGCTGTCATCAGCTGGCGAGATCATGTGACATGAGCTATGACTGGTTTACAAAAGCGCATTGCAATCTTGATTTCAATGTTTTTGGAAAGTGACATGTGGTGTTTGGCGGAATTCAAATTTATACCTTCGTAATACGGAAATATGCAGCGTACATGTCGCTGCACATCGAAGGTCTTTCAAAACGTGTTTTTCCCTCCTGTGTTTCATTTTCTAAAGTGCCGGGAAATTCTACGTCCGTATATAAAACCATAAACATTCAAAGGATTGATGAGTTTTACATTGCCAAGGAAGAGTATACTGTCACAGAAAAGTGTCTTTTCACCCAGGAGAAAGTGTATTTTTAACCGGGAAATCCAGGAAAAATCCGGGAATTTTTTTTCCTTGTCCACGTATACAGCCTGACAACATGCAGCTGAGCATAACATGCTTTATTTCAATGGCTACTTCACTACTGATCCATCTGGATCCAGCCCTCCACCACCAGTTTTTCTGAACTGTACGGTTGGGAGTAATTTGTACAACACGTACTCCACTCTTGACTGTATCCCAGACTCAATCTACAGTAACTTACTGTTCCCTCACCCTATACCAAACAGTTTCCTCTCCCTCTGTCGTATCATCTCCTTCCCATTTCTTTCCCCCACCATCTTTGTTTTCTGCCATCTGCTAGTGCTCCTGCCCATTTTTCCCCACCCCTCTCCTTTTTCACTCCTTTTTCCACACCTCTCCTGCCTCACAACCTCCTGACTCTGTGCCTGTTGGCATTCTAGCCCCTGCACACTCTGCCAGACAGCGTTCGTCTCTCGTCCCACCTATACATTACTATCCCTTGCTCTTCCCTTCCCCCTCCAGATTGCTGCTTGCATCAGACATCTGCATTCCAGTCCGAGCTGCCAGAGTTGGTGATCATGTGTGCATGAGGTGTGGTTGCTTGTGTGTTTCTCTTTTGCTGATGAAGGCTGTGGCCAAAAGCTTTAGGTAAGTGTCTTCCTGTCTGAAACTTAATGTGTTTCCTTTACAGTACATGGTAATCTATCTTCTTCTACATTATTGGTGTTTCTACCTGGAGTTTTCATTGTTTGAGTGCACAGGAATGTTATTTGTCCCACTGGTTTATTTTTCCTTTAAAACATCTAGTGCATATGAATATTGCAGTGTCAGATTCTTACCTGTGAGTTCTTGCTGCAGAAGATTTCAAACAGATGGGGATTCTGTTTAGGCCAGCTAACCTGTTGTCTGGATGTATCCTATTTGTACTACCAATGCATGGAATAGTATCCGACAGTGATATGAATTCCCCACCTTGCCTGAATATTGATAGGGAGCACATGTTAGAGGTACTTGGGTTACATACCACAGCTGCAGCTTATGTCTGCACAAGGCTCAGTACCCAAGGCAAAAATGTCAAGTGGCACAACCCTCTGATGAGTGTTTACTGCTAAATACTGTAGCCCAGCTCTTGTTAGCCAGTTTCTTGTTAGTCTCTGAATCCCTTGTTACACGCCATTCAGTAGCAGAGTCTTTATCTTGCCTAATTTATACTTGTAATTTGTATTGCTCCCTGTTGCATATGTTTAAGGAAACTGCTACACTCTGGACTTATTCTGGTTATCTGTTCACTTTGTGAACTCCACTGTCACATACCTCAGGAATTGCCTGTTTCATTCTGCTGGTCTCTACATTACCACCAGGGGGTTTTATCATAAACTTTGTTTCACATATGTGGTGTAGGATAGAAAAATAATGACGGGAACTTTCTCAACGTGCAGCTATTCCACTGAAGGATGGATCGTGATTTTCTAAAATTGTAGCAACAGCAATAGCAACTGCAGCAGCACTGACAACAGCAACAGCAAGAAAATCAGTGGGACTTCCATAAACAAAAACAAATGCAGAAAAAGAAAGAAAAATTATGGAAATTCTGCCAGCAACAGCTCAGATTGCTGTTGTAGCTGCTGCAAAATTAACGACAGTCAATGGCTGCAGTTTTCTCACCACCCAGTCCACCATTCGCTTGTTTTGATGACATGACTGAGAGTTGGGAGGTCTGTTTATGTCATTTTGTTCTTCATCATAAGGCAAGTCATTTACATTACCTTGAACATCAGAATATGCTCTTCCATCTTCTAGAAGAAAACTGTGCAAAGTAGTGCAAAACTATGCCCACTGTTGGATCCCACTGTTTTGATTTTTTATGGTGTTTGTGGATTGCTGACCAACCATTATGGTCACCAAACTCATGTCATTGCAGCTAGACCTAAGTGTTAAGCACCATAAGCAGTCCTACACACCATGGGCTGCTGACTTACAGGCCTCGGCATGCAAGTGTGATGTTTCCTGTAAACAGTGTGCATAATATGGGGCCTTTATAATCTTTGTTGTTATTATCCATCTTGCACCTGATGAAGAAATTACTATAAAGGCTTTAGAGGCACCTTATCCAACGTGGAGTGATGTGTTAAAAATTGCCAAATCTCACGAAGTAACTGTGTGAGCACAAGTTGTGTACCACAATTGTTCCGGCATTTGAAGGAGTTCGCTGTAGGAAAACCAATATGGAAGTAACACCGAACCCATCTCAGGAACCGGCAGACGTCATTCCGCCCGTTGACACAGAACGCCAATGTCCCTGGGGGTTTTGTACATACCGTTTTATATCCTTAACATTCTACATTCCCTTTTCCTCTCCCGTCACAGGATCTACTAAATATAGGGTTTTTTGGTGTATAGGAAACGGTCTCGACAAGCCTGAATTTGATCCCCATTGCAAATCAGTTATCATGTCCTTATTTAATATAATATTTTGGGAAACTGTGCCTTTCTGTAGTTTCTCCTGCATAAGCTTAAATTCTTTCCTCAAAGTTTCTAAGTCTTTCTTGGTGTTATCTAAATTGGAAGTTACTATAGGTGAAGAGATACCAACACTTAGTTTCTCTTTAAATTTAATGCTATTAATTCTTCTACTTGTACTTCTAAGCTATTCAAATTTATAAGCTCTGCAGTCATTAACTTTTCTTTGAAGTTCTGTTCTGCAGTTTCCACCCGTGATTTGACCTCTGAAATATGCTAGGGGCAGCAACTTATCTTGTTTCTGGACATTGGTTTTCAGCGTAATTAATTCTCGTTCGACCACATCAAATGTAACATTACATACATTTTTCAAAGAGTCGTATTTTTCATTAAATTGTGTTTCCAAATTACTACATTTACAGTCTACATCATATTCTAGTTTTTGAACTAACCCTTTTAGATGAGCTTCATTTATTTGTTCTAAATCCTTAAACAAAATATTTGTCTGTTTACTCAGGGAATCGGACAATTCTTTTTTCAATTCTTTTTTCCATTCTTGCATCTGATTACTTAGGATAATAACTTGAGCCTCTAGTTTTGTGTTTTGCAAATCTAACTTAGAGTTTAATTCTTCCTTCAGTTTGTCCTGTTTCGTGTTCTGTGATTCAAACTGCGCTTTGATAAACCTCATTAATTCGCCTAAATCTAGCCCCTGTGTTTCAATTCCCATAGCCCCAACAGACTCTACGGATTGATGTTCTTTTTCCATTGTGTTTTGTTTTGCCTTTAATCTAGTTATCGTTAAAAGTACACTCGCTTATTTCCACAACCCCCCACACTTCACAAACAATCAAAGGTCAGTAGTAGCTCACCCGGTGGTGGTGGAAGGCGACGTCGGTACCAGTGTACAGCGGTGTCAGCATCGATGGACGGTGGCATCGGCATAGGTGGACGACGGCATTGGCTTTTGTGGATGGCTGCATTGGCGTTGGTGTGATGCAATGTTGGCATTGGTGTATGGCGGCGGCGCGTTGGTAGACGGCGGCGGCGGTTTTTGCAGACGGCAGTGTCAGCGTTGGTGTGAAGTGACGTCGGCATTGATGTATGGCGGCGTCGGCATTGGTGTACGGTAGCGTTGCCGTTGGTGTGCGGCGCCGTCAGCATTTATAGATGGTGGAATCGGCGATTTGAGACTAACTGCAGTGTTGTGCGATTTTCCTTCTTTAATATTTCCCCTTCTTTCTCAGGTCCTTTCTTTACGGTCACCGTGTTCTTGCTATACAGCTTAAGCGTTTTCGTGAACTTACTTGTTGAAGAATGATGGTTCTGCTTTCTTGCAGTGCCGATGTATTCTGCTTGCACCAGATGCTTCTCCGAAGATTTCACTGCTAGGAAGGGGAAATTTTCACTCTCTCGCTCTCTCTCTTCTTATTTTTTTAAAAAAAATACGCTCCTCTTGGAATATCATTAAATGCACCAGAACATATTTATTTCCACTTTGTACAGAAAAACATACTGTCAACAGCAGTTCAATGTCTAATAAACAGTCACTATTTCGAGTCTCTCCATTTGTTTTTTAACAATACAAAGCTACATTACTCTTTGCAGCCAACCATAGAGCTTCCGGGCCGTATTAGCTTTCTTGGCAGGTCGCGCTGAACACTTACCAGCGCCGACGAATTACCTCCCTTCCAGTTTCGGCTGCACAAACAATAATTAACGGGTGTTCGCAATGGCTGGAACACAAGTGTCTCCAGACTTTTGTAAAATTCTAGGGGCACTACACTGCAACAACATACGTTTATCATATTAGGCACATTGTGCTGCCACTTACTACCAGGTACTCCATATCAGTGACTTCAGTAGTCATTAGACATCGTGAGAGAGCTGAATGGGGCACTCTGCGAAACTTACGGACTTCGAATGTAGTCAGGTTATACAGCGTCACGTGTGTAATACGTCTGTTTGCAAGATTTCCAACACTCCTTAACATCCCTGGCTCCACTGTTTCTGATGTGATAATGAAGTGGAAACATGAAGGGACACATACAGCACAAAAGTGTATAGGCCAACTTCATCTGTTTACTGACAGAGACCGCCAACAGTTGAAGAGGGTCATAACGTGTAATATGCAGACATCTATCAAGACCATCACAGAGGAATTCGAAACTGCATCAGGATCCACTGCAAGTACTATGACAGTTAGGGGGAGGTGAAAAAATGTGGATTTTATTGTCAAGCAGCTGCTCATATGCCACACATCACGCTGGTAAATGCCAAATGACACTTCGCTTGGTGGAAGGAGTGTAAACATTGAACGACTGAACAGTGGAAAAACATTGTGTCAAGTGACAAATCACGGTCTGATGGCAGGGTGTGGGTATGACGAATGCACAGTGAACGCCTTCTACCAGCAGGTGTAGTGCCAACAGTAAAATTCGGAGGTGGTGGTGTTGTGGTATGGTCATGTTTTTCATGAAGGGGGCTTGCACCCCTAGTTGTTTTTTAATGGCACTGTCACACCACAGGCCTACATTGATGTTGTAAGCACCTTCTTGCTTCCCTCTGTTGAAGAGCAATTCGAGGATGGAAATTGCTTGTTTCAACATGATCGAGCACCTGTTCATAATGCACAGCCTGTGGTAGAGTGGTTACACAACAGTAACATCCCTGTAATGGACTGCCCTGACAGAGTCGTGAGCTGAATCCTATAGAACACCTTTGGGATGTTTTGGAACACCAACTTCATGCCAGGCCTCACCGACCGACATCGATACCTCTCCTCAGTGCAGCACTCTGTGAAGAATGGGCTGCCATTCCCCAAGAAACTTTTCTGCACCTTATTGAACATATTCCTGTCAGATGGAAGCTGTCCTCAAGGCTAAGGGTGGACCAACACCATATTGAATTCCAGCATTACCAGTGGAGGGTGCCACGAACTTGTAAGTCATTTTCAGCCAGACGTCCAGATTCTTACAGGACAACATTCTTGCATGAAAAACTTTATTGGGATCAGGTACAGCAGTGTTTGAGCTATTTTTCAACAGTCACCAAAAGAAGTGAGAAGCTTGTTGTATCATGGGATTGACTTTTGTATTCCTGTGTCATAGAAGTCTGCTGCCTGCGAATGGAACCAGCATGTGACAGTCATCTTCAGCTCTTCATCACTATCAAAATGCTGCTCATAGATCAGGAATTTCTTGAGGTGCACGGTGCAAGAAAACATGGACTGTATGCTGAATGATCAAACAACTTTCAGCCAAACTTCTGCAAAACAGTTGCTATGTGCTGACCAGCATGGGGACATGCATTGTCACAGAGCAGCACAACCCCTGCAGGAAACATTCCAAGCATCTTGTTCTGAATGGCACATTGCAGATTCCACATTGTTTCGCGGTAATGGTCAGCGTTCACTATTTCATCTCTGGGGAAGAAGTCAATGAGCAGAATGCCCTTCCCATCGCAGAACACTGTGCACATCTCGCTCTGCAGCAACATAGTCTGAATTTTGTCTTGACCAGAGATCTACTATGATGCCAACACATTGACATCTGCTTGGTTTCCGGGCTCAAGTGCGAAATGCATGGCTCATTGTCTGTGATGGTCCTGTCTAGGAACTCATCAGCATCATCATGATACCTCTGCAGAAATGTCAGTGTTGCTCCAAAGTGTTTCATTTTATGCCTGGGTATCAGATTATTTGGCACTCACCTGACACACAATTTCTTGAACAGCTGATACGTAGTGACAATTTCATGGAACAAGGATTGTGATATCTGTGGAAAATAGCTGCTGAACTCCATAATCATGAAGTGAGAGTTTTGTAGGATATGCTGCCATACCAGCTCGACCAATTGATCAGTGATGAGGGACAGTAACCCTCTGCACTCTTCATCATTGACACTTTGATGACCTTCAGAGAAAAGCCTACACCAGCAACACATCATCTGTTTGCTCATGATGATCTGGCTATAGACCTGACAGAGCTGACAATGATTTTTGATGGGCGCTATGTTTTGTGCATTAAGGTATTTATCACTGACCAAACCTTGCAGGCAGTGGGAGAATGAATAAGAGACACTATTTTGGGGCACTGCCACGTCAATCAGAATTTGATTGTTATGTCATAGTTACGTTGCGCACGTGCAATTTTCCCAACTAAATACATCAACTTTAAAGGGAACAACATCGGGAAACTTACTTTCTACATGCACCTCATATGAGGTCCATCAAGCAGCTGTAGAAATGGGCTGTGATCCTCTGCACTGCAGAGGGATACCTGCTGTATGATGATGTATGATGTAGTAGTTATGAGTACTTGCCTAAAGACACTGACCTGGAATGGCATGCCTATGTTTCCTTACAGCACAGGCTTAATGCCACAGAGAGAGTCATTTTGTTAGCTATGGACTTTAATGAATGCCAGTCAGTAGTTTCTCCCATGCTCTACCCCTGTACACTAAATCTCCTCCACATTGCACATTGGGGTATTGCAAAATGAGGGCAGTAGTCAAGTGTCATGTGTATTGGGCAGGGATTGACATTGCCATTGAACCCACCATCCTGCAATGTGATGCCTGCACCCACAACTGGTCAGGTCCAGCACAACATTTCAACCTTTTGGCTATGTTCTTGACCATCCCTTGCAAAGAATGCATGGTGATTTTGCTGGCCCAGTCAGGAGGGCAATGTCATTGCTAGTCGTTGATGCCTCTCTAACTTTCCACATGGCACACAGATGGCTGCAACTATTACAGCAGCTACTATCCATGACCTCTCCACCACATTTGCAATGGAGGGGTGCCAGGGAGGGGGGGGGGGGGGCACATTCCACCTTGGTGTCTGACAAAGGCTCTCTGTTCATGCCACCTGTGTTTCAGCATTGAGCACCTGACCTGCACCCACATATATGAGGGTTGGAACTTTAATAGTGGCAACTATTGATTTACAACTCGTACAAAATAGATACATGTTTCAAAGTTTTACTGACCTTCAAAGTA
The DNA here is from genome assembly GCF_021461385.2 of Schistocerca piceifrons. NCBI lineage: Eukaryota > Metazoa > Arthropoda > Insecta > Orthoptera > Acrididae > Schistocerca > Schistocerca piceifrons. The sequence goes on from NC_060139.1 coordinate 991,774,473, forward strand.
GTCACCAGCATTGTGTATAACCCATTGCCAGTGATGTAGAAGTCGTACGATTCTCTTAGCAGTGCCAGTTGTGTTGACAGTTCAAGCGTCGTGGTCTATTGCCCAACAAATATATTAGCCCTTGTGAGTTCAACTCGATTTCTAAACTGAAGGAATCACTTTACGACATTTGCTTCAGAACTGCTACAAATTTGTCAGGCAATAGACAGCACTACTCAAACTGTCAACACAACTGGCACTGCTAAGAGAATCCTCTGACTTCCACATCGCTGGCAATGGGTTATACACAATGCTCGTGACTACTTTGAAGGTTTGTAAAACTTTGAAACATATATCTGTTTTGTACAAGCTGTAAATAAATAGTTGCCACTATTAAAGTTCCAACCCTCAGATATAGTGCATCCAGTTGAAAAGCACAGCCGGTGGTCAGGACATTCACAATGCAAATGCAAAAAGTAATTACCACACCTGACGCTGGGGAAGCACTCACCACCTTCCTTGCCACCTACTTGTCCACGTAACGATGCTGAAATTTTATTTGGGTGCAGACTCCACACCATGTTCAATCTGCTGTGCTCATCTCAGTGAGCTTACAACCCCTGTCCACAGTTTTGCTGCACGGGCTTCAACTTCTGGACTCATGTTTTCAGCCAAAACCGTGGGTGGACGCAGGACATCAAGGTTGGAATTACAGATGTTTGAGATTGCGACTAGTCAGGAGCAGCTTGTCTGGCATCGGAATCAGCTCTGGCTGCAACATGATGTACCCTCCTGCGCCGTTTCCCCTCTAATGTCAACTGGGCATGACCTCCACAACCACTCCAGGGACAAGCAACCTGCCTCTTACCACTACAGTCTCTGCCCTAATGTTAGTCATTGACAGGAATGTGATAATGACTGGCAATGGGAGTCTATAGAGATGGAACTACTTCCTGCCCCTGTGGTGCTTCTAGCTCCAACCCTCACCAGTGTTGACCCCTCCCCTTATCACTGACAGAGGTTAAGTGTTTTGAGCCTGTGGTGCTCATGGTGGCTGAACCATTGGTCCTATCTCCATCACATCCTGGCACCCACTCCCCTGCAGGCTGGCCTAGCTGTGTCCCAGATCCTGTTGATTGGCCGGTCTCCCCTTGAAGGCACCACTTTCTAACCCAGCCAGGAGTCTCTGGTGGGTATTCCTGTATCACTTTCTCCCCTTCCTTGGTGAAGTTGATTCAGGCCGGAGTGTATTGGCCCCAAGTGGCAGTTAAGGGTGGAAGGGGTTTGGTATCCAATGGTGTTATGGGTTTCCAACCTAGCCCAAGTGTTGAAGGGAGAACACATTACTGATACTCAGGCTAGCCTGCCTGGGAAATCGATAACACCATTGTGTACCAAACCCCTCCCACCCTTACTGGCACTAGGGATCAAAACACCCTGGCCTGAGCCACCTTCACCAAGGAATGGGGGACAGTGATGCAGGAATACTGCCAGAGGCTTCTGGCTGGGTTAGAAAGTGGTGTCTTCAGAGGGAGACCTACATGAAGTGCAGCAGCTGTGGCAATCATGCCAGGTTGTGGTGCCTCTGACAAGTGTTTTCCATGTAATAACTTAGCCTGGCTCTTGCTAGACAGTCTCTCACTGGTCTCTGAAGCCTGTAATTATTCACCGTTGATTAGTAGAGTCTCGATGTTGCCTGATTTATGTTTGTGGTTTGGATCACTCCCTGGATTGTTGTATACACTTGAGATAACTTTGATACATTCTGAACTTATGTTGTTTATCTGTTTGCTTTGTAAAATCAGCTGTCATTTACCACTGGAATTGGCTCTTTCATTCTGCCATCTCTGTGTTACCACCAGTGTGATTTGCCACAAACTGTGTTCTACCTATGGTGAGCACGACAGAAAATGTGGCCCAAGAGCCATCTCTTATACTTTCATGTATGAGCTGTACCTAGTTTCCATTCTCTGTCCTCTGTAGGTATAGGACATGCATAGTGAAATGACATGTATCAATAATTCTGACTGGCACCATTGCAACATGCACAGATTCAGCTGAGATCAATACTGTTTCTTTTCCTACATTAACTTACCTCTCAGCTCTGTTAATGTGTGGCCAATCATAATCCCAAAATAAGTTGGCAAAGGTCACATTGGTGCCATAACTAAGGGTGCCTATCATTTCCAGATCACCACCTAAATTATTAGGTACTATTCATGTCCAAAGTGTTTTCCAACTCCAGTAACTATCTCCTCTTTTGCCCTCCTTTGTAAAATCCTAATTAAAGACACTAAGTTCTCGCCCTCCCTTTTCACTGCACCTAGTTTGAATGCACCGGCAGCTTATTACAATACCCATTGATTTCCCTAAAATGGAGGCATACATTTCATTCTTGGCTACTACCTATCTGCAGTATTTTCTTCTTGCTAACATTCTGAACTCTCCTAGGCTTCTTGCTTATGATTGTAGTGTGCTGCTCATTTCCTGTTCCTAGTGCTATCTAAGGTTCTTCTCTGCTTAAGTCTCAAACTGTTTGACACTGTTTCCAGTGTTTATGATGAAATTATCAGATCATGTTCTTGTCCTACCTTCCTTCCTAACAGCTGGTAAATTCTAACCATCCTCCTTCCATCTGTCCGCCTTGATCCTGATTAGTCCCTTCTGTGCTTCCTCTGACTGTACATGAATGGCACAGACTTTCCTTTCCTGTTCCTCCATCAAACAGTTATTGTTGCACACTATAGTTCCATGACATAGCATTTCAAATTTTCATCTGTTCTTCCCACTATATCCCACCCCTCCACCTGTGGTAAGATTTAGAGTAGAAAGAGTACAGATAACACAAACCTCAAATAAAGCTAAGCTTTGGTGAATAACTTACCTAATATGTATCAATGACTTCCCAAGCTACAGAATGGGACCATGTGAATAATAACCAAAAATAGAATTCAGGCTCATTGTAAAGATCTATTCAAAACAATGGGGATGCTATCTGCACTGTATGAGTACATTTACCAGTCACTTATGCCTATAAAAAACTCCCTTGACAATTACTGCACAAATGATTCTAACTAAATTTACATTTGCCAAGAAAGAAGAAACCTAAAACTCAAAACATCTTTGTCTATAATGGAATAAAGTTGTGCATTTAATTGCCCAAGGAGATTAACGATATTACTCAAACTTATTTAAAAGACAGTTAAAAGTATCTGTTGAGCAATATGCTGTATACAGTGTAGGACTACATTGATAACCCAGAGTAGGGTTTCAGTAAAAAATGTAATACAACTAATTAATAATAAAACACCTCTGTCATTTCACAGCACATTATTGCACCATAATGTTCATTTGTATTTTCTAGAAAACTATACACCAAGGCTCTGCAATCAATAATACCAGGTGATCAAAAAGTCAGTATAAATTTGAAAACTGAAGAAATCATGGAATAATGTAGATAGAGAGGTACAAATTGACACACATACTTGGAATGACATGGGTTTTTTTTTAGAACCAAAAAAATACAAAAGTTCAAAAAATGTCCGACAGATGGCGCTTCATCTGATCAGAATAGCAATAATTAGCATAACTAAGTAAGACAAAGCAAAGATGATGTTCTTTAGAGGAAATGCTCAATATGTCCACCATCATTCCTCAACAATAGCTGTAGTCAGGGAATAATGTTGTGAACAGCACTGTAAAGCATGTCCGGAGTTATGGTGAGGCATTGGCGTCATATGTTGTCTTTCAGCATCCCTAGAGATGTCAGTCGATCACGATACACTTGCGACTTCAGGTAACCCCAAAGCCAATAATCGCACGGACTGAGGTCTGGGGACCTGGAAGGCCAAGCATGACGAAAGTGGCAGCTGAGCACACGATCATCACCAAACGACACGCGCAAGAGATTTTTCACGCGTCTAGCAATATGGGGTTGAGCGCCATCCTGCATAAACATCATACATTCCAGCAGGTGTGTATCAGCCAGGCTGGGGGTGATGCGACCCTGTAAAATATTGGCATACCTCTCACCCATCACGGTAGCAGTTACAAAACCAGAATCAAGCATTTCCTCGAAGAAAAACGGCTCATTAATGGTAGATGTGGTAAATCCAACCCATACCGTGACTTTCTCGTCATGCAGTGAAGTTTCCACGACAGTTGTAGGGTTTTCGGTAGCCCAAATTCTGCAGTTGTGGGCATTGACAGACCCTCGGAGCGTGAAATGAGCTTTGTCGGTCCACAACATGTTACTCAACCAATTATCATCTTCCACCATCTTTTGAAACTCCCTCACTGCAAATACCCTCTGCTTCACTAAATCGTCAGGTAACAGTTCATGATGCCGATGGATTTTGTACGGATAGCATTGGAGGGTACGCCTCAGTGCCAAACAAACAGTAGTGTATGGAATGCCGTTGCGACGTTCAACTGCACGAGTGCTGACTTCCCCATGCATAGACGAACCCGCTACTGTCTCCATGTCTTCCTGAACTGTCTCAGCAGCATTATGCCTTGTGGTCAGTTGGCCACTACGGGGTCTATCATCTAAACAATCCGTGGCTTCGAACTTTGAAATCATTCTCACCACAGCTGCATTTGTCAACAGACCTTTATCCATTTGAATCCCCTTCCTATGGTGATAGGAATGTAACGCTGAACTAGCACATTCCCCATTCTGATAATACAGCTTCACTAAAAGCGCCTTTTCAGGTAACATCAACATGCTGCGACTGCTGGCACATCTGATTCTCTCTCTCATTACAGCTCGTTTCATACACGATTGTCATGCACAGTCACTGACATTCTGCTGTCCAGCGCCATCTGTCGGACATTTTGTGAACTTTTTTTTTTTTTTTTTTTTTTTTTTTTTTTTTGTTCTAATAAAACCCCATGTCATTCCAAGCGTGTGTGTCAATTTTTACCTCTCCATCTACATTATTCCGTGGTTTATTAAGTTTTCAAATTTATACTGACTTTTTGATCACCCGGTAAATAAAAAAATTGTCTTCTTTTTGATTTCAACACCGAATTCATTGTGGAAGGATGCTAATGGAGGATGGAGGCTCTAATCTGCATCCAGCCATCTTGATGTAGATTTCTTGTGGTTTTCCTAAGTTACTTCACAGAAGTGCCAATGGTTTCTACAGTAAGGCCATGGCCAACTAACTGTCCTACCCATGTCAAACTAGACCAGTATGTAATGCCTGTATATCTGAATTACACATTTTCTTGTTGTGTAACTGTAATAACATGACCATCGAATAAACTCATAAAAATGATCCATTACTGAATAAAACTACCACTACTAATACTAAATACTGCAATTGAAGTGTCAGTGAGAATGGTTTTGTAGGTGTTAGGTACTATCAGAAGAATACAAGATATTGCATATATTACATCATGATTTAAAGTATGTTATAAATGGTGACACAAATGAAACATATATGACTTTCTGCAGTTTACCTTTTCCATGATTTTCTACTGTCTCCTTTGTCTGCTGCCTCACTGTCTTAATGCTTACTTACTGCGAAGTCTTATCATTCTTCTTTCTGTGACACATGGCAATGATGCACTTACTAAGACATTAATTTGTGGTTAGGAGAAACTGCAATAAAACCACAGTGTAAAATTTTGATCTTAGGATTTTCCTAACATGACTTGTCATCTCTGTTGGTTCTAAAATCTGTAAAAGAGGAAACAAAAACATTCTGAAGAGTGTTTTCTCTCCCTAGCTGTCTTTTCATTTCACTTTTCATGTTTGATCCATATTATTCCTCTCTGTCTATTTTCATTTTAGTTTTACATTTTCAGAATAGATCTGCTTATGCTTTACATTCACACTAAATGGTTGTGACTCCCAAACTTGCTTAATTGGTAATTTTGTAACAAAATCACTCAACAAGGATGTGGAACATGTAAAAAGAAATGGGAACACATTTAATACCATATTACTCATGAAATTGTGAATATGAACATATTAAAGTATGTAAAACATAATTACCTGGTTATTATAGTCACCATAATCAGAAGAAAAAAGTTACGCTACTTACTTACATACTAATCATATTAACTCACTGAAAGATGTGCAGAAGGCAAACAATATAATTGATGGAATAAATAACATATTAAAATGAAGGAAATACATTGCCTTAATGCCATTTTTCTGAATAAAATCATCTAGAGTGTTTTACCCATTAGTGCCCACATTATTATCTTTTTACGTTTATCACTTTTCGCTTGTTTGCTACGTTGAGAAAAGCATTTCAAGTGAAAAAGCAGTTTTTACCTTTCTAGTTTTAATATGATGTGTCAACATATATGTGATTGTAGTAGTGTTCAGAACAAAACATATGAGGGCTTGCTGAAAATTAATACCTCTGCATTTTTTATGTGAAAACTCTTAAAGATTTTTAAATAAATCAAATATTATTAAAATTCTACATCTTTATTCTTCATGTTTACATATTTGTATTACTGCCACTAGAGGGCTCTGAATTGTAGCGTGTATCATGGTGGTGTCTAATGTAACGATGTTGGTGGTCGAGAAACAGCATGCTGTAATCGAGTTTCGAGTCCAAAGAGTTTGTACATACATGGAACACCTTCTGCTTCAGTGTGCCAATGCCAGACCATACATGAGCACTATGACATGTGGAACAATCCAGTGCCTTGGGTTCACTGTCATTGATCATGATGCCCCCTGTCCTGACATGGTCCCATTCAATTTTCATCTCCGTCCTTCAAGGACTTCACTTTGATAGTGATGAAGCAGTGCAAGCAGAGGAGACGTTGTGGCTCCATCAACAAAGTCAAATGTTCTACAGTGACAGTATCAACAAACTGGACTTTCATTTTGAGGTATTGTTTATTGCTAGAGTGACTATGGTGAGAAATAAATATGTAGATATGAAGAATAAAGATGTAGAATGTTAATAGAATTTGTTTAATTTAAAAAAAGCTATGTGAATTATCACACAAAAAATTTGGAGGCATTGTGTTCCAACATACCTTCATACATTTATATCAACAGGTTTCATACTTTTGTACCAAAAGACAGAAACATCACATGATGATGTTAAGGTTATAGAAAAAAATGTTTGCATTCTGTTACCAAGTTGTTCCCAATAGTGGATTGCACCTGATGCCAACTAGCACAGGAATGAAAGAACTGATGTTCAACATTGCTGAAATAAGCATAACAAGTTAAAATAAGCATAACAAGTTAATTAAATTCTGAAGGTGGCAGGGGTAAAATACAGGGAGCGAAAGGCTATTTACAATTTGCACAGAAACAAGATGGCAGTTATAAGAGTCGAGGGACATGAAAAGCAGTGGTTGGGAAGGGAGTGAGACAGGGTTGTAGCCTCTCCGCGATGCTACTCAATCTGTATATTGAGCAAGCAGTAAAGGAAACAGAAGAAAAGTTTTGAGTAGGTATTAAAATCCATGGAGAAGAAATAAAAACTTTGAGGTTCGCCGATGACATTGTAATTCTGTCAGAGACAGCAAAGGACTTGGAAGAGCAGTTGAACGGAATGGACAGTGTCTTGAAAGGAGGGTATAAGATGAACATCAACAAAAGCAAAACGAGGATAATGGAATGTAGTTGAATTAAGTCGAGTGATGCTGAGGGAATTATGTTAGGAAATGAGACACTTAAAGTAATAAAGGAGTTTTGCTATTTGGGGAGCAAAATAACTCATGATGGTCGAAGTAGAGTGGATATAAAATGTAGACTGGCAATGGCAAGGAAAGCGGTTCTCAAGAAAAGTAATTTGTTAACATCGAGTATTGATTTAAGTGTCAGGAAGTCGATTCTGCAAGTATTTGTATGGAGTGTAGCCATGTATGGAAGTGAAACATGGACGATAAGTAGTTTAGACAAGAAGAGAATAGGAGCTCTTGAAATGTGATGCTATAGAAGAATGCTGAAGATTAGATGGGTAGGTCGCATAACTATTGAGGAGGTATTGAATAGAATTGGGGAGAAGAGAAATTTGTGGCACAACTTGACTAGAAGAAGGGATCAGTTGGTAGGACATGTTCTGAGGCATCAAGGGATCACCAATTTAGTACTGGAAGGCAGGGTGGAGGGTAAAAATTGTAGAGGGAGACCAAGAGATGAATGCACTAAGCAGATTCAGAATGATGTAGGCTGCAGTAGGTACTGGCAGATGAAGAAGCTTGCACAGGATGGAGTAGCATGGAGAGCTGCATCAAGCCAGTCTCAGGACTGAAGACCACAACTAAAACAACAACAAGTTAATTATGTACCATTAATCTGAATCTGGGCACTAATGGTTTAAAATAGATCATTTCAGTATAGGTTTTATTGAAATTGACACTGAACATTGTTTTACAAGTTCTAAGTGTTGAGCTTCTAGTAGCAGTGATTTAAGAAAAAATAGTGAACAGCTATATAATAAAGATCTGTGAGGATCATTGAGAAAGTAACTTCAATTTCATTTAAAAAATTTAAAAAATAAATGAAAGCCCACGGACAAGTCTAGTGTGAGCAGGACTCACACTCTGTAGATTTCCTACAAACTTAATTATGTACATAGATAATAGTAATAATAATAATAATAATAATAATAATAATAAACCCCGTGGAGGCCCGGGAAAAGAATAGGCCTCTGGTATGTTCTGCCAGCCGTAAAAGGCGATGAAAAGAACAAACCACTAATAGTGCTAATCCCCCTTTTAGTGGGATTAGTTGGTTCAGGACAGAACTAATGAAGCCTCGGACAAGCACTGTCATGGTCGGGGACACTGGTTGAACCCTATGCCCGTCCACAATGGTAGCGACACTGCTAGCCATACGGAAAATCATTTAAATCCTAATAGAGGTGTTTTACAGGATATGCTTCCTGCAACCGCTCTAGAAGAAAACAAAGACAGAGAATGTGATGGTCAGATGAAGTTAACCGACACCTCATGTTCTGTTATTACCAAGCAACAAACTTAGGAACCAACACAACCAGATGCAGATCACAAGTATACACAACATTTATTACCAGATACCCAGAATTAAAATTTTTAACAGAACAACAACTAGCTGGTCAGATCCGTGTAATAATAAAAAATAACAGGATACCCTAGTCAGAATTAGAAAACATCAAACAACAAGTACAACAAATATTGAAACAAAATAATGTGCAATCAGAAGACGAAGAAAATACAGTAATGGACTCAAACATCACAGAGCAAACAAACAAAGAGCAACACACATCAATTAAACAATCAGAGGAAAACGAAATCTTAAGACAGCCACCAGAACAAGAACAAATAGAACACGAAGTGACACACATGTTAGATATAGAAGAAAAATTTCAGCGGTCATATATCGAATACACAGACACAAATACAGACATTAGACTATTCTTGCATAGACCACCAAATAACCCACAAGTTGAAACAACAATAACAACTATCAACACAATCATACACAACAAAATAAATGAAAATACAACTGTGGAAGAGTTACAACTACTGGTTTATATAGGAGCACTCACTACACTAAATATACACACTAGGCAGAGATCAGAACCAACCAACACACAGAAGAAACCCACAAAACCAGCATGGCAACACAGGCTGCAGATCAGAATAGAAAAACTGAGAAAAGACATTGGACAGCTAACACAATTCATAAGACATGAAATATCAGACAAAAAACGAAAAAGTTTAGGTAAAATCTCACAAGAAGCGATAGAGCAATTAGATGAAAAGAAGCAGAAATTACAAACGTTGGCCAAACGACTTAGAAGATATAAAAAAAGTGAAAATAGAAGGAAACAAAACCAACCATTCAACACAAACCAAAAGAAATTTTACCAAACAATAGATAACACACACATTAAAATAGACAATCCACCAAACATAACAGACATGGAACACTTCTGGAGCAATATATGGTCAAACCTGGTACAACATAAGAGACATGTACGGTGGATACAAGCAGAAACAGACACATACAAGATGATACCACAAATGCCTGAAGTGATAATTTTGTAACATGAAGCCACCTGAACAGTTAATTTTACGCACAATTGGAAAGCCCCTGGAAAAGATAAACTAGCAAATTTCTGGCTAAAGTAGTTCACCTCAACACATTCACATCTAACTAAATTATTTAACATATCTAAAAACAAAGATGATGTGACTTACCAAATGAAAGTGCTGGCAGGTCGACAGACACACAAACAAACACAAACATACACACAAAATTCAAGCTTTCGCAACAAACTGTTGCCTCATCGGGAAAGAGGGAAGGAGAGGGAAAGACAAAAGGATGTGGATTTTAAGGGAGAGGGTAAGGAGTCATTCCAATCCTGGGAGCGGAAAGACTTACCTTAGGGGGAAAAAAGGACGGGTATACACTCGCACACACACACATATCCATCCACACATATGGTATATGTGTGGATGGATATGTGTGTGTGTGCGAGTGTATACCCGTCCTTTTTTCCCACATATGGTATATGTGTGGATGGATATGTGTGTGTGTGCGAGTGTATACCCGTCCTTTTTTCCCCCTAAGGTAAGTCTTTCCGCTCCCGGGATTGGAATGACTCCTTACCCTCTCCCTTAAAACCCACATCCTTTCGTCTTTCCCTCTCCTTTCCTCTTTCCTGATGAGGCAACGGTTTGTTGCGAAAGCTTGAATTTTGTGTGTATGTTTGTGTGTCTGTCGACCTGCCAGCACTTTCATTTGGTAAGTCACATCATCTTTGTTTTTAGATAAATTTTTCCTACGTGGAATGTTTCCCTCTATTATAACCATATCATAAATTATTTAACAGTTACATTTCAGACCCATAAACAGTCCCTGATACACTTACACATGGAATAACTTATCTGAAACCTAAAGATCAAGCAGACATAGCAAACCCAGCAAAATATCACCCCATAACATGCCTACCAACAATACACAAAATATTAACTTCAGTCATTACACAGAAATTAATGACACATACAACACAGAACAAAATTATAAATGAAGAACAAAAAGGCTGCTGCAAAGGAGCATGGATGTAAAGAGCAACTGATAATAGATGCAGAGGTGACATATCAAGCTAAAACCATACAAAGGTCACTACACTACGCATACATTGATTACCAAAAAGCTTTTGATAGTGTATCCCACTCATGATTACTACAAATATTGGAAATATGCAAAGTAGATCCTAAATTGATACAGTTCCTAAACATAGTAATGAAAAATTGGAAAACCACACTTAATATCCAAACAAATTCAAATAATATCACATCACAACCAATACAGATTAAGCATGGAATATACCAAGGAGACTCATTAAGTCCTTTCTGGTTCCGCCTTGCTCTGAACCCATTATCCAACATGCTAAATAATACAAATTATGGATATAATATTACTGGAACATACCAACACAAAATCACACATTTGCTATACATGGATGATCTAAAACTACTGGCAGCAACAAATCAACAACTCAACCAATTACTAAATATAACAGAAGTATTCTGCAGTAATATAAATATGGCTTTTGGAACAGACAAATGTAAGAAAAATAGCATAGTAAAGGGAAAACACACTAAACAAGAAGATTACATTTTGGATGACCACAGCGACTGCATAGAAGCGATGGAAAAAAAAGATGCCTACAAATATCTAGGATACAGACAAAAAATAGGAATAGATAATACAAATATTAAAGAAGAACTAAAAGAAAAATATAGACATAGACTGACAAAAATACTGAAAATAGAATTGACAGCAAGAAACAAGACAAAAGCCATAAATACTTATGCTATACCCATATTGACCTACTCATTTGGAGTAGTGAAATGGAGTAACACAGACCTAGAAGCACTCAATACACTTACACGGTCACAATGCCACAAATATAGAATACATCACATACATTCAGCAACAGAGAGATTCACATTAAGCAGAAAGGAAGGAGGAAGGGGATTTATCGACATAAAGAAACCTACATTATGGACAGGTAGACAATTTAAGAAAATTCTTCATAGAACGAGCAGAAACTAGCAAAATACACAAAGCAATCACTCATATAAATACATCGGCTACACCATTGCAATTTCATACCCACTTCTACAACCCTTTAGATCACATAACATCAACAGATACAAAGAAAATAAATTGGAAAAAGAAAACACTACATGGCAAGCACCCGTATCATCTAACACAGCCACACATCGATCAACATGGCTACGAAAAGGCAATATATACAGCGAGCTGGAAGGATTCATGATTGCAATACAGGATCAAACAATAAACAACAGATATCACAGCAAGCATATATTAAAGATCCCAATACCACAACAGATAAATGCAGACTTTGCAAACAACAAATAAAAACAGTAGATCACATCACAAGCGGATGTACAATACTAGCAAATACAGAATACACCAGAAGGCAAGACAATGTAGCAAAAATAATACATCAACAACTTGCCATACAACATAAATAAATAAAACAACATGTTCCCACATACAAGCTGTTGTTGTTGTTGTTGTTGTTGTGGTCTTCAGTCCTGAGACTGGTTTGATGCAGCTCTCCATGCTACTCAATCCTGTGCACGCTTCTTCATCTCCCAGTACCTACTGCAACCTACATCCTTCTGAATCTGCTTAGTGTATTCATCTCTTGGTCTCCCTCTACAATTTTTACCCTCCACGCTGCAGCTGCCCTCCAATGCTAAATTTGTGATCCCTTGATGCCTCAGGACATGTCGTACCAACCGATCCCTTCTTCTAGTCAAGTTATGCCACAAACTTCTCTTCTCCTCAATCCTATTCAATACCTCCTCATTAGTTACGTGATCTTCCCACCTAATCTTCAACATTCTTCTGTAGCACCACATTTCAAAAGCTTCTATTCTCTTCTTGTCCAAACTATTTATTGTCCATGTTTCACTTCCATACATGGCTACACTCCATACAAATACTTTCAGAATCGACTTCCTGACACTTAAATCTATACTCGATGTTAACAAATTTCTCTTCTTCAGAAATGCTTTCCTTGCCATTGCCAGTCTACATTTTATATCCTCTCTACTTCGACCATCATGAGTTATTTTGCTCCCCAAATAGCAAAACTCCTTTACTACTTTAAGTGTCTCATTTCCTAATCTAATTCCCTCAGCATCACCCGACTTAATTCGACAACATTCCATTATCCTCGTTTTGCTTTTGTTAATGTTCATCTTATACCCTCCTTTCAAGACACTATCCATTCCATTCAACTGCTCTTCCAAGTCCTTTGCTGTCTCTGACAGAATTACAATGTCATCTGCGAACCTCAAAGTTTTTATTTCTTCTCCATGGATTTTAATAGCTACTCCAAATTTTTCTTTTGTTTCCTTCACTGCTTGCTCAATATACAGATTGAATAACATTGGGGACAGGCTACAACCCTGTCTCACTCCCTTCCCAACCACTGTTTCCCTTTCATACCCCTCGACCCTTATAACTGCCATCTGGTTTCTGTAAAAATTGTAAATAGCCTTTGGCTCCCTGTATTTTACCCCTGCCACCTTCATAAATTGAAAGAGAGTATTCCAATCAACATTGTCAAAAGCTTTCTCTAAGTCTACAAATGCTAGAAACGTAGGTTTGCCTTTCCTTAATCTAGCTTCTAAGATAAGTCGTAGGGTCAGTATTGCCTCACGTGTTCCAACATTTCTACGGAATCCAAACTGATCTTCCCTGAGGTCGGCTTCTATAAGGTTTTCAATTCGTCTGTAAAGAATCCGCGTTAGTATTTTGCAGCCGTGACTTATCAAACTGATAGTTCAGTAATTTTCACATTTGTCAGCACCTGCTTTCTTTGGGATTGGAATTATTATATTCTTCTTGAAGTCTGAGGGTATTTCGCCTGTTTGAAAGATCTTGCTCACCAGATGGTAGAGTTTCGTCAGGACTTGCTCTCCCAAGGGTTTCAGTATTTCTAATGGAATGTTGTCTACTCCCGGGGCCTTATTTCGACTCAGGTCTTTCAGTGCTCTCTCAAACTCTTCACGCAGTATTATATCTCCCATTTCATCTTCATCTACATCCTCTTCCGTTTCCATAATGTTGTCCTCAAGTACATTGCCCTTGTATAGACCCTCTATATACTCCTTCCACCTTTCTGCTTTCCCTTCTTTGCTTAGAACTGGGTTTCCATCTGAGCTTTTGATTTCCATATAAGTGGTTCTCTTTTCTCGAAGGTCTCTTTAATTTTTCTGTAGGCTATATATATCTTACCCCTAGTGAGATAAGCCTCTACAACCTTACATTTGTCCTCTAGCCATGCCTGCTTAGCCATTTTGCACTTCCTTTTTGCCTGCTTCATTTACTGCATTTTTATATTTTCTCCTTTCATCAATTAAATTCAGTATTTCTTCTGTCACCCAAGGATTTCTACTAGCCCTCATCTTTTTACCTACTTGATCCTCTGCTGCCTTCACTACTTCATCCCTCAAAGCTACCCATTCGTCTTCTACTGTATTTCTTTCCCCCATTCCTGTCAATTATTCCCTTATGCTCTCCCTGAAACTCTGTACAACCTCTGGTTTAGTCAGTTTATCCAGGTCCCATCTCCTTAAATTCCCACCTTTTTGCAGTTTCTTCAGTTTTAATCTACAGGTCATAACCAATATTTGTGGTCAGAATCCACATCTGCCCCTGGAAATGTCTTACAATTTAAAACCTGGTTCCTAAATCTCTGTCTTACCATTATACAATCTATCTGAAACCTGTCAGTATCTCCAGGTTTCTTCCATGTATACAGCCTTCTTTCATGATTCTTGAACCAAATGTTAGTTATGATTAAGTTGTGCTCCGTGCAAAATTCTACCAGGCAGCTTCCTCTTTCATTTCTTACCCCCAATCCATATTCACCCACTATGTTTCCTTCTCTCCCTTTTCCTACTGCTGAATTCCAGTCACCCATGACTATTAAATTTTCGTCTCCCTTCACAATCTGAATAATTTCTTTTATTTCATAATACATTTCTTCAATTTCTTCTTCATCTGCAGAGCTAGTTGGCATATAAACTTGTACTACTGTAGTAGGCGTGGGCTTCGTATCTATCTTGGCCACAATAATGTGTTCACTATGCTGTTTGTAGTAGCTTACCCACATTCCTATTTTGCTATTCATTATTAAACCTACTCCTGCATTACCCCTAGTTGATTTTGTGTTTATAACCCTGTAGTCACCTGACCAGAAGTCTTGTTCCTCCTTCCACCAAACTTCACTAATTCCCACTATATCTAACTTCAACCTATCCATTTCCCTTTTTAAATTTTCTAACCTACCTGCCCGATTAAGGGATCTGACATTCCACGCTCCGATCCGTAGAACGCCAGTTTTCTTTTTCCTGATAACGACATCCTCTTGAGTAGTCCCTGCCCAGAGATCCGAATGGGGGACTATTTTACCTCCGGAATATTTTACCCAAAATGGCACCATCATCATTTAATCATACAGTAAAGCTGCATGCCCTCTCAAAAAATTATGGCCGTAGTTTCCCCTTGCTTTCAGCCGTTCGCAGTACCAGCACAAGAAGGCCGTTTTGGTTAGTGTTACAAGACCAGATCAGTCAGTCATCCAGACTGTTGCCCTTGCAACTACTGAAAAGGCTGCTGCCCCTCTTCAGGAACCACACATTTGTCTGGCCTCTCAACAGATACCCCTCCATTGTGGTTGTACCTACGGTACGGCTATCTGTATCGCTGAGGCATGCAAGCCTCCCACCAACGGCAAGGTCCATGGTTCATGACTGCATTGTTTTAGAATCTTAAATTATTTACACTGCCAAGTGACCATACACCTTAGTATTTAACTTAAATTTCAGCTTAATATATCCACCCATTTATCAGAGGAAAAAGGATCCTAACAGATGTACAGACATACACACAGACAGACGACCTTGTGGTCCTACAGGAACTCTGTTTTTACTGTCTGAGGTACCTGAACCTTATAAATAATAAGATTACTGATAATGGAATAAAAGAAAGTACTTGAGCTATAGTGTTTGCTGTAGATGTAAGTATGTCTAGTTTTCTGCAAAACTGCCTCAACTCTGGAGACTAACACTATAGCTTGGAAAGCATTTTTGTATACTTTCTTCATTGAAATTCCCTGTCTGTGATGATAATGATCTGAGGAAAGTGATTTAGGGTTAATGCTGTAAGGCTTAGTGTTTATTTTAGTGAACTGTCTCTTTATTCACTTAGAATTTGTCATAAATCATACACATTAATCACTAATATATCTAAAAAGAAAGATGATGAAACTTACCAAACAAAAGCGCTGGCAGGTCGATAGACACACAAACAAACACAAACATACACACAAAATTCTAGCTTTCGCAACCAATGGTTGCCTCGTCAGGAAAGAGGGAAGGAGAAGGAAAGACAAAAGGATATGGGTTTTAAGGGAGAGGGTAAGGAGTCATTCCAATCCCGGGAGCGGAAAGACTTACGTTAGGGGGAAAAAAGGACAGGTATACACTCGCACACACACACACATATCCATCCACACATACACAGACACAAGCAGACATTTGTAAAGGCAAAGAGTTTGGGCCTTTACAAATGTCTGCTTGTGTCTGTGTATGTGTGGATGGATATGTGTGTGTGTGCGAGTGTATACCTGTCCTTTTTTCCCCCTAAGGTAAGTCTTTCTGCTCCCGGGATTGGAATGACTCCTTACCCTCTCCCTTAAAACCCATATCCTTTTGTCTTTCCTTCTCCTTCCCTCTTTCCTGACGAGGCAACCATTGGTTGCGAAAGCTAGAATTTTGTGTGTATGTTTGTGTTTGTTTGTGTGTCTATCGACCTGCCAGCGCTTTTGTTTGGTAAGTTTCATCATCTTTCTTTTTAGATATATTTTTCCCACGTGGAATGTTTCCCTCTGTTATATTCATAACATTAATCACTAACATATTTATTTTGTACCACAGAATAAAAATTACTTTACATGTGTCCCAAACCACCAGGATTTATCGAAAGAATATAACTTTTTGATACCGTGTCATAGAAAATATAATTTCTTTCTTTTCTTCTTGATGTATTACGTACATTTGTATGGTAGATGAAAATAAATTGATATTATTCTTTGTTTGAATAAAATATAATTAACTTTCTTTCTGGTTATTACTCATAGGTTGAAATAACAAAATTATATGGGATGACAGAATGGCATGAAGACATAAAAACAATTTTGAAACGGACGTGTTCTTCTGATCAGCATGTTGTATTTCTGTTCACAGACTCTCAGGTATGTATCAGATATTTTTCTTCTTAACATACAGTAAATTCCCAGTTATTCAAGTTTATGTGAACTTGAGGCTTCATAGGTAATTTTAAGACATGGATAATCAAAAATGCACAAGTTTTTACCAGAAATTGCTGTTTTATAGTTTTACAAAACATGCTAAATGTCACAGTTAAAGTACACTTCATTACTTCAAGGTCACTTACTGGAAACATACACCTTATTTACAAAGAGTATTTCATATCAGTTGCTTCCAGGAAATAATCAAACTTTAGCTCCTAAGGAAAAGGCTAGGTAAATGTATAAACAGGAAAGTGGCATTTTTTTCCTCTGTGTATACTGCCACAGCATAGCTTGGTAATTTGGCGATAGTCAGGGCTAGTCGCAAAGTTGGTGAGTGCAGGTGCCATGCTACAGATGGAGCTGTTTCCTGAAATGGCATCCCCGATCACCAGATCTCACTCCATGTGACTTTTTTTGTGGGAACACATTAAAGATCTGGTGTATGTACCACCTCTACCATGTGATGTAGCAGACGTCCGGGAGAGAATACGGGAAGCGACTGCCACAGTCGACAATGCCATTCTGGGGTGGGTATGGCAAGAATTCGATTTCCGTATTGACATCTGGCAGGTCACTCAGGGTTTGCATATTCAATGTTTGTACAAAAAACTCTTTCAGAGTTTATCTTCAAAATGCAATATGTATGACATCTGTACAATGTTTAGATCTTGTGCAATGAATAATTGAAACTGTTCCTGGACTTTATGTACACCCTGTACTTCAGACTTTGGTTTCATTTTTTCAAAAACTGTGGAACTATGTACAGATAATCCAGACTGGATTATCTACGCCCTTTTAATTCAGAGCTTACTCAACACCAATAAACCTACCACCCCCAGTTCTTTAAAGAATTGTACTCCAATGATTACTTTGCAAAGGGAGAATGTGTTAAATAGTGTCCTTAAACATGTAAGTGAGAAAGAATTTAGAAAAGATTTGAAATTATGTATAAAGTTCATTGGAAGTCACTAAGTGCTTTCATTATCGAACACTGGAAGAGTGTAATTTGGCTAATTTGTGCTCCATTTTAAGCAAAAGTTTGTTTTTGGCTTCTTTCAGTATTTATGATGTTATGTCTCCTGAAGGATGTGTCAAACAATTATAAATTTTTGCTGCTACGTTCAGTCGTATAAGTGGATACTGTCTGAAAAATGTGTTGCAAATAAGATTAGTATTAAAGAAGTAATAATTTAAGATGTTACTCCTGATGGTGAGGTTTTTCTATATGAACACATTTTGTGGGGGTCTCAGTGATAAAATTTTTTGCAGAGGTTTCAAATTATGTGTTAAGTTTCATGGAAGTCGCCTACTGCTATCATTCTCAAATACTGGGTGAATGAACTCTAGGAAATTGGTTCTTGGGTTTGCATACTGTGCTGATTATGAGATGTACTTGATGAAAACATGGTTATGCGTAATGATGGTGCACAAATGTCTGAGAATTAACGATACTGTTCTATTGATGAACTTGAAGTGACAAAGGGCTTTCAGAAATTGTATTGTCCAACAATTTTCTGCAAAATGCTTTACATTGTTGAAAAGTTTCTTTATTGAGAGGCCGAATCACACTGTTAGTTCTGCATGGAATCTGAATTATATTAAACTTCTTTTCATCGTCCTTCTAAGATGGAGATGTTTTTATGTCCAGGCCAAGAGCCAGCAATTATTTTCTGCAACTGGTAAGAAAACATTTTGAATATAATATTGCAACTTATTCTCTCCCATTTTTCTGGATTTTGCCGTATCAGTTACAAGATTTTTGCAACTGAATGGTTGGTTTTTTATTTTTTTTGGTCATAATTTGCCTGAGTTTCCTGAAGAAAGATATATATTGCTGTGGAAAGAGTAATCCACTGATACACACCTCGGGCACTGTTATATGCTAATGTGTCATAGTATTCACCAGCTGCAAAGTGACTCTCTCTTTCCTAATTTGAAATGATAATGTGCAATTTGCACACAGTTCTTGCTCAAAACCTGGCTGATTTTTAGGAGATAACATAAAGTATCATATCATGTCAGCTATGATTTTATCTATAGTATTGCTCATTAATGATGTGTCCTCTATACATTTACTTGAGGCAGCTTCATAATTTTGCGATTTCCATTTCTGGACAATTTCCTGAAGCTGATTAACTATATTTAAGAAGCCGGTATATTAGTATTGTTCATCTCATTTGCAGTTCAGAGGACCCTGTCTCACAGATCTCCCCTGGTAACAGTAAACTGACTGACATGAGCAGTTTAATATCTTTAGAATAGTTTTTCTTTCACCCTTCTGCAAGTTTCATTTTGGTGCATATTTCATACTTTTTGTAAATCTGTCTTCCATTTGTATAATTTGCATTCAAATTTTATGAAATGAAACCAGCTTTGTGCATTGCCTAACTGTAAGGATTTTCTTCCTCGTCCGTTTAACCAAAACATTTACAGCCTTTCTTTCTGTCACTGAAAACTATTACTGTAATGTTTTCTTTGAGCTAGAAAGGCACTGTCTTTTTGTTTTGGACTTTAGTTAGCACAACAATCATTATTTGAACCACAGTTCAAAGATACGGTAGAGTATTTATGATGTTTCTTCTTTCCTGTTTCCTGAATTTCTAACGAAATGTCGACATCATTCAAATGAAAGTTCAGGAAATTAATTACTAAATAATACATATGTAGTTTTTCAGAAGAAGTGGGTAATTTAAGTTGTATATTACAATCCTCATATTTCATCAGTGCAAGGTTGAAAATGTTGACTGGATTCCACATTATTGTGAAACTCTGGAAGCTGCATGAACACTTATCCTATTAGCAAGCATATATGAAAAAAAAAAAAAAAACAAGGGAAATTAGTTCAGTTTTATTAATTCAGTTTTATCTCCATATTTAACACTTAGCTAATTATTGTGGATATTAAATGAGTTGCAAATTCAAAAATAGTAGATGTTGAAAGTTGTGTCAGAGAAATTATCAGCAGGAACTCAAATTCACCTTACAAATTATGAATGCATCATGTGGTGTTATCTTTTTACTGACTCACCATCAAACAAGACTATGCACCTGCCATATTGCATGTACACAGTGTGCTACAGCTATGGTAGGCGTGTACATTCCTCCAGCTGTCTGGCAAGCTGTGAATTTGTTGTTTTTCAATATAAAAAAAAGAAAAATACTTGAATTGCATCTTAGCAGCTAAAATTTTGACAAAGTGTTCCTTTAGGTGTTTGCTTCCTGTGTACAAAATTTCAGGACTTGTTTTGACATGTCGGATTGGACTGTTCCTTTGTGCGGTAACCATAATATTCTCCTTGACAAACTGAGGTTTTATGGAATTTATGGTACAGGAAACCAGTGGATAATGGTGTATGTAACTAAAAGTAAACAGAATGTAATATTTAATAATTCAACCAGTGTAAGCAGGGGAAATTTTTCTGGCTGGGTCGAAATCTCTTATAGGGTTCCAGAAGCATCAAACTCAAATCCACTATTGTTTCTCGTATTTGTTAATGACCTTTTGTCTAAAATACAAGAAGCGTAATTATTCCATTTTAATATGACACTAGTTTGTAATCAATCCAAATACACATACAGCAACAGCAGAATTTGCAAATACTTTTCTTAAAAGTATTATTGAGTGTTTTTCTGTGAATAATCTTACTATTTATTTAAAAAAGATACAACATATTCAGTTCTGCACATCTGGAAGTACTCCACCAGTGATATGTATAACACATGGTGAGTAAATAATCACTAGGGTACAAACGTCCAGATTTTTAAGTGTTCCATATTAATGAGAATTTAAACTATCAAAACACATTTTGTAGCTCCTAAACAAACTTATTTCAGGCACATTTGCAGTTGGAATCATTCCAAATCATGGGTAGAGACAAATCAGTAAGTTGACATATTTTGAGTATTTTTATTCAGTAATGTCATATGGAGTAATGTTCTGGGGCAACTCAGCTTTAAGAAATAAAGTGTTGATTACTCAGAAATTTGCTGTAAGACTAATATGTGGTGCTCACCCATGATCATCTTGCAGAACACTGTAAGGGCCCGGGCATCATGAGTACTGACTGATCCCACAATATATTTATTCACTTATGAAGTTTGTAGTGAATAATCCACTGCAGTTCAAGAGGAATGGTGGTTGTAGTAACACTGTTCACGTTTTCCGTCGCACTTCACTTAGCGTAGACCGGGACTGTGTCCTAGGCATGCCCGATGTCAACTGAATGGGCACGGCCCGTGCTGCCTGAGTTGTTGTTGTTGTTGTTGTTTTTGTTGTTGTTCCGCCAGCAGAGGTCACGTCCGAATTCTTGCATGCTTTCTGGTGGACGGGACTCTACTTGCGGCAACTACCGTCTGTGACGCGCCGTGCCAACGTGCGCCTCCCGCGATCTGTCTGATGGCTACTGCACTCCTCCTCCTTCGGGGGGTGAAGCCACTGTGATCCACTGCGTTGGAAGGTGGAGTGTTGGGTAGGAGCGATGACCTCCACGTCCGTCGGAAGGCTAGAGTTGAGGGGATCTGCCAACCCTCGAGTCGGAACCTTCGAATACAGCTGGAAGTGACCCACACAAAGAGGCCCCCGTCGTCCCACCACCGGAGCCCGGGACAGAATGGGAGACAAGCCGTCGATTTCCTTTCCTGATCCACCTCGGGAGGGGCAAGACCCAGTTGCGGGGACGATGGGGAAGGGACGACCACAGGTGAACCAGCCTCCTGAGAAACCGAGCCTGCAAGGGGGGCCGGCTCTCGTTGGGGCATCTCTAACAATGGTGATGCCAGTGCTGGAGCTACTGGAGGCTACCAAGGCTGAGAACCATCGCAGTGCGGCGGAGTCACGTTGGGGAGAGGCGGTAACGTCTTCTGAAAAACCAACACGGGTGCCGGGAATGGGGAAGCTGGTGCCTGAGTAGTCGGAGGGTGGGTGCTCAAACATGGATGTAGCTGATTTTGGTGATGACGTACCTCCCGGTCCCCCGCCCGCAAGGTATAGAGCCGGCGGCCATTTCGGCGCAGGACCACCACTGGTATCCAACATGGATTGTGACCAAACCCACGTGCCCAGACTGACATACCCAGTGGAAAGCCAGGTACTCCATTTTGCGAACACTGGCGAGGACCAGGCTGGAGGAGGTGCAGCAGAGTCCTAGGTTGGCGCCCGTGGAGGAGCTCTGCGGGGCTGTGTTCTTCCATTGGTGTGGTCCTGTATGCCGCCAGGAAAAACGTCAATGCCTCCTCTGCAGGAAATTCATGCACATAGTTTTTCATCTGCATCTTAAATGTGCGCATCATGTGCTCGGCTTCCCCATTCGATTGTGGATGAAAGGGGGTAGAGCAAACGTGCCAAATACCGAAGTGCCTACAAAAATCCTGGAAGGTCTGTGAAATAAACTGAGGTCCATTGTCCGAGACCAGGGTGACTGGCAGACCTTCCACAGAAAAGATTTTTCCTAGTGCCTGGATTACAACTTCTGAAGTGGTTGAGGAGCAGCGAACCACATATGGGAATCGGGAATAAGCATCAATGACAATGAGCTAAAAGCCATTCAGAAACGGACCCGCAAAATCAATGTGAACACGTTCCCATGCTTGGGTTTCAGGCGGCCATGAAGAGGATGCTGCCCTGGGAATGAACTGGTGGTAATAGGCAATCTTGCCTAAAAAAGCTTGTAACTCCTTCAGCGAAGCGGGCCGAGGGAGGTCAATGATACATTGGACCAAACTTTCTGGCGGCTGGACGCCATGCCGAGAGATGGTGTAGCCCACATACTCAATGGACGGCTGGAAGAAGTTTGACTTACGCAGGTTGCAACGCAAGCCCACGGACCTGAATTTGAGAAAGAGGGTGTGATGGTTGTGCAAGTGTTCCTTCATGCTGCGGCCGGTGATTGACATGCTCAAGATAACACTGGAATATCGCCGGGACACTGGATATTCCGAAGGCCAACCACTGGTATTGGTAAAGGCCTAACGGGGTGTTGACGACCACCAGCCATTTGGAGTCCTCATCAAGTGGTATCTGATGATAAGCGTCTGAAAGATCGATTTTCGAAAAATATTGGCCTCCCGCCACGGCGGAGAACAATTCATCAGCACGAGGCAAAGGCTAGGTGTCCACCACCAATAGGGAATTAATGGTGGCCTTGAAATCGCCACAAAGACGTAATTTTCCCGAGGGTTTCGTGACAATAATGAGGGGCGAAGCCCACTCACTAGAAAAAATGGGAAGAACGACCCCTAGAGCTGTCAGCCGGTCTAGCTCTTCTTTTACCTGAGGGCAGAGAGCCAAGGGGATCTGCCTCGCACGTAGAAAACGCGGGCAAGCCTGACGCCTTCAACGTTAAGTGAGCTTCAAAGTCCGAAACATGCCCCAGGCCCTCCTCAAAGATATCTGGAAAGTCTGAGATCAAAGATTCCAATGATTGATAGGGAATGTCTTCGGAGACCAACTGTATGGTGTCAGCGATAGAAAAACCGAAAACTTGAAAGGCATCCAGGCCAAAAAGGTTAGCTTAGCTTGCATCACTGACAACAATAAAAGTAATAGGCCGAGTGACCGATTTGTAAGTCACGTCGGTAGTGAATTGACCCAGTAGGGGAATGAACTGTTTACCATAACTGCGTAGACGCCAGTAAACTGGCGCCAACGGGGGCAATCCAAGGTCAGAGTAAGTTTGTGCATTCAACAAAGAAACTGCCGCGCCCGTATCTACCTGCAGTTGTAATCGGCGTGACCGAACCGACACCTCGCTAAAGAGTTTGTGTGCCGATGCATCGGGAGCCTGGCCCGATGAAACTTCCTGAATGTCAACGTCCATGTCCTCTGTACCTGCTTCCTTTGATTCTTTTGAGGCTGAGTGGCAAACTTTAGCAATGTCTCTTTTTTATTACATTTGCGGCAAACGGCCCAATGCTGGGGGCACTCTGACCGATCATGATGTATATAGCATGACGCACAGGACGGTAACAGGGGCCGGCGGCCGGAGCTCTGTTTATGCAACGTGCAGGAGCGGCCGTAATGGCTGGATTGTACCGCTCGCACATCGTCCACCCTGGACGCAGTGGACGCGGCCGCACCACCCTGAACCACCGCGACGTCGCACCACGCTTCTAACTGTTGATCTGCGTTGTGAGAGACTTCATACAATTGAGCAATGGACAGGACTTCCTCAAGGGAAGGGTCTTCTAACTGCAGGGCCTGTTGCCGGACCTCCCTATCAGGGGCCGAATGTACAATGACGTTGCATACCATAACGTGGGCATACGACTCTCGCGACTGCTCCGTGACAAACTGACACTTGCGACTAAGACCGTGCAGGGTAGCGGCCCACGCCCGGTAAGACTGATGGGGTTGTTTCATGCATTGATAGAACTCGACCCTAGCCGCCACAACATGCATGTGGCGGCGATAATATGAAGACAGCAATGAAAGCAATGCTTCAAAAGACAAGAACGAGGGTTCCTTCAACGGCGCTAGCTGCCGCAAAACTTGATACAGCGAGGGAGATATCCAAGACAAGAAAAGAGCACGACATACCTCTGCATCGGCAACATGAAACACCTGGAAATGCGTCCCAATCCTCCGCCGTCTCGTCATACGGGGGAAAGGGAGGAGGGAATGGCGCTTGAGCAAACTGCGTGGAGAGCAACACCAGAAGCACTTGTTTCATGGTGGCCATGAGCTCCATCTGGTGCTCAACCAAAACCCGCACTAAATCTTCCATGCCGTGGATAAGCTGCGAAACCGGAACAACGACGCAACAGGCGAAAGAACGGCCCTACTCATTGCCAATTGTGTAGTAACAGTGTTCACGTTTTCCATCGCACTTCACTTACCGTAGACTGGGACTGTGTCCTAGGCATGCCCGATGTGAACTGAATGGGCATGGCCCGTGCTGCCTGAGTTGTTGTTGTTGCTATTGTTCCACCGGCAGAGGTCGCGTCCGAATTCTCGCGTGCCCTCTGGTGGACGGGACTCTACTTGCGGCAACTACCGTCTGTGACGCGCCGTGCCGATGTGCACCTCCCGCGATCTTTCTGATGGCTACTGCAGTGGTGTACATAGTTACAATCCCAGAAGAAAAAATGTCACTCATTACACCACGTCAATGTTGTCTTTAGCACAAAACGGGGGTGCACAATGCAGCCACCAAAATTTTTGATCACTTAGCAAAGGTTTAAAATGTCCAATAGACAGCAATCTTAAATTTAAATACAAACTGAAAAGGTTCCTTCTTGACAACTGCTCTTATCTCCACAGAAGAATTTATACTTTTGTATTGCATAAAAGGTGATGGATGGGATTTATTGTCTCACAACAGTACTAAGAAAACTGTAGATAATCTGCTTGCATCCATATATACATTTGGATGTATAACATGAATATAAGACAACTTGTTTCACATTTCTATGCTTAATCTTCTGTTGAGCCAGGTGTTTTTCAGAACAAGATCAGTTGTGATGTAGGAGATTGATCATATCCCTATTTGCATGCTTGTTTATTAAATTTCATTAAGAAAACAAATAATAAGTGGAAAATAACTTTAATGAAAACCAAAATAACATAGGAGCACAACAAGAATAGAAATATAAATCATTCAGTGGATTTGTTATCAGTATTGGACTCTGCTGATATATGATACCTCACTTTTTCACATGCTTCTTTATGAAATTTCATAATTAAACTCATGTAAACGATAAGCCCTCAGCTG
Organism: Schistocerca piceifrons; assembly: GCF_021461385.2. Lineage (NCBI taxonomy): Eukaryota > Metazoa > Arthropoda > Insecta > Orthoptera > Acrididae > Schistocerca > Schistocerca piceifrons. The sequence goes on from NC_060139.1 coordinate 991,800,502, forward strand.
TTACCCGTTCACATCTCCAGAGCGACAGGTCATGTATTTATATTAACAAAAGTAATGGGCAGGACGAGGGGTGAAGGGAAAGGACTGGTGAGATTTAGGAAAAGTGGTACAGTTCAGAAAAGTGGCCCAGAACCTGCATCAGGGGAGACTGATCGTTGGGTGCTGCACCAGACAAGTTTTGAAAACCTGGAAGCTTAAAGGTGGAAGATAGGGTAATATACAAGACAGAGCTTTCTGCTAAAATATCAATCATGAGTTAATAGGCGTGAGAGACTAAGTGCATTGCATGTGACAGAGGTGGGAGGGGGACGGAAAAAATAGACATGTCAGAAAATACAAGAAGTAAAAAACTAAAAGGAAGTGAAGAAAGGAATTGCTAGTGTAAAAAAATGCTGATACTAAAGAAATTACTATATATTAAGGCCAGGTGTGTTGCAACAACCAAGGACCTGCTGTAGTGCCAGATCCCACCTACAGAGATCTAAGAAACTGGTGTTCAGGGCAAGAATGCAGGTGGCACTGAGGTCATGACTGTCATATTGTAGGGTATGCTGTACAACAGGATATTATGTGTTGCCAGTATGCAAGCTCTGCCTTTGCCCATTCATCCTAACTGATAACTTGGTGATGTGGAAGGCTGAACAGTATTCACATAACAGATGTTATATGATGTGTCATTTCACAGGTGGCTCTCTCTTTGATAGTATATGTTTTGCCAGTCTCAGGACTGGTATAGGTAGGTGGTGGTAGAAAAGTGCATAGGGTAAGTCTTGCAGTGGGGTCAGTCACAGGGGTAGGAGCCATAGGGTAGGGACAAATTATGTATTTAGCTTTTCCTGTGTTTTCTTAGTAGTACTTTTAAATTTCATGCATGTTTTTCTGTTACAGATGTTTGATCTTGCATTTTGTAACTGCAAGTGTAAATTCAGTCCATAGCACAGTGGTAGTGCATTTCTTGTGGTTTAAAGACAAGAATCTGTTGGTTTACTAAGCCAGTCTGTCAGGCCCTCAGCTGTAGAGTGAAAAGTTTCATATTTAGCTATTCCTGTCTTTTCCTATTAATATATTTCTTAAATTTCTTGTGTGTTTTCCTGTTTGACACATTTCATCTCATATTTTTAACTGTAAGTGTAAATTCAGCCAGTCTGTAGTGCAGTTTTCATTTTCTCTGAACAGCCAGCTACATAATCATTAAGGCATCAACGTTCATTGGTGACATCCCAAGAGGGTAGGAAGTTACATAACTAGGTTTCCATGTGCTTTTACAGCTTACTACTTCAGTTAGTTACACTAGGATAGGTAGGAAGAGTGCATACTGTGTGCAGACATGGGAGGAGCTAGCTGAAGTTTGTGAACAGCTGAATGTGCTTTTGGCTATGGTCAGCCACGTTCAAGCTGCTGCATCAGGATGTAGCTGTAGCAGGGATTCTGGCATGTCATGTGGGACACCTCACGTGTTGCTTGTTTTGGCCAATGGAACTGCTGGCAAGGCAACTCCTAGAAACCCAATGTGGTGGATCAGCCCTTATGGCAGGGCGAAATGCAGGTGGTAACGCATCCATATTGCTTGAGGCAGGGGGCTAGTGTAGAGGCTGGCTGACTGGTATCACCTATTCACACACTGAGTGAACAGGAGGCTGTTCTTTCAGTAACGTCTGAGCTGACACACATGGGCAGGGGTCTTCTAGTTACTGGGAGCTCCAATGTTAGGTGTGCTATGGAGCCCCTTAGGAAGATAGCGCTCAGGGCTGGTAAGGAAGCTAATGTGCACTCAGTATGTCTATTGGGGGCCTCATACAAGATGTTGAGATGGCCTTGCCTGTGGCTGCCAACATGCAGGATGCAGTCATCCACAAGTTGTGGCTCAGATTGGCACCAACGATGCCTGTTGCTTGGGTTCTTAGGCCATCCTCAGTTCATACAGATGTTGGACGAAGGTGGTGAATGTTTCTGGCCTTGTGCACGAGATGCATTCATGTTCCTGGAGTTGATCGTGGTACTCTGGTTTGGAGCTGAGGGGAGGCTCTCAACCAAAAGGTTTTTCAACTCTGTGACAGTCTCGGCTGCAGATTTATGGACCTGCATTCTCATGTGATAAACTGGAGGACTCCCCTTGATAGGTCAGAGGTGCAGTACAAAAATGAAGCAGCTACTCAAGTAGCAGACTACTTAAGAAGTACACATATAGGTTTTTAAGGCTAGGCTATGGTTTGAGGTGCTTTGATGAACACATATCAGTTGATACACAGATAGCAAAATCAGATCCTATCCAGACGCTTTGATTGTCAGAATTTTGTCACTAAATTGTCAAAGTTTTTGTAACAAAGTTCCCAACGTTACTGCCTTCCAGAAAAGTTCTCACACTCAAATTATTCTTGGGACCAAAGTAGAAACTCTGATATATTTAGCAAGTCTTGGAATGTATATCAGAAAGACAGGTTAGATGCCATAGGAGGGAGCATTTCCATTGCAGTTGACAAAAATATTGCGTCTATTGAAGTCGAAATTGAATGTGACACTGAAGTTATCTGGTTGCATATAACAGGTCTAGGTGAAATGAAGTTAATTGTTGGATGTTTCTACCAGACACCTGATTCCACTATGGCAGTTCCAGAGTCATTCAAAGAAAAAAGCAGTGTGTAAATTCCCAGATCATACAGTACTAGCTGGAGGTGACTTAAATCTGCTTAGTGTAGGCTGCAACGTCTATGGATTTGCTGCATGGGGTACAGACAGACAGTTTTGGAAAATGCTTTTGAATATGTTTTCTGAAAACTGTTATGAGCGAGCGGCTACTTCAGTTGTTCACTTGCAGTGGAAATATCTTAGACATTGTAGCTACAAACAGTCTGGATCTTGTCAATTATGTCAGTACAGAGGTGGGTATTAGTGATCAGGATGTCACCATAGCAAATATGATTATGAAAGTGAATAAATCAGTCAAGAAGGCAAGTGAGAGTCTCTCTGCTACAAAGGGCAGCAAAGCAGTTGTCAGCATTTCACTTAGACAGTGAAGTGACATGGTCTGATTCCACTTTGTGGCAAAAAGGAATTATGTTCAAATTTTAAATAGGCTGTAGATCAGGATCTGAAGAAGTATGTGCCTACTAAGTGGATTAAGGATGGTAAAGGCCTTCCATGTTTCAGCAACGAGATTCAGAAAATGCTGAGGAAGCAAAGGCTGTTGCACTCTTGGTCAGAAAGATAACTCATAATTGACCTCAGGCAAAGGTTAGTGGAGATTTGTGCATCTGTGGAAAGAATTATGCATGAAGCATACTATACAACTACTACTGTCGTACCTTAGAAATAGAGCTGACTGTGAACCTAAGAAAATTACGTTGCTCTGAAAAATTGCTAAGGAGGTCCAAGGCTTCCATCCAGCCACTCGTTGACCAGTCTGGTGTGACAGCAGAAGATAGCAATACAGAAGCCGAAGTTTTAAATTTCATTTTTAAGAAATCTGCCTTGCAGGAGGATCTTACAAACATACCGTCCTTCAAAAAATGCACAGTTCCCATATGAATGATATACATAGTAATATGTATCCCTGGCATAGAAAAACAACTGAAGGAGTTGAAAAACAAATAAGCAGCCACATCCAGATGGACCCCTAATTCAGTTTTGAAAAGAATATTCTGCAGCATTGGCCCCTTATTAGCTTGCATTTATAACAAATTTCTCGCCCATCACAAAGTCACAAGTGGGTAGAAAAAAGCACAGGTGACTCCTGTATATAAGAAGGGTAAAAGAATGGACATGCAAAATTACAGACTAATACCCTTAACATTGCTTTGTTGCAGAATTCTTGAACATATTATGATTCTGAATACAATATAGCTAACATCCAGGGACCAGTATGGTTTTAAAAATCATCATTTGTGTGAAATTCAACTTACCCTTTTCTCAGATGATATACTATGAACTATGGATGGAGGACAAGGGACAAAAAATGGTTCAAATGGCTCTGAGCACTATGGGACTTAACATATGAGGTCATCAGTCCGCTAGAACTAATTAAACATAACTAACCTAAGGACATCACACACACCCATGCCCGAGGTACGATTCGAACCTGCGACAATAGCAGTCACGCAGTTCCAGACTGAAGCGTCTAGAACAGCTCAGCCACAACAGCCGGCGACAAGGGACAGATTCCATATTTCTGGTGTTCTGAAATTTTACATTGTACCCCACTGCAGGAACTGAATTCATATGAAAGTAAGTTAACAGAAATTTGAGTGGCTCAAAGATGTCTTAAGTAATAGACCCAGCATGTTGTCCTCAATGGAAAGTGTTCATCATAGACAAGTGTTATCTTCAGGAGTGCCCCAGAGACGTTTGATAGGACCCCATTATATTCTATATACATCACTGTTGTGGTAGACAGAATGGGCAATAATCTGCTGTTGTTTGCTGAAGATGCTTTCGTGTACAGGAACTGAAAGACTTGCAAATATAAAAATCTGCCAGGTCCAAATGGGACCAAAATTCAGTTTTGAAAAGGATACTCTACAGCATTGGCCCCTTATTAGCTTGGGTGACTGCAGGAGAACACAAGATGACTTAGACAAAATTTATAGTTGGTGTGATGATGGCGTGTAGCTCTAAATGTAGAAAAATGTAAATTAGTGTGGTTGAGTTGGAAAAACAAACCCATAGTTTTCAGATACCATGTTAGTAGTGCCCTGCTTGACACAGCCATATCATTTAAATATTGACTCACATATATTATGGAGGTGCTTCGGAAACAAAAATGGGAATTTCTAGAGGGAAGACAATGTTCTTTTTGAGGAACAATGTTAAGAAAACTTAGACAACCAGCATTTCAAATTGACTGCAGAACAGTTCTGCTGCCACCAACATTCATTTTACATATGGACCACAAAGATAAGATACAATGAGAAATAATGACTTTTATGGCAGCATATGGTCAGTTATTTTTCCCTTGTTTTATTTGTGAGTGGAACAGTAAAGGAAATAAGAAGTAGTGGTACAAGGTTCCCTCTGCCACACACCATACTGTGTCTTGTGGAGTATGTATGTGAATGTAGTACCAGTAATTGAGTCTCTCATGTTGGTAACATAACAGAATAAGAGTACAGCTCATGTCTTCAGGGTTTAAAGAAAGACATTGATTCAGTATCTCAGTTTATTTAGAAAACTGATAGTTACAACTGTGGGGAGCGGTTGTATTTCATTTCTCACTTACAAATCAGCCATTTACTGGTCTGTTATATCTATCTGCACACTCTAACTCAAAGGGGATTTTATTATGTTAGTGCTCAAATGGCATCTTTATTATTAACTTCCCTAGCCCTTCTCCACAGGTGTGAGGAGAAGCTTTCAGAAGAGAAGATCGAAAGAATTTGGTAATTATATGACTAGTGGATAGGAGCTGTGCAAACAGGCCTACAGGTTTCTCAAAACAACAAGGCCTGTTTTGAATGTGATATAGGTGACTTGCTGAAGTTACATAGCTGAAACAAGAAAAGTGTTCCAACTTTTTAATTAGATCACACAGGGTGACAAAATTTAAGATGTCATATAAAACTGCTGGCATGCATCACATATCTTCCCAAAAATTGTGGCAGTAAACATGTTGTGCAGAATTATAGGACTAATACTGCTTCAGAATGTTAATACGTAGACAAGGTCAAGGAGCCTATGCTTGCAATAAGATGTATGTTTTACAATTACCAAATTTAGTTTTATTCACATTTTATTATTGCAAAAATTCACCAGTTCAGTAGTTGATTAACTCGTATTTGTATAGTTAGATGTGTAATTTAAATAATAATTAAGTTAAATAATTCAACATTTTGTTTTTAATTGTCAGATCAAAGAAGAGTCCTTTCTTGAAGATCTCAGCAACCTTCTGAATTCTGGAGAAGTTCCAAATATATTTCCAACAGATGAAAAAGCAGATATTTGTGAAAAAATGCGAGTATTTGATCGTCAACGGGATAAATCTGTTCAGGTTGGTCATCATCATATCATCAAGAAAACATTTCTCAGTGTATTGTAGCCCCTTTAGCACATATGAATCGAAATTTGGTTAACAGTTAATTTGAAGATAATTGTGATCATCAAAGGTGAAGGAAATAATACGGTAAGTGACAGAAAAATCCTAGTCCCAGCTGAAAATTTGACCTGAGGTCTTTGGCTATGCAGTCAGACACTTACTGTACTGTGTTGCCAAGAAACTACATTTACATCAGAATCTATAATCAGTCTGTACGTATGCAAGGATGTTCAGTTAATAGTGCAATGCCTGTGAAAAGCAGAGATCCAGGTTTGCGTCTCAACCTTACCATTGAGTTTTAACTTATCACAACAGCTCAAAACATAATTGGTACCAAGAGTTCAGTTGCGAAACTCAAAAGAGTTGTTATAAGTTAGGATAGACTGGTACTCACCACACACAAAGAGCCACTGACTTCTGATGAGGGTAGCATCTGAACTGCACCTCATTGCAGTCAGGACTTAATGCCTGGATACAACAGTGGTCACATGTGTGTGTGTTTGACTTATGCTTCTATGAATGTGTGTGTGTTTTTCTACATCTGAAAAAGACTTTGGTAGCTTAGCGTACTTTTATATGTTCCTGCCTGCTACTCAATGCCTTATTTGTGTTGTGTGTAGCAATCTATTGTGATTCATGTTGTTGTTATTCCATCCCTGATTTTCCATTGTTCAAAGAAGACTTTCATACATGAAAGTTCATTATGTGAACACAGTGAAAACTGTATACCAAACAAGAAGCCTAGATTTAATCCTTGTCCAGCATAATTTGTGTTTATAGAGGGTGATAAAAAAAGAAACAATTACAAACTGACGTGGTACACTGTGCAGTAATCACATAGGAACTGGGAATCACGTGCTACAAATGGAGGCCCACAGTGTGAGATGCTCAAAGTTTTGTCCAGATGCATTAAGACACACTGCATTGAATGGGACATCCTCTCAAAGATACCTGGTGTATCTCAAAGACATTGTGTTTCCACAGCAATCCTGCCCATTAGGTCTACCGTAATGTAACAGGTGTTTCATACACAAGGCACTTTTGATAACCCCACAGGAAAAAAAATCAGTAAGGGAGAGATCGGGTGATCATGGTGGCCATTTGACTGATCCATTGTGATCAGTCCAGCTGCTGGGAAAGGTTGCCTGAAGATGTGACCTCACTTGCCTGCTGAAATACTTGTGGCTCCATCATGCTGAAATCAAATGCAGAAACAAATAAATGGGAACATCATTCAGCATGTCCAGCAGAGCCTCTTGCAGGAATCTGAGATATGTGTGACTATCAAGTTAGTCTGTGAGTATATATAGGCCAATTCAGTAGACACTGACAATACCAGACCCCACATTAAGGATAAATTTGTGTTGTGAGGCAAGCATACATGTAGCTTGTGGGTTCACATTGGCCCATGTATGCAGATTGTGAGCATTCATCACACTCTCATTGGTGAAGCGGACCCGCTTGAAGCTTTGTTCTGCAGTGGATTTCTGCAGAAACCACCATGCAGATCCCATGCCCTTCTTGTAGTCCACCAGTTGCACTGCCTGGATGCATTGGAAATGAAACAGATGTAGTCCTTCATCACATACAATGTGCCAGACAGGGTTGGGGGATATTAGGGGCTTGGGATAGAGCTTGTGGACTTTTTGATGGCATAAGCTGCACCCTTTTGAGAACACATTCTTTTGTTGCAACCATCTGTGCTGCTCATTGGTGGCCAGGATCTGGCTTGTGTCATGGAATGAGCCCCAGTTTTGCACAGTTGGTGATGCAGGGTGGAGAATAATGTGTGGCATAGTACCTTTCTATCACCATATTTCGCGTGATACAATCACACAGCTTCTCATCCACTGCAGTTGGCCACTCCATAATCAAATGTGTTTCAGCCGTTGTATGGTATGTGTTGCTAGCCATGTTATTCCCAACACTTCCACGGTGGGAATTGTCACAATCTCCATGCTCTCCACCTGTTTTTGTATAGCAATGTGCTCTCACGGCTGTAGTGCCCTCTTATGGCATCTGCAACCCCCAGTTCCTATGTGATTACTGGTCCTTTTTGTATACCCATTATGCCATGTCAGTTTGTGAACTTTTTTTGACTCACCCCATGTATAGAAACGGAATAACATGAGAATATTTATCTGTATGTATTCTAACTTACTTGACAGCAGTCAGACTTAAACCTTCACAAAACAAGAAAAAGTGGAAATTAGTGTATATCTTCAACACTATTTCCATGAGTGACTGAACAGTGTCACAGATATAAGACTGACACAGCAAGAAAGAAGCATACCTAAATTTGTGTCATCACTGAGTCACACATGATTATAAAAGAATAGGTGAGATAATTCAAGAAAACAGGATAAAATAATTTGCTGTAAATGAAAGGTGTCACAAAATGGAAAGGACACATGGAATAACAAAACAACATTTACAATAAAGGTGTGTAGCTAGAAATATAAATATAATGCATTACAACTTGGCAGTAAAACTACAGTGCCTAAGTACAAGATTATTAAGTAATAATGCAATATATCAAAACCTAGAAAAAATAGCAGAAACAGTTGTGGAAAGAAGACAGATAGTTTTTGGCCATTTATATGGACTGAATAACATTGGCCTGACAAAACATTTCTTCAAGTACTCAGGGGGCAAAAAATAAATAGCTGACATTGAGAAGTTAATTAATATTGTGAGATACAATCTTAAATAAAACCCGTTAGAAGACAAAGATTTTCCTTTATGATAATATTTTGTAAGAAACTAGTCATTATTCCAACCATATGATATAAACCACTTAAGCAATTGGAAATCGAGGAGAGAGATTAGTTTAAATTGAAAGAACCACAAATTATTGTGAGTTTCCAAAGGAGAAGTAGGCAATGATTGAATGAAGCAAGGGAAAGGAATACAATATAAAGCTAATAGGTAGCTTTCAGAGTTGAAATAGTGAAAGCAGCAGTGGATCACATAAGCAGGGTGAGGAGTCATTCACCATTCTCACCTTAAGCATCTTGTTTTAATGTTGACAATATTATGAAAAGGGTAGATTGCAACTCACTATAAAAATGACACACTGAGTTGCATACAGGCACATCAAGAAGACTGTTACACACTGACCTTATGGCCAAACCTACTTCATATGGTGGTACTTCTGAATCCTCACATTGCATTGTCATGTCCTCATAATTAGTGTGGCATTTATATGAAGCCACTTCCATTGAGGCATCGCAGTTCTTGGGCAAGTCTTCATTTGCATTTTTCAGAAGCTCCTGTTGTTGATCTGTGACTCATGATTGTGATAGAGCTTCATGCAAAGAACATGGATGACATGTCTTTGATTTGGTCTACTCAGTCAAGGACCATCATCATCATCTTGTAGGTGGTGTCTCATTAGCAACTTGGGGTTCAGTATGGGCTAAAGTAGCATTTTATGACTTTTCTGTTAGCTAAATGTTCCACATAGGTGTGAAAATCCAGGGTTGTAACTTACAGATTGTTGTTTGGCATTAAAACATTGGTGGTCATTATCCTGGGCATCTAGGGTGTGTATGCATGCCACTTATCTTACCACTTCAGTTATGATGACGTGCATTTTGATGTAATCATCTTGAGCACTGTTAGGTTAAAGTGGAAGCGAAGTCTGTGTTGCTAGTTCTGCTTTGCAACTATAGATTAGAGAAAATTATGTGAATACTGCCATGTCTTTCTTTGCTGTGTTGTGTGTGGAAGTCATGATGGACAGTACCATGCCCCGTTCTTTTAGTTTAAGGCCACAGTACATCAATAGAGTATGTGCCAATGACCTCACAAAATGTTCTGTAATGCCATTTGTCTGAAAGTGAGAGTGGTAGGTAGTTGTTGTCCTATGGAAGATGTAGCATCATGACATCACTTCTGAAACCAGTCTTGACTGGAAGATTTTGCACTATCAGAGATCATTACCTATGGTGGACCATACTTCAAAGTTACGTCTTTGGCAAGCAACCTGGTAATATGTCTTGTCATAAATTAGCTAACATGACAAGCTGCTATTTCTGTTCCATTGGCCTGTAATTACTTTTATACAATGTTCTATTTAGAAATCTAGGTTCTATTTTGGCACCTACTTCATTCTGTAAGACCTATGTACATAAAATTGTACTTGATCAACCCTTTGTTCGGCTAAAATGCTCATGGGCTATCACCAGTGCTGTGATAATGTGAAAGACAGTATTCTTGCATATGTGTCCACTTTTGCATACTACTGTCATTCCATATTTCTACAGATTCAGTGACTCTTGAAAAGAATGATCATAACAATGAACGATATGTCATGTGAACTTACTGATAGCCCAAATACTGCGAAGCCTTATTCTCATTCAAAGGGCAATTATTCTTGGACTTGGAGAGTACTCTGGAAGAATAAGAAATTACATCAAAGAGACATATCATGGACAAACATCGGTATATGGAATGTAGCCTTTCACAGCCAGTATTTGTTTATTTACACCCAGTTAACCAAGGCTATATCACAGTAACAGAAACTTCTGGATGGAACAATATATAAAATGAAGGAAAGGTAGCCACCCACCTTTAGCAAACTGATGTGTGAGACATAGACACTTGAAACAGAATACAGTATTAACTAGATTTTCAGAATGGGCTCTTATTCTAGCATCAGGTGCACACATGTACACGCAATACCGCACAGACCCCAAACACACACTGCCATGGCTGTGGTGGCATTGATTCTTAGATACCAGTTGCCTGAACTGCTGAATATGGGAAAGAGTAATGGAAAGATGCAGGAGACAAGGAGAGGGTAGTAGCTAGATGCTGTGAGGTAGAAGTGGGAAGGGCATATGCCTCAGTGGCTGCACAACAAAATGGAAGGGGTTCTGATTGGGTAGGGTAGTAAAGGAGATATTGTGAGGGTGTGTGTGTGTGTGGGGGGGGGGGGGGGGGGGTTGAAAGTAAGGTGGAGAGGGAGAGGCAGACAGGGAGGGGAGAGAGAAGGAGAGAGGGGAGGAAGGGGGGGGGGGGAGGAGAGACAGACAGAGAATGCCCATATTGGGTGGGGAAGGAAAAGTGGTGGGAGGAGACAGTACATGATCTCGATGAGGAAGGAGTGTCGTAGACAGTGACAGAAGAGAAAAGGGAAAAGGTAAGTCAAGGCAATGGGAAACAGGTTAGTGAAGGTTAGGCTAGGGGGATTGCAGCAGATATTGGAGAGATAATTCCCACTTGCGTAGTTCAGAGAAACATCTGATAGAAGAGAATGTTGAAATGGCATGCCTAGTGAAGCAGCTGTTGAAGTCATGTTTGTTGTGGTGCACAGCATGTTCAGCAACTGGATGGTCAAGATTATGGTTTACCAAGTTTGTCGATTACCATTCGTGTGAATAGACAGCTGTTTACTTGTCATACCTATAGATAGCTGTTCAGTAATTGTAGCATAGCTGATGTATAACATGGCTGCTGTCATATGTGGCTCTACCGTTTATGGGGTAGGAAATACATGTGACTCGGGTGTGGTAGGAGGTGATGCGTGGGTATATGGAACAGATCTTGCACATGGGTCATGCACAAGGGAATGACACATGGGGTGCAGATCTGAGAACAGAATTTGAACAGACATGCACAAGAATATTCTGCAGCTTGCTTGAGTGGTGGAACACTCCTTTGGGTGATACGAGTAGGATTTTGGGTCGGATATCCATCAGAGTGTGGTGAATGGTTGTCAAAGCCTTGGTGAAGGGAGGAGTTCAGCCTTTCAAAGCCAGGCTGATGCTGGCTGATCAGTGTAGTACTTGTGGGCCAACCCTTTATGTCTACCTTCTGGTTGTTTTATTGTGGCTGGTTACAGCGCTCCCACAGAATGACCCTCTTCCTTTAGTCTTAACACCTCCAAACAACTGTCCATAACCTTAATCTCCCATCCTACATCCAAGGTGTTGCTCACTCCTGTCACTGCCTTTACATGGCTCCTCTCCCATTACCACCAGTCTCCTTATTATTCACTGTGAATGTGACATCCTTGTACACCAACATGCCCCATGCCCATAGCCTTATGGCCATGGAAAACTACATTTCCTCAACAACCGAGCTAGGTTAATAATTGGCTCCTTTTACCAACCGCCTGACTCAGCAGCATTAGCGGCAGAACAACTGAGAGAAAATTTGGAATACATTTGACATAAATTTTCTCAGCATGTTATAGTCTTAGGTGGAGATTTCAATTTACCAGATATAGACTGGGACACTCAGATGTTTAGGACAGGTGGTAGGGACAGAGCATCGAGTGACATTATACTGAGTGCACTATCCGAAAATTACCTCGAGCAATTAAACAGAGAACCAACTCATGGAGATAACGTCTTGGACCTACTGATAACAAACAGACCCGAACTTTTCGGGTCTGTAAGTGCAGAACAGGGAATCAGTGATCATAAGGCCGTTGCAGCATCCCTTAATATAAAAGTTAATAGGAATATAAAAAAAGGGAGGAAGGTTTATCTGTTTAGCAAGAGTAATAGAAGGCAGATTTCAGACTACCTAACAGATCAAAATGAAAATATCTGTTCCGACACTGACAATGTTGAGTGTTTATGGAAAAAGTTCAAGGCAATCATAAAATGCATTTTAGACAGGTACGTGCCAAATAAAACTGTGAGGGATGGGAAAAACCCACCGTGGTTCAACAACAAAGTTAGGAAACTACTGCGAAAGCAAAGAGAGCTTCACTCCAAGTTTAAACGCAGCCAAAACCTCTCAGACAAACAGAAACTGAATGATGTCGAAGTTAGCATAAGGAGGGCTATGCGTGAAGCGTTCAGTGAATTCAAAAGTAAAATTCTATGTACCAACTTGACAGAAAATCCTAGGAAGTTCTGGTCTTACGTTTAATCAGTAAGTGGTTCGAAACAGCATATCCAGGCACTCTGGGATGATGATGGCATTGAAACAGAGGATGACACATGTAAAGCTGAAATACTAAACACCCTTTTTCAAAGCTGTTTCACAGAGGAAGACTGCACTGCAGTTCCTTCTCTAAATCCTCGCACAAACGAAAAAATGGCTGACATCGAAATAAGTGTCCAAGGAATAGAAAAGCAACTGGAATCACTCAACAGAGGAAAGTCCACTGGACCTGACAGGATACCAGTTCGATTCTACACAGAGTACGCAAAAGAACTTGCCCCCCTTTTAACAGCCGTGTGCCGCAAGTCTCTAGAGGAACGGAAGATTCCAAATGATTGGAAAAGAGCACAGGTAGTCCCAGTCTTCAAGAAGGGTCGTCGAGCAGATGTGCAAAACTATAGACCTATATCTCTGACGTTGTTCTGTTGTAGAATTTTAGAACATGTTTTTTGCTCACGTATCATGTCGTTTTTGGAAACCCAGAATCTACTCTGTAGGAATCAACATGGATTCTGGAAACAGCGATCGTGTGAGACCCAACTCACTTAATTTGTTCATGAGACCCAGAAAATATTAGATACAGGCTCCCAGGTAGATGCTATTTTCCTTGGCTTCCAGAAGGCGTTCGATACAGTTCCGCACTGTCGCCTGATAAACAAAGTAAGAGCCTACGGAATATCAGACCAGCTGTGTGGCTGGATTGAAGAGTATTTAGCAAACAGAACACAGCATGTTGTTATCAATGGAGAGACGTCTACAGACGTTAAAGTAACCTCTGGCGTGCCACAGGGGAGTGTTATGGGACCATTGCTTTTCACTATATGTATAAATGACGTAGTAGATAGTGTCGGAAGTTCCATGCGGCTTTTCGCGGATGATGCTGTAGTATACAGAGAAGTTGCAGCATAGAAAATTGTAGCGAAATGCAGGAAGATCTGCAGCGGATAGGCATTTGGTGCAGGGAGTGGAAACTGACCCTTAACAAAGACAAATGTAATGTATTGCGAATACATAGAAAGAAGGATCCTTTATTGTATGATTATATGATAGCGGAACAAACACTGGTAGCAGTTACTTCTGTAAAATATCTGGGAATATGCGTACGGAACGATTTGAAGTGGAAATTAAAAATGAAAATTAATTGTTGGTAAGGCTGGTACCAGGTTGAGATTCATTGGGAGAGTCCTTAGAAAATGTAGTCCATCAACAAAGGAGGTGGCTTACAAAACACTCGTTCGACCTATACTTGAGTATTTTCATCAGTGTGGGATCGATACCAGATCGGGTTGACAGAGGAGATAGAGAAGATCCAAAGAAGAGCGGCGCGTTTCGTCACAGGGTTATTTGGTAACCGTGATAGCGTTATGGAGATGTTTAGCAAACTCAAGTGGCAGACTCTGCAAGAGAGGCTCTCTGCATTGTGGTGTAGCTTGCTCGTCAGGTTTCAAGAGGGTGCGTTTCTGGATGAGGTATCAAATATATTGCTTCCCCCTACTTATACCTCCCGAGGAGATCAAGAATGTAAAATTAGAGAGATTCGAGTGCGCACAGAGGCTTTCAGACAGTCGTTCTTCTCGCAAACCATACGCGAGTGGAACTGGAAAGGGAGGTAATGACAGTGGCACGTAAAGTGCCCTCCGCCACACACTGTTGGGTGGCTTGTGGAGTATAAATGTAGATGTAGATCCTTCTGATATGAAAGTTACCACATCTTTCCTAATCCTCCTGGCCAACCACATCCTGACCCACTGTTACTAAGCATGTCTACAGTCACTGCACCACTAGTACAACAGTTCTGCATATTTGTACTCATCTCTCTGATTCATTGTCTTTCCACTGATGCCATTACACCCAGATTGTGTTCTGTTTACAGTTGTTAGTGATCATTACAAAAATGTGTAAGACAATCTCTGTGCCCAGCAACTGTGAAGTACATTCTGTAATACGATTTTTGAAAGCAAAGAATGTGAAGCCTACAGAAATTGGTTTTCAGCTTTTAAAGATTTATGATGAACATGTAATGACTGATGGAATGGTGAGAATGTGAGTGAGAGAATTCAATGGCTGATGAACCAGTGTTCATGACAAAGTACCGAGTGAGCAGCCTTCTTTTGCCAATGATGGTTTGGTTGAGAAAGTGAATGAGAAAATTCATAAAAAGAGATGGGTCACAATAAGAATGTTTTGTGATCAGTTTCCACAAATTTCAAAAACTTTTTTGTGTGAGATTTTCACAAATCACTTAAGCTTTCGCAAATTGTTTTCCCATTGGGTTCTGAAAATGCTTATGGATGTCGACAAAACAGAGTGATTTGGCAGTGATTTGACATTTCTTGTGTGATGCAGTGATGAGTGAGATGAGTTTTTAAAGAGTTGTGAAGTTGTGACCGTTGATGAAACTTGTGTTTGTCATGTCAGTCTAGAATCAAACCAACTGTGGTAGAATGGAGGTAATCATGATCACTCATAAAACAAAAATTCAAAATAATGTTGTGAGCACAAAAGAAAATCGTGTGCACTGAGTTCTGGGATAGACAAATATTATGCTTGTTGAGTTCCTTCTGAGTGGAATGCTTAGTCAGAATGTTGTCTTGCTTCATGACAATGCATGTCCCCATTCTGTTGGTGTCACTCAAAATGTGATGCAACAATTCGTTTGGGAGATGTCTGATTGCCCACTGTACAGCTCTGTTCTAGCATCTTCTGACTATGAGTTGTTTTTGAATTTGAAGCATGATTTTGAAAGAAGGCGCTTTGATAGCAACGATCATGCATGGAGTTCATTGGTGGTATCTTTCTATAAAGAACAGTTAGTTTCTGTTTTTAACAAATGTGTGAACATTGGTGGCAACTATGTAGAAAAATACATTAAGGAATGTTCTTTCTTGTAAAAATAAATTTTGGTTAAAAAAAATATTTTATGTGTTTTTCTCCAAAACAGTGCTTACTTTCTGGACATACCTTGTATTTCACTTTTGAAGGCCAAATCTGAAGGCCTAATCTATAAAAGAATCTGTGGTACTGTTACAGGTACTCATATGGTACCAGTCAGTGCTAATTTTTTTATTGACCATCTGGAGAAATTCTTCCTATTCAATCGACATCTAAAGCCCCTATGACATTTGCATAATATTGACTCATGGCAAAGAGAACCTTTGCTCTTTTCTCCATAACCCCAACACCAATTCCCAAGTGTGCTTCACCAGATTCTTCTCAGTACAAAGAGCCTCCTCTCTAGATGTCAAGTCTCCACCTCTCATGTGACTCCATAAATACAGCTGTTCATATCAAGCCTACTAATTCCAACAGTAACCCCACTTTCACATCTTTCACTAGTTGCGTGTCAAAAAGTCTCTTCCTTACAGCCTCAGTGACTCATGGGTTCCAGATCTGCACTGGAAAGTAGAAATGGTTTAAATATGCTAATAATCCAGAGTCTTTATTGACAGACAGTCCCATCTATCTCATCCATAAATGGATCTCCCATGCCATCTCTTCCTCTTGACACCAGTAAACCTGAAACAGCTGCTGACCAGTACTCCTCTAATCATCCTGGTCATTAAAAATTCAACACATCCTTCATCAGATCTTCGATTACCTCTCATCATGCCCTGAGATGATGGATATTGTATCCAAAATCCTAGTGACAGCATCCTAAGCAGTGTTCGCCACACAACCAAGTTACAGAATATCCTTGTCCCTCCCTATTCCAATCTTGGTCCTAACTGTGCACCCTGTGGATCATTCCCTTATGGATGGCTCAGTTTCAAGATCTGTCCCATGCACACATCCACCATCTGCTACTGCAATCCACTCACAGGCATTTTCTATCCTATAAAAGTCAATGCCATGTGTGGAAATAGTCATGTTATACAGCAGTTATAGTGCATCATCCTATGTAGGCATTACGGGTAACCAGCTGTCTACACACATGAATGGCCAATGCCGATCTCTAGCAAACCATAAACTTAACCATACAGCTGGTGAACATGGTGTACATTACAAGACAAATGACTTAACCATCCAGTTGGTGGACATCGTGTACATTACAAGACAAATGACTTATCGGCTGCTCTACAAGGCAAGACACTAGGATACTTCCTGAACTACATAGATGGGAATTGTCTCTCCTGGATCTGCTGTGTTCTCGCAGTCCCTATGCCCCAAACCTCTGCTAACCTGTTTCTACTCCCCCATCTTACATTTTCCCTTTCCTCTTCTGCTGTTGTCTATATCAATTTTTCACCACCCACATCATGTACTGCCTTATCCCATCACTCTTCTTTTTCCCCCTCTCCTCAATGGCGACACTCACTCTCACATTCCCGTTGTTGCCCCCCCCCCCCTTTCATTTTGATCCCTCTCCCTTTTCTCTCCTATCTCTGCCTCCCTACCCCTCTCTGCCTTCCTGTCTCTCCCTATCCTCCCTCCTGTCCTTTACTGTAAATCTCTTACATCACCTAACTCCTCAGAACTCCTTTTGTCTTATTGTGCAACCACTGAGTTGGCCATCTTTTCTGTTTCTGCCTTGCACTACCCCGCCACCCCCTTCTTGCTCCTGTGCCCTACCCTATCTCCTCCCTACATAAATCAGCTGAGAAAACTGCTCTCTGCATATCAGTGTCACCGCAGCTGTGCATTAGGGTGTTTGTGTCGTTGTATATGTGAATGTGTGGACTTTTCACCAGAAGAAGTGCCAGCCCTCAAAAACTAGTGATTTCTATGTTCTGATACATTGATCTATATGCCACACATCATCTGCTAAAGCTGAGTGGTTGTCTTTATTTTATGTGAGAATATATGTCAGCTCAGTTGAGTTAAGAAAAAAGCACTGGCATCTGGGTAGCAAAGACAATGCATCCATGTAAATTGTCAAAGCAAATTGTCCACTGTGCAGTCAAGGGTGACTGGAGCATTGCATAAACCACATAATATCACAGTGAACTCATAGAGACTGTCGGGTGTAGTCTTTGCTGGTCATCCTTGACTGCCAACAGTTAGCCATTGTATCCATAGTTGGGAAATACTTCACCCTCTTAAAACAGTCCAAGGTGTCATCAATTTGTGGTAATAGTTAGCTTGTACATCTTTGTCAATGTTTTTGTTCTGACACCCTTAATGAACACAGAAGCACCATGAGCTACTTCTCTTCTTCACAAGGACTGCAGGATAGGACCAAGGATGCTCTGATGGTTCAATGATGGTGTCTTGCAGCACCTTCTCTGCTTCCTTCTGCATGGACATGAAATAAGAAACACTAGCTGAAGTTCTTTCTCATTTGAGTAGGAAAGGTGCCTTGAGTGTAGATTTCTCTGGTGAGTAGTCAGCCCCCATTAGCTGAGTGGTCAGCATGGCAAAATGCCATGTCCAGGGGTCTGGGTTCGATTCCCAGCTGGGGCAGGAGATTTTCTCTGTTCAGGGACTGGGTGTTGTGTTGTCCTCATCATCATTTCATCCCCATCTCCGATGCACAAGTTGCCCAATTTGGTGTTAAATGCAATAAGCACTTGCCCTTGGCAGCCGAACTTCCCCGAATGGGGGCTCCCGGCCCACAATGCAGTATGCTCATTTCTATTTCTGGTGAGTAGTTGGTACTTTGCAGCATAATATGAATCTCTGTTGATGGCACTGGGTCGACCTTCCTGGGCTGGTCATTTATCCTTATACACATTGTCTTCAGAATGGGTTGTAGCTCTCCAAGGCAGTTGGTGGCCCATAGGTCTCTCATCCACTTGTGATTGTTGATCTCACACTTGTTTGGTTGAGTACCTTTTCACACTCGACTAGAGCTTCACAGACTATTAAATAATTAGGAGTAAAGACCACTCACTCAATTCTAGAAACATTGCATTGCAGACAAGCACATAAAAAATAATGGAAACTTTTCTAGCTTTTGGACAAATCCTTTGATGAGCTAGAGGTATATATGCCTGTGCCCCCTCACACACACACACACACACACACACACACACACACATACACACACACACACACACACACACACACACACAAACATCTCAGGCTTGCAGGATAGAGATGGGGAAGAGAAAGGCTATTAGTGCACTGGCATTTGAGCCAATGAATTTGTGTGGCGTGCAATGATGATAATGGAGGTGTGGACTGGGAAGGGGTGACAGGACTGAGGAATGGGTGGCTGTTGGGTTGAGGGTGTGGGTGCAGAGGGCTGGTGGAGACTGAGACCAGTAGGATTATAAGAGTGAAGATCAAGGATAACTCCCATCTGGGAAATTCAGAAAAGCCAGGGATGGGAGAAGAATCCAGATGGCACAGGTTGTGATGTAGCCACTGAACTCAAGCCTGTTGTGCTCAGCACTGTAGTCTTCTATGCGGGTGGCAAACTGCTCTTGGCCATAGTTTAGCAATGTCCATTCATTCTGGTGGACAGCTGGTTGGTGGTCATTCCCACATAACATGCTGTGCAGAAATTGCAGCAAAGCTGGTATATGACATGCCTGCTTTCACAGGTGGCCCTGCCTCTGATGGGATAGGATAAGCCTGTGACAGGAGTAGAAGGATATGCTGACTGGGTGAACCAGCTGGTCTAGCATCTGGGCCCACCACAGGTATATGACTCTTGTGGTGTGTGGATGGAAATGGGAGTGTTATAGGGGTGGACCAGGATGTTGTGTAGATTGAGTATGTGGCCATATACCATTTTAGGCAGGGTGGTAAGGATTGTGTGTAGGATGTCCCTCACTTCTGAGCATGATTATAGGCAACTGGAGTCCTACCGAAGGACATGGTTCAGTTGCTCCAGTCTGGGGTGATAGTGAATGATGACAGGGACACTTATTTGCCACTGGCTCTTAGGGGCAGTGGGAGGCATAGTGGTGTGATAGGATGTGACATGGAAAATTTGTATGTGGACTTGATTTGGTAGATAGTGCCTAGCTATGAAGACCATGGTGAGACCTTCAGCATGCTGGACAGGGGAATTCTCCACACCACAGATATACTGTTCATGGGTGGCTGGGCTGGATGGGATCAGTTTTTTCTGTGGAAGGGATATGGCACAAAAATTTCCCACACTTCCCCAACCTCCCACTATCCCCAAAAACAAGCTTCAAAGAAGTGCCCCCTTTGCCACCCAGTACCATGCTGAACTGGAATAACTGAACCACATCCTTCTTCAGGGCTTTGATTATCTATCATCATGCCCTAAAAAGAGGGACATTCTACCCAAGATCCCTCCCATCCTTCCTAAAGTGGTATCCCATTGCCCACTCAAATTCCACAACATCCTAGTGCATTCCTATACTACTCCCAGTCCCAACCTCTTGCCACAGGTATCACATCCTTGGGGAAAACCTAGATGCAGGACCTGCCAAATCCACCCACCAAGCAGTTACTATTCCAATCCTGTCACAGACTTAGCCTGTTACATCAGCCACCTCATATATCAGCTCTGATGTAATCGTTGAACAGCTTTCTATATTGGTATTACTACCAACCAGCTGTCCAGCAGGATGAATGGCCACTGCCACACTGTGGCAAGAGCAGAGTGGACCAAGTTGCAGCTTCCTTGATTTCAATGGCTGCTTCACAACCAAGGCCATATGGATCTTGCCTTCCACCACCAGCTTTTCTGAACTGCACAGATGGGATAACCTACTGTCCCCACAAGCTCCACCCACAGTTTCTGTCCTTCTGTCCTATCACCTCCTCCAAATTCACAGTGCCTCACCCTCTCATTTTCCATTCCCCACTCCCTCCTCCCCCTTCCTCCCCAACCACCTCTCGACACTGCACTTGGCAGCCTTGGCTGTCCACTGTCTAGTCCCTGCAAGCTTTTCCAGGCAATCTCTTCCCTCACTTGTACCCTGCTGTCCCTCTCCCTTCCCTGCCCCACTCAGGACTACTGCTGCCATTTGACATGACACCGTTGCATTCTGGCCAGAACAGCAGCAGATAACAGTCGTATGCATGAAATGTGCTTGCTCGTGCAAAAGTATGTGTTTTCCTTCCTGAGGAAGGCCATAAGTGAAAGTTCAATGTGTAACAGTCTTTTTGTTATGCCTGTCAGCAACTCAGTGTGTCATCTTCATGATGAGTAGCATTCTATCTTTCTCATTATATGTACTTTTGAACATAAATTGTATACACAATAGTATGCTGTTTTGTTATTTCCACACCAATGATTATCATTATATGTATTTTAACATAAATTGTGTGCACAACAATGGACTGTTTTGATTTCATCCATGCAGGAAAGTTGTATTCTGTCTTATTGGCTTATGATTAGAATCCTACTACAGAATCTGAATTTGGAATAACAGTAAATGAGGCTCAATGTCAGCGGAAGATGGACAAGGTGAGAGGGAAGAAGAAGAAGATGAACAAAGAGGGGGAGGAGGAGATGGACAGATACAGGGGAGCGAAAAAGATTAGGACATATATTCAGTTCCCAAACATATGAGAAACATGTGCTTTCTCTTTCCTTTCTTTTGCATTTAAGTACACTGAACCACAGCAACACATGACTCTAGTAAAAAATAAAAATTAAAATAAAACAAAAATCACCAAGGTTATTTGTGGTAACTGCTATAGGTGATTTAAACAGGAGAATCCCACTTTAGTTTCCAAATTTTCATTCACTAAGACAATGGAATAATTTTTGGAAAAATAAGTTTATTGAGCTAGAATTTTCTACGAGGGCTATCCACAAAGTACATTACGTTTTGGAATTAAAAATAAATAAAGCATTGGAAATTTTTTGTATTATATACAGATGAAAGCCACACTTAAATATTACTTTTCTACATAGTTGCCATTTAAATTAAGGCACTTAGCGTAGCGATGGACGAGCTTGGAAATTCCTTCGTCGTAAAATTTTTCCACCTGCGCCTTCAACCACGTGGTTACCTCTTCTTGATGCTGTGCATCGTCATCAAAACGCTGCATAGCCAACCACTTCTTCATTGCTGGGAATAAGTGGAAGTCGCTCGGTGCCAGGTCGGGACTGTACAGTGGATGAGGAAACATCTCCCACTTCAAAGATTCGAGAACTTCACGAGTGGCATTTGCCGCGTGGGCCCAGGCGTTGTCATGAATCAGCATGGTCTTTCAGCCCAATTTTCCCCTGCGCTTGTTTTGTATTGCTCTTCTGATGTTGTGCAGAGTTTGGCAATGCCTTTGAGAGTTTATTGTAGTGCCTCTTTCCAGGAAATCCACAAAAATCACACCTTCTCTGTTCCAAAAGACAGTCGCCATCACCTTCCTTGCCGACATTGTCAGCATGCATTTCTTGGGTTTTTGGGGGGAATTTGTGTGCCCCCACTGCATTGACTGCAATTTTGTCTCGCAGTTCACATGCTTAACCCATGTTTCGTCACCAGTAACAATGCGATCGAGTAATGAGTCGCCATCTTTCTCGTAAGCGTCCAAAAACGTTAACGCTGCAGCCATTCGCTGATTTTTGTGAATCTCTGTCAAGATTTTTGGTATCCATCTTGCACAAAATTTGTGGTAACCAAGCTTTTCGGTAATGATTTCGTGCAACAAACTTCGTGAAATTTGTGGAAAACTCATAGAGAGTTCCGTTATTGTGAAGTTACGGTTTTCACGGACCGCAGCATCGACTTTTTCGACATGTTCAGCAGTCACTATGCTGGGTCTTCCACTTCACTCTTCGTCATGAACGTTAGTTCGGCCATTTTTAAATTTTATGACGCACTCCACCTTCAGTGATTATGTTGTCCCCATACACTTCACAAAGCTGCTGATAGATTTCTATCGGTGTACAGTTTTTTGCAGTCAGAAACCTTATTACAGCACGCACTTCACACTTTGCGGCATTTTCAATTAACGCTGACATTTCAAACTGTCACAGTAACTCAATGGAGTACAGCACGAACCTCTCACTAGCAGGATGCCGACTGAGCGGCGGAATGCCATGACACCAAGATGGCCGCGCTAGCCCCGCCCCTAACGGACACAAACAAAAACGTAATGTACTTTGTGGATAGCCCCCGTATATCTAAAATTACATTACAATATCTGGTGTTAGTTTTAGAATATCCTGCAGAGACATCTTCAAAATGCATGGTATTTTGTAAGCTGTTAATGAATAAATGTACAGTGTACACTCTCTCTCTCTCTCTCTCTCTCTCTCTCTCTCTCTCTCTCTCTCTTTCTCTCTCAGGAGAGAAGATGAAAGTACAATATTTCTTCTAGCAAACAGCAATAAGCAGCTCACCAAATGACAATAGGCACCATTTCCATTGTTTAAATGACAGTCATGTGACAACAGAATAAAGTTTTCAATGGTATCAGCCAGCCTGGTCCATGTAAATTGAAATCAATCTCAGTTTTCTGATTTTAATGTACATTTAAGTGCAAATGAAGTAAGTTAAAGCAATTTCTAAAAGAAATGATAGAGCATTGAAAGGAATGTATGTTCATATCAAAACAAAAATTAGAATTAATTGAAAGTTTTGAGACAGGATGAAGCACTGCAAAATGAAGAGCTGATTATTGTATTGGGATCCAGACTTTTCAGGACGTAATAAGAATAAGCAGAAAATACAGGATTTTGTCAAAAAATGCAATTAGTTCTAGACTGTCTGCACAAAAAAACATGAATATATCTACAATTAATGAATGAGATGGTGCTCTTTTGCAATGGTTTAGGCAAAGGTGGCAGGGGTAAAATACAGGGAGCCAAAGGCTATTTACAATTTGTACAGAAACGAGATGGCAGTTATAAGAGTCGAGGGACATGAAAGGGAAGCAGTGGTTGGGAAGGGAGTGAGACAGGGTTGTAGCCTCTCCCCGATGTCATTCAATCTGTATATTGAGCAAGCAGTAAAGGAAACAAAAGAAAAATATGGTGTAGGTATTAAAATCCAGGGAGAAGAAATAAAAATTTGAGGTTCGCCGATGACATTGTAATTCTGTCAGAGATGGCAAAGGACTTGGAAGAGCAGTTGAACGGAATGGACATTGTCTTGAAAGGAGAATATAAGATGAACATCAACAAAAGTAAAACGAGGATAATGGAATGTAGTCGAATTAAGTCGGGTGAAGCTGAGGGAATCAGATTAGGAAACGAGACACTTAAAGTAGTAAATGAGTTTTGCTATTTGGGGAGCAAAATAAGTGATGATGGTCGAAGTAGAGAGGATATAAAATGTAGACTGGCAATGGCAAGGATAGCATTTCTGAAGAAGAGAAATTTGTTAAAATTTGTTAACATCAAGTATAGATTTAAGTGTGAGGAAGTCATTTCTGAAAGTATTTGTATGGAGTGTAGCTATGTATGGAAGTGAAACATGGACAATAAATAGTTTGGACAAGAAGAGAATAGAAGCTTTCGAAATGTGGTGCAACAGAAGAGTGTTGAAGATTAGGTGGGTAGATCACGTAACTAATGCGGAGGTATTGAATAGGATTGAGGAGAAGAGAAGTTTGTGGCATAACTTGACTAGAAGAAGGGATCGGTTGGTACGACATGTCCTGAGGCATCAAGGGATCACAAATTTAGCATTGGAGGGCAGCTGCAGTGTGGAGGGTAAAAATCGTAGAGGGAGACCAAGAGATGAATACACTAAGCAGATTCAGAAGGATGTAGGTTGCAGTACGTACTGGGAGATGAAGGAGCTTGCACAGGATAGATTAGCATGGAGAGCTGCTTCAAACCAGGCTCAGGACTGAAGACCACAACAACAACAGGCAAAAGCAAGCAGAAGTTATCATATTTTTGTGTGCGATGTGTGCCAGGAAAGCTAAATTTTTTCATGAAGCACTAGGATAGAAGGAGATAATACCACTTCACATCCCAATGAGAGGACTGTTGTATCTGATGATGGATCATAACTAAGTTTTTACCTCCTAGTGTGGATGCCTCATCTGGGTAGCTAATCACATTCAAACAATAATATTACATTTATGAACTTACTATGCAAGGAGAGCTACTTAGTTCAAATGTTGAAGAAGCCTTAGTTCAAATGTTGCAGCAGCTGAATCCTTCCAAGGAGAGTTTGAGAAATTTGTGGAAGAATGGAATTTCACACCTGACTATATTTATAATGCAGACAATAGTGCTCTGTATTTGAAATGTCTACCCACTAGAACCCCTGCTTTTAAGAGCAAAGTTCATGCTCCTGCACATAAGTTGTCTAAAGAACATGTAACAGTTTCGTGCACTGCTAATGCCTTTGGAAACCACGAAGTGAGACTACTAGTGATTGGAAAGTAAAAAAACCTTTAACATATGTGGGTATCACAGCTAAGGACATCCCTGTGCATTATAACAACCAAAAAGGAGCACTGATGGGTAGTAAAATTTTCAAAAGCTGATACCAAGTGCATTTTGTATCACAAGATCAGTGATTTCTGGTGGAGAAAGTGTTTCCACAGATGACTGTTCTGTTGCTTGATAACACCACTTCACATTCCAATGAGAGGATTGTTGTATCTGATGATGGATCATAACTAAGATTTTACCTCCTAATGTGGATGCCGTTATATAGCCAATGGACCAAGGCTTAATTGCATCAATAAAACAATGCTTCCGGGCAAGTCTGTTGGTTATTCTAGTTGGTGAGGATGATTGGTGGCATTGTGGAAGAAATTGCAATTCTAGATGCAAAACATGGGATTTCTGATTCCTGTCAGGAAGTTGACCAACATGTGCTAGTTCGATTGTGGAGGAAAATTCTTCCAGGAATCGAAGGGAGTGATTTTCAAGGTTTCAGTTATGAGGAAATAACAACTGCACAAATAATGAATCTGGCAGCTGGTTTAATTGATTTTGAAGATATCAGTGAAGAAAACTTGAATTACTGGCTGAAGATTGACGCATGTGAACCTGGCTTCCAGCACAAGTGATGCTGAAAATGGGACTGCTGCTTCACAACAAAGCAAGGAAGGTGTCAGTGAATATGAAAGAGAGGATGAAGACATTGACTTTGTCAGTCATTGCAGCACACTGGAATGTGTTGATAGTCTTCTAGATTAATGGGCCAGAGGGAGTTTCAGTACAATGAAATTATTGCTACAAGAAAAATTTGAAATCCTGCAAAGAAAATGTCAACTCCTCTTAGGAGCAGACCAACATCACAGACTATTTTAAGAGACATATGGGCCAATAGTACATATACACAGAACTTGGATAAGGCTGTGCATAAAGAATACATGTTTTAAGATATCTTGATTATTCTTGTTTGTCAATTATACATGCATCTTTCCCCCCACTTTACCCTGAATAATTGGGAGTAGTCTGTATTCATTAACATCATTTGTCTTACCAATAATTCTCCTCTGAAAAATTAGTGCAAAGCATGAATGCAATACAAGGTCCAAAAACAGTCACTGAAATTACGTCAATAGTTTTAACATTAGTAGAGAAAGACAGTTATATGGGTACACATATATTTAATCATCTAAAAGAGCATATTAAATATTATGTGGAAAATTTAAGACTGACTTTAAGATCTCTTTTTTTGTAACTTGTTCTACTCCATTGGAGAGTATCTTCATGGAAATATTTTGTACTATTCGTATGAATATTTTAGGTTATATTACAAATAATTTATCACTGTAATAAATTTATATTCCATAATTGAAGGGGCCAGTGGACGAAGATGCTAACCTGCAACACTGTATTTTGACTTGCCACATTTTATGTGTTAGAATGTAAACAGAATAACACAAAGCAATTTATATAGTGGACAGCATTTTTAACAGTAGATATGAAACTACTTGTTACCAGCATGTGGCACATTAAAAAATGCAGCAGATAAAGTGATTACATGAATTTTTACTAAATTTATGGTTAGCACTTTCTTCCACTACACCTCTCAGTTTCATTGCCAAAAATTGGTGCCAAGTATGACTACAATACTAAGACCAGAAACAGTTGCATTGCACATAAGCGGAAATGTACATTCTTTCCACATTTTGAGTAACCCGCACCATGAGACCCACTTATCACAACTAATATAATCCAACAAAAAGTAACTTATCCAATTATCAATACTGAAATATTCACAATATTGGCACTGGCTGTGTAAAATATAGCTGCATTTTGTGGTTTATCTGATATTAACATTTGCCAACTTATTCCTAATTTTTTCATGGTGTTTCTGTTGCATCAATACTTTCGCCTCCACTGTTTGAAGATGAAACTATGAGTGTTCTGGTTGTACACGAAGTACCACTGGGCTGTGCCCATCTAACTTCGTAATGCGCTAGGGGTTTTCGTGAAACTGAGAGATTGGGGTTGTTTGTGTATTTTCTGTGTTAAGTTTGTGTTTGGTGTTTTATGTATGTGTCATTGGTCTCTCGAGAGCCATGTAAGGGTTAATTTTGGCCATTTGTAAGAAGTTTCTGGTGGTTCGTTTCCTGTTTGTGAAAAGCTTCTGGTGGTTCATTTCCTAAATTTTGTATGAGAAAATGGGGTGAAGTTTGTGTTGTTTCATAAAATTTTATGGATTTTTCTTGAATAAGTGTGTAAATGGTGGGTTGGCCTAGGAAGTCTCTTATGTGCGTGTTGGGGACGTATCTGCTAGCACCAGAGATGACACAGAAAACTTTGTGCTGGAGATGTTGCAGTCAGGAGAGTGCTGTGTCTGATGCCATAGACCATATCTCTGAGCCATACAGGATGACTGGAAGTATGGGCTGGCTCCAAAGAAGGAGTTTGCACTGGATGGTTATACCATTGCCTTTCAGGAGTGGATATAGCCTACAGAAGAG
Organism: Schistocerca piceifrons; assembly: GCF_021461385.2. Classification (NCBI taxonomy): domain Eukaryota; kingdom Metazoa; phylum Arthropoda; class Insecta; order Orthoptera; family Acrididae; genus Schistocerca; species Schistocerca piceifrons. The sequence continues at coordinate 991,828,148 of NC_060139.1, forward strand.
GGCGCAGCCCTTGTTTGCAGTGGTAGTGAGGTGCCTGTTCCATGTTAGGTGGCAATCTATTTCAACCCCCAGGTAGATGATAGAACTTCTCCAAGTTAGCTCTTGGCCGTCAATTGTGAGTTGATGGTTTGGGAGTTTGAATTTAGGGGGGAAATAGATTGCTTGGCAGTTTGTAGGATTGTTCTTAATTTTCTATGGTTGCATCACTGGGTTATTTCGCGCAGATGCTGCTAGAGGTGGCAGTGTGTGAGGAGGAGGCTGCAACTGCTTCTGTATATGGCGGTGTCTTACGCATAGAGCGCAATCTCTCTGCCTATCTGTCTAGGGATGTCATTCATGTATATGGTATAGAGGACAGGACCTAAAACCGAGCCTTGTGGGATTCCTGCTGCAATCTGTTGTATCTGCCTGGACTTGTCTCCGTCCTTTACAAAGAACTGACATCCTGTAAGGAAGGAATCAATGATCCAGGTTATATGAACTGGGCACCCTGTCTGGCCAAGTTTGTACATTAGGCAATCATGCCAGACACAGTCAAATACTTTTTCTATGTCTGGGAACATCACACCTGTTGCTTGTGTCCTTGGCTTGGGCAGACACGTGTTCTACCAAGCAAAGGGATTGTTGGACAGAGGAGAGCTCAGTGTGGAAACAAAACTGTTTGGCCATAAGGATGTTGTTTTCAGTCAGGTATTGATGGAGAGGTGAAAGGATTATTAATTCCAGAATTTTACTCAGGCCAGTTAGGAGAGAGATGGGCCTGTAACTTTTGGGAAGGAGCAAGTTTATATTGGGTTTGGATAGGGTGATGACCTTTGCAGTTTTCCACACTGAGATGAAGTATGTTAGTTTCAAGAAGGCATTTTAAATGCTTGCTAGGTAGGATATTGTGGGAGGGGGAAGGTGTTTTAGGAGTGGGGTGCGGACGCAGTCAGGGCCAGGAGCTTTGTGGCTACCCTGCTGCTTGATGAGTGCACATATTGTCGGCTTGTTAATGGGCTTGAATTCTGTCACTGGGCACGTATTTCTTACCTGAGTCACTCGGCCAGTAACTATTCTCTCCTGCCTATTGCTCACCTCATCGTGGATGACAAGAGTCCGGAATTGTGAGTCCAGTGATTTTGCCATTATTTCCACCCTTTCTTGGCAACGGCCTTGCCACAGTGAATACACCGGTTCCCGTGAGAACACTGAAGTTAAGCACTGTCGGGTGTGGCTGGCCCTTGGATGGGTGACCATCCAGCCGCCATGCGCTGTTACCATTTTTCGGGGTGCACTCAGCCTCGTGATGCCAATTGAGGAGCTACTCGACCGAACAGTAGCGGCTCCGGTCAAAGAAAACCATCATAACGACCAGGAGAGTGGTGTGCTGATCACACGCCCCTCCTATCCGCATCCCCAGCTGAGGGTGATACGGCGGTCGGATGGTCCCGATGGGCCACTTGTGGCCTGAAGACGGAGTGCTTTTTTTCCACCCTTTCTTGTTCGTCGTATGCAAGACTGTTCTTGCCATGGAGTGGCTTGTTTTCTCTGGTGGGATCATTCTGTTGCCAGTTTATTTTCCAGATTTTGTGTCTGGATATGTCTGCTTAGATGGACCTTAGTTTCTCCTCCCAGCAGCGGCTCCTGTGCTCTTGTAGTCGTTGCCTCACCTGGTCCTCTAGACTCCACAGCAGGCAGCAATTGGCTGGGTCATGGTAGCTTTGTCACAGCCTACACCTCCTGCGTTTGGTGACTATGAGGTCCCAGATGTCAGGGGGCAGGGGACCCTGGCAACGCGATCAGTGGTTTCCTGACACTTGTTGCTCGAGTACAGGCATGGAGGATGCCAGTGAATTTCTCAATGGCTTCATCCACGTCCCCTTCTGTCTGGAGTGGGGGGTTTTCCTCCATGTTCTCTCCCACCAGTTTGTGATTACTTATGTGTTTGCCATTCTCCCAACATCATCTTTGACACTGGTGAGATCCAGCACAAGAGGACTGTTGTTGGAGTCCAGCTCGTAGTGCACTGTGGCTGCCACATCAAGATCCAAGTTTTTTGCTACAAAAATATCTAATATATCAAAATTTCTGTCTGCATTGCCAGGAATATGCACAGGCTCATCTGGGTCAATGACACTCAGGGCGGCATGCCGCTTGATGAAGCCCCGCAGAGTCCTGCTACTTGCATTCTCGCACGACAGCCCCAGGCTCTATGTTTTGAATTTAGGTCCCATCCCACCAATACATGTTTGCCACCCTTAAGCAGTGCCTGAAGGTCTTGTGCAGTGATACCTGAAGTCGGGAGATGGTACGCCGAAATATCTTGCCAAAGGTTTTGGCCAATTTGATCTCTACAACTGCAGCCTCAATAGACTGAGTCTGTGGGAGTTCCAAGGATCAGAAGCACCTTCTGCCCTTAACCAATATCACTGTCCCGCCACCTGGGCAGTCCCACAGTCGAACTGGTGGATGGCGTAGTTTCTGACAGCGAATCGGTTGTCGAGCTTCAGGTGTGTTTCTGTCAGACACATAATATCAATGGCATGCCAGTCTAGATAGTCTCCCAAAATGATTTTGCTGGTTTTAATGCCATTGGTGTTCCATGTTGCGATTTTTATTCTTGTGGACCTATGGGGATCCATCAAAGCATGCCATTAATGCTGTTGCTCCTTCAGCAGTAATCATGAATTTTGTCAGGGCATCAGGCAGAGCTCGAAGCTTCGCCAAGATGTCCTTAAATGTGTTAAAGAGGGGCATGATGCTGAATCCTGAAAACAGTTGCTGCAGCTCTCCCAGCTCATCAAGGAACATCGCCGGTGAGTGCTGAGCGAAGACTGTGACCGTGTGGTAGCAGCCTCCATGCCCTGGAGTTGGGAGGGCTGTGGTGGTGGGGTACGCGGTGGCCAGGCGGCAACAGCCATCAGGGTGCGTGGTAGGGGAAGTGATGGGTAAGAGTCTGGCCCTGGCATTTTCGGTCTGCAACTTTTGACAGCAGCAGAGCTCGTGCCTGTGGCTGTACTGTGGGAGCAGAGCTTGGGGTCATTGCCACGGCTGCAATAGCAATTCGTGGGGATGATCATGGGAGACAGCTCACCATCAGCTTCAGTCTGTAGGGCAGCGGCAGTAGTTTGCCGGATGGCTGTTGCCGCAGAGAGCGCATTTTGCTGGCATGTCCCATTTCTCGGCACATGTGGTACTGGGATGGGGGCCGGTGCATTTTATGAACTTCGGCGAGTGGTTACAGTTTTCGGCACTGTGGAAGAGCTGCTGGCACTGGTGACCCTGTACAGGACCTTCAGGCTGCTGATATTTTTCAATTGTGACTCTGCAATGCAGAATAAGCCTTATCATGTACACTTCGTGGTTTTTCTGGTCGAGGTGGGGAATGACCTTGAAGGACGTGCGCTTCTTGCGACCTTCTCCAGGTTTTGCCGGGTCAGAGGCATGCGTTTCTTGTCTGACCTCTATGACCTTGAACTTGTGGAAGATGAGGCCCACCTTGATTTCCACTGGATTTGTGTCACGGGGAAGACTTTTCATCACTACCTTGAATGTGTCTTGTTCCTACATCGGATACTTGTGATGGGGGATGTTATGGTCTCTGAAAGTAATCTTTTATTGTTCTGTAGTCTGGATGTGAGGATGCCTGAAACTTTAGTGATGAGCCCCTGCATGACGTGTACAGGCCACCTTTTAACATCAGTGCTGTCTCCTTGATTACTTTCATAGTGCCATTTTGGATGGTAGCTATGATGGGAGGGATCTTGTGTCTCTTCTGTTTAGGCTGGGTACCTGATGTGGAGGGTTCGTTCTTCTTCACCACAATGGCATATTTCAGTCTATCGTGCAAAACACCCTGCTCCAAAGAGCTATTACATACGTCGCTGAGAATCCTACTTATCTGTGGGGAACAAGCTTTAAGTACCTTGCTGGAAATGCCATCAATTCCGTAAGAGCTTTTACTTTTCAGTGAGTTTATTATTTTACTGATTTCAGAGGGAGAGGTTGGTGGAATTGCAGTTATTTCAAACTGCACAGGTATGGTCTCTTCTATTAGTAGCCTTGCCTCTTCTAGTGAAGATCTAGATCCTATTTTCTCCACAACATTTAAAAAATGATTATAGAAAATATTTTCAATTTCTGATTGTTTGTTAGTACACTTGTCATTCAGTTTTATGGTACTAAAGTCTTCCTGTGCTCTTGGTTGCCCTGTTTCCCTTTCAATAATATTCCAAATTGTTTTAATTTTATTATCAGAGTTACTGATCTCAGACATGATACACATGCTTCTGGACTTTTTAATAATATTTCTTAGTACCACACAATAGTTTTTATAATAATGAACAATTTCGGGGTCAGTACTCCCTCTTGCTGTTAGATACAGTTCTCTTTTACGGTTGCAAGATATTCTTATTCCTTTAGTTAGCCAAGGTTTTTTATATGTTTTCTTGGAATTATGTTTAACTATTTTCTTGGGAAAACAATTTTCAAATACCCTTAAAAATGTATCGTGAAGTAAGTTATATTTCACGTTTGCATCGGGTTCCTTATACACTTCATCCCAGTCTAGCTGCTGTAGGCTTTCCCTAAAGTTTGCAATATGTATATTGTTAATTGAACGCACTGATTTGAAAGTCTGATTTGATATACTGCATGGAGCTATGTAATGTACTGTAACTAGCTGTGCACCATGATCTGACTGACACTGCCAAGGGGCACTGGATGTTCATTTGTTGGCACCATTAGGTCTCTCTGATCAGCACCAGCCCTAGCATAAAATGCATGCGGGTATCTGGGTAGTACCACAGGCCCAGGTGTGGGAATTTCCTTAGTCTTGGAGGAGCAGGAACGATGCCCTGTGGCAGTTTCTGACTGGCACACGTTGGTGGCAGATTAGACAACTCCAAACAAGAACAGCATGACCGCCGCTATCTCCGTGCTGCCAGTAAACCAACTGCATCCACACCACAAAGGGACCACGCCTAGGTCCTACCACAACAAATTTTCTGTGCACACGCAAGTCATGTGCTTCCTCACATGACAGTTCTGCTGCTCTGTGAATACACAGTGCACATGACGAATTTTGCTTCACTACGGCAAGTGTAGTCTGCCAAAAAAACAGCAGCAAGCAGCACAGGATCAGCTCACTATGAGTCCTGCCCCTCAAATGCTGTTTGAAGTGCACCTTCTTTTTAACTATGTATAATAAGGCCTTGGGCAGTACGTTATAAGAAAATGGGCAGCACTGAAATCTCTGTTATTATTATTAAACTCTTTAAAATAAGGTCCTTGCATTTTGTTTACATTTTCATCATGTAATATTTTTGTGGTTGTCATGCCCCATTTTTAATTCATAGTGTACCTGAAGGTCATGTGTATTTGCCTGAAATACAATACACTTTTTTTCTGTACTTTTCAATTTATAGCAACTCAGTATTTTACACTTTTTTTTGCTATATTATGTTATTTTCTTCACTTTTTTTTCTACTGTACTATGATTATTTTCTTTCTAGACCGATGGCAGTCCAGTGGCACTATTCAACCTTTTTGTACAAATTGTAAGAGACCAGCTGCACATTGTTCTTGCAATGAGCCCAATTGGTGATGGATTTAGAAATAGCATTAGAAAGTTTCCAGCAATAATTAACTGCTGCACCATTGACTGGTTCCAGGTAATGCAGTTCATAGGTTATTTTTAAGTGTTGAATAACAAATTTTTCTTAGGTCAGCCTAGAAATACGTTTATTATGAACGTATGAAGACAGTGATGCTTTTGTAATGATTGATTGTCTTATTGACATCAAGATAGTCATGTCATTTCATAGAATTTCTTGAATATATATCTCTTGAATTTGTCACTATATAATGTTTGTAATTTCCTCAATATTTATTAGAGAGACATCAGAATCTATGCACATTTAAACATAAGTCAATCAGAAACTTGATCATCAGTGCATTTTTATTTATTTATTGTTTTTTCCCCAACTCCTAATCTAAAGAATGGTCTGTTTAATTCCTCTCCAGCAGTATCCAAAAAGAACTGGATAAAGGATTCGCAGTGGTCTTCAATTTCAATTCAGTTTTCACAAGAAGTTAAACTGCATTATCGTATTGGGGACCATTAGCCATTTGATAGCCACTGTTGAATAAATGCATTATGATCATCAATTATATGTGTGATAGTTCTCATACATGTTTTCCAGTGTCACCTATCAACCTTCACTTAGTTTGTTTCCTTGATAGTTTCGATGTCTTAGAATCCAACTAAGGACTTCATTCATTCAGCAAATCTCCATTCACTTGGCTACATGCCATGCCCATCTCCATTTCATTTTCATTACAGTCATAAATGTGGCTTTCACTTCACTTTGTTCTTTGACCTATTTATGTGTTTTCCTGTCCCTTCCAGTCATCTGTAACTCTCCTTTGTCCACTGACTAAAATTTTGTTACAGAACAGGTTTTATGAAGTCAGTGTCTTACAACCAGATCAGAATTGGCAGAATACATGAATTGCACTCATTCCATTTCAGACACACCAGAAGATTACTTTAAAGAGAATTGAGTTCAGTTTGGCAAAATTTCTTCAGAGTGTTTACACTTTTCTGTTTAGTTTTTTGTTATCTATCCAAGCTTTAACTGCTCCAAATACAAAACCTTGTCAACAAGTTTTTATGATCTTTGGTTGGTTAGCAAAATTTTTATTTCTGTTTGTTCATTTCACTCGAGAAGATATTATTTTAGTCTTATTATAAACAATTCTGTCTCCCTCTGAGATGTGCACCGTAAACTCATCCACTCACATTAGATAGTCCTAGAAAATTGAGAAATATGACTTCAAAAAATTGATGGAGTTCTTGAAAGTGAATAGTGGAACAAAGCTATACAGATTCATATGTATAGAGGAATAGTTCCCTTTTCTCTCTTCTTAACATGTTGACTGCCACAAAGCTGTGTGTCTGCTGGTGGCCTCTGCAGAGCATCACAGCTGACATCTATCACAATATATGTGGCAGTCAACATGGTTTAGACATTAAGAAGTTTATAATGCAGCATTGTAGTCAAATTCGAAGTGAGGCCTTCTCTCACCACTGAACAAAGTGCAAAATTTTTTAGGTGTTTTGGATAGAGGTGGGCAAAACTGTTCTATTCAGAGATTGGATCAGAACTGGTCAGTCACTGGAATGAACTAGCCCTTTTTCTTGATTCAGCACTCATCATTCACTCACGAAAATAAGTAAAAGGAAGGTACATTGCCTTTTTAAATCAGGCCACTAAAGCTGTATTTTTATCTGATTTGGTCCTATTTTGAAAGCGTGTATAAAGAGGGGGAATAAATTTGCATTTTGTCCCTAGTAATTTTCAGATACAAAAGTTTTAAATATTGTCTGCAGCAGAAGTTATAAATAGTACAACAAAAACCTAAATATTTTTTATCAAGTAGAAAAATTTCAAGATAAGATAACATACTTTATTGTCACATGACATGTTTTTATACAATCATTCGATTGAGAACATTGGTGACTCGTCAGTCTTTAACCTAAGTTGTTACGGTATTTTATACACTGCAGGAAATATGTAATACATACATTGCTTATTATAATAAAAATACATCATTATATTTTAAATCTTTTTGTAACTCGCCGGCCGCGGTGGTCTCGCGGTTCTAGGCGCGCAGTCCAGAACCGTGCGACTGCTACGGTCGCAGGTTCGAATCCTGCCTCGGGCATGGATGTGTGTGATGTCCTTAGGTTAGTTAGGTTTAAGTAGTTCTAAGTTCTAGGGGACTGATGACCACAGCTGTTAAGTCCCATAGTGCTCAGAGCAATTTTTTTCGTAACTCATCGAATCATTACCATAGACTTCACACACCTATATGAAGTATGGATGTACTGAACGGAATACAAACCGCCATTCAAACTATAATTCTATATATAAACATGAATGTACAGTGAACGTGTATACTTTGTATCTATATGGCTTTGAAAGTATACCAATTGTGCTTGTATCCTTACTCCCTATTCCTATTTATAAATTCTTCTAAACTATAACATTTGCTTTTTATTCATTTAGAAATTCTTCTAGGCTATAATAACATTTGCTTTTTAGGTATATGCTAATGGTTCGAATGTGGATTCCCCAAATATTGACCTTATCTTATTTCTGATCTTCAGAGCTATGTAATATGGAGTATTTTCATATAATGTGAGTCTGTGACAAGGTAGCATGTATTTCAATTCTGTTCAAAGAGGTTTTTTTTTTAAAAAAAAAAAAAAAGATTCAAAGGAGGTTTGTCTTTTCAGTCCCCCAAAAATTATTCCATATCTTGTAACTGTTATGAAATAAGCGTGATATACAATTTTCTTCACCATTAAATCTGTTACATTGTTTAGTACCCTCATTGCATAAAGTCAACTATTTAATCTCTTCAGTAAACTGTCCACATGGTTGGTCCATTGCAAGTTTTTATTTAAAGTTATCCCAAGAAATTTTAAAGAATCAACTGTGGCCGGTTCTTTACCTTTACCTGAATATTCTATCTGCGATATACATTCAGTAGTTTGTTTGGTCCTGAAGTGTATGATTTGGGTTTTTTCAAGATTTAATTTCATAGCATTAATTTTTATTCATTGTTCAAGTTCTTGTAGAGTTTGTTTCGTTGTCCATACTAATTCTTCAGTGTTTTTGCAGCAGACTACAGCAATTGAGTCATCTGCGTAAAGCATTGTATCTGTATTTACTTTGCTAGGCATGTCATTTATGTAATATAAGAACAGAAGTGGTCCTAATATTGAGCCCTGGGGCACTCCTGCTTGTATTTCTTTCCAGCTAGAGCAAGTTTTCTCTCCCTTTTGATGTATCACCACCCTTTGGTGTCTGTTTTTGGGATAAGATGAAAACCATCTTATAGATTTTCCATGGAAGCCATAGGTACCCAATTTTTGGAGCAGTAGCTTATGGTTTACTGTGTCATATGCCTTTGATAGGCCACAAAAAATACCAGATACACCTTGTTGTCGAGGCATTTACTTACTTTAGAGATTAGTTCATTTACAGCTTGTAAAGTGTTTCGTCCCTTCATAAACCCATATTGGTTATTGAGAATAATATTACCTTCTTTATTGTACTTTTCTGATTGATTACATATTTGTTCAACTATTTTATAGAAAACTGGGAGTATAGACACTGGGTGGAAATTTACTAAATCATCTTGTTTTCCCTTTTTGTAGATTGGACAGACTTCAGCATATTTCAGTCTGTCTGGAAAGCAGCCTCATCAAATAATTGGTTTATTGTTTTACAGAGTTGAGGTTCAATGCTGTCACTTCGTGCCTTTATGATATTTGTTGGAATTTAATCCCAGCCCATAGATTTAAGATTTTTTAGGGATTGTATGATGTTAGCTCCTTCCTGACATGATACTGCAGTAAATTTAAACTCTCTTGATTCTTGCAGTACTGCATCAGGCCTTATTTGTGGAAGCAAATATTTTCACCTTCTTCTTCTGTTGTATCTTCTTTGTAGAATCATTTTTACACGATGCTGAGAAGACTTCTTTCGGCGTTTCTTTATGTCCACAATCTTCCTTAATCAAGAAATCGTCTTCTCTTACCGAGAAGGAGTCTGGTTTGTTTACACCTGGTTCCTTGTATTGAAGCTGTACCTCTGCACCACATATACACTTATTCTTCAGAGTAGCGTATTTGTTGTTTGGAGTAAGTAAATCACTTTGAAGTACTCTGATTTTTTGTCTTTTTCCTTGATGGCATTTCTAAATTTGTTTTCCACAGCTTCACTAACACACATGAAACAAGTCCATGTGTAGTCCTCGTTTACAAATTTTATGCTTCATTTTGCGCACTTCTCGTGGAACCAGCATTGACAGCCTTTACACCGAATACATTTAATCACCTTTTTGTTGCACATCTTACAATTGTTAACACTTTTACACGCACATTTATCAGAGCTGTCCTCATTTACTGTTTTACCATGCAGTGCCATCTTTGCAAACTTGAAAACTGTTGTTATATTTAGAGACTTTTAGTGAAAAAAAAGAATTATTACTACTGTATTGAAGTGTATCTGCAGTAGTCATTTACAGTCAGTATTATGATGTATGTTCCCATAAAGGAAAAATTAATCAATATTGTCATTTATAAATAAAATTTGACCCATTTTAGTCAACATGAGTCTTATCCTCTTCTTATTGCACATTTGTCCTGCCTTTGAAAATATTCATTCACAGGCCACTGATGTTGCTCTAATACATAATACTTTTAGAACCAATTGATGCACCACAAGCCACAGCAATTTTCTTGTTGCCCATCAGTTTAACGGATTTCTATTTCTACGCAAATATCCCTTCACTAAATATTTGTCCAGTTCAATAATTTCCACACTTTCTGGGTCATGACTTGCTTGAAGCTGACTAATAGTTTCACGGAACTCCTCCCAGATTGAGAATGTTTCTTGTGTTGTGGTGGTAATTGGCTGAGAAAAGAGCTTTGTTTTGTTGTTGTTGTTGTTTTTGAACAACCAACATTTCCATTTTCACAGTAGCCTTCAAGTAGCATTCCTGAAATGTTTTTTCATCTGAAAATCATTGCCTTTGAATCAGGGGTCCAGTAATGTTGCCTGAATAATCACTTCGGTACTGGAGATAAGCCTTTAAGCAAATTATCAACCAATGAATATTTCTTGAGGATATTCTTTATTTTTGTCTTTAAAAGATTTTAGTTGGCATTCCATTAATCTTGGCAAGATTTTCATTTCTAAAAGTGAAACTGTTTTCTCTGAGGACACTTCTTTGGTTACCTCATCGAAAACTTCCAAAATCTGTAAAGCCTGTTGCACTATCTCCCAGTCTGTACCTTTTAAGTTTAAGGTGATCAATTTTCCACCTAAAATAGTAAGGCAAGAAATTATGGGTTCTTTATTTAAAGTAAATCTTTGCAACAGTGTTCCATCTGGATGGGACACCTTGTTTCAGTTTCAGTC